>NC_090649.1:348504288-349161788 GCF_040937935.1 Hyperolius riggenbachi | reverse complement strand
CCATACTTGACAGTGGGGATGGTGTGTTCAGAGTGATGTGCAGTGTTAGATTTCTGCCACACATAGCGTTTTGCATTTTGGCCAAAAAGTTCCATTTTGGTCTCATCTGACCAGAGCACCTTCTTCCACATGGTTGCTGTGTCCCCCACATGGCTTGTGGTAAATTGCAAACGAGACTTCTTATGCTTTTCTGTTAACAATGCCTTTCTTCTTGCCACTTTTCCATGAAGGCCAACTTTGTACAGTGCATGAGTAATAGTTGTCCTATGGACAGAGTCTCCCACCTGAGCTGTAGATCTCTGCAGATCGCCCAGAGTCACCATGGGCCTCTGATCAGCATTTCTGCATTTCTGATCAGCACTCTCCTTGTTCGGCCTGTGAGTTTAGGTGGATGACCTTGTCTTGGTAGGTTTACAGTTGTGCCATACTCATTCCATTTCTGAATGATCGCTTGAACGGTGCTCCGTGGGATGTTCAAGGCTTTGGAAATCTTTTTGTAGCCTAAGCCTGCTTTAAATTTTTCAATAACTTGATCCCTGACCTGTCTTGTGTGTTCTTTGGACTTCACGGTGTTGTTGCTCCCAATATTCTCCTAGACAACCTCTGAGGCCCTAACAGAGCGGCTGTATTTATACTGACATTAGACTACACACCGGTGCACTCTATTTAGTCATTAGCACTCATCAGGCAATGTCTATAGGCAACTGACTGCACTCAGATCAAAGGGGGCCGAATAATTATGCACACACCACTTTGCAGTTATTTATTTGTAAAAAATGTTTAAAATCATGTATGATTTTCGTTCCACTTCTCACGTGTACACCACTTTGTGTTGGTCTTTCATGTGGAATTCCAATAAAATTGATTCATGTTTGTGGCAGTAATATTACAAAATGTGGAAAACTTCAAGGGCGCCGAATACTTTTGCAACCCACTGTAGATAACCATGAATTTTCCAAACAACTCACGAAATATGTACCGGTAATTCACAAAAAGTTTGGGGCATTACACAGCCCGAAGGGCATGACCAAATACTCATAATGGCCATCTTTAGTATTAAATGTGGATTTCCACTCATGATTCTTTCTAATACGGACAAGGTTATAAGCACCTCAAAGATCCAATTATGAAAAGACTTTAGCACCCACAATCTGTGAAAACAAATCATCAACAACGGTAGTGGGTAATGATTTTTTACAGTAACCTTATTTAACCCCCTGTTATTAATAAAAGGTCTTAGACCACCATCTTTTTTTCTCCACAAAAAAGAACCCTGCACAAACTGATGAGGAAGAGGTTCTGATGAACCCCTTTTGTAATTTTTCCTGGATATACTCCCTCATGGCCTTCTCTTCTGGCCTGGTCAGATTGTAAGGACGACCACGAGGAGGCATACTGCCAGAGAGAAGGTCAATAGCACAATCGTAAGGCCTATGAGGGGGTAATTCATTTGCTGCTTTGGGAGAAAACACATCTGCAAATTCCTGATAAACATGATGTAATTTCTGTTCATTGAGTTTAGTACAACGTAACACAATTTTTGTAAATACTCATCTTTACTGGCACACTCATCATGGCAGCCGTCCGCAACGTTTCCATGCGTGTTCCTTCGTGCGCACGCGCTGGGGCTCACTGGGTTATTTTTATTCACTTCCGGCTGGGCGTTTGGCTTTGCGCGGTATGAGTACGCTCGCAAAATGTTATGCACGCGGGACGTTGCTTGTGTGCATAAGGAATTGCGAGTGCGCAAAGAGTGACGCCCGCATGCGCAAAGTATTGCGCACATGTGCAAAGCTTATTGCGGCGTCAATGTTCAGTGTAAAAGCAGCACTGCCCTCAACTGCATTGCTGCTCGTTCTGACAGCTTGGCTAACCTTTTCTGGTGAACCGTTGTTCCTGCTGATATACTTCTGATTTAATTCTTGTTGTGACCTTGGTTTGTGACCCCGACTTCTGCTGATCTCTACCTGCTCCGACCCGTGGCTCTTTTTCTGGAGTACTGTTGTTTGCCGCCTGCCCCGACCTCCGGCTTGTGACCCCGACCTCCGTAGAATGACGCCTGCCCTGGACCTTTGGCTACCGTCTGACCACGTCTGTTCCACAATTAGCGTCACTGTTCTCCTGACCACTTGCTGAGGTAATCCCAGTAGTGACCTGGTGGGCACTAGGCAGCGAAGCTCTGCACTCCCCTCAAGGGGGTGTAGTCCTGCACTCCCCTCAAGGGGGTGTGGGTGAAGACCCGTGGTCACTTAGACTCCACTACTGGGCAACACCTCTTCCTTCGTGGGAAGGTCAACAGAGACTGAAGACCTAGCATTTACATTAGGCAGACCAACTAGTCAGCTGACCAGACTGCCAATCAAACACTGGATTATGGCTTCTTAACCATGGTAACCTAAGAACAATAGGATAAGAAGGAAATTTCAGACAATAGAATCTCATGGTTTCATAATGTAGAGCCATACTTTTAGGGTAACCTCAGAAGTTAACATTAACCCTTGACCTTGCTGTAACACAGAATCATCGACAGCAGTAATATGTATCAATTCAGACACTGCAGTTGTCTGAATGGATAACCTCTCAGCTAAAGAAACATCCATAAAATTGCCCACAGCTCCACAATCAATTAAGGCCTGGCAACTGTACGCAATTTCTCCATTGACAATAGATGGAGAATAGAATGAAGAATACAGGCAACATGATCACATTTTTTTTCTGGAGAGATACACTGAGTAAGCACAGAGTTCTCTCCACTTCAGTTAAGCGTTGTAGTTTTCCGACCTCTTGGATTTATTAGGACCTGATTGGACTATGTGTCCTGATTCCCCACAATCGTGAATCATTCCATTAAGTTGAAACTGCCCATCGTCTGCGTAATATGTTGGCGCTTTATAAATACAGTAAATAAATAAATAAAATAAATAAATAAAAATTCTGGAGCATATTCTTCTACAGTGCGGCGACCTTGTCACAAATTACTTAATTTCTGTACTGCCGTTGAAGTAACATCAGGATCAGAATATAATATGGCCATAGCTTTAAACAAGTTATCAACTAAGGTCAGAGCTTTATGTTCATGCGGAAGTCCATAAGCCCAAGACTATGGATCTCCCTGTACAAAGGATATAACGAAGGACACTCTTTGAGTTTCTGAACCGGAGGATTGAGAGCGGACTTTGAAATATGTCAGACAATTATTCATGAAATTACTGAATTGAGATCTGGCACCAGGAAATTTCTCCAGAAGAGGCATTTTGGGATCTATAGGTGTTCGAAGAGTTAGAGGAGGTATTGGGCGTTCAGCAGAATGAACAGGTAGTTCAGCATAATAAGAGGCATTGGCCAAGTGAGTCAGTTGTACCTGTTGAACAGATACTTGTTCCGTGAGCTGATTCACTGGTTTTGTGAGGAATAGTATTTATTGTTGTAACTCCTCCATAGTAGAGACCCACCAGTTAGTCTCCTTTTGATTAGGGGTTATCTGGCCCGTGATGCTATCAGGCTTGTCTGATCAATGACTATAGGTCAGGCCGTATGCCCATATGACTGACCTATAGCCCAGCCCATAACACCTGTGAGAACTCCTACCTAGCACAATACTACAATATACCCTGCAGGTAAATGTAACGTACAGACTGACAGATAGTAATCCACCAACATAACCTGTAAACAAGAAATGCAATGGCCACAGTTTCAACCAGTATATATGTTTATAGTCACCTGTGGCCTAGAAGGTGAGGCAGTCCAGATGAATGAACCAGGTGACTGTAGTGACAGAGTCCCAGGATGACAAGGCAGTCTAGATATAATTTTCCAGAGATAGCATAGTCGAGGAAAGCCAAAGTCAGTCCAGGCAGCGTTCAAGCATAATCCAGGTATCGGGCAGTAGTCGGCAACAGGGATCAATCAGAGGTTAGCGTGGTCAGGATACAAGCAATAGTCGGCAACAGGAATCAATCAGAGGTTATCAAGGTCAGGATACCAGTAGTAATCAGCAACAGGAATCAATCAGGAAACAAGCGCATACCCAGCAACAAGCCACAGCTAATGCTAATACGGGCGATGACTGAGGGCGCTCTCTGGGTTTAAAAACACGGACTAACCAATCAACATGCAGCAGAATTGAAAGTAAACCAATCATCGTCCAGTGTGTCAGCTGACACGCAGGCACACGTTCACTACCGTTTACATCTGTGGACCACGTACTGGGAATACATTCTTCACTTATCTAATACGTTCTCAGAGCCACCTTGCACCTCAGTGACGTAAGCAGCCCACCGAGACCCGGGCTGCGGCTCCGCCGCTGCACGGATGTCACAAAACATTTCTCAGCTTTTATTTACATTTGAGCGAAAAGTGTTCAGGCCAAAATTATTCATACCCTTCACAAACTGTCACAGTCAGTGGGAAAATCCAAAGTTCTATACCATTCCAAATAGTCCAAGCTGTTCTAATTACCCTGATGAATTGGGAACAGCTGTTTTAATAATTTCAACAGGTGAAAAACAGCAGCTCTGTGCAGTTGGTTTTTGGACAGTCATGGCTAAGAAAAAGGAGCTCATTGTGCGGCTGCGCAATGTGGCTGCTCACAAGTCAGGAAAGGGCTTCAATGCCATTTAGAAATGTTTTTAAGTTCCAGTGGCTACAGTGCAAAGTATTATTAAAAAAAAATACAAGATGTTCCGCATTGTGGAAAATCTCAGAGGACGTGGTCTGAAACCAAAAGTGATACCTGTGCCTGCCAGGAGGATAGTGAGAGAGGTGAGATCACCACCAAGGCCATCCTGGTGAATCTCGGCTCTGCGGGTGGCAAAGTCTTAAGGCAGACAATCCAACAGACACTGCACACTGCTGGGTTCCACGGATGCAGACCAAGAAGGATACCACTACTTCAGATAAGGCACTCAAAAGCTCACTTGGCCTTTCCAAATGCGCATCTGGACAAAAAAGACTACTTCTGGCCTTCTGTGTTATGGTTAGATGAAACAAAAATTGAAATGTTTGTTCAAAATGTATCCTTCATTTGGTATAAAAAAGTAGAAACCTTCAAACCAAAGAACACCATCCTCACCGTCAAACATGGCGGTGGGAACCTAATGCTTTGGGGGTGTTTTTCAGCCAATGGACCAGGGAACCTAATCACAGTAAACGGCACTATGAAAAAAAAGCAATACGTGAGGAATCTCAACGACAACATCAGGCAGTCTGCAGAGAAACATAGCCTTGGTCACCAGTGGACATTTTAGCACGACAATGACCCAAAACGCACAGCAAAAGTGGTGAAGAAATGGTTAGCTGACAACAACATTGATATTTTGGAGTGGCCCAGCCAGAGTCCTGACTTGAATCCAACTGATAATCTGTGGAAGGAGCTAAAGATCTGGGTGATAGCAAGAAGATCCTCCATCCTGAAAGATTTCGAGCTCATTGCTAAAGATGAATGGGCAAAAATACCTATGGAGACATGCAAAAAGTTGGTCTGCAATTATAGGAAGCGCTTGATTGCTGTAATGGAGTGTAGAGGCTTTTCTATTGCTTATTGAGAAGGGTATGAATAATTTTGGACTGGACACTTTTTGCTCAAATGTAAATAAAAGCTGAGAAATGTAATTTGTTTCCACTATAATGCCTGTTGTATTATTGCCTTATTACTTTTTGGGAGACACCTATGTCAATTCCCATCAAAAAAAATTACTTACTGGTTGAATAAAAGTAACTTTAAATCAAAATTTGCCAGGGGTATGAATAATTATGGGCAGCACTGTATCTGTAGCAAAGTTGCGATGAATGATGGGATCACAATTTTTACCACTGTGCATGAATCAATGATACAGCACTTCAACTTCAATATTGATTATAACTTACGCAGAAACAGAGCAGAGTTAGAGTAAGGCTATGTTCACACTATAGATCGCCAGCACTTTTGCAAGTGATGAGCAATTTTTTTGCAATTTTTTTTTTAAATTGCCTTTACCTGTGCTGTATAAAGCACTTTTTTAAGCGCTTTTGCAGAGGGACTTTTTTTTTCACTTCAAGACGTTAGTTAGGAAGTGAACTCTTGTACTCGGAAATTATTATTATTATTATTTAGTATTTATATAGCGCCGACATATTACGCAGCGCTGTACAGTGTGTGAATAAATACAATGTATTTATTCATTAAAAGCGCTCAGGAAATCATTTACAAAGCGTTTTTTCAAGTGCTTTGCGATTTCCCTATACCTTCCATTATAGGCAACTCGCCCAGAAAATGGTACAGGCAGCTCTTTGGGGAGCAGATTGAAATTGAATCGCTCATATGTGAACACTCTCACAGAGAAGCATCGCACAAGCAAAAAGAAAATGAAAACTCTCTAGGTGTGAACAAGCCCTCAGTCTCCAAGTTAGAAGGAAATACCTGTAGGATCTGAAATTTGTAAAGTATCTGAAGTATCTGGTGAAACAGAAATGTTGCAGCTTTGGAGCTATTTTTGCAGATGATACAATTGTACAGAATTGTCAACTCTCAAGAAGATAGTGACATACAGCAACAGGATCTGCATAGGCTGGCTATATGGGCACATAAATGGCAGATGAAATTCAATGTTGAAAAATGTAATGTCATGCATTCTGGTTGTACCAATGGTTGAACTCGATGGGCGTATGTCTTTTTTTCAACCCGAATAACTATGTAACTATGGACCATAAGGAGGATCCTTGCATGCACCTTGTTGTACTAGTTTTGGTTTACTCTTGCTGAGAATGCTTAACAAATACATTACCTTTAGAAGAGTATCAGAATTAATCTCAGCAGAGCTAAATAAACATTGCTTGTTTATATTTTTTTCTTTGTATATTTTTTTTTCTCTAGGAATGGGCTCTTACTAAAGACAAGTCGGTTAAACACATGGATCTTTGTCTTACTGTTGTGGACAGAGCACCAGGTTCACTTATAAAACTTCAAGGCTGCAGGGAAAATGACAGTAGACAGGTAAGGATCATAGTTATCAAAAGCAGAAAAGAAACCTGCCACTATAAAGTGTGCAATGTAATATCTTTTAACCACTTAAGCCCACAGGGTTGACATTTTTTTGCATCTGAGCAACTGTCACCTCCCATTCATTTGCCAATAACTTTATCACTACTCATCACAATGAATGGATCTATATCTTGTTTTTTACGCCACCAATTAGTCTTTCTGTGGGTGATATATTTTGCTGAAAATTAATTTATTCTAAATCCATTTTAACAGGAATATTAACCCATTCGCGTTCTGTCGTTTTCACTTGAGAAATGTTCACCTCCCATTTTAACAGGAAGAATAAGAAAAAAATGGAAAAAATTCATTATTTCTCAGTTTTCAGCCATTATAGTTTTAAAATAATACATGCCTCCATAATTAAAACTCACGTATTGTATTTGCCCATATGTCCCGGTTATTACACCATTAAAATTATGTCCCTATCACAATGTATGGCGACAATATTTTATTTGGAAATAAAGGTGCATTTTTTCCGTTTTGCATCTATCACTATTTACAAGTTTAAAATAAAAAAAAATATAGAAATATTTCATCTTTACATTGATATTTAAAAAGTTTAGACCCTTAGGTAAATATTTACATGTGGGTTTTTTTATTATTGTAATTTTTTTTTTATATTAAACATTTTATTTGTGTAGTTTTGGGAGGGTGGGATGTAAACAATAGCTTTATAATGTAAATGTGTGTTGATTTTTATTTTTTTTTACTTTTAGTTGTAGTGTTACTTTTTGGCCACAAGATGGCGGCCATGAGTTTGTTTACATGACGTCACTCTAAGCGTAACATACGCTTAGAGAGACACATGGGGGAGGTAACGGCCAGAAAAGGCGCAGCTTCCGAGAGGAGCTGTCGCTTTTTCAGCGGGGGAGAGGAATCAGTGATCGGGCACCATAGCCCGATTCACTGATTGCCTGGCTAACGAACCTTGGGCCGGGAGCGCGCATGCACGTACGCGATCGGCCGCTGGAGCGCGAATGGTTCCTGGACGTAGTTTCTAAGTCCAGGAACTAAAATAGGTTAAAAAAGAAATGGAAAAAAATCATTATTTCTCAGCTTTTGGCCAATATAGTTTGAAATTCATACATGCTACCATAATTAAAACCCATGTACTTTATTTGCCAATTTGTCCTGCTTATTACACCATTTAAATTATGTCCCTATCACAATGTATGGCGCCGATATTTTATTTGGAAGTAAAGGTGCAATTTTTCAATTTGCGTCCATCACTATTTACAAGCCCATAATTAAAAAAAAAATTAATATACTCCTTTGACATGCATATTTATAAAGTTCAGACCCTTAGGTAACTATTTGGTTTTTTTTGTTTTTTATTATTATTGTAAAAAAAAATGTTTTATTAAAAATTCTATGTTGGTAATTTTTGGTGTGGGAGGTAAACAATTATTAATTTTTAATGTAAGAAAGTGTATATGTGTAATGTAAAATGTATGTGGGTGTAGTTTTACTATTTGGCCACAAGATGGCCACAGTCAAATAGTCCTGGGAGCGATCGAGCTCGCTCCCAGGAAGAAGAAAGAAGACCCGGAACTTCTTGGAACACAGAAAAGCTGCAGCGTCTGGAGAGACGTTGTCGGCTTTTCTCCGGGGGGGTCCGATCAGTGAAAGGGATCTATAATCCCTTTCACTGTTCGCTGGGCTAGGGTAGTGGGAGCGCACACGGGGTGGGGGGGGGGCGCACGACCCGCAGCAGGAGTGCGCGCAGCCTAACTGGACGAGAAATCTCATCCAGTTAGGCTTAAGTGGTTAATACTTATAATACTATGCATCCCAAGAATGCATTCAATTAAAAGAAAAATAATCAACAAAAGTTGTTACACAGCCTGTTTATTTTACTCTTAGGGCCCGTTTCCACTTGTGCGAATATGCATGCATTTTCTGCATGCAAATTCGCATAACCAATACAAGTGGATGGGCCTGTTTCCACTTGTCAGAAATCCTGTGAGGTTTTGTGTGCAGAAAAAATCTGCACGGCAGAGCCATCAGAAGGCGGTGTGCGATACATACATTGTATTTAATAGGAAATTCACATGCATTTTCGTATGAGAAATTTACAGGGAATTTGCGGGCATTTTCGCATAAAATCAATGTAAAAGCACACAGGCACTGACATGGTTAAATTTGCATACTTACTAACATATGCGACAACGCCCGCAAATTCGCGGTAAAATTCGCATCCGCGTGCAAATTCGTTTTCCGTGACTAATTCGCACCGCACAAGTGGAAACGGGCCCTTAGTTAATTACATCAAAATATTATAAAATGCCGATACATTAGGTGATAAGTGTTAGTTCACCAATAGCTGCATTTAGTTAGTTTCTTTCAATAGTGTTTTAGTATTTGATTATGCTTGCTGTTACTCATTGGTAATATGTTAAAACTGACAAGGGTCCGTTCTGGCCCACTGCGTCTGTCAGGTTGAACAATATTAGAAACAGCTCTCCCTCTGGCTACCTATTAGGTTGAGTAAATGCCACTGTGGAAGCATTCCGATACGTGCCTATACTCAGGTATATATGTAAAGTTTATTCATTGTTACAAAATTCTTTTCACTACAGTGTATTTCATGGTTATGTCAATGCTTTGTTATATTCGATTAAAGTACCATTTGTTGATGTAAATTAAGCAGTAAGCCACGCCCACCACACTAACTACATCCACGGCTGTATATTAATTAGCCTACTCACATTGTCTTGTGTGTAGTGATGTTTAGAAACATCACAAGCTCTCTCCTCGTGTTTGAAAAAAAAAAGTCTCCTTCAACAAGAGATAGGCACCAGAGTGAGCCGACCACGCCCCCAAATCTCATCCAGTGCCAGCAGCTTTCAGGAGAGTGAGCAGCATGTAGTGTATCTGGCAGTCTGCTCACTCATCCACCATCCTCCTCACTGTTTCTCTCCCCCAGGCATGTCAGGCAACAGGTAACATAGTCCCCAACAGTCCCGATTTGATCGGGACTGTACCGATTTGGGGGGCCCCTCCCGCCATCCCGCGCTGCCCCCCTTCTGTCCCGGCCGCTGGGCAGAGAGAAGGAAAAAAATTGATCGAGGCACCAGCCCCGGGGATCTGCATGCGGGATGGATTGCCGCCGCTATTTATTTCTCCCTCCCTCCCTCCTAATATGTCCCCCAGTGTCCCCTTCCCCCCGCACAGTAATTATGGGCAGCGGAGCGGGCAGTGAGTCTTACCACTGCCTCTCCGCTGCGTACCGGGATCTCCTCTGATCTTCTCGCTTCCTGTGACGTCACAGGAAGCGAGAAGATCAGAGGAGATCCCGGTACGCAGCGAAGAGGCAGTGGTAAGACTCACTGCACGCTCCGCTGCCCATATTACTGTGCGGGGGGAAGCCGGGGACACTGGGGGACATATTAGGAGGGAGGGAGAAGGATAATGATGGCGGCGGCCATCCATGCCGCATACCGGGCGGGCTGGTGCCTCGATCGGCTTTTTTTCCCCCCTCTCTCTGCCTGGCCACCCCCTCCTCCTCCTCACCACCACCACCCCGGCACCCTCCCATTTGGGAGTAATTTAATAACAAAATTATTTTAAAAAAAAACAAAACTTTTTTTCCCCTGGGGTGGGCGTGACTAGGGGGTTGGGGGCGTGGCCAGGGGTGTGGCCTAATTGTCCCGTTTTGGGACATTGAAATGTTGGGAGGTATGAGGTAATCACCAGCATCAAATGAAATGTATTCAGTGTGAAAACAAGCTTCCTGTCTGATGCATCTGGGGGAGGGGGAGACAGCAGGAGAGGTCTTACTTCTTAGCCCTGAACTTTTTTTTACTTTGAGTTCAGAAACAAAGCAGAGAGCAGTGCAGGCTCAGTGACAGGCTGCCAGCATGCTGTACACTACTGTCTCCTGTGCTTAGCTTCAGAAAGTAGAAAAAAATGCAGAGTCAGGCCTCTCCTGCTGTCCCTTATATATGCCTTAAACGAACCAAAAAAAATACTATGGCACAGGATTAGATTGTGAGCTCATCTGAGGACAGTCAGTGACATGACTATGTACTCTGTACAGTGCTGTAGAAGATGTCATTCCTGTATAAATACAAAAATTTGCTTTCCTAAAACAGAAAGAATTTGCGATAATTCAGGTTGGAGTGAGCTCGAGATGTCTCCCAGAACACCACTGCTGAATATATGCAAATTAACCATTGTACCCTTAGAAGCTAAACACACCTCCAGAACCGCTGGAATGCAACGATGTGTCAGCTTGTTAAATTGTACAGAGCCATAATAATCCAACATGCATACAGACTGTTTCGGATTGTTTGATCCTCATCAGTGCATGGCATGGATTAATTTGGCTCTATGGAGTAGGGCTTGTAAACCGAGAGGTACAGACTAACCAGCAAGCTCATGGTGACCCAGAACTCATTGGAGTGTGTAAGGGACTACAATGGTCCTAAAAGCCCCCTTACTAAGATGTTAAGAAAAACAAAAAATTGCTTTCCTAAAACAGAAAGAATTTGCGATAATTCAGGTTGGAGTGAGCTCGAGATGTCTCCCAGAACACCACTGCTGAATATATGCAAATTAACCATTG
This sequence comes from Hyperolius riggenbachi, assembly GCF_040937935.1. Classification (NCBI taxonomy): domain Eukaryota; kingdom Metazoa; phylum Chordata; class Amphibia; order Anura; family Hyperoliidae; genus Hyperolius; species Hyperolius riggenbachi. The sequence goes on along the minus strand of NC_090649.1, from coordinate 349,150,203 downwards.
TACCCTTAGAAGCTAAACACACCTCCAGAACCGCTGGAATGCAACGATGTGTCAACATGCTGTTGGATTATTATGGCTCTGTACAATTTAACAAGCTGACACATCGTTGCATTCCAGCGGTTCTGGAGGTGTGTTTAGCTTCTAAGGGTACAATGGTTAATTTGCATATATTCAGCAGTGGTGTTCTGGGAGACATCTCGAGCTCACTCCAACCTGAATTATCGCAAATTCTTTCTGTTTTAGGAAAGCAATTTTTTGTTTTTCTTAACATCTTAGTAAGGGGGCTTTTAGGACCATTGTAGTCCCTTACACACTCCAATGAGTTCTGGGTCACCATGAGCTTGCTGGTTAGTCTGTACCTCTCGGTTTACAAGCCCTACTCCATAGAGCCAAATTAATCCATGCCATGCACTGATGAGGATCAAACAATCCGAAACAGTCTGTATGCATGTTGGATTATTATGGCTCTGTACAATTTAACAAGCTGACACATCGTTGCATTCCAGCGGTTCTGGAGGTGTGTTTAGCTTCTAAGGGTACAATGGTTAATTTGCATATATTCAGCAGTGGTGTTCTGGGAGACATCTCGAGCTCACTCCAACCTGAATTATCGCAAATTCTTTCTGTTTTAGGAAAGCAAATTTTTGTTTTTCTTAACATCTTAGTAAGGGGGCTTTTAGGACCATTGTAGTCCCTTACACACTCCAATGAGTTCTGGGTCACCATGAGCTTGCTGGTTAGTCTGTACGCTCGGTTTACAAGCCCTACTCCATAGAGCCAAATTAATCCATGCCATGCACTGATGAGGATCAAACAATCCGAAACAGTCTGTATGCATGTTGGATTATTATGGCTCTGTACAATTTAACAAGCTGACACATCGTTGCATTCCAGCGGTTCTGGAGGTGTGTTTAGCTTCTAAGGGTACAATGGTTAATTTGCATATATTCAGCAGTGGTGTTCTGGGAGACATCTCGAGCTCACTCCAACCTGAATTATCGCAAATTCTTTCTGTTTTAGGAAAGCAAATTTTTGTTTTTCTTAACATCTTAGTAAGGGGGCTTTTAGGACCATTGTAGTCCCTTACACACTCCAATGAGTTCTGGGTCACCATGAGCTTGCTGGTTAGTCTGTACCTCTCGGTTTACAAGCCCTACTCCATAGAGCCAAATTAATCCATGCCATGCACTGATGAGGATCAAACAATCCGAAACAGTCTGTATGCATGTTGGATTATTATGGCTCTGTACAATTTAACAAGCTGACACATCGTTGCATTCCAGCGGTTCTGGAGGTGTGTTTAGCCTCTAAGGGTACAATGGTTAATTTGCATATATTCAGCAGTGGTGTTCTGGGAGACATCTCGAGCTCACTCCAACCTGAATTATCGCAAATTCTTTCTGTTTTAGGAAAGCAAATTTTTGTTTTTCTTAACATCTTAGTAAGGGGGCTTTTAGGACCATTGTAGTCCCTTACACACTCCAATGAGTTCTGGGTCACCATGAGCTTGCTGGTTAGTCTGTACCTCTCGGTTTACAAGCCCTACACCATAGAGCCAAATTAATCCATGCCATGCACTGATGAGGATCAAACAATCCGAAACAGTCTGTATGCATGTTGGATTATTATGGCTCTGTACAATTTAACAAGCTGACACATCGTTGCATTCCAGCGGTTCTGGAGGTGTGTTTAGCTTCTAAGGGTACAATGGTTAATTTGCATATATTCAGCAGTGGTGTTCTGGGAGACATCTCGAGCTCACTCCAACCTGAATTATCGCAAATTCTTTCTGTTTTAGGAAAGCAAATTTTTGTTTTTCTTAACATCTTAGTAAGGGGGCTTTTAGGACCATTGTAGTCCCTTACACACTCCAATGAGTTCTGGGTCACCATGAGCTTGCTGGTTAGTCTGTATAAATACATAATAATATGGTAGGCCGTTAGACTATGACTATGGTGGGATTAGATTGTGAGCTCCTCTGAGGACAGTCAGTGACAGGAATATGTACTCTGTACAGTGCTGCAGAAGATGTCAGATGAGTGTGCTCTTCAGGGCCCATACATACTGGGGCGATTTGCAGGCATTTACTGTGTATTAAAGTGCTTGTGTAATCCCATTCGCTCAAAATTCATGAAAATGTAGTAAAAAATGTGTTTGCTGCAAAATATCACAGCCGCAAAATGCTAGTGTTAATTGCTAGCATTTTGTGATCCCCAGTGTGAATGGGCCCAATCTGTCCTACTCTGATGGCTGGCTCTGCAGACTGCTCCAGCATCACTACAGTACAAAGCTCTTGGGGATAGGGGGGTGAAAAGGCTGGAGACAGGGTGCTGTACTCAAGACCCTGCTGAATACTGAATAGGGACTGTCTACAAATCTTTGTATTTCTTATGAGTGGACAAGCAGATGCAGTCATTAGCACAATTGTGCAGGGCGCAGAAAGCTTGTTTTATTGTGACTATACATTTGGCGACTTGGTGGACGATCGACCATCTGACTTCGATTATTATAATCAAATCGGATGAAAATCACGCCACCAAGTGCATGCCAAGTGCATTTCAGGCTGAAATTGGTCACATTAGTCAATCGGAAATGCTGCAAATTGGCTATCGTGGTTGGTCGGGTGCATGGCGGTAAAGGCAGGCAATATTGGGGTGAGTGACAAAACTCCTTGTGCTGTTTATGTATGTATAAATGTGTATATGTGTATTTACACATTACCTGTCCAGTGATCGCCCTCTTCTGAATTCGTTGCTACACTTCCCATACTTGCTGCCGGTGCATATCACGCTGGCGCGCGTGTGCAAGGTCACGCTGGCTGGCATTTATAGGGAGGAGCGGTGGAAGACAGATACAGGACAGGTAATGTATTTCCCAATTTTGATGTGCGTTTTTGTGCGTTTTTTATGCATTTACAAAACACATTCTATGCGTTTTTCATGCGTTTTTCATGTGTTCCTATACTTTACATTGAAACGCAAAATGCACCATAATCGGACAGACATGGGTTTGTGTTTTTTAAAATTTGGAATGCAGCAGTGGAAAAAGCCACCCAAATTCTTATTTTAAACAGACTGCACTTCAGAACGCATGCGTCTTGCGTTTCTGGCAAAAGCGCAGCTAGTGGAAAAGGGCCCTTAGGCTGTAATGCCAGTGGTTTGAAATGCCTCTGCTATTCCGCAACATTACAATACAATACTCAGCATCTCCAACTCATTACCTGTCTGCTTCTCTTAACACATGTGCATATTACACTTCCTGGGCTTCTGCAAATTATGTCAGTTTGGAAAAAAAAAAGGATGGGGAAGGAGGGTGTAACAATCTTCACTGTGGGCGTGTTTTCAACTGCTGGGATGAAGACAAAAAAAACGTGCAAATCCTGCCAGTAGTAAACAGGAATCCTCCCAGGCTGAGTATGGCATTTTTACAGCACCTTTCTGACAGGGTTACAAGATTTATTAGTCAATCCTTCTTATCTATACACTTAAATCACTATTATATACTGCTTTTTAAGGAATATTTATTCCTTCTTACAGTTCCTCTTTAAATACATACAGGGTGCATTTCTGACATGTTTTCCTTGTGCCCTTTGCAATAGTTCAGGTCCACTTTAATAGTATAGACTTATAGAATGGGAACTAAGCGTGTGTTGCAAGACACGGAGATATCCAGATATTGTTATGCTGAGACTTTTTGGTTTTCTTTATTGTACCCTGCTATTGTTATTATTATTACTAGTGACCTAGTAATACACACACGTCCGCTTGGGCCGGCCGGCTCGCCCGCCTCCTGGCCCCTGCTTCCGGCTGTGTCAGTGCAGGACATGCACAGTAGCACAAAAGCACTGACACACGGACATGGGACACGGGGACACTTGTACTTTAATAGATAGGATTAGAAAGGTTCTAAAATGTTATAAGTTCTCCTGTTTAGTTACTGTGTATGCCTGAGTAATGATACAGTCTGGAATACTGTTATGTCAACAGTTTATTATGAAGCAAAACCTTGTATCTTTGATTACAAGACAAATTGTAATTTCTACTTTATGAGCAGGCTGATTCCTTTTGTCACAATAAAAGCCTTGGAAACTAACCCCCCCCCCCCTCCTCCCCAAAAAATAATAAAAAAAAATATATATATATATATATATATATATATATATATATTACAGCTCTTTAAATACAATACGCTACAAGACAATTGGTGTGATTGGGGGCTGGTTTGGCCAATCCCACATCAGTATGCAAATTAATTGGTGGACAAGAATGCAAAAGCAATACCAGGATTAGCACTAAAACTGAACAATAGTTTGCTTTCTAATGCTGGGCATACACGGCTCAATTTTGCCACTCGATTCTCCCGCTCGACCATTTTGCCGCTCGATTCCGCAGTCAATTCTCTTATCTTCCGCTCGTTTTTCTTATCTTTTTCCATTCACTTCAATTGTTGAACCCGACAACTCTGTCATGACCCAGCTACTCACAATAGCCAACTCCCTTGGCCTGGTACAACACACCAACACCCCCACCCACACTGCAAGTCACACTCTCGACCTTATAGTCACTAAATACACCACCATTACACACCTTGACATCTCACCCTTCCCACCTTCAGACCATCACCTTCTCACCTTCAACCTCCTCACGGAAGGCACCTCCAAACTACCCGCCCACCAACCTGGTCGATGGCAGCAAGACCTATGCAGGCTCAACCCTAGTGTCCTTGATGACCCCCTCCATGCCCTCTCCTCCACTCTCCCCTCCCTAACCTGTCCTAATCTTGCTGCAGCTCAGTATTGCCAAACTCTCTCAACAGCCCTAGAGGAAGCTGCTTCCCCAATATTCCACCACAACCGCCCCCCTAAACCCCAGCCCTGACACACTACCTCACAACCTCCAGAGGGTAACACGCGCCACTGAATGGGAATGGAGGAAAACTCGACTTAACCAGGATTTCCTACAGTACAAGACTAACCTGCTACAGTTCCACACTGCCCTTACTGATGCGAAACAGGAATACTTTACCAAGCTCATTGGAGCACATGCTTCCAACCCCCAGCGTCTTTTTGCCACTTTCAACTCCCTGCTTAAAATCACCCCCCACCCTCCGTTTCCTCCCTTTCTGCCACAGATTTAGCCACCCACTTCACCTACAAAATTGGCTCCATCCGTCAGGAAAGATCCAATCTTCAATCGTCACCTCCCACCACCTCCCATCCAGCTCCTCCTCCACCCTATCCTCTCCTCACCTACTTCACTCTTACTACCATTGAGGAAGTCAACCACCTAATGCAGACTTCCTATACCACTACCTCCCCCCTTGACCCCATCCCTTCTGATTTACTCCAGGCTCACTTCATGGATTTGGCCCCAGGCCTCACTACCCTACTTAACCTCTCCCTATCCACAGGCACCTTCCCCTCAGACTTCAAGCAGGCCACTGTACTAACCCTGCTCAAGAAACCCTCCATCGACCCCTCACTACCCTCCAACTACCGCCCTATCTCCCTCCTCCCCTTTGCCTCAGAACTCCTTGAGTGTCTGGTTCACAAATGCCTGACCCAGTACCTCAACGCCAACTCACTGCTAGACCCACTGCAATCTGAATTTTGGCCTGCCCACTCAACCGAAACAGCTCTCACCAAAGTGGTCAGTGACCTTGCCTTAGCTAAAGCTGAAAGTAAATACTCCATTCTCCTCCTCCTTGACCTTTCAGCAGCTTTTGACACAGTAGACCATCCCCTACTCCTCCAGTCCCTCCATTCTATGGGCATTCGCAACCTCGCCCTGACCTGACTTGCATCCTACCTCTCCAACTGCTCCTTCACGACCTCCTTCACGAATCCTCAACCACACCCAACAACCTCTCGGTGGGAGTCCCCCAAGGCTTGGTCCTTGATCCCCTACTCCAGCGCCTACAATCAGTTCCCTACTTACACTTGACGAGGCAATAAGAGACCCAGGACAAGACAGGTGTCCAGCTCCTTCAACTTCATCTTTTTTATGTCATTCCCCCCACTCCAATGGCAATCAAAAGGCCACTCGAAGAAGAAGAGGAACCAGGGGGGGGGGGGGGGGGAAGAAAAGTGCAACAACAAAAAAGGAAGAAGGCTGAACAGTCAGGATTAGCAACTACAACAATCAAAATTTTCAATATTTCTTCATATTTCTTCAGAAGGTGACCTATCCCTCCTTAGACGCGGACTCAACTTTGCTCCTACCATAAGGCCGAATGCCTTCAACCTGTTTAAAGACCTACATAGGTTTACCTTGACCTTAAAAATATTTTTTGCACTGAAAGAAAGGAAGGCCACCACCAAGAAACCTTCAGCCAACCCTAATCTACCGATACTGAATGATGTGCTTACTGATGACGATAATGAGGCTCTGATGGACCTGATAGAATTGGGTGAAACAAACAATGATGAATTCCTTGAGAATGAAGTGATTGGCCTTGAGAACCCAATCAAAGAATCGGGACTGAGACCGAGATCGATCTTCTACCCAACCCAATCCAACCCAATAAGAAAAATTGGCCAATTGTCTTACAGGACCCTCTGCTCAAATCCCTGATGCCTGAGGCACCTAAAGTAATTTTTAAGAGAGCGCGCTCCCTTAAAAATCAGATCGCACCAAGTAATAAAAAGAAAGAAGTACCACAAACATGGCTGAGATTCAATATTGTGGGTAACTACAGGTGCGGAAACTCCCGTTGTGGTTGTTGCTCTTTTATACTGCATGGCACGAAACAACTGGAGCATCCTGATGGGTGGTCCGTACCACTCAAACATTTTGTCAACTGTGCAACAGACTTTGTCATATATGTGCTAATCTGTACCTGCAAGAAACTGTATGTAGGAAGAACAACCAGGTCCCTCAGAAAAAGGCTAGGGGAGCACAAATGTAACATCTTGGCCAAGTCCGAGAAACATAGTGTACCGAGGCATTTACCAAACTCCATCAATCGGATCCTAGTTGCCTCAAGATCCTAGGCCTGGAGAGTATTCCGTCCACCCTATCCAGAGGCTTACGATATAAGAAACTATGTGAACAAGAAATCTTATGGATCTTCAAATTGAACACGCTGACACCAAAAGGACTGAATGAAGATCTAGAAGTTCAGCGTTATCTCCAATAGATCCTTAGATTCCATGGACTTGTGTTCTGGCCTTTTCCATTTGTTGAACAATTGTTTAGTTTTCCCTCCCCACCCCCTCTTCCCCACCTTCCCTTCCATTCTGTCCCTCTCCCCCTCCACTTTTCACTTCCCATTCTAAACACCTCCCCCATCCTTCTTCCGCCCCCCCCCCCCTTTCCCCCCCTCCCCCCTTCCTCCAGTCTCCACCTTTTCCCATACTATAACCACTGTCAGCTGAGCCGGCATTAGGGCCCTATATTATAGGCCCCCATACTGTTTCCACCACAGGACCCCTGCCTGCCTTCAGACAGGCTGTCGGGACCACCAGTAGGGATGATCTAAAGTAGTGGGTTTGTTGTATTCATGGTCCAAAACCCCTTTCCCTATCTTTTCCTGCAGGCAGCCAATTAGCCGTATCTCATTTACCTAGATGCGACCTTGCGTTCGCACAGTTTATGTCATGGTTTATTCACCCAAAAGCGACTTTCCTGTTGCACAATTTATGTATCCTCTTTTCCAGCAGGCAGCCAAATATTTGTAACTATTTGTTTTTATTCACCCGGATACGTCCCAGCAATCGTACAGTTCATGTCGCATTGTATCCATCTAGATGCGACTTTTCTGTCACACACCAGTAGCATCGCTACATTTACGGTTACAGTCACTTTCTGACCATCGAATTGGGAGTCCTTTCTCCAGTAACCGGTTTGCCCTTCCTGCAGTCACTGACACTCGTCCCAGGATCCTGTCCCTACTTCTATCCTGGGTCTTCCTTTCTTGCTTCCCGGTTATCGGGAAGCAACCACCGGGTCATAATAGTAACACCATCCAGCCAGTACAAAGTGGCCAACAGTTCCCCTCTTCCACCTCTGTAAAATATCAGAGACGTCTAGACATACACCACGGTTCTCCGCTTGGGGTAGAGATAATCCGTTGCATGTAGACTGACACCGGTGGAGTAAATTTCTGTGGTCACAATACCACGAGCAGATAGGTCTATACAGCCTGCTTGTCATTTAGGCGTAAAGCCACCCGCTCCCCCTTTTTTCGACCCCTGTCGCTTATTTATGAAGCAACATTCACATACTTTATATGCGCACATTATGCGCTCAGATGCAGACCAGCATGAAGCATCCGTCCAGGACTTTGCAATGACTGGCTCTACTAGTTGTAAACACGAGACGGAACCCCATCGCGTGCATGAGCAGACTGGTACTTACAGCTTGCCCGTACACAGGCACATAGCTACCCGTCCTCTTTGATCCCTGACGCCTCTCATTGAAGCCACATCTATTAAACTCTATAAGCGCATATATTGCGCTCCTAAGCAGATCTGTATGATGCATCTGCTCATGTCCCCGTAATGACGTGTTTTATTAACTGTAAAGTCGCGTTGGAACCCTAATTTATGTACAGTAACATACGGGTCCATTTTTAACACTCTTTAAAGTCTTTTTACCATTTCTTATCGGTTTTACTATTTTTTACATTTTTAACAAAAAAAATTGTATATATTTTTTTATATATCTTAAACATTGACTTAAATGTTCTAATACAGTTTACAATATTCTACATTGTTAAGCCTGTTAGGAGGCTGAATTCCCGTCCCAGGGACCTCCCTCAGGCTAACTCCCCGCGTCACCTGATGAACATTAGACGGCATCCCCGCGGCCTGGCTCCGCCCACCGCTCCCGTCTCCCACGCCAACAACATCGCACCCCGCCGCTCTGGCCAAGCGCAGGGGATAGGAGAGGGTTGCCGGCAGGCCTGACAGGCGCATATTTACTTCTGCACACCGTGAGTGTAACTTTTAAGCATGTCTAACTCAAGTAAAAAAAATTATTGCACCAGAGGTGCGCTCCTGTTTTTCTTTTGCTGTTCTGTTAGATTTGCTGGCACCACCCAGCACTTGGAGCAGCACCCACCCATCCACTCCGTCCATCAGTCGAAGAAAGCGCAGGGATTGTTTTTCTTTACTCTTTAATCTATGCCTGTATACGTTTTGCACTTACTGTAGGTTTCTACTGTTTATCAGCAGACAATGTATGTATCTACTGTATATCTAATGTACCTACTGTACGCTACATGTATTTTTTTTGTTACTGTACCACTACCAACCTTGTTTGGGCCAAAATTATCTCCAGGTAAAATTCACGTTGTACTTGGGAACAGTGTAAAGATTAAGGAGGTTGGTAAAAATTCAAGTAGCCCATTTCATGTAAACAAAATTGGTAAATGTGGTGGTAAAGATATAAAGTGCATGGTAACCAATGCTCGGAGCCTTGCAAATAAAATAGACGAACTAGAGTTCATTCTGAATGACAAAGGCTATGACATTGTGGGAATAACCGAGACATGGATGGATGAAAGCCTTGACTGGATAGCTAATTTAAAAGGATACAATGTGTTTAGGAAGGATAGAACAGGGAAAAAAGTTGGAGGGGTTTGTCTCTTTGTTAAGAATTCTTTTACAGCTGTCCTCAACGATGAGATGGAGGAAGATTTCGAAGATGTGGAGTCCGTTTGGGTAAATATTCATGGTGGAAATAAAAGTTGCCAATTGCTTATTGGGGTATGCTACAGGCCACATCTTATTAATGAAGCTGCAGAACTGCAATTACTACAGCAGATTGAAAAAGCTGCAAGGAAAAATGAGGTCATAATTATGGGCGACTTCAACTTTCCAGACATTGACTGGAGTATTGAGGCTACCCATTCTGGTAAAAGCAGCAGATTTCTGGCAGCACTACAGGACTCAAATGGTAACGGAACCAACTAGGGGGAATGCGTTAATGGATCTGATCATTTCTAATAGACCAAATAATGTATCAAGTGTGCAGGTTCAAGAACATTTGGGAAATAGTGATCACAACATGATAACGTTTGATCTGGTGACTGATAGGCCACGGGGCAGCGGGACCACTAAAACTATGAATTGTAGAAAAGCAAAGTTCAATCAAATTAGGCAGGCACTAAGTTTGGTGAACTGGGATAATGTACTACAAGGGGAAGACACAGAAGGGAAATGGAAAGCTTTTAAACTTATACTCAATCAATATTGTAGTATGTATATCCCATATGGAAACAAAATATCTAGGAATAAAAAAAGGCCTCTATGGATGAATAGAAAGGTTAAAGATAAAATGAAGAGGAAAAAGAATGCCTATAAGGTCTTAAAACAGGAGGGGACCGAGGCTGCACTAAGCAATTATAAGGAGTGCAATAAAAATTGTAAAAAAATAAATTAGGCAGGCAAAGATTGAATCTGAAAAATAAATCGCTAGGGATATCAAATCTAACCCCAAAAAGTTTTACAAGTACATTAACTCTAAAAAAAAAAGGTTGACTGTATAGGACTCCTAAAGCATGAGGGTGGGAACTCAATGGTGGATGACCAAGGTAAGGCAGAGTTATTAAATGCATTCTTTGCTTCTGTCTTCACAAAAGAAACAGCACTGTTGAAAATTACAGAGGCAGAAGATTCTCAATCTTCTAACTGTAATACGCAGGAAGAAGTGAAGGCAAGACTAAATAAATTAAAAATAGACAAGGCACCTGGCCCGGATGGCATGCATCCTCTGGTCCTAAGGGAATGAAGTTCAGTTATATGTAAACCCCTTTATCTTATCTTTTGTGACTCTCTTTCAACTGACAGAGTCCCAGTGGATTGGCGTACAGCCCACGTTTTCCCATTATTTAAAGGATACCCCAACTGAAATGTGACATAATGAGATAGACATGTGTATGTACAATGCCTAGCACACAGATAACTGTGCTGTGTTCCTTTTTTTCTTTCTCTGCCTGAAAGAGTTAAATATCAGGTATGTAAGTGGCTGACTCAGTCCTGACTCAAACAGGAAGTGACTACAATGTGACCCTCACTGATAAGAAATTCCCTTTTTTTACCTCTTTCTTGCTCTCAGAAGCCATTTTCTGCTAGGAAAGTGTTTTATAGTTGGAATTTCTTATCAGTGAGGGTCACACAGTAGTCACTTCCTGTCTGAGTCAGGACTGAGTCAGCCACTTGCATACCTTATATTTAACTCTTTCAGGCAGAAAAATAAAAAAGGAACACAGCATAGGTATCTGTGTGCTAGGCACTGTACATACACATGACTATCTCATTATGTCACATTTCAGTTGGGGTATCCTTTAAGAAGGGCAAAAAATCAGATCCAGGAAATTATAGACCTGTAAGCTTAACATCAGTTGTATGCAAACTATTTGAGGGGTTACTAAGAGTTACTATACATGACTTCATACTAGAAAATAATCTTATTTCTCAGCATCAACATGGGTTTACTAAAGACAGGTCCTGTTTGACTAACATGCTCAGCTTTTATGAGGTAGTGAATGCTAATATGGATATTGGGAATGCTGTAGATGTGATATACTTGGACTTTGCAAAGGCCTTTGACACTGTTCCCCACAAAAGTCTGGTGCAAATGTTGAGGATGCAAGGACTGGGGAAGAGTCTATGTGCATGGTTAGGAAACTGACTAATGGACAGAAAACAAAGAGTTGTGGTCAATGGATCGTACTCAAAATGGGAGACTGTTAGCAGTGGGGTACCACAGGGGTCTGTTCTGGGTCCAGTGCCCTTCAATTTATTTATTAATGACCTAGTAGATGCAGTAGTGAGCAATGTTGCTATTTTTGCAGATGATACAAAATTGTGCAGAATCATCAACTCTCAGGAAGATAGTGTCATATTGCAACAGGATCTGGATAGGATGGCTGTATGGGCACATACATGGCAGATGAAATTCAATGTTGAAAAGTCATGCATTTTGGACGTACTAATGATCTAGTACCATACAAAATAAATGAGATACAGTTGGGGACATCAAACTTGGAGAAGGACTTAGGAGTACTCATCGACAACAAGTTAAATAATCATACTCAATGCCAAGCAGCTGCAGCTAAAGCTAACAAAATTTTGGGATGCATTAAAAGGGAAATAAAAACTCGAGATGCTAGCATAATATTTCCCCTGTTTAACTCTCTAGTAAGGCCACATCTGGAATATGGAATTCAGTTCTGGGCACCACATTACAAAAAAGATATTGCAGTTTTAGAGCAGGTGCAGAAACGAGCAACAAAATTGATACGTGGGATGGAAGGTCTCACTTACCAAGAAAGGTTAGATAAACTGGGTTTATTTAGTCTAGAGAAAAGATGCCTTAGAGGGGATCTAATTAACATGTATAAATACATCAGAGGGCAATATAATAGCTTGGCGGATGAGCTTTTTGTCCCTAGGCCTTCTCAAAGGACTAGAGGACATGATCTGTGCATGGAGGAAAAACGTTTTAGCCATTTATTTAGGAAAGGGTTCTTTACAGTAAGAGTGATTAAGATGTGGAATGCATTGCCACAGGAAGTCGTTATGGCAAACTCTATACCTGCATTTAAAGGGGGCTTAGATGCTTTCCTTGCGTTGAAAGACATCCATGGTTACAATTACTAGGTAATGCCTAATGATGTTGATCCAGGAATTTTATCTGATTGCCATCTGGAGTCGGGAAGGAATTTTTCCCTTTAGGGGCAAATTGGACCATGCCTTGTAGGGGTTTTGTTGCCTTCCTCTGGATCAACAGGGATATGTGAGGGAGCAGGCTGGTGTTGTACTTTATACTGGTTGAACTCGATGGACGTATGTCTTTTTTCAACCAAAATAACTATGTAACTATGTAAATACATTCTGATTTTGATGTCTGGTGCCTTTTCCGTATCGGTGATTGGGGAAGGGAACCAAGGGTTTCCCCGAAGCAATCCGTGTCTGGCGTGAATGGACATGACCCCGATCAGGGGCCATGTCCATTCATAAATACGTAATGAAATGAAAGTAAAAAAAAGTTCAACACTTCCTGGAAAACCAGGGTGTAACGATTGTGGAATTCTCTCCGTGATCAGCGCACAAGACGTGTGCGCTAACACTGCGGAAATCCTCTGCAAACGTATAATTTGCGGAAACCCAGCAGAAGGTGCTATGCACCTATAGAGGGAAATTCCTGTCGACGGGGAGCTGTGGAGTGCAGAGGAACCAATCCTCTGCCCTACCACACACGCCAGACAGGAATTGCACGAAGGGACGGAATGCAATCGCAAGAGAGGCGATTGAGAATGAGCACAGAGACAGATTGTGTGTGTGTGCACCAAACTAGTCGCCAACCCGCGACGGTGCACACACCACAGCAGATATGAAGTAGGAACGCGATCGCGAGAGGTGCGATCGCCAGAAGTGACACAAGGTTACAATAAGGCAGAGCACGAGAGTAGCAAAGGCACAGCAAATCATACAATGAGGAGATGCGGAAAATAACAAACGCTAGCTAAACGCGAACACCGCACTCATTCGCAACAGTGCACGCGTTTATGCGCGGTCTCCACGTGATAAGCACAATAGAGACAAGCACGCCTAACTAACCATCGACAGACAAACATGAAACGGAGGACGCGAACGCTTGCTTAACGGTTACCTCACCGAGCCTCCAGCAAGCGTTCGTAGCAGACAAGACAGACACACTAAAACAGGAACAGGCGGGAGATAGGATCCACAGCACTAGTGAAAAGAGGCCAGTGCGATCCAGGGAGACAGAAGGATCCACAGCACTAGCGCAGGATGCTAGTGCGATCCAGGTACAGAGTAGCAGAACAGAAGGATCCACAGCACTAGCGCAGGATGCTAGTGCGATCCAGGTACAGAGTAGCAGAACAGAAGGATCCACAGCACTAGCGCAGGATGCCAGTGCGATCCAGGGAGACAGATCAGAAGGGGCTACCAGTAACAACTGCTGTTCCGGTTAGCACCCAGACACACAGAACGATTTCCTGTCGACCACCGCTGGGACAGGACAATCGCAACAGACAAACAAAACAGATAAGCTATCCTAACTGCACTAAGGAAACATGCCCAGTGCAGTTTCCAGGGATAACTCTAGGCTAATCTTCAACAAAGAGCAAGGCTGACACTCCCGGCGAGTGTCACACAGGATCTAACTCTTATGACCAGCAACTTACTGTGGGAAACATAGCTCTTTATAAAGCAAGCCCACATGGGATGTGGCTAGGCAATCTGCGTGACAAACATATGCAAATTCCTCAGCAGCAAGCTGCACAACTGACAAAAGGTCTCTCTTCCAGAGACCTGCAGAATGCAGACCTGAACAGCGATCAAAAGGCTGCCTGCCTGCGCAGGCAGCCACGCGGATCCTCACACAGGGTAGTTTTTCTAAGGCCATCTAGTGACGAAAAGTAAACATACACACACCACACAATTTTTGTTAAAAAAAAAAATAATGCAATTAATCCCTTCCAAAGCCCCCACCCCAGTTACCAAACAATTATGTAAAAAAAAAAAAAAAAGTCCATTAATAGTTGCCTTAGAGACTCAACTTTTTTTTTTTTTTAATATGTGTGTCATGGAGGTATTTTACTGTTATTTCAGTACATCATATAGGCTTGCAATTGACTGGACACAAAAAAAAAAACCTGAAACAGAAAAATATACCTTTACTTCTAAATATTATATTGCCACCATACATTGTACTATGAACGTAATTTAAATGTTGTGATAGCCGGGACTAATGGGCAAATAAAATGGGTGTTTTGTTTTTTTGTTTATAGGAGCATTTCTTATTTAACAAATATAGAGGATGGAATTGGGGAAACAGCGTATTTTTTCTTTTTTTCTATTTCTTGTTTTTGCCTATAAACTCTGGGCCGCCATCAGACATTTTCAGGCCCTATACTGGGCAAACCTACTGGGCCCCCCTCACACCCTTCTGCCCCATCATGGCAAATCACAATCTTTGATGGCCTGAACACACTAAAGTCCGTGTGACCGCTTTTCATGTGCTCCCATGCCTGGGAGCATTCTGCGTATGCTCAGTTCGTTAAGACTGTAACTGTGCTTGCACAGAATGCTCCCAGCTATCGGAGCATGAAAGAAGATGCTCGTGGCCCAAAACAGTGCATGTGCAACCTGGCTAGATTGTGTGGACTTCATAGGAGTACAACAGATTGGACTGGAAGGTTATTGAGGGAGCTGATGGACTACGAGGTGCTGGAAGGAGCCCCAGGTAAGTAAAAATCTTTTTCTCCCACCCATCACAGGTTTACTTTAACCACTTCAGCCTACAGGTTTGAGATTTTTTTGCATCTGAGCAACTTTAACCTCCCATTCATTTGCCAATAACTTTATCACTACTCATCACAATGAATTGATCTATATCTTGTTTTTTCTGCCACCAATTAGGCTTTCTGTGGGTGATACATTTTGCTGAGAATTAATTTATTCTAAATCCATTTTAATAGGAATATTAAGAAAGAAATGGAAAAAATCCATTATTGCTCAGCTTTTGGCCATTATAGTTTGAAATTAATACATGCTACCATAATTAAAACCCATGTACTTTATTTACTAATTTCTCCCGCTTATCACACCTTTTAAATTATGTCCCTATTACAATGTATGACGCCGATATTTAATTTGGAAATAAAGGTGCATTTTTTCAATTTGCGTCCATCACTATTTAGAAGCCCATAATTTAATAAATCATATTGATATACTCCTTTGACATGAATATTTAAAAAGTTCAGACCCTTAGGTAACTATTTTTTTTATTATTATTATTATTATTGTAATTTTTTATTTTATTTTTTATTAAAACTTTTATGTGGGTATTTTTTGATGTGGGAGGTTAACAGGGGATTTTAAATGTTTAATTAAAATGTATTTATTTAATAAAATGTGGTTTGGGGTGTAGTTTTACTATTTGGCCACAAGATGGCCACAATCAAAAAGTCCTGGGAGCGATCGCTCTCATTCCCAGGAAGAGAAAGAAGACCAGGAACTTTTTTAGCTCAGAAAAGTCGCAGCGTCTAGAGACGCTGTCGGCTTTTCTCCGGGGGGGGGGGGGGGGGAGGGTCCGATCAATGAAAGGGATCTATAATCCCTTTCATTGATCACTGGGCTAAAGGCCGGCGGCGGGAGCGTGCACGGGGGGCCCGTGGGAGTGCGCACAGCCTAACTGGATGAAAATTTTTGTCCCAGTTAGGCTTAAGTGGTTATCACTAACTGACTGAGGTAACTCCAAGATGAGCCTCCCTGCACTTCTCATTACATTAATGGACAGTCCATGTGTGGCACACTTTGCCGGGCCCCAGATTCACTAGGGCGCCACAGAACAGTTCCCCCTTTAATACCCTGAAGATGAACCTGTATAAAATGCATAGAAAATAAAGTAATTACTGAAAACAAGTATCATCCACAAAAAGCCCTATAATTCATTTACATGAGAGAAGCAGTGTTAAAGTTATGGCCAAATGAATGGGAGGTGCGCTGCCAGGTAAAAATGGCTTTTGGCGTTAAGGTAGAATGTGCTATAGGCTTAAGGGGTTAAAACAGAAGCAATTACAAAATCACAGCGCACAGCTAAGCGCCGGGAGGAGGAAAAAAAACATGCGCAAAAAATTGAACATTGCTGCCATCAGCGATTTCGATTTTAGATGTGAATTAAGCCTGAGGCCCCATTCACACTTGACTTGCCGGCGATTTTGGCAAAACGCTGAAGCGCTAGTGCTTTTTAAAGCGCTAGTGCAATAATACCCTATGGGCCCGTTCTCACTTGGGCAATTTGTGTTAATCGCCAGCGATTAACGCAAATCGGCAAGCGCAAACTTGTAGCCTGCACAATTTTCAGGCGATCTACCGGCGTTCGTGTTTAGTGGTATTGAAGCGTTAGACGCAATCGCGAAAAAATCGCCAAGTGTGAATGGCGATTTTTTTTTTGCGTTGAACTCCCAAAATCGCCAGAGCAAAAGCGCTAGCATTTTACGTTTTACAAGTGTGAATATGAAGGAAAGGGGTAAAAAGTGGTATGCGAATGTAATTCTACTAAGCTTGTATTTACAATCTCAAGTTGCAATATATATACAAAAGACGTAGAAGACTGAGGATGGCGGTGTGGGAGCGATCCATGCGGATGGGGCTGGAGGAAGCCCCAGGTTTGTATACAACTTTGAATATAGTTCATCTCTGGTACACTTTAACCATTTCAACCCTCGAGTATTTTTCAACTTATGGATGAGAGGAATTTTCCCTTTTCAGCGCTCCTCCCCTTCATTCCTCAATAACTTTATCACTAATTGTCACAAAGAAATGATCTATAACTTTTTTTTCCGCCACCAATTAGGCTTTTTTTGGGTGGTACATTATGTTAAGAATTATTTTATTCTAAATGCATTTTAACGGGAATAATTAAGAAAAAAAATTGAAAAAATCATTATTTCTCAGTTTTCTGCCATTATAGTTTTAAAATACCACATGCTATCGTAATTAAAACCTACACAATTTATTTGCCCATTTGTTATTGCAATGTTAAAATTATATCCCTAGTATAATGTATAATGACTATTTTATTTGGAAATAAAGGTACCTTTTTTCAGTTTTGCATCCATCGTTAATTTTTAGCCCATACATTTATAATAATATTATGGTATGGATGAGCCCATAACCGCAGGAGGGCATCGCTGCTGGGCCGATTTTCGTAATTTTTTTTAAAAACACGCAGCTAGCACTTTGCTAGCTGCGTGTTGGTGACAATCGCCGCCAATGCGCCGCTACCCGTCGCGTTACAGGGCCCCCCTAGCCCCCGTTCACATCCTGGCCAATCATTGCCAGACAGTGCTGAGGGGTGGATCGGGACTCCCTGTTAAGTCACGACGTCGATGATGTCATTTGGTTCATCGCCATGGCGACGGGGGAAGCCCTAAAGGAAATCCCGTTCAGAACGGGATTTCCTTATGGGCTTACGCGCCAGCGGCGATCGGAGGGGTGGAAGGGATAGCGTAAGGAGGGGAGAATCATGTAGCTAGCGCTAGGTTAGCTACATGATTTAAAAAAAAAAATTCAAAAAATACTGTGCATCAGTCACACTGGTGCATTTAATAGAACGCCAGGGTGGTTAAGAATAAACACTGTTTTTGTTCAAAAACAGTGTTTATTCTCAGTGGGCATGTTTGGATTGGCACAGGGGACTTTTGTCCCCTGCAGACAATCCCCCCTGCTATTAACAACATCGCAATTGTGGGCATTTGCCTGCACGATTGCTTGCAAACTCCCCCAAACTGCAGGGACGTGACTAGCGCATCCCTGCGGCTCTAGCAGCAGCTGCTGCGGAATGTGAAGCGTGGCATAAATGAGTGAAGAGACACTGAAGCGAAAAAAAAATTATGATATAATGATTTGTATGTGTAGTGCAGCTAAGAAGTAAAACATTAGGAGTAGAGACATAAGTCTAATATTGGTTCCAGTACAGGAAGAGATAAGAAACTCCAGTTGTTATCTATGCAAAAGAGCCATTGAGCTCCACAACTTTCAAAGTCGCAGAGAGCTCTGTCTTCTGAAGCTTGTTATCTCACTGGTCAGTCATTGTATTTTCTTTTTCTCTGCAGAGAAGGGCTCAAAAGTTCACTAGGCTGCTTTGTAAAATCATTTAGAATACTGAGTAGTGCTTAAACTGCAAATATTAGAGAATGATGCAATGTTTAAAAAAAAACTATATAACTGAAAATAGAAATATGAGAATATTTTCTTTGCTACTATTGTTCTAGTAATTATCCGTACTAGATGGCAGCAGATAAACTATTTTTGCAAATTCCTTTAGCACAAAATTTACAGTACAGGTAATAGTGAATAAAAAAAGCACAATTCTATATAGAAGCATTTGCTTCAGGTTAAAAAGAGTTTAAAAAGTACAAAAACTAAAAGTGCATAAATCCATAGAATGCCTATAGTTTATAGAAAATAACATTATTATAATAAATGAAGTATTACCTATAAAAAAGTGCAGAATCAATAAATAATTATTATTTCTAAAAATTAAGTGTTCAGTTTGACATATTTTTTAAAAGGAAGGTCCATGCAAAATAAAAACATGAGTTTCACTTACCTGGAGCTTCTACCAACCCCATGCAGCCATCCTGTGCCCTCATAGTCACTCACTGCTGCTCCAGTCCCCCGCTGGCAACTTTTCGACCTCGTAGGTCGGCGGGCCGCATTGCGTACATTTTTACGCGTTCCCACTAGTGCAGGAACATTGACACATACATTTTTACGCGTTAGTGGTGCCATGCGTAAAAACATTTACAGAAAATGTCATTGATGAATCTTTTGGGTAGGACCAGGTTGCTAGAGAGCCAGGTGTGAGTGTCCTCCAGCCAGCCCATATACAAATTTGCAAAACTTGGTGCAAACCTGGTCTTGATCGCCACCCCCTCCTCTGTAAATATATATCCGGTAAAAAAACAAGCTAAAATAATTGGACTTTAAAATTAAATTTATGGACTCAATGATAACATCTTTTTGAAGGTCAGGCATTAGTGGGTCGTCTTCCAAAAAATGAGCTATTCCCTGAAGTCCTTTATCTTGGGGTATGTTACTGTAGAGGGAGAAAAACAAAAGTTTGCTTTCTTAAAACAGAAAGAATTTGCGATAATTAAGGTTGGAGTGAGCTTGAGATGTCTCTCAGTGCAACACTGCTGAATATATGCAAATTAACCATTGTAGAGGGAGCATAGTCTAAAATTGCCCATATAGAGTTGGGCTGCCATTTTATATTTTCTAGGGTTATGATGGCATGTGAAGTGTCCTTTAGGTATGCTGGCAAATTCTGAACAAAATTTCTGTAGGTGGAGGTCTGTAAGATGGAAGAGATTACACGTAATTGAATGGATACCTGACACGATTGGTCATTCTGGTGGGTTCAATGGGTCTTCTGGGGTGTCTGAACTGTTAAAAATGTGAATTCATCCTTATTAAGGATTTTATTCTTGTATGCTTCTAAAATAAGTGTGTTATACTTGCTTAGGAAAAACTCAGTTGGATCCTTGTCGAGTTTTTTTTATAGTAATTAGTTCAAAATTCAATATTTGTCAGGCTTCTTCCGTATAAGTTGTTTTGTTCTGCATTACCACTCCTCATTACTATAGTTGTGTTTGATTTCAAATTCTGTATTGCTTGTTTTTCATTTTTTACTTAGATTGGTTCTCATAAGAGGTTAGAGGTTTTCTTTTATGGTGTTTATTTCCTTGAGACCAGTGCTCCAAAGGTTTTCACAAAATTGCATCTGAAGTTAGTGGAATTAAAACTAGATTTACCTTTTCAAATTTGTGCTAATGGGTAGGCTAATAATGTTTGTGAGGGGATCCTGGTCACCAGCTGGAATTGTCTACATTTGGTTCATCTACTATCACTGCCATTGCAATTGCTTCTTTGATGCCATTATTTTAGAGTTCTTGGGTAATAAAATACCTTTGTGTAGGGTAAGTTTCCTTATGTATGTCTGACTTTTTGTAGAACTTGTGTTTCACTTCTGGACAGTGCGTGATCTGAAAGATTATACATTTTTGTTTCTTTTTGTACTAATTCAGATTTTTGTTTTCATTTTTGTTCTCTGGCTCTTATGCATTTTCCTCTTCTTCTCTTCTTACAGTGGCGTGAAACTCCAACATAACATTCAATAAAAATGTGTTTTCCTACTTTTTATTACTCATACGGTTATCATATTTGCTTTTGTGCATAAGTAATATTGTCTGTTTACAAATTACAAGTTTCCAAAGTGTAGTTAATCTTGTCCTGAAACCTGCCATTGCATTTTTATTCAGTAATTACTCAAGAGCCGCACCATCAAAAAGTCCATCTTTATTAAAGTATCAAAATCATAAAAGCATGATAAAACAGCGTGGAAATATGGCAGATGACGCACAGGCGTTTCGGGACCATCACAGTCCACCCACATGTGGGTCTGTGATGATTTGAGAAAGGACTGTGATGGTCCGAAACGCCTGTGCGTCATCTGCCATATTTCCACGCTGTTTTATCATGCTTTTATGATTTTGATACTTTAATAAAGATGGACTTTTTGATGGTGCGGATCTTGAGGAATTACTATTGACACTCGATGCTCCAGAGTGGATCCCTGCACATCATACTGTGACCATTGGTTCTTTAACACTTCTGATTGGATTGCATTTTATTCAAACTGCTTTTTATTATATATTAACATCTCCTAATTAGCTGTTCTGAGCTGTTTGTGTGCTTGAAGCACAGAGAGCTTCACAGAGCGCTTCATTTCGCTTGTTACACTGTGTTTACACACATGTATCAGCATTGGAATGCAAACAAAGATACTGCTATCTCCAATTTGGATGCGGATTTGAAGCTGAACAGCAGGACAAAGTACTTTGTTTAACCATTTCAGTGATGGTCTGTTAAAAAAAAATCTGGGATAGTAGCTTTCAAGTTGTGCGGAATCTTTTAGAGCACGGTAGAAATACTGACTTTTAGACCACTTTAAAGCGGGATTGTCAGCCACAAAATCAAATTCCGTTTAAACACTGCACTGTGTTAGTAATGTTGCCAGGAACCTCACACTGCAGTGCAAGCTCTCCAATCTATTCAGAAATGTCTCTGCTGGGATTATCTTATCTCAGTTACCATTATTTCACCGTCACCGAAGACAGTTGAGAGGGAAGCTTGTCATCTCCCCTCCCACATTCCTGCTCCACTCTGATTGGCTGAGCACAGTGCAGTGTGACAGGCTTGGCTGAAACACGATCCTGTGCTCACATGTGGTTAGAAAGCAAGCCAGAATGACACAGCAGATTGGAAGAGAACTAAGAGAAGAAATGACATCAGGATTTAGCCTCTGACTGTGGGAAAAAGACAGACTGCCAGGAATAGAATTCTCATCAATTACCATATAAGAGATTGTGAACATTTGCAACTGGTGTAAGGCAATCAAGCTGGTCCTAAACACAGCGAAAATCTGATCATCGACTTCAGGTGTAACACCCTTGAGGACACACCACGCCCCCCCCCCCCCCCGCTCCTCATCGAAGGCAAAGAGGTCGAAGGTCAGTTACAAACTACAGAGATTCATAAATAACCGCAGAAAAGATCTGTCATGATTGTTTGTGCCTTACCTCTCCTCGCTTCTGCGCTGGCTCTTTTGTCAGATCAGCGGAGGGTAACGATCGCTCGTTACCCTCCAGCCTCTGAGTCTCACGCAGCTCCTCGTCTTTCTGTGATTGCAGAGAGATACCAGCACAACGTTCTTCCTGGTGCTGGTGTCCCTCTGTTGCTAGGCGCGCACCAACTCCCTATTTATGCAGTGGCCGGAGGCGGTACTGTACCCTTCCCTGATTGAGAGGCTGGGTATAAAAGACCAGCTCTCACACTTTTTGGATGCTGTTGTGTCCCTATTCACAGCCATGGCGTACCGCCACCATTTCCCCTCTCCTGGATTTTTTCCCTTTTGGCATTCCCTCAACCAGGCTCTTCCATCCAGGATACTCTGCTCCCATATCCCTATTGCAAAACCTGCTTGCCTGCCTTGCCTTTCCTGTCAGTCTGCAGCCTAACACAGGATCCCTGCATGTCATTTCTACCCTGCCAGTCACTTCCCTGCTTGGATCCCAGCAGTACCCCTCAGTCTCCCTACCTGTCTGCTGCACTCCCAGGGTTTCCCTTTGTTTACCAGTATACTCCGGGTACTCTCCAGTCACCTGCAGCTTCCCAGGTTTCCCTCAGCCTGCTAGTTACCTCTGTGTTACTCTCCAGTCACCTGCAGCTTCCTGGTATTCTCCCTGCCTGCCACTCGCCTCCCAGGAACCATACAGCTAGCTCCCTTCCTTGGTTTTCCCCTGCCTGCCAGTTCCTTCCTGGGATCCCTAAGACCTAACTTTTAGGCCTATCTGCCCTGCAAGCCTGCCCAAGCCTGATAGCTTACAGTCCACTCTGCTCAAATCCCCCTCCTATCAGGTACATCAGGTACCCTCTGTTCTTCCCATCACTGGTGCTGTAGTCCTGGGGGTCATGACTTGGTGAGCACCAGGCAGCAAAGTAGTCTGCCACCCACTAGAGGTGATGGCCCATCATCCCTTGCGCTCGTGAAGACTCATGCTTGCTTAGACCCTGTGCCCTGTGCTCCACCCTTTCATACTAGTGACAGGATCAACAGAACTACGACGGTTCGCAAGAACCATGACAGGATCATTGGTACTCCCTTCCCACCACTTGACCGCCTCTACTTCTCCAGACTGCGGTCCAGGGCCATCAGGATTAATAATGACCCCTCTCACCCTGGCAACTGCTATATCAATCTGCTGCCTTCAGGCCGCTGCTACAGGTCCCTACCCACTAAGACCGTCAGACACAAGAACTCCTTCCACCAAGCTATCAAGCTCCTCCATCCAGCCCCCCTAAATGCATCCCTTCCCCCCTCCTTTTTGATAAAGCATCCCCACCCACGTAAGTGCCTGTCTATGCCACTCCATTGTATAAATTTGCCCCCCCCCCTTTCCTCTTGCCTGTACTATACATTACTTTTTTTTACCTGTATACTACTTTTTTGCCTATGCCTGTGCCACACCACTGTATAAATTGTCCTTTGCCTTTGCTTTCTTTTGCCTGTACTGCTACTGAGCTGTCTGTGCCAAAAATAATTCCATGTACAAACCCTCTGTACTTGGAGGAATAAATTCTGATTGTACAGTGTTAGGCAAATTAGTATAAGAATAGTCTTAAAAAGAACCCGAGGTGGGTTCTAAGAATCCAATTAGCACACAGAGGCTGGGTCTGCATATAATGCCCAGCCTCTGTTGCTATACTGCTTCCCCCAGTCTCCCCCCTGCGCTCTGCTGTGCCCCCATAAATCAAACGCCTTGCTTGCGACATGCAGCGTGTTGCCAGCAGGCTGTTTACCTCTGCAGTGACACTCTCACCGCTCTCCCGCCTCCTCCATTGCATCATTCCCCGCCTGCATCCCTTTCCTCCAATCAGTGGGGAGGGAAGGGACGCAGGTGGGGAGCAGCAACATAGAGGAGGCGGGGGAGCGGCGAGAGTGACACTTTAGAAGTAAACAGCCTGCTGGCAACACGCTGCATGTTGCTAGCAAGGCATTTGATTTATGGGGGCCTTACCTCTCCTCGATTTATGGGGGCACAGCAGAGCGCAGGGGGAGACTGGGGGGAACAATATAGCAACAGAGGGTGGGCATTATATGCAGACCCAGCCTCTGTGTGCTAATTGGATTCTTAGAACCCACCTCGGGTTTTCTTTAAACAGATGATACATCTGAAAGTGAGTGGATGAAGGTTTCTTGATTGCACTCTTGGTTTACATTGTTTGTGTGGTTGGGAGAGGATGACTGATCAATTTCAATAGGTTCTGTTTTATGTGTTGAATCATTTGGCATGGCTCTTTTTGATGTGTGGTTCGATATTGGCAGGTTGTGAGAATGGTGATGTTTAAAGGTGTATATAATTCTAGTTTCATGGCCATCAGTTTCCTGTGTTAGTTATAACCTCTGTTTGTAATAGGGATATTTTGTTTTTGTTTTTTTATTATTGTTATTTTGAAATCTTTAGGTAGTAGGTTTGTATGATTGTTCTTCCTTTCCCAAAATGGCTTTTGTTGCAAGGCCTGATGACCCCATTAAGGGGGTATTGGTCAGGGTTCTCTGCAAACCATTTGTGTGTATGTTGTATATGGGGGTTATTATAGCGAGGTGGTACTGAAGAGGTAGGTAGGAATGGCTTCCTCTGTAGTGGTAACTTGTTTAAAGGGTGGGTTTTCGGTGTGTTGTTAATGTTTATTGGTACTGGAGAATAAGGATTTGGGTTTTGCAGAATGTCGGAGGTAGGGAATTTAAATCCTCTTGATCACATTTGAATTTGGCTAATTTGGAGTGGTACGTTACTCTCTACAGTTGATTGTATTGGCTTGTTTTTTTATTCCAATATTTCTACACATCCTCTATAGAAAAACGTTCTGATGAAGCTGTCACACAAATACAGTGGAAAGGTATGTACTGGTATAATATAATTTGCTGTCACACAGATACAGGGGAAATTTATGCACTGGTATAATACAGTGTGCTGTCACACATATACAGCGGAAAGGTATGCACTGGTATAATACAGTGTGCTGTCACACAGATACAGGGGAAAACTATACACTGGTATAATACAGTGTGCTGACACACAGATACAGGGGAAAGGTATGCACTGGTATAATACAGTGTGCTGTCACACAGATGCAGGGGAAAGGTTTGCACTGGTATAATACAGCGTGCTGTCACACAGATACAGGGGAAAGGTATGCACTGGCATAACACAGTGTGCTGTCACATAGATACAGTGGAAAGGTATGCACTGGTATAATACAGAGGGCCGGATTTGTACTTCTTACCGCCCAAGGCCGACTATTACCAGCCGCCCCAACCGAAACCGTATCCTACCACCTCTCTCCACACACACCAATCCAAAAAATTTTGGGCCTATGGTGTCCACTATTGGGGCTAGTGCCGAGGTCTCCATGGCAACGTGAAGTGAATCAATCATGTCACACGGGGGAACTGGTCAATCAAGCGATCTACAGGTGATGGGCGTGGTGGGAGCCTTCCACCACACACACATAGTCAAAAGTGGCTCACAATTGGACATTGGGTGGGGTCAGCAACACGTAAAAGTGAGTCCTGTACCCACTGCTGTCTCCAGGGTAACAGCGCTGGCCAATCAATCATTAAGAAATGGGTAGTGTGAGAAGCTGCCTTCTGTATTCTGTACTATTTGCTGGTGCTGCCCTTGGTCCTTTCATCCCCCACACCAAGTGTGTGAGACCCGGCCTTCTGTAACTGCCTGGAGCTGCTTGATGTGTGTGGAACTCCGCTCACAACCCCCAGCTGCCGACAGTGCAGGAAACCGGGCTGCTCTGACCCAAAGGCCAATGCTGTAGAAAGTGAGTTCCGCACGATGTCGGTAGAATCAAACGGCTTTATTGAATCAATACATAGGGGCTAAAAACCATCACCACATGCTGACATGTTTCGGACGTTGCACGTCCTTAATCATAGCATAGGTGCAGGTGAGCAAAGGTGATCCTTAAAAGGAGTGGGACCACACCCGACACCACCTACTCAAGGCTCCACCTTCACAAAAAATGTATCATAAAAGATTGGGCAGTGACCCAAACAATGTGAAGCATAAAAACATATACAGGGAGTATAAAATGCTAAGGATTAGATACGTTGCAAGATTACGCAGCAATAAATACAAACAATATTGTATGTAGCAAACACATGGTTCAAGGCAAGACAAAACAAAGACAAAAGCACAGAAGCAGAAACACAAGGACAATATATGTATCCCTCTCTCAGGTGACTGAGTGTAGGTCCCATCTGGCGTTAAGGCCTCTCGGTGAGCGTGTCCCTAGCTGGAAGATCCAATATGCTTCTCGAGTGAGAAGACGTTTATAAGCGTCCCCTCCTCTCAAAGGTCTTTGGACACGCTCTATACCTTGGAATGAAAATGAGGACATGTCACCTGAGTGAACCGACCTAAAATGCTTAGCCACATTAGATATTTCTACAGTAAGCCAGCCAGCTCCTCTATAGTGTTCACTTATCCGTTGTCTGAGGTGTCGGGTAGTACACCCCACATATTGTACCTGACATAAGGAACATGAGATAAGATAGACAACGGACTTCGTGTGACAATTAATATATTGTCTAATGGGAAAACCTTTTCCGTTGGAGAGGGAGATGATAGATCGAGTGGTGTTATGAACACTGCAATAATTACAAGTAGAGAAGTTGCATCTGTATGAACCTTGGGTAGTTAACCAGCACGGTCGTTGTGTGCCGGTGGTAAACAAACTAGGGGACAAAATGCTCCCCAGTGTGGGGGCCTTTCTGCTGGCAAAACTGACTCCTTGTTTGAGAATGACATTAAGGGTGTCATCAGCCTGCAATACTGGCAGGCATCTTTTGATAATTTGTATAACCTGTCTGTACTCTTGACTGTATGTGGTCACGAATACTGTGTCTATCTTTGGTCGCGAGCGTGCCTCCCGAGAAACGGGGTGTAGAAGTTCCTCCCTGGTTCTCATGAGGGCATGTTTCTTGCCCCTCTGTATCATCCAATTGGGATACCCACGCTCCGCAAGACGAGAACCTACGGTGTCCAGCTCCACCCCAAGAACCGAAACATCAGAACAATTCCTACGGATCCGTATGGACTCACCCACCGGAACCGCTCGGATGGTATGTAAGGGATGGCAACTATTCGCTCTCAGGGTGGAGTTGCCACCGCAGGGCTTGCGGTACGTGCTAGAAACTACCGAGGCCAGGGCGGAATCGCCCCTAAGAGTGAGATCAAGATAATTGACCTCCAGGGGTGACCATTGGAAAGTAAAGACAAGATTCAAATTGTTGGTCTTAAGGAAGTCAACAAACTTCAGAGCCTCGTCGTGCGTGCCGTCCCAGACGACCAAAAGGTCGTCTATATATCTGCCGTACCACACAATGTGACTTGAAAAAATATTAGAATCGCTAAACAGGTGGAGCTCCTCCCACCAGCCCATATATAGGTTGGCGAGTGAGGGAGAAAATTTCGCTCCCATCGATGCTCCACAGCGTTGCAAATAAAAATCTGAATCAAAAAGAAAATAATTGTGGGTAAGCAGATAGTGGACGGCACGCCCGACGAAGAACTGGAGGTCCTCCGAGAAAGCAGAATATCTGGCCATATGGTAATCCAAAGCATCCAATGCTAGAGAATGAGGGATGCATGAATAAAGAGATTTAACATCTATAGCGATCCAACTATATTTCTCCCGCCATTGGAAATGCTGTAGACTACTAAGGACATGCTTTGTGTCTCTTATGTAGCCCGGAAGGCATCGTACCAGAGGTTGGAGATGTTCATCCACCCAATTTCCCAGGCGCTCCCCCAGAGAGCCAATACCGGCCACAATTGGCCTGCCCTCCGGGGGGAAGCCCTGTTTGTGGATCTTGGGTAGATGGTGAAAAACCGGTATAATAGGAGACGGAACGGCCAGAAATTGTGCTAAACGCTTGGAGATCACTCCCAAACATTCACCAAAAGACAAAAGAGAACGCAACTGATTGTCAAAATCAAAAGTAGGGTCGCCACCAAGAGGAGAGTAAGTGGCCGGGTCATGGAGCTGTCTAAGTGCCTCAGCACGGTACACCTCAGCATCCAACACAACCACCGCTCCCCCCTTATCGGCGTTCCTAATGACAATACGTGCGTTCTCCTTGAGGGAAGAGAGTGCCCGTTTCTCAGCAGAAGAAAGATTACCACGGGAATTGGGGATGCCAGTGGCAGCAAGCTCAAGTAATTCCCTCTCTATAGTCTCTTGAAAGGCATCAACGGGCGGACTACGGGCAGCTGAGGGATAAAAGGCTGGGTTGCGGATAGAGATGGGCCTAACATCATCTTCAGAAACCAGGGGTACTGTCTCAGTGAGCAATTGCTCCAAAGACAACCGAGACTTGGTATCCCTAAAGTCTCCTATATCAGACAAAGCCACATCCCCATTAACCGCGACATCACCAGAGTCCTCACCCGCTGTCCGCCCGTCTCCAAAGTGCTTCCTTAGGAGAATGGACCTCACAAATCTGTTGACATCCAAGAGTGTTGCAAACACATCAAAGTGTGTGGTGGGGGCAAAAGAAAGTCCCCGTGAAAGTAATGTGATCTCAGAGGTGGTCAGAATGGTAGCAGAAAGGTTGACAACAGTGTGATTTTGTGATGTAGAATGTGTGGGTCTATGTTTCTTATGTTTTACACCGCCTCTTCTCGTGGACCTCGACCTTTTTTCCCTTTGTGTCTGTGGAATTTCTTGTGATGGGAGGGCAAAGGGAGAAGGGGCTGCTGGTTTTTTGAAGTGGAGGAATTTGATGACATAGTTGGAGTAGGGTGCGTGCCAGAATTCATACCCCCCACAGCTCCCAAAGCAGGAACTGTAGAGCCATCTGATAGTTCTGACTGAGAATCAGAGGTCTCAGGTGAACTAAAGGTGACTTTCTTAGAAGGTTTGGTTCTAGGGCGTCGAGTGGTAGGCCTGGGGGACCGGAAAGAGGTCTCCCACCGACTCCATTCATATGTAACGCCCTTTTTGTAATCGTTAACATCACGGAGGTATTTAATTCGTTTGGTGTCGGTTATCAAGGACTCCAGACGCGACACGTTATCCAAAAGTTTCTTATTTAATTCATCATATTGCTGTAACGTGTCGAGCCTTGCAAGAGTCTGTTTGACCCCCGAGACCTGCAACCTTAGGTCAACCAACCGTTGGATGCATTGGATGCTTTGGATTACCATATGGCCAGATATTCTGCTTTCTCGGAGGACCTCCAGTTCTTCATCGGGCGTGCCGTCCACTATCTGCTTACCCACAATTATTTTCTTTTTGATTCAGATTTTTATTTGCAACGCTGTGGAGCATCGATGGGAGCGAAATTTTCTCCCTCACTCGCCAACCTATATATGGGCTGGTGGGAGGAGCTCCACCTGTTTAGCGATTCTAATATTTTTTCAAGTCACATTGTGTGGTACGGCAGATATATAGACGACGTTTTGGTCGTCTGGGACGGCACGCACGACGAGGCTCTGAAGTTTGTTGACTTCCTTAACACCAACAATTTGAATCTTGTCTTTACTTTCCAATGGTCACCCCTGGAGGTCAATTATCTTGATCTCACTCTTAGGGGCGATTCCGCCCTGGCCTCGGTAGTTTCTAGCACGTACCGCAAGCCCTGCGGTGGCAACTCCACCCTGAGAGCGAATAGTTGCCATCCCTTACATACCATCCGAGCGGTTCCGGTGGGTGAGTCCATACGGATCCGTAGGAATTGTTCTGATGTTTCGGTTCTTGGGGTGGAGCTGGACACCGTAGGTTCTCGTCTTGCGGAGCGTGGGTATCCCAATTGGATGATACAGAGGGGCAAGAAACATGCCCTCATGAGAACCAGGGAGGAACTTCTACACCCCGTTTCTCGGGAGGCACGCTCGCGACCAAAGATAGACACAGTATTCGTGACCACATACAGTCAAGAGTACAGACAGGTTATACAAATTATCAAAAGATGCCTGCCAGTATTGCAGGCTGATGACACCCTTAATGTCATTCTCAAACAAGGAGTCAGTTTTGCCAGCAGAAAGGCCCCCACACTGGGGAGCATTTTGTCCCCTAGTTTGTTTACCACCGGCACACAACGACCGTGCTGGTTAACTACCCAAGGTTC
Organism: Hyperolius riggenbachi; assembly: GCF_040937935.1. Taxonomy (NCBI): domain Eukaryota; kingdom Metazoa; phylum Chordata; class Amphibia; order Anura; family Hyperoliidae; genus Hyperolius; species Hyperolius riggenbachi. Next base: position 349,119,946 of record NC_090649.1, on the reverse strand, counting down.
ATACAGATGCAACTTCTCTACTTGTAATTATTGCAGTGTTCATAACACCACTCGATCTATCATCTCCCTCTCCAACGGAAAAGGTTTTCCCATTAGACAATATATTAATTGTCACACGAAGTCCGTTGTCTATCTTATCTCATGTTCCTTATGTCAGGTACAATATGTGGGGTGTACTACCCGACACCTCAGACAACGGATAAGTGAACACTATAGAGGAGCTGGCTGGCTTACTGTAGAAATATCTAATGTGGCTAAGCATTTTAGGTCGGTTCACTCAGGTGACATGTCCTCATTTTCATTCCAAGGTATAGAGCGTGTCCAAAGACCTTTGAGAGGAGGGGACGCTTATAAACGTCTTCTCACTCGAGAAGCATATTGGATCTTCCAGCTAGGGACACGCTCACCGAGAGGCCTTAACGCCAGATGGGACCTACACTCAGTCACCTGAGAGAGGGATACATATATTGTCCTTGTGTTTCTGCTTCTGTGCTTTTGTCTTTGTTTTGTCTTGCCTTGAACCATGTGTTTGCTACATACAATATTGTTTGTATTTATTGCTGCGTAATCTTGCAACGTATCTAATCCTTAGCATTTTATACTCCCTGTATATGTTTTTATGCTTCACATTGTTTGGGTCACTGCCCAATCTTTTATGATACATTTTTTGTGAAGGTGGAGCCTTGAGTAGGTGGTGTCGGGTGTGGTCCCACTCCTTTTAAGGATCACCTTTGCTCACCTGCACCTATGCTATGATTAAGGACGTGCAACGTCCGAAACATGTCAGCATGTGGTGATGGTTTTTAGCCCCTATGTATTGATTCAATAAAGCCGTTTGATTCTACCGACATCGTGCGGAACTCACTTTCTACTGCCTGGAGCTGCTGCTATGTCATTGGACAAGGTCTGGCTTTTTGCTAGTCACACACTGTTCACAAACGTTTGGTTAATGGACTGCAGCTGCCTGTAGCACAGCACAGGCAGATGCCAGCTGGTACTAATAGTGCAATTATCCTGACCACTTTCATTTGTTTGGACACTTGCAAATAATGCCCTGAAAATAATGCCCACTGTCTGCAGGCCGCCCCTTGTTTATCTGGTGCCCTAGGCCATGGCCTATGTGGCCTTGCCAGAAATCCGGCCATGATAATACAGTGTGCTGTCACACAGATACAGCGGAAAGGTATGCACTGGTATAATAGTGTGCTGTCACACAGATTATTATTATTATTATTATTATTATTTATTGTATTTATAAAGCGCCAACATATTACACAGCGCAGGACAATAAATATATACAATGATACAAGGATGACAGACATAACAAGGTTATACAATATAGAACAAAGTTATACATGCAAATTGTACAAAATACATGATCATGCAAAATGGGTTGGTTAGGTAGGCCCAGTAACACAAGTATGAGGCAGTCATAAGACAGGAGTACATGATCCTGTAGATTACACTAGGGAATGGAGGACCCTGCCAGAGGCTTACAATCTAAAGGGTGGAGATACAGTGGAAAGGTATGCACTGGTATAATATAATTTGCTGTCACACAGATATAGGGAAAAGGTATGCACTGGTATAATACAGTATGCTGTCACACAGATACAGCGGAAAAGGTATGCGCTAGAATTATATAGTATGCTGTCATACAGATACAGCGGAAAGGTATGCACTGGTATAATGTATAAGAACAGGAAGAAAGGACACTTAGGTAGCAAATAACCTATTAATGTGTTGGTGACCCAACACCAGCACTGATTATATACCAAGGATGATATGAATGAATCCCAATGTAATATCTTACATGCACCTTGTCAACAAAGATAAATAGCAAAAATATATAAAGGACCACTGACTCTTGGGTGCATGCTAGAATATTTTAATATAGAAAAAATTGCTATACAAAAACCCACATATACAAATCCTTAAAACATATATGACGTACACCACATAGACAATATTAAAACAGGGAAAAAAGCCCTGAAGAAAAAGCCAACTGCCCAACACCCACAACTTAATCTCTTGGAGGCTGCAGTCCTCCAAGAAAATATGCACCAGGATACAACCAGAACTACTTATATATAGAACTCAGTTCTGTGAACGTCCCAAATTGAGAGAGACACTTAAAGTTGGATATAGCACTGTTGGACTATGGATGTATGTACTGAGGTGGTTAGTGAGCCAGGGAATGCGTACATCCAGCTCCTTATATTTAAATTGAATCCATGGCTATCCAGGCAATGTCTGTAGTTTTATGAGTGACAAGAGATGTTAATCAGGTAGACTCAATCGCAGTCATATACAGCGTCTGTGTCCATTGGCTGGGTTAGATAATTGGACTCAATCGCAGTCCCCAATGTCACATAGACAGATCTCCAGTTAATACTTCATGCTGTGCATCAAAACAGTAGCTTAGGGTATAGAGCATATAGATCAATATAGGTCAGCTGTAGCAAAGCGAAGATGTAAAGCCATGCAGATATGATGAAAAGGCTGGCAATTGGTATCCTCAGTACAGCAGTCATAAGTGGCATTCAGTAATGTTAATGCAGAGCTCATGCACAATGATCAGTTAGTATCCACATGCAGTATGGTTAGATGCAGCCAACAGCAAAGATGAAAGGTTCTCAATTCATAGTTACCACACCGCTGATATGCGGATTGGAGATGGAAGTAAGTTCAAGATGGTCCGGGTGGATGGTTAGAGGGTGTGGAAGATGGCGTCAGACGCTGTTACATCTGACATGTTTCGCCGTCTACACTGACGGCATCTTCGGAGATTAGCACTCATAAAACTACAGACATTGCCTGGATAGCCATGGATTCAATTTAAATATAAGGAGCTGGATGTACGCATTCCCTGGCTCACTAACCACCTCAGTACATACATCCATAGTCCAACAGTGCTATATCCAACTTTAAGTGTCTCTCTCAATTTGGGAAGTTCACAGAACTGAGTTCTATATATAAGTAGTTCTGGTTGTATCCTGGTGCATATTTTCTTGGAGGACTGCAGCCTCCAAGAGATTAAGTTGTAGGTGTTGGGCAGTTGGCTTTTTCTTCAGGGCTTTTTTCCCTGTTTTAATATTGTCTATGTGGTGTACGTCATATATGTTTTAAGGATTTGTATATGTGGGTTTTTGTATAGCAATTTTTTCTATATTAAAATATTCTAGCATGCACCCAAGAGTCAGTGGTCCTTTATATATTTTTGCTATGCACTGGTATAATACCTCCTGGGACTCTGGTTTCCTCCCACATCCCTAAAAAAAATACAGATAAATTAATTGGCTTCCCCCTACAAATTGGCTCTAGACTACAATACATGCACTACACGATACATACATAGACATAGAACTATGGTAGGGACTACTAGATTGTGAGCTCCTCTGAGGGACAGTTAGTGACAAGACTATATATAATATGCACTGGTATAATACCTCCTGGGACTCTGGTTTCCTCCCACATCCCTAAAAAAACATACAGATAAATTAATTGGCTTCCCCCTACAAATTGGCTCTAGACTACAATACATGCACTACACGATACATACATAGACATAGAACTATGGTAGGGACTACTAGATTGTGAGCTCCTCTGAGGGACAGTTAGTGACAAGACTATATATAATATGTACAGCGCTGCGGAAGATGTTGACGATATATAAATACTAAATAATATTACAGTATGCTGTCACACAGATACAGGAGAAAGGTATGCACAGTGATGGCACAGTGTGTTGGGCCTGGCACAGTAGTACAGCAAGGGCCAGTTGCGACAGACAGGGCTTTATCTATTCAGTGTTTTACACACACACAAAAAAAAACCCACATCAGAAGATTAGCTCTCAAAAGAGCTTCTTTGAAAGATATGCAGTGGTAATATTGTGTGATGGCTGGGCCTGGCACAGCTGGGACAGACAGGGCTGTATCCATGCAGTGTCAGACTGTCAGTGTCACACAAAAAAAAAACATCAGCAGAATATTAGCTCTCAAAAGAGTTTTGGAGTGCTTTCAGCAACAAATTTCAGCAAGGAGCAAGCTAACAGCCTAACTAACGCTTTCCCTATCTCTCCAGCAACCTCTCCCCTCCTCTCACTCATAGCAGCATTAGCAGACTAAGAACATGGCCGACGCGGCAGCGGTTTTTATGGGGGAGGGCGCGGGGGTCCAGGAGGGAGTGCAGCCTGATTGGCCGCCATGTGTCTGCTGACTGTGATGTAGAGGGTCAAAGTTTAGCCCAATGATGTTATAGAGGTCGGGTTGAACGCGCCATGTGTTCGCTACCCGGCGCAGGTAGCTTTTACCCGCGCGGACTACACGCTGGGCGGACCGTTCGGGCCATCTCTAATGATCATATCATATGGTGTGGAGATTTAAATTTTACCATCAATCCTAATCTTGATCGAACGTCTTCCACACAAGATAAATTGTCTAAATGACAAAGATTGAGCCTCAACAAAAACTTTAATAGGCAAAAATGATGTGATCTGTGGAGAGAAATTAATCCTAATTTAAGGGGTTATTCATACTTTTCACAAGTACATGGTATGTATTTAAAGAGACTCTAAGGTCTCTTAAAAATCATCTTTTTATTTCTAAAATCTCTTTAACCTTATTGCCCTAACTAAAACGCCGCATCCCTGTGGCTGTACACTAACTAAATCCCCCCAAACTCCCCAGGACACACTGCGGGGAACGCTTCCATGAGAGGCAGAGCTTTCAGCTGCAGCTCTGTCTCTCCACGCGTCTATCAGCGATGCATCGCTGCCTCCGCCCGCTCCTCTGTCTTCCTTCACTGAGAGGGGTGGGCGGAGGAGGAGATACGCGCTGATAGACGCGTGTAGAGGCAAAGCTGCAGCTGAAAGCTCTGCCTCTCACGGAAGCTCACGGGGCAGCAAAATCCATGACTAAGAAAGTCGTGGATTTGATTTTGCAGGGAAGAGGTGGTGGGGGGGGGGGGGGGGTTAGTTAGATTTCAGCAACGGGGATTCAGCCTTTTAGTTAGGGCAATCATGTTACAGAGGATTTTATCATAAAAAGCTGATTTTTAGGAGACTTTAAAGAAAACCTGAACTGAAAATTAAAAGTCAAAATAAGCTTCACAAGTCATACTTACTTCCAGTGTAGTCTACTCCTCAGTGTCTTTCTCCTGTCCCGTGTCCTGTTTGTTCACTGTGATCAAGGGAATTTTCCGTCCTCCATTTTGAAAATGGCCATTACCCATAACGGCTTTCTGGTCAGCACACAGTTAAACTGTAACATCGCCCACTTGATCCACAGGGAAACATGGACATTACCTGGTACATCCGTTTTCCTCTCAGCTGTAACTGACAGCAACTGATATTTTACTGACAGCAACTGATATATTTCAGATCTGACAAAATATTGTCAGAACTGGAAGGGATTATTGTCAGAAGAAAATGGGGAGCTTCTGAGAGGAACTGATGGCAAGGTAACTATGTAATGCTCATTTGAAGTTACATGATGTGTTTATTTTAAATATTTTTACTCAGTACAGGTTCTCTTTAAGAATCGACCTTATGCTGGTGGATAATGGGTTGATTTCTAACACATTGAATAGTAGATACATTCCCTCGGCCTGGTCGGATCACGACATGTTGCTTACTTTCTTATCGGTAACCCAAACGTTTAAACCTAAATTTTCTTGGAGACTAAATGAATCTCTTCTGACCAACGCAGATATATGGAAAGAAACCAAAAATCACATAAAGGAAGTATTTTACCTTAAAGTGTAACTGTCGGGCATAAAATCAATTCTTTATTTTTATCTGGTAAACAAGTAATAAGGATGCTAATCAGGCAATCCAAAAGTTAAAATCTCTATTACTTTTCTTGTTTATAAATGATCATTCCCCAGTTTACCTGACTCTTATTTGGTACGTTGCTGCAAAAATAAAGTTGCAAGGCATGCTGGTTTGTCCTTTTTTGCTTCTGTACATTAGTTAAGTCTGAGGGGAAATAAAGAAGCAAAAAAAAAGACAACCCAGCTTGCCCTGCAACTTCCTTTGTGCGGCAACGTACCAAATAAGAGTCAGGTAAACTGGGGAATGATCATTTATAAACAAGAAAAGTAATAGAGATTTTAACTTTTGGATTGCCTAGTTAGCATCCTTATTACTTGTTTACCAGATAAAAATAAAGAATTGATTTTTGATTTAATGCCCGACAGTTACACTTTAAACAATTCTAATGACATTGCCCCAGAGATTATTTGGCTGCCCCATTAACCAGTTGAGAGGGGGTTCTTGATAAAAGAAGCTTCACAAATTAAAAAACAAAGAAATCAAGCAATAGAGACTCTTCAAAGAAAATTAGAGAGATTGGAGGCGGCCAATTAAATTCTAACCCCTAAATTGCATCCCATCTAGCAATCAGAGATACAAAAATATAAATCAACACCTTACTTGCTAATAATACTGAGAAAAAACTAAAATGGACTACAGCCAAATTCTATTGGAGCATTAATAAGCCCGGTAGTATTCTAGCTCATAAATTAAAAAGCTCTCAAACACTTAATCAAGTCCATAAAATACTTCTGTCTAATAGTAACGTCTCATCGTCTCTTCAAAAAATTTACAAAACTTTACATGATTTTTTTATAGCTCATTGTATAAAAAAAAAGCGCCTATCCCGATCATTTAATACTCCAAAATGTTTTGAAGAACTTGAATCTCTCTAAAATATCTGAACAACAAGCCAAATCTTTAAATAACCCAATTATAGAGGAGGAGATTGTAAATGCCGTAAAGTCGGGAAACCGAAAAAAGCGCAAGGCCCAGATGGCTTTACATTTATTTATTTATTGTATTTATAAAGCGCCAACATATTACGCAGCGCTGGACATTAGTTTAGGTTACAGACAATATTTAGGGGTGACATACAGCAAAATGACAATACCTGAATACAAGAAAGACCAGATCATGCAGCACAGTATGAGTACAAGGTAATGCTTAGTCACTGGAGGGGAGCATGGAGATTAGGCAAGTTAGGTTCACTAAGATGCATAGCATGAGTTCACAGTAATGGAGGTGCATGATCAGGTAGGACACAAAAGGAGGAGGACCCTGCCCAAAGGCTTACAATCTAGAGGGAGAGGTAAGGACACGAAAGGTAGGGGACCAGAGTTCAGCTGTGGGTTTAGAGCACTTGTGAGGGGTAGTAGGGCAGAGTGAAAAGGTGAGTTTTGAGGGCCTTCTTGAAGATGTTGGAGGGGGCTGCCCTAATGGGTGGAGGTAGGGAGTTCCATAGTGTTGGCGCAGCTCTGGAGGCGTGCATGGGACTGGGTGATGCGGGGGGTGGTTAGGCGAAGTTTATTGGAAGAGCGGAGTGAGCGGCTAGGTGTGTACCTCTGAGTAAGATTGGAAATGTAGGTTGGACAGGTTTTGTGGACAGATTTGTAGGTCAGACCCAGTATCTTGAATCTGATTCTGGACTGGATACGAAGCCAGTGGAGGGATTCAAGGAGGGGATCCGCCGTGGTGGAGCGATGCGAGCAGTGGATAATTCTGGCTGCATTCATGATGGACTGCAGTGGGGCTGTTTGGGTCATAGGGAGACCAGACAGAAGGGCATTGCAGTAGTCAAGGTGGGAAATTATGAGGGCAATCTAATATAAGAAATTCTCTAATATATTAGTTCCCTATCTTAAAAAGATGTTTAATTCATATCAGACTCAAGGAGAACCAGCTCATCCCGACTTCCTTGAAACTCAAATTGCAGTTGTACCTAAAGCTGACAAAGATGCTACCCAAATTAAAAATTACAGGTCCATATCTTTAATTAATGTAGATCTAAAAATAATGATTGCAATTATGGCCAAGAGACTTAAAGGGACTCCGAGCATCTCTCATGGGTATGCCTTTGAAGAGATTACAACCAGCACTGCAAAGTCCTTAAAGCGGTATCGTCACCATAAAAATCAAATTTCAACAGCAACTGGTCTAAGTGTATTAAGTGATAAAGATGCTAATCCTGCATTCAAAACGTTTTCTGCTGTTATGATTTGGAGTTATCACATACTTAAGGAACACTGGCCCTTTAGTAGTCGTGCCAAAGAATTGCATGCTGGGGGTTCTTTTTATCTATAATCTATTCCTCCTCTTCCCTTTATTTCCCTGCCAGCTTCTTATCTGAAACCTAATCCCCTACTCACTTGTGTTTACAAGCAAGGCTGAGGCGACTCAGCGATTGGAGGAGACAAGAAAAAAAGTAAAGGGCAGAAATGACATCACGATACTATGTAAAAAGTAAAGGGCAGAAATGACATCACGATACTATGCCAGGGAAAAAAACACATATATAAGTAGATAAATACTTTACCTACTTACATAACACATGTATTATACTGTCCGTACAGCCATGCTTTATTCTATTGTGATGCTCCTCACACAGCAGAGCGAGTTATGCAGCACACGATCGGCTCATAAAGTTACTGAGGAGCCCTCTCTCGCTGCTAGACTGAAGGAGACTTTCCTGTGTTGAGCTGCTGCTGTGTAATTAGTTGTTGCTACACAAAGGTAAACACATGAGCTGGAGGAGGGCGCGTCATTGCTCTGAAGAGGAGGCGTAGAGGAAGATTTATTATGATAATAAATCTTCCTCTATGGCTCTCTTCAGAGCAATGACGCGCCTTCCTCCAGCTCATGTGTTTACCTTTGTTTTTACCTCCTCATGTGTTTACCTCCATAAAGCGTGTGAGCCTGACAGAGGCGCTCACACGCTTTATGGACCTGAACCCGTTTTATATGCTCCTATACTGCCTGATGAAGCGGGACTGTTGACCGCGAAACGCATTGCGATTTTATGGAGTTGTGAATAAATTGTAAATATTTTTACTCTGCATTTGAATATATGTCCACTACCAGAGGGAGGTAAGTCCACCTCGACCTCCCTCTTTTTATCATTTTTAGAACATTGTTTTACTCTGCTTGGCGCCTCTGTTCGTACATATTACAGCACTATTAAGTCCACCGCTGGTGGAGGGGTTCTTTCCCCATTTTCCTATCTACAGAGAGCGACTTTTATACCTGAGTGGGGTCAGGTACTAATACTCCCCACCTGCCTGTCAAGTGGTTGCCTGATGGTAAACCACCTTTGTGAGTATAAGAACCTTTGACATTATTTTATATATTGAGCTTACCAGACAATATTGCACTATTGAGCTCTCGGTGTCCTCTGTTTTGTTTTTACAAATACATAAAGCTCAGGTAGGTTTTATACCTGAAGACAGGCAGGAGATAACATTCGAAAAGTATTACATTTAATAGATTACGCAAATGCCAAATTCCTCCCCTATTGGCCCTATTGATATAAAAAAGGCCTTTGATAGCACCGGGTGGGATTATAGGTTTAAGGTCCTTGCATCTAGAGGTATCACAGGCAGATTCATCTCAGCTTTGCGTTCTATATACTCTAATCCCTCTGCTTATCTTAACATCCCCATAAAAAAAATGTATACCGGTATTAATAGAGAAACCAGACAGGAATGCCCACTTCCCCCAGCAATATTTGCTATAGTAATGGAACCACTGGCTGAGACCATTAGGAAATCCCAAGACATCATAGGTATATCATTAGGAAACTCCAGTAAGAAAACTAATCTCTTTGCAGATGACCTATTATTAACTCTCACTTCCCCTCACACCGCTTTACCCAATTTAGTCAATTTTCTCAAAACCTTCCAAAACATATCAGGATTGAACTTTATCAGACCATTACGGATTTTAAATTCAAAAGGTAGAAAACCGAGAGCCCAATATAGTGTAGCTTGTATTGGAGGAGTGCGAATGATAATGATGAAATGTAAGTATTGTTCTTACAAACCAGGGTTACCTCCAAGGCAACCACTGAAAAGGCAGGTGGGGAGACCAAGCCTGTCCCCACTCAGGATTAAGACGTCGCTCTCTGTGGATAGAGGAAAAAAAGAGGGTGTACCACCCTTCCACCAAGGGTGGATTCTTGATGTGTAGAGCTGTACAGAGGCGCCAGTAGGATAAAAGTCACTAAAACGTTTAAAACGTTCGTGATGCGGTGGTGGACCAGCCAAACCAAAACAGACACAGGTACTGTCGATTCAAGTAATAAATAATTTATTTATATACTCCAAAGACAAGTTGCAACGCGTTTCACGGGCAAAATCCCGCTTCCTCAGGCAATAAACAACAGGAGTGATACACAGCACGGAGTCCAAAATACGCTTGGCACCTCTGTTCACAGTTCACAGAGGTGCCAAGCGTATTTTGGGCTCCGTGCTGTGTATCACTCCTATTGTTTATTGCCTGAGGAAGCGGGATTTTGCCCGTGAAACGCGTTGCAACTTGTCTTTGGAGTATATAAATAAATTATTTATTACTTGAATTGACAGTACCTGTGTCTGTTTTGGGTTGGCTGGTCCACCACCGCATCCAGAACGTTTTAAAAGGATTTAAAATTCCATCCTCATACATTAGATATTTGGGAATAAACATTTCCAACAATAGAAATTCTTTATATAAACATAACTACTGTATATTCCCCTATTTAGCAAGATTAGGGAAGATGTACAAAGGTGGGGCTCCATGAATAAATCCTGGTCAGAACGAATTAACTCATTAAAAATGATTTCACTGCCTCAACTTTTTATATTTTTTTCAAACCCCTCCCATACCGTTCAAGATAGTGAATTTAAAAAAATTACAAAAAGATCTCGTATTCATTTGGAACAAAAAGAAACCCAGAATCCCACTTAAAATTATACTCGTATGTTACTCTCTCAAAGATGGGGGAATCTCTTTACCTGACATCAAAAAATATTTTATTGCTGGACAACTTGCACAACTTCCATCAGTTGAAGCAAGGAATAGTTCTCCATTATGGGTCCATTTAGTAGAGTCTGTAATTACTTCAATGGTCCTGGCCGGGGGTGTTATGGTGCTCCACTAGGAATATTCCAAAAATTTGTCTTCCTTCTATGCTTTATACTCTTAGATTGTGGAGACAAGTAAGATTCATTTATAACTTGCAATCCAAAAATTCTGGAATGATGGAGGTATCGGGGTCACCTGATTTTCCTAGACGTCTATTCTATCCTTCTTATCGTCCTATCCTTCTCCTTTCCTATCCTCTTTTTGAATCTTGGTCAGGATTTAATAACTTCTATATCCAGAAATCGATACATCTATGTAGATTCTTAGCCGGAGGGTGCCGCTCAGGCCCTGCTGGGCCGATTTTCGTCAAATAAAAAGGTGCACACGCAGCCGGCACTTTGCCAGCCGCGTGTGCTACCTTATCGCCGCCGCTCTGCGGCGATCCGCCGCGAGCAGCGGCGAAAGAGGATCCCCGCAGCCGCCCGAGCCCAGCGCAGCTGGACCAATCAGTTCCGGCCAGCGCTAAGGGCTGGATCGGAGGCGGCTGACGTCAGGGCGTCGGCTGACGTCCATGACGTCACTCCGCTCATCGCCATGGAGACGAGGAAAGCATAACAAGGAGGGCCGCTCATCGAGGCCTTTCTTGTTACTTCTGATTGCCGGAGGCGATCAGAAGTACGCGTCAGGAGCGCCTAATAGATTTTTTTTTATAAAATATAACCCTCCCGCAGCCGCCCTGGCGATCTTAATAGAACGCCAGGGAGGTTAATAAGATACTTCCTCTATATGATTCTAACCAAAAGACTTAAAAGCACCATAGACAGCAATACCTATGACTCCTTACAACTCTTTGACAAGATATGGACACCCTGGATATCCTCCCAGAGCTGTGGATTCGGTACTAACCATTGATTTTAGGGGGGAAAAAAACCTGTTCTCCCACCGGTGCTCATTGAGGGCTCTAAGTTCACCAGAGTCCCCAGTGCTTGCCTCCTAGGCACCACCATCTCTAGTGACCTAAGGTGGGATGGCAACTCCTCCAGACTGTAAAAAAAAGCCCAGCAACGACTGTTCTTTCTGCAGCAGCTAAAAAAGTTTGGCATGTCCCGTGCCCTTCTGACCCGCTTCTACTCCTCCACCATTGAGTCAGTTCGCTGCTCTTCCATCATTGTGTGGTACTCAGGCGCCTAGCCAGGGACAAACACAAACTACAGAGAGTTATCAAATCTGCAGAGAAGATCATCGGTACCTCCCTGCCATCCCTAGAGCTCCTGCACCATTCCAGACTGCTATCCGGAGCAGCCAGAATTGCAAAAGATCACTTCCACCCTGGCAACCACTACCTCAATCTTTTCCCACTGGGGCACCATCAATGAAATCTTTATAGTTATTCTTCCTTCCGCCCCTCCCTCCAACTTTAAAAGAGAAAGTTGTAGTAAGGCAAAAAAGCAAAACAGCAACAACAACAACCAAAAAACAAAGGAAAAAAAAAACCCAAAGGCAAATGATCACCAAAGTTATAAACCATTCCGCCTGTTTAATATTCCTAAGCCTAGTAATTACACAAGTCTTAGGCTATTCCCTAACTCCTACCAATACGCTTCACATGATACACAATTTAAGTTAGAACCATCTATACTCCGCCTCTCCTACTTCACATACATATTTGACTTAAAAACACACTCTACTGAATATACATACTCGCTCTTCCATTCATTATACTCCAAACATTCCATTAGTTTATTTTCATTCTCCCCTATCAATCTCTCCCCGAATCACATAATTATGCTTAGTATATCGTCCCAAGAGGATCTAATTACATTTAGTTTATTAGATAATGACCCCTCTTCCATAAGTCCAGTGCAGTCCTCAAGGGTACAGGATAACACACCAATCCAATCCTCCAAGGTTGGAGTAACAACTTCTCTCCATCTCTGCAAAATCAGTCTTTTGGCCACCAAAACCCCTATTTGTTTTAACCTGCTGAGCGGTCTGGACGAGCTCAGCTCGTCCAACACCGCCAGAGGCTGCCGCTCAGGCCCTGCTGGGCCGATTTCCACCAAATAAAAAGCAGCACACGCAGCCGGCACTTTGCCAGCCGCGTGTGCTGCCGGATCGCCGCTGCAGCGCGGCGATCCGCCGCGTGCAGCGGCGAAAGAGGGTCCCCCCAGCCGCCCGAGCCCAGCATAGCCGGAACAAACAGTTCCGGCCAGCGCTAAGGGCTTGATCGGAGGCGGCTGACGTCAGGACGTCGGCTGACGTCCATGACGTCACTCCGCTCGTCGCCATGGCGACGAGGGAAGCGAAACACGGAGGGCCGCTCATTGCGGCCTTCCGTGTTATTTCTTGCTGCCGGAGGCGATCGGAAGATCGCCTCCGGAGCGCCCTCTAGTGGGCTTTCATGCAGCCAACTTTCAGTTGGCTGCATGAAATAGTTTTTTTTTTTATTTAAAAAAAACCCTCCCGCAGCCACCCTGGCGATTTAATCAGAACGCCAGGGTGGTTAATGAAGGGCTACCGTTTTCATCCCCTAACCCAAGAATCACCGCTTTACTGTCCAGGTCTTTAAAAGGTCTATTATCATCCCTGCCGAAAGATATTATGGCAGTCCACGGCTTTTTTATTTCGGAGTGTGCCCAGAATATATGAGTTGCCCAGTGTATTTTATACTCCTATAATTGTACCCTATAGGCTGATTATGTGTCAATTTATGTATGCTGTGTCAATCATATTTATGTTCCTGCCCATGCAGGTTTCCTGCCCTGTAGTGCCAACAACAATTCCTTGTACGATCATGTACTTAGCAAATAAAATCTATTCTGATTCTATTTTGAAAACATATGTCTAAATCAACTTTTAAGACCGGGTATATACACCTTGAATGGTCTTCATGATGGTCATAAACACAAATATATGTTAGATTGGGAAAGGGATCTAGGAATAGAGATAGAGAGTAAAACAATGCATTTCCAGGAACAGTCTTTACTACTCTAATTTGGAAACCTCAATCAGGGTGTTACACAGAACCTATTTCCCCCCTGTTAGAATACATGCCATTAATATACATTATCCATCTGTTTGTTTTATGGGATGTGACGGCAGGGGGGGATGTCTTACATATTTGGTGGCAGTGTCCAATAGTATCCAGATTTTGGTACTATATCAACAGGCAAATTAATTTATTGCTGAAGACAAATATTCCTAAGAATCATCTGATATTATTGTTTGGTGATAAAGCTCCAGGTGTTTCTAGGTCCGAAGAAAATTTAATCCAACATATCGCTATGGCAACTAAATGTATTATTGCCAAGAAATGGAATACCTCCAAAATTTCACAAAAATAAGTTCATTACCTGATATCTTCTATTATGATTTCTGAAAAAAAATCAGTGTGGGGATAAATGACTCCTTACAACTCTTCGACAAAACATGGACACCCTGGATATCCTCCCAGGGCTGTGGATTCGGTACTAAAATCATCCGACTCCAGGGGGCGTAACCAGAAGCTCATGCAGTAAAGACGTGTCTCAAGGAGGCTCCGAGTTTCTATTGATAATACCCATACAAAACACTACCCTGGCGTTGCAGAGGGAACCGCAAACCTCCACAGGAGCTGCCCGCTCTACTCCGCTCTTCTCCTCCATCATGACCCGGCATGCCTCTGAAGCTGCAGCTAAGCTGCGCCGCTTCCAGCATGATGTGCAAGAGGCCCAAGATGGCGACAGACCCTCGGCTGAACAAGAATCTCTGCTTGAAGACGACCCCACGCAGTCAGACAATACCTCCGATCCTCTTGATCAACTCTTAGAGGGTATAGTCTCATGCCAGACCAGCCTAGCCGCCATCACGGTGAAGCTTGAGGAGGTCTGCACAGACGTCTCCCTAGTGCATGCATTGCGCACACATGTCACAGAAGCAGAAAGCCGCATCAGCACATTAGAGGACACGGCCAGGCCCTTACAGCCAGCACTCCAAGAAACGCAACAATCACTTAACACTCTCCATAAAAGACAAGATGACTTGGAAAATAGGAACAGACGTTCAAACATCAGGATAGTTGGACTCCCGAAGAAGGTGGAGGGATCTGACCCTGAGGGCTTTACAGAATCACTGCTTATTGATATCTTTGGCAGAAATACTTTCTCCTCCGTGTTCATTATTGAAAGGGCACACCGTATCTTCCCTTGTGCTCACCACCCCCTGGAGCACCTTGCACGTTTATGTCTAAAGTTTTTAACTTCCATGACAGAGATGCCATACTTAGAGCTTCCAGGAAAAAAGAAGTAATTAGATATGAAAATGTCCGGATCTCATCTATACAGACTTTTCTATCGAGGTACAAAAGCAACGTGCTCAATTCACTACAGGTAAGAAACGCCTATGTGAAATGAATATGCCATACGCAATGCTTTTTCCCGCGAAGTTGCGGGTAACTGCAGATGACAACACCCATTTCTTAACGAACCTCAGGAAATCTTCCGTTGGCTGGAAACAGGTCCCCACAGACCAGCACCAAAGTCCCCAGACAAACCATCATTTACCTAAAGTCTGCTGTGAGCTCTTCAATAATGTGATTTAGGTCTCTATCCACGGATGGGACTATCATCTATGTTCTGCGTTTCTAATGGTGCCTAAGCTAAATTAAGCCTAAGCTGGTTACTGCCTGCATATATGGATGGCAGATACAGCAGACTTACAGACTTTGCAACAAACCCTCTCGGAATAACTCTTTTCCCCTCTTTTTTTACGCTGGGAACCCCGGATACTTACTATAAAGCCTCAATAAGACTCTCCCTTGC
Organism: Hyperolius riggenbachi; assembly: GCF_040937935.1. Classification (NCBI taxonomy): domain Eukaryota; kingdom Metazoa; phylum Chordata; class Amphibia; order Anura; family Hyperoliidae; genus Hyperolius; species Hyperolius riggenbachi. Next base: position 349,104,271 of record NC_090649.1, on the reverse strand, counting down.
TTAAAACAAATCTCACCATATCTTTTGTTGAAGGAGGAAAAGTTTACTCTCCTATTTTGTATATGCGATTATAACGAACAGCACCCTTTACAAAGTCTTTCAAACTGCATATATTACTATAGCTGGTTGTTTCCTAAAATAATGTCTAACTATTATTATAGAAAACTGCTAAATGTCTCATAATGCTATTTCACTCTATGGGAATCACTACCACTTTCCACTCCCTCCGGCCCTTTCCTACTTCCTATCCAGTTCCCCCTTGAAAGGAGTTGTCCCTACTAAGGCCAGGCCACTGCCTAGTCAGATTTCAGATTACTTAGGTTCCTGGCACCAGGACATAAAAGGGTTAACAAAATACACACAGACACAGAAGATGTGAGCACAAATTATGCTAGCTTTATAATTTCAACATTGTCCTTATATGCTACAGCAGTGTTTCCCAACCCGTGTGTCGCGACACAAGAATGTGTCGCGGCAGCTCCGGGTATGTGTCGCGGAAAATCAGAGAAGTACAGGCGGGCAGAGTAATGTTACAAAAATAAATAAATAAATAAAAAATGTAGTGCTGATGTAATTCCATTTTAGCCCTCCTCTCCACCCATGTGATACCGGCCCCTCCTCTCCATTCATGTGATGCCGGCCCCTGCAATAGCTACAAGATCCAGAGTCCTACCTCGTGCTACAAGCGATCGGCTGCGTGCCTGCCTGCTGCCATGCTCATGCTTGAGAGGCACATCAGAGCCAGCCCACAGCGGCCTGGCTGATCTTCCCTGTCTCCAGGGGACACCCAGGGGAGTGCTACATCTTCTGCTCAAGACCTATAACGCCGCCGAGGACCACGTGCCTGACAACCGGCCAGCTCACTGCAAGCAGGATGACATAGCAGAGCCATATGAGCTGTGCTGAGCTGCCAGACAAACGCAGCCCGGAGTCACAGAGCGATCCAAAGGAGCCCACCATCATTGCAATGGGCAAAACCTCTGGCCCAACAATCAAGAATTACCGGTTCCTGCAAGGAGGTAAGTCAGTTTGGTATTGCTGGTACCCCCAAGCCCACTATATGGCCTCAAAGCCCAGGGCATATCCACTCCAGGAGGGAGGAGGGAGACAACCACACCATGCCAGCTTCAGTGCTGCGACCCAATGCTCCCCCTCAACACCAGATTTGATCTGATCGTTCCCATCTGTGAGTAGAGACAGATCACACCATGCCATCCTCAGTGCTTTGGCTCTCTTGCTCCCCCAGATGTTGTGTCTGACCTGATGGATGGGTCAACTTCTATTTGAGACATCATAAAATACCAGCTTAGAGGGTCAAATATTGGGGTCGACTTATATATGAAGTTGACTTACATTCGAGTATATAAAGTCGACTTATATTAGAGTATAGACGGTATGTGATGTGTCACGGACTTCCGAATGTGCTCTGTGATGTGTCACGACTTGAAAGAGGTTGGGAACCACTGTGCTACAGAATACAGGATTTGCTCATGCGCAGTATATTACCATAATTACAGAAAAACACGTGATTTTTTACAAGAGATAACACAGTTCAATGATCAAGGGGAACACATGTTATTTATGTTATATATGACCATACAGGTGTCCACATTGAGGACACATTGGGGATTTACCCAGAAAGGAGAATTTGACTATTCTTGGTTTCATACAGCCAGCTTTTCCTGCACAGATGTGAGAGATGTGAGGCTGGCTGTTCTACAGACATCCTAATATCAAACTGATTAAATACATACTTGTATATGAAATTGATCTATATACTAATATATATATATACAGTATATATGTATATATATATATATATATATATATATATATATATACCTATATATCCTTTCAGACCCACTTTGGTCAATTCTTCCAAAGGAAGAAGATGACCATACTAAAGCCAATACCTAAAACAGGCGGAGCTAGCATCACAGTGGGCGAAAGTTTGGTCGAAGTCTCCTAATATAAAATAATGGTCAAAAAAGGAATAGCTATTTGGTAAAGTACTCCAAACAAAGCAAATGATTAACTAACCTGTAACCTTAAACAACCAATTAAACAATTTTGGCCAATCTAATGGTCAAACAAATTAGAAAAGAACCAAATCAGAAATTTATCAGAAAAAAAACCCAATAATTATTTTTCCTGATGCATATCAGAACTAAGAACAATTATCTTTCCTGATGTAATCTAGCAAAAATCTTATGCGGACTGCATGCGTGAGTGCACTCATGTGTTTAACTTAGGAATATTTCTCTCAGATCAATATGAGGAGCGTTCTTATCTCAGCACTTATTTCAAGATAAACTTCCATCTGTTCTATTTTAGAAAAGGCTTGTCTAAAATAAATACTAGGCCTCAGATAGGCCAAGGTCAAAAACCATCATGATAGCAACTAACTCCTGCATAAGGTGGCTATGCATCAAGATATGAGATTTGGGAGAGGGCGGTCTTGACTATACAATTTAATTTACAAACTGATTGTCACCTTCCATCAGCCACTGTACTCCAAGCTATCTCCGTAGTCTTTACTTAGGGTGACCATATTTTGATTTCCAAAAAAGAGGACGATCACAACAGCATGTGGGCGTGGTCATGGGTGGGGCCAAATATACAAGACCTTAGCAGTTTGCTGTCCAACTTCGCGGGCATGGAGGGCAGTTTTTTTTCCAGACCACATGGTGGAGGGCCGACCGACCACAAAATGCAATCAGATTCGCAGAAGATTTCCCCACAAAAAGCAATGAGATTGGCAACAGATTTCCCCACAAATGGAATCCGATTGGCAGCATATTTCTCTACAAATGCAATGAGATTGGCAACAGATTTCCCCACAAATGCAATAAGATTGGCAACAGATTTCCCCACAAATGCAATAAGATTGGCAGCAGATTTCCCCACAAATGCTATAAGATTGGCAACAGATTTCCCCACAAATGCAATACGATTGGCAGCAGATTTCCCCACAAATGCTATAAGATTGGCAGCAGATTTCCCCACAAATGCTATAAGATTGGCAGCAGATTTCCCTACAAATGCAATAAGATTGGCAGCAGATTTCCCCACAAATGCAATAAGATTGGCAGCAGATTTCCCCACAAATGCTATAAGATTGGCAGCAGATTTCCCCACTAATGCAATGAGAATTGCTCCCACAGGCCACACAGCACCAGCGTGACAGATCTTATCTGGGGTTTCTTCCTGCTCTTGGCAGCCTAGGTGTCCCTCATCTCAGCCCTCTCAGTCCCTCATCTCAGTGTCTCTGCAAGCGGCTCTTCTGACTCGTGTTCGGCTCTCTGTCTCTGCAAGCGGCTCTTCTGACTCCAGTTCGGCTCTCTTTCTCTGCAAACGGCTCTTCTGCCGCTGGTGTTCAGCTCTCTCACCGGACAATTCAAAATCCCGGCAGGACGGCCCGGACAGGTCTGAAAAAGTGGACCTGTCCGGGCAAAAGAGGACGCCTGGTCAGCCTACTTTACTTTAAAGTGACTCCGAGCTCATCAAAAAAATGAAAGTTGTACTCACCTGGGGCTTTCTCCAGCCCAGTGCTGGTCGGGAGGTCCCACGCCGGCGTCCTGGCTCCTCTCCTTCTCCCCGCTCCGGAATGGCTGACAGGCCGCAGCCCGGGCGACACTCTCCCGAGTGTCGGGCTGCTCCTTCTGCATATGACGCGGATTACGTCACACGCCGGCCGCCTCGCATCATCACGGCGGCCGGCGTGAAAGTTCTGAATCGCGCATGCGCAGTACTTTCACGCCGGCCGCCGTGATGACGCGAGGCGGCCGGCGTGTGACGTAATCCGCGTCATATGCGGAAGTAGCAGCCCGACACTCGGGAGAGTGTCGCCCGGGCTGCGGCCTGTCAGCCATTCCGGCGCGCGGAAAAGGAGAGGAGCCAGGACGCCGGCGTGGGACCTTCCGACCAGCACTGGGCTGGAGAAAGCCCCTGGTGAGTACAACTTTTATTTTTTAGATGAGCTCGGAGTCCCTTTAAGTTACACACTCCTGTTAAAACAGGGGGTGGAAAGATAACACCAACTCAACTCCAGTCATACTAAGAGTACAGAGGCTGAGATCAGGAAAAAAACAAGAACCATCATCAGATCTCTCTAAATAAGAAAACGTAGCTACAGGCCTTAGTATAGGACATATTTATGAAAGGGACTACACAGATCACAGCAGGAGACTAGGGAATAAGGCTACATGAGACCATCAACATCTCTGACCTTCCAATTATCCCATATTAAATCTACCAATCCGGTTGCTCAGGGCATTACACCAATCATACCGACTAAAGCCTGTTTTGCTTGCTCAGACAAACAGATAAAACAGACCCTGATTTAGTATGGGAAGGGAATGCTAGCTAATTGACTTTTTACCACAATAATGGTAAATAGCTATACAGACACACTAAAAAACAAGACAGAAAAAGATGTAACTAATAGCAACCGCTGCCATAGTTACTCTTGCAAGGTCAGGACTAACAGGACAACTGTAATGATGGCTGTCATGTTACACATGCATAGTTTGCCTTTTTCAAGTGTGTCTCCTCTCTCTTCCCTTCCCCTCCTCTGATCTCTTGTCTCCTCCCCCACTGCTCATTCTAGCTTCAACCTGCATCTCAGCTACATGCTTCTGCTAGCTGCTCACAGAGGCGGGACAAGGTCCTCCAGCACCAAAGGCTGAGACACCAAAGTGTGCCCCTCCATCCCTGCCACCCCAGCCGTCACACACTGATTGCTATTAGACTAAGAGGCGCCACAGGGCCCACAACCTCCCCAACACCTTAAAATCTAGTTATCTGGCTTGCAGTCGCTGCTATGTATCCCCTTTTCTTATTTCTCTCTGCTTCAAACACAATTAGGAATGACAGCTGAATGAATTCTGCGCCCCCTCCGACACTGCGCCCTGAGGCTGGAGCCTCTCCAGTCTATGCCTCGGCCCGGCCCTGGCTGCTCACACTATGATTTTTTGACCTTTCCATTTGTTCATCGGTGTATGATCTGCACAGTTTGAATAAACTTCTTCACGCTCTTCAAGGTGTCGTTTGGATCGAGTCACTGTCAGCCAATCTACCTAAGGCTGCGATTACACACATCTCAACACAACCGTGAGTTACAGAGATCACATTGTAGTGCTTAGACTGGAGAGGCAGAACAGTCAAAAAATCAGTGAAACGATCTTAAAAGATCAGCTAAATATCTTTCAGAGGATTCTTGCCAGCTTGCATGTGTAGTGAGATGTTTATGGACACTGGAATATAGCAGAATATATGTGCAAGCCTGCATACTCCAGCCAGCAAGCAAATCTCAGCAGAAGTTTAATCAGTTTTCTGCACAGATTAATGAAGATACTGTTTATGTAACTGTCATTATGTCTGCAAGTGAGTCTAAGATCTGTATGCATTCAAAGTTAACTTTGCAAAGTCTTGCTAAACTGGACTCTTGCTCCCCCTACCACTGGTTGCCTAGGAAACCAGCTCCATGAGCAAGAAGATTGATACATTTCTATGCAAACACCTTGTGACCCTCTGCCTGACAGCACAATGCACCAGCAAAGCAATATACAAGCTGAATAACCTAATGCACAGCAAGAACCTGAACTTCTTACAGCTCAGGAGTCAGATCCTCAAAGCCACATAAAACAAAAATGTTCAGTGAAACCAACTTAGAAAGTTAAAGTGAACTATGAGGCTGACAAGGAGGAGCTGCTGTGTAACATCAGCCACTTCTGGTCTAAGACAATTGAATGTATGTCAGCTCTGTCTCAACCAACTCATGAGGTATTGCACCTAGAGGGCGCTGTTAAGCAATTGAATACTGCTTATGAGAAATATCAAAGACTGTCTGACAAATATGCTGATCTCTTAAAGCGGTACAACACAGAAAATTCCTTACAAGAACTAAGGGAATTGAATGAGCTCAATCTTGAAAGAGATGATTTAGTAATACAAACAAGGGCAAAAACAGATGTAAAAATTGCACGTCTCTATGAATCCAGATCCCATCTCTCCACAACTTCTAAGCGCTCCAAACAATCTTCAAAATCCACACGATCTTCAAAATCTTTAAGATCGACATCTTCTACTCTAAGCCAACAACTCACCAAAGCCCGCGCTGAAGCTGAAGCTTCTAAAATCCAGGCAGCCTTTGCCCAAAAAAAGGCACAGAAGAAGGCAGAGATGGAAGCTTTAGATGCACAGAAGAAGGCAGAGATGGAAGCTTTAGCTGCACAGAAGAAGGCAGAGATGGAAGCTGAGGCTGCATGGAAAAATGCACAGATGGATGTTTTGTAAAAGCAATGTGAGCACGCCAAAGACATGGCAAGACTAAGCGTCTTAGAGCAAGCTGTAAGTGACAATGAAAGAGATATCGGTAGCAATCACTCTGCTAAATCCCATGCATCAATTTCATCACAGGCCTCATCAAAACTCCATAGCTCTGTCATAGCAGCCAAAGCTCTTAATCAAGGCGTTCTCTCTACATTTTCTGCTCCTTCTCAAATGACAGAAACACGTATGGATAGAAAAGACCTTCAACCTCACTATCCCATCGACCTTTCACCTACTAACCAACCCACTAATTTACAGCTACAAAGCAACACACCCTTGGAGTGTACACCAGCTCCGGTGTTAAATGCCTTGGCACCATCCTATGTTCCCAAGTCACTCAACATCACTATACCTGCCACTACAACCAACCCTGTTCCGCCTGCAGTTGTATACCCACAGTCTGAAAACACAGACATGTCGCAGTTTGCTAAGTACATCCTTCGCAGAGAACTCACTAGAACTCACCATGTTTGATGACAAACCAGAAAATTACAGAGGCTGGAAATACACCTTTAAGGCCACAATCAGCGAGTTAGATATCACTGCTGCAGAGGAACACGACCTACTCATCAGGTGACTAGGTCCCCAGTCTGCTGAACGTATCAAGAGACTTAAAACAGTTTACACTTTCAATCCTGCTACAGGTCTCGATGCTGCATGGGACAGACTTGAACGCAGCTTTGGCAGTTCTGAAGCCATCGAAGATGCCTTACTCAAAAGGTTGCAAAGTTTTCCAAGGATTACAGCTAAAGACAATCTAAAGTTTCAAGAACTCAGTGATCCTCTACTAGAGCTCCAACTAGCTAAAGCTGACACCCGCCTACCTGGGCTTAGATACCTTGACACCCCTCGCGGCATCAACCCTATTGTCCTTAAGCTACCTTATGGCATCCAAGAAAATGGGTTAGTCAGGGATCTACTTACAAGAAAAAATATGGCGCTGCCTTTCTACCCTTCTCCTACTTCTGTAACTTCATAAAGGGAATTGCGGATACTAAGAATGATCCAAGTTCTACGGATCTACGGTGACTGTACTCCTCTCAGTCCACCATCTCCAGGACTTGCAAACACGCACAACACACAGAGACCACAGGGGCCCAGTATCAGTAAAAAGAACAGATGTTCAACCTGTTCCTGCTACAGTTCTTCAAAAGACTGGACAAAAACAAGAAACGTAAGGATCCAAATCGTCAATGCGCCATACATAAGAAGCCACATTCACTTAAGAAGTGTATTGGTTTCAGAAAGAAACCTCTACAGGAACGTAAGGAACTTTTAAAGGAATTTGGAGTTTGTTTCAGATGCTGTGCCTCCACAGAACACCTTGCAAAGGACTGTAAGGCCATCATTAAATGCAAGGATTGTGGTAGTGATAACCACGTACAAGCCCTTCATCTGTACCAAAACAGCACTACTCTGGCCAGGGCTGTGGAGTCGGTCCAAAAATCCACCGACTCGGACTCCTCAGTTTAGGATTCCTCTGATTCCTCGACTCCGACTCCTCTAATTTGCATATTACAATTTTGTTGATTAAAAGTATGTAACGTGAAAATCGTCTCTTAACTGCCAACGCTTAGGAATTTTACAAGACAACTGAAGTGAGAAGGATATGTAGACTACTATATTTATTCCCTTTAGACTAAAACTAGTCCTTGGTAAAAGAACTTGTAAAAGGTACAAACCGGAACAAAGAACATCTATCAGGCCCTAGGCAATGTGACTGTGGGTACATGTAAGAGTGATGTGCAGGTACTCTGCAGGGGAATATGGAGATTCTTCCTCTATTACACATTCTTCATGCACAATCTAAACAAGGTTTATGGGTGACAGACAACACCTCTGTGTTCAATGTGCACAACATTCTCAGTGGATTCCCTGCAGCTCTGTGGAGAGTGCATATGTAGAGTATAGTAATACTGTGTAACAAAGTAAACTTGAGACAGATGAAATTGAAGTTTTATACATACCTGGGGCTTCCTCCAGCCCCTTCAGGATAATCAGTCCCTCATTGTCCTCCTCCACCACCTGGATCTTCTGCTATGAGTCCAGGTACTTGAGCCACTCGGGCGTAGTGTGCATGCACACACTCGGCCGCCGGGAGCGTACTACACCTGCGCAGGTACAGAATGTTTCTGGCTGTGGGAGTGGCACGTGGCTGGACTGCGCTGACTGGCTGAATTACCTGGACTCATAGCAGAAGATCCAGGTGGTGCAGGACAGCGAGGGACTGATTGGCCTGAAGGGGGCTGGAGGAAGCCCCAGGTATGTATAAAACTTTTTCTTTTCATCCGCCTCAGGTACCATTTAATTCGTAGTCACCAAACCAAATTTTAACAACATATCAAATTATTTGATTTCATGAGCAAAGAGAGTGCATACATTTGCATAAATCAGCATCAATACAGAATTATTTCCATCTTATTGACCATCTCTATTAGTGACACAGCTACACATCAGGCTTTATTCTTACAGCATAGATGTTATTTAGTGTATATATATATATATATATATAGTTACAATCAGATATGTATATCTGACTTTAAAAATACGGGGACTGCTTTATTGAAGAAGCATAAGTAACTAATTTTGATTGGTATATTTCATTTTTGTGGACTGAGCACAGCTATTACTGTATATATACTATATATATACATTATTTTTAATGACGATTATCTGAGAAATAGAACATTTTATCATATTTTGTATTTTAATTACAGTTACAAATTCATTAGGAGTCGGAGTCGGTGCATTTTTTCCCGACTCCGACTCCAGGCACCCAAAATTACTCCGACTCCACAGCCCTGACTCTGGCATGCACAGACATTCCCCCCAGGGTAAAGCATGGCGGGGAACATGTTGAACAACTACCTCTACCCCAGTGTCTTCAACATGCACTGAAGTCTGTGGAGAAGGACTTTGTGTATACATGAACCAAGCATATCTTAGCACAGGATTTCTCACAAAGGGCCAACCTGAAAGAGCCATAAGACTATACACCATTCTTGACGATCAGAGCAACCAATCTCTTGCAAGTACAAGATTCTTTGATCTCTTAGGCATTGCAGGAGAAGCTCTCCCTTATACCCTAGGTACTTGTGCAGGCATTACAGAAGTCTTGGGTAGAAGAGCCAGTGACCTTGTAGTTACTCCTCTCAATAGCAACTTGGAAATACCCTTGCCTACTATCCTTGTGTGTAATCAGATCCCAACCAACAAGGATGAGATTCCCACTCCTGAAGCTGCCTTGCACCATGATCACTTGAAGGACATAGCTGATCAAATACCAGCCTTCGATGAAAATGCTGATATCCTGTTGCTACTCGGGAGAGACATCCTAAGGGTGCACAAGGTGCGCCATCAAATCGACGGCCCAAATGATGCACCTTACGCCCAACGTCTGGATCTAGGCTGGGTCATTATAGGCAGTGTCTGCCTTAGCAATGCCAAGACCTCTCTGTTTCTTCCTTTAAAACACACATCCTGCCCAATGGACGTACTACTTACTTTCCACAACAACAACATTACTATCATGTGAAAGAAAGGCTGTGTGGCAAAGGTACACGAGAGCATCTTACTAGAGGATGGCAAAGTATTTATCTTTCGGGATGACAACATTGGTAACACAGTGCCAAAGACTAGGAGGAAAGCATCTCAATCAACAGATGGCAGAGCTTCCAACAGACATATTGAGTACCGAACCACACTTCACCAATGTCGGTATTGACGTCTTTGGCCCCTGGAACATAGTTATACGTAAAACTCGTGGCGGAATTGTTAATAATAAACGTTGGGCTGTGCTATTCACCTGTTTGAGCATTCGTGCCGTGCACATTGAAGTTATAGAAGCAATGGACTCTTCTTGCTTCATTAACGCCTTCTGAAGATTTGTTTCTATTCGTGGACCTGTTAAGTTACTCGGATCTGACTTCGGGACAAATTTTACTGGAGCAGTGAAGATAGAGAACTTCTTCAATACCAACAAGTGTAAATGGGAATTCAACCTGCCTCATTCTTCCCATATGGGAGGCTCTTGGGAACGCATGATTGGGATTTCGAGAAAAATCCTGGACTCTATGTTGCTGGACCACAAATCTTCTCATCTCACACATGAAGTCTTGATCACCTTCCTTGCCGAGGTGTCTGCCATAATCAATGCGAGACCTCTTGTTCCCGTTTCCTCTGACCCAGTATTGCTAACACCAGCCACCCTTTTAACTCAAAAGATCGGAGTAGATAATATTCCACCTCAGGACTTTGATTGTACCAATGTTTACAAATACCAATGGAAAAGGGTTCAACATCATGCTATTTACAAATACCAATGGAAAAGGGTTCAACATCTTGCTAATGCATTTTGGAGCCGTTGGAAGATGGAGTACCTTTGCAACCTTCAAAGTCGCAGAAAATGGCAAGTCAGTAAACCCGACCTGCAAATCGGGGACGTTGTTCTCCTCAAGGAAAAAGATGCCCATCGTAACAATTGGCCTATCGGTCTTGTTACAAAGACTGTTCCAAGTAATGATGGCAAACTGCGGAAAGCAGAAGTCAAAGTAATGAAAGAAGGTTCTGCAAGACATTACTTCAGACCCGTAAATGAACTGGTACTGCTTCTGCCTAAACAGAAAGACTCTTAACTCTGACTTCATAGTACAAAGGGAGGTAAGAAGGATTAGTGCTGTTGCTGCCTTCCCCTCTGAAGTCCATGTCTACACTTGAAAAAGTACTTCTACAAGTTTTGTAGTAATGTTTTCCTGTTGCCTTTTTTGCTGTTTCTCTTGTTGCAGGTTTTCCAAGCAGAAAAATAACTTATTTGAACTTGAACTTAAGTTACTATTGTTGTTAGAAGCATAGATTTCGACGGGGAGTGTCATGTTACACATGCATAGTTTGCCTTTTTCAAGTGTGTCTCCTCTCTCTACCCTTACCAGCCTCTGATCTCTTGTCTCCTTCCCCACTGCTCATTCTAGCTTCAACCCTGCTTCTCAACTACATGCTTCTGCTAGCTTCTCACTCTATGATTTTTTTGACCTATCCATTTGTTCGTCGGTGTATGATCTGCACAGTTTGAATAAACTTCTTCACGCTCTTCAAGATGTCATTTGGATCGAGTCACTGTCCGTCAATCTACCTAAGGCTGCAATTACACACATCTCAACACAACCGTGAGTTACAGAGATCACATTGTAGTGCTTAGACTGGAGAGGCAAAACAATGGCTACCTTCAGATTTAGCCATACTAGAAGGACTCTGTTAATCACCCATCTGTACACTCAGCAACTATTCACAATCAGGATAAAAAAAGAGCACAATAGCAATATGGAACCTAACAAAACTTAGCAAAACAATTATGGCCAAATTGAATCTACTAAAGACCAAGGTATCAAAAAGTAGGAGACCTTTTCCCTGAAAATCGCCCACTGAGATCAGGCCTGCTGAATTATATGTGTAGTAACACATATACGTGTGTATGTATGTATATATATATATATATATATATATATATATATATATATATATATATATATATATATATATAGCCGTCTGATAAATATACAATTTTATAGTTATTTGGGTTGAAGAAAGGTGTGTACATGAAGTATAACCAGAGAACAAAGTACAACACCAGCCCATTTCACTGATCCAGAGGAAGGCGAAAACAAGGCATAGTCTAATTAGCCCCAAAAAGGGAAAAAATCCTTCCTGACTCCAGAAATGCCAATCAGAACAAAATCCCTGGATCAGCAGCACTTGGCGTCATTTAATAATTGATAATTACATACTTCCGAAGAGATCCTAATTTTTGACCTTACTCAAAAATTGCTCTATATATACTACTTATAAAAATATCAGCTCATTACATATCAACCCATTATCTAACTTACAAAAACCCCTAATCCCAATCTTTACCTAAAGGATGAGATAATAGAAATAAAGGCTTTTACTATTTAGAAAGAATTAACCCATAATGTGACTTACAGTTAACTCCCAATCTATAATATCCTTAATACCGGAGTCCACCCCTCATAGTGGCTGACTCAATTATTGATCTAAGATCAGTATTGAAAATATTCAATCCCTGATCAGACAAGTGAACCATATCAGAGCGGAATAAATTAGGCCGAGAACCCTCAAACTTATTGTGCATATATATTGTTGCATATTCCAAAACATCCCTCTAATGCTGAACCAATAAATTTTTTTTTTTTTTTAGATAAACCAAGATTCTCCCCGTAGCTAATATTAATAGCTTTCCTACAAGCCCAATATACATAAGAATGTCCCACAATCCATACAATCTTCCTGGGTCTAAGATCCAGATCTTGTTCCATTCTCCAATAGACGACACAAACACTTCGAAACTTCTATCGGGAATGCGTCTTAGCACGCTGTCACTGTCCACCTGATGAACTGTCCACTGTCCACTCTTTTTCCAATCACTCAGGACTTAGTCAATCTGCTTCACCCAATCTGTCAGTGGATCCAAGTAGGAAATCCCTCCGTAAAGATAGCCTCTGGTCAGACTTCCTCTGGATGGATCCCTCTGGACAGGCTCCCTCTGGATCGGTCTCTGGTCAGGTAGTCCGCTTTTACCCTCCTCAGGATAGGTGTCTGGCAAGTTGTTTCTGTGAAGAAAGGAAAAGAAAAAGTGCGAGCAACATTTCTTTCACTTTTTGCAAAAATCCAATAAATTATCTGTATTTTCCTAGTTCTTGTAATACTAATATTATTCATACTCTCCACCATGAACTTCAAAACATACTTAGTGGATCTTCTATGATCCCTGCGGATCTCTCGCAATACTCCGTTCGCATGACGTCGCTGTGCCTGTGCGCAGGGCAGCCATCAGAAATTTTGGGGCCCCTCACACATCATCAGGCCTGGGCCCCCCCCTGCCTGGGCTCACCCACTGGTTGCTGTGCCCGCCCACTAGCCACCCCAACCCCATGTACGAAGTGCGCTGGGCGAAAAATGTGCATGTCTTCGACACTGAAGAAAGCGGCATGCACAGCATGATGCGGCAAAAAGTGGGCGTGGCGGTGGCATGTTGTGGGTGGAGCCAAATACTATCAAAATACTTGTAGTGCCCGGTTAACAAATGAGATAGGGACTTGTAGGTCCGTTCTTATCCTTTATCAGTTCTCTTTTGCCCCCCTCTTTTCTTCCTGTAACTCTTTTGTCCCCCTCTGTCTCACCTCAGTTTGTGCCTCTTTTGTGTGACCTCGTGTTCCATTCTCATCTCTTTTCTCCCTGTGCCTCTTTTGTCTGCCTCTGTTCCCCCTTTGCCTCTTTTATCCCCCTGTGTTACCTCTTGTCCCCTTCTGTCTCAGCTCGTCCCCCTGCCCTAGCCAGGTTCAGGTGCCCCTAGTGTATCAAGGCATAGGTGCACCCAGTATAGGTAGCCAGGTATAGGTTCCCCCAGTATATGTAGCGAGCTATAAGTGGTGCCCCAGTATTGGTAGCCTGGTATAGTTGCCCCCAGTATAGGTAGCCTGGTATGGGTGGTGCACCAGTATAGGTTAGTCAGGTACAGGTGCTCCCAGTATCGGTAGCAAGATATAGGCGCCCCAGTATAAGTAGCCAAGTATAAGTGGTGCCCCAGTATAGGTAGCCAGGTATAGGTAGCGCCTCAGTATAAGTAGCTAGGTATAGGTGATTCCAGCCCCAGTATAGGTAGCCAGGTATAGATGGTGGCCCAGAATGCTAGTTAGTGAGCCACAGGTCCGCAGCCAGCACATGCGGCCCTTCCAGCGCTTTGGGGGGGCCCAGCCCCCCCCCCCCGGGGCTCCTCATGGCAGTATCAGTTTTTCCCCCCTGATGGCTGCCCTGCCCTTGCGAGTATGTGACTCCATACATGGCAGAGAGGATAAATTCCCAATGGATTTTTACACCATAATGAATTCCCATTTTTCATTCTTCCATTACACTCTCATTCCATCATATCTAACATTCCACAATCATACTACAAACACTAGGTAGTAATGTATTTAAAGAATTTGGGTGGCCCTAGTACAATATCCAACCCCTTCTTACTATACCACTAAATGGAATGACATGACACAGACCGATAGGCCTGGGCAAGGCTGGACATGTGTACAGGTAGTCCTTGGTTAACGAACGAGATAGGGACTGCCCGCTCGAGCTTAACCTGAATCTGTCCGTAAGTCGGGACAGCCACTTTTGCCCCCGTTTAAAAGGAAGAATATGGGCAGCGAAAGGTAAATAGAGGCCTTCTCACCTGATCCACAGGTGATCCCCTAGTGGCAGCGCTTCCTAATTGCGGCATTATGCGCCGCATGTGAAGCCAGAAGCCGCCGGGGAACAGTGGAGGGAGCGAGAGGACGGGCTGCGGACCTTCCGGGCACCACGAGGGGACCTTCTACCGCCGAGGATCAGGTGAGAGGGCCTCTATTGACCTTCCGCTGCCCATATTCTGCCTTTTAAACGGGGCAGAACAGCCCAGGTAGTCCCCGGTGGGCGTGACGTCATGCGACGGGGCGTTCGTAACCCGGGGACTACCTGTATAGACAACAAACTAACATGACAGTTCCCATATTCCCCTTCCCCCCCTTTGACCATACATTAACGTTATTTTTAATGTCTGGTCAGAGTTAGTAACAGATTATTAGGGATAATATGAGCAGGATCCCAGTACAGTGGAGCAGTGGCCAGCACCATCTCCCTGTAATATAGGGTTGGGTCCTCTTTCAGATTTACTGCCATAGACATACATAGACACAAAACACAGAACATTTATAGTGTCCTTTTCCCCATAGTGGGCTCAAGGTGCTAAAGCTGCGGTCACCCCTGAGACACACTCTATATGCAGGAACAACACCAGAGAGACTAGCCTAAGGTCTCTTTACTAAACAAATAGGCACTGGCCTACAGAACAAGCAGAGCTGAAATTAAATTCCTGTCAGAGATAAAGCTTCGAATCAGCACACTATAAAATTAGGCAGTCTTTCTCTGGAGGCTGACTTTTTCCCTTTCTTTAAAACCGTGAAAAATCTACAGTATAATTGTCATAACAACATCAAATAATTCTGCACTTTGTCAAAAGAAGTTTAAACAAATTTTTTTTAAAAAAACTATTATTCTATGGATGAAAAATGTTCTTATTTTCTTATGTTGAGTGTAAGGACTTTGGGCTTAAAAAAATATATATTCTTACTAAAAACAGGAAAGGAAAACAAAAGTGACTTAGAGTAATATGTGTACCCCTAAATGGCTTCCTGCAAGCATATGCTGCATACACACACACACACACACACACGTACGCACGCACGCACGCACGCACGCACACACGCACAGATACACAGATACTGTGATGACCTCAGTGTTTTTATGCAAATCTTGGTGACAGATCAAGATTGCTTCATAGTTTTACAAAACTAAGATCAGATACAATACAATACAATATCTCCGTAACAGTGATATTTAGAAACATTTGAATCATAATGTCAGCATTTGCATTTTGTTTTAACAATGCGGCTTGGAGGAGCATTTTTTTTCTTCTCTGTGTGGCGCAGAGAGACTTATTTATGATGAGGACTTATTTTTGTACTGGCGGACCAGACCAGCAAGACATGGAGGATTTTATCAGAGGCTTACAGGATGAGGCAGCGTTTCAACAAAACTAGGTGTGCTTTTTTTTTATAAAATAGCTATCTGTTAGGAGTTTAAATTAAAATATTCCCTAACAACATATGAGCAATACAAAACTTCACTTCAACATGTCTACGAATGATTGCAGTAAACCACTGAGTATAATATATGAATTCATATGTCTCTGAAATATAATGTTATTTCAGTAGTCCATAGAAATTCTGTTCAAGTGAACACTACTAACTAAAAAAATGTGGTAGAACTTTAACTCTAATCACACATATTATGGGTCTAAGTGACAATTGTTATCATATCCATAAGGGTATTAGGTTGTAAGACTAAAACCTCAAATAACTTTCTTTACACTATAAATTATAAACTAGGATAACACGGCGGCGTAGCGGCCAGTGCTCTCGCCTTGCAATGTGACTCAAATCCCTGCCTGGTCAACATCTGCAAGGAGTCTGTATGTTCTCCTCGTGTCTGTGTGGGTTTCCTCCAGGCACTCCGGTTTCCTCCCATATCTCAAAAAACAGACAAGTCAACCGGCTCCCCCCCAAATTGGCCCCAAACTATGATACATGATTTTACTATACTGCCTATGAAAAAAAAATGGCCGAACCTCTTTTGGACATTATATGAAAACTCAAAAATCTATTCTGAAGTACGGGAAACTTTACTCACATATATAGACCTGGGTGACGAATGGTATTAATTAATTAATCTAATTTAAATTAAGGACACTAGGTTGTGTAGAAAAACCCTTCTTAAAGAAAAAACTTCCTATACACTAAACCTTGGACTTGTTTAAAAACTGTCACATGTGTAGTGAACACAGAAGCAGGTATATTCACTAACAGTATGATTTTACTATGAAGGAAAAATATTGATATTTTTTCCAAAAAATAGGGACGAACCTATTATTTTATTATTTACTAACCTCTAACATTTATCTAAGAAAAGAAAAACTAAGATGTTGTTAGAAAAAAAATGACAATTAACTTATAGTTCACAAATTTTACCAAAAGCCATATAAATTATTCACTGTTTCAAATAATCTTTATAGGCATAAAACTACTACAAAAACTTATCTAAATCACCACACTTCTATAATCAAAAATTTAAGAAAGAATAAAAAATACTAATTCTTCTTAATCAGCCTTCAGAATTCTAAAAAAAATATTAACTAACCATTTTGCTATTTTACAGTAACATAATTCTAAGTCAGAAATGACAAAGTATCACTTCCTCTTTTTCTCCCAGGCCACTTCAAGCAGATGTTGTGACATGATTTCACCAAAGAGAGAGAAAAAAAACATACTGTTAAAAACTGACATTAACCCTTTCAAGACTCTGGCCCTATCACCAAGCTATTCCTAAACTCAAAAATGAACATTATATCCGAGTTATAAACTTCTGCATAAAGAAGGTACTATATAAAATATAACTTTATACAAACGTTATACTCACTACCAGAATATTCTTACTTTCCTATTTTATTCCTGACTATCAAGAATACATCTGTATGTACGCAGAAATCATTACTAACAAAGAAAAAGAGAAAAAATAGTATTATTTCATAAGGCAAATATACCTGGCATCACTACATACATACATACATACATACATACATCACATTCTTTTAGGCATTTTTCACACACCAAATAGACAATTATCCCAAAGTATGTCTAACTTTTTCCCAATATAACTCTCAATTTATACAAAGCACATATTAACACATTACTATAATACATGTTATTCTTTCACAATAATTTTTATTGAAAAAATTTTCAGCATACAAGTTATGTAAGTATCCAATGGCATAGTATATAATATATATATATAACAAATAACAAATAAACAATATATAAGAAGTTCTCCACATAAGCATATACATTTCACTAGAAAAATATAGCTCAGTTGTACAACCAGCTTGTTATAAGTTAAATATAACTGTGAAATAAATTTGCATCTTATAATCATGTTATAGAGTAAAGAAGAAATAAAAAAAATAAAAATTCAATAATACTGCAAGATTATAAATCCGCATAAATTCGCATAAAATCCGCATAAAGATGCAAAATCCGCATCAAGATGCGTAAATATAATGCTACCATGCGAAATTTTGCGTTAGGATTCAGAAAACCTCAAAGTTGCGCGAAAATGTGCAAAAACGCGTAGAAACGTGCAGAAAACGCGCGAAAAACGCCAATAGGTGCGAAAAACGCGCTATAAACGCGTTCAACACACCCAGGCATGTAACCTATCTATAAATGTGGAAAAGAACCCGTATTTACATAAAAATAGTAAAAATGATGACAAATCTTACTGAAGTATAAAAAACTACGAAAATTATAAAATTATAACAAATTATTAAAATGTTGTGTATGGGATATTTAAACCATCTTCAACTTGATAAAAATTATACTTACTAAAAATAAATCTGTGTCAAATAATATTGACACAATTGCGACTTCTGGAGTAATTTCTTGGAAATGAATATTTGAAGTTTAAAGTGTACCTTTCTATGATATTATTGAGAGATTATGGGAATGGATTAATAAGAAATAAGGATCCTCTCAACCTGGAAAATGGGGGAGTTAACCCCCTACTGAGATTCCAGGGAGTGGAGCCTGCAAATTTTAGCCCACAGTCTCTAGATTGAACGCTTAACTGAGAATAACTGAAATAGGATGCAGTAATTAGCTCCAGGTAGGGAGTAAGCACAATTTTAGAGTAGATGTCTGAAAAATTAGCAGAATGTAGATTAATGATATTATACTAACTAAACTAAACAACTAACTAAACTAATAACTAAACTACTATGCTTCTCATACTATCCAATTGGTGTTCGATAGTGTAGATTCAACTTTACCTTCAGTGAAGTCCAATAGGTCATGTGCACAGAAAGGGGCCTTTCTCCAGGGGGGGATCACCAGCAAACCTGAATTTGTATCTGTTGTCTCCAATGCGAGGGGTAGAAGAGGTAATAAGGTAATGAAAATAATAAAGGTGATGAAAGGTGATAATGGGGAATAAAGATAATATAAGGACCATGAGGAAAGGGAGAGAAGACACCTCAGAATTCCAGAACTCTCGATGTCGTGTACACAGTAGGCCAGAGATCAACCTTTCTCATAAAAGACTGTAAGTTCCCGCATCTGATGGACCAAGCCTTTTCCGCCAACAAGTTGGATTCTACTTTTCTAAGAATCTCTTCTAATTTCGGTATATGGGAAGTTTTCCAATGTAATGCCAGTTGATTCTTGGCTACAATAAAAATATGGTCAGCAATCAGTCTCTCTTGAGGGGGAAGGTCTCTAGTTCCCAAATGAAGAAGTGCCATGCCAGGTGGTATCGTCTGGAGTGACATTGGTAGCTGTCTCAGAAAACCTCCAACATCATCCCAAAGTTTTTTAAGTTTAGGACATTCCCATAATATATGTTCTATAGTACCCGTCAGGTTGCATCCCCTCCAACAAAGTGGGGAAGATTTTGAATCAAAATGTGATATTTTTTCTGGGGTCATATACCACTGCCAAATGCACTTAAATAAACCTTCATGGTGGCCAATACAATGAGTTGACTTTCTGAAGGACTGAACAGTCATCTCCCATTCCTCTTCATCAACATCATATTGTAGATAATTTTGCCATTTAGATAATTGCCATTGAGGATGTTTCCCTTTCAAATCAAGTAGTATATTATAAAAAGTGGATGTGCCCTTCAGGCCTGCTCCCTCCGATTGCACCAACTTCTTAATTTTGGGCAATAATGCTATTGGGCTATATGTATACTTGTCCAGAAATCTGCTAATTTTGTCATACATCCATTTATCGGTGGATGGAATATCATATGTGGTTACTAGTGAGTCAAAAGATTTAAGGCCAGAACTCTCCAACAAATCTGTCACAGATGTTATTCCACAATCAATCCAATGATCTAAGATAATATTTCTGATGGTAGTGTGGAAAGCTTCAAGAGGAGTAGTCAATGGTGTAGCTAGGGGATCTTCTCTACAGAGCTTAACCACCTCCTTCCAGATTCTGAGGGTATTAGCTGTAATTGGATTTTTTATATTTGGTTGGATCTTCCAGATCAGTCTGGACTGCAGACATAGTTTATACGAGCTATATGGCAGTTGTGCCTCTTCCATCAGATACCATTGCCTGCTTGTATCCTCCATCCAGACCGACCTGGACTGATCCAAAATTGTAGCCATATAATAAAGTTCTAAATTGGGGGCTCCTAGGCCTAATTTAGAGATTTGTGTTGTGAGGATTTTGTTAGAGAATCTGGCCTTTTTGTTGTTAAGAATATACTTATTCAAAAGTCTCTGTAAGGTGGTAAAGAATATTTGAGGAACCTTTATAGGCAGATTTCTGAACAAGTATAGAAGCTGGGGCAAAACCATCATTTTAAAGGCAGCTATTCTGCCTGACCAAGAGAATTCTACTTTTGCTAATGAATCTAACTTATCTTTAAATTTAGTTAACCAAGGGTTATAATTTTCTCTGTAGATTTGGGCTATGGTAGATGTAAGCTGAATACCTGAAAATTTAATACTTTTGTCAGTCCAGGAGAAATGGGAAGAGGCCTGAAGGGCTTCCCTCACCTTCTTTGGTGTGTGGCATGGCAGAATGATTGTTTTCTTCTCATTTAATTTATAAAAGAAAACTCATTTAGTTCAGTAGTAACATTTGGCAGTGATATAAGGGGTTTTTGAAGATATAATATAATGTCATCCGCATATAAGCCAATTTTTGTATGAATTTGCCCAATGTTTACTCCATATATTTTTGGGTTATCTCTAATTTGTTGGGCCAGTGGTTCTAAAGTAAGATTAAAGATCAATGGAGAAAGGGGGCATCCCTGACGGGTACCATTTTTGATGTCAAACGAGGAGGAAGTATAACCAGAAGACAGGACCTTAGCAGATGGTTGTGTGTAGAGAGCAATGATGGCATTATGAAGGAAGCTGGGTATACCAAATTTTAATAAAACTTTAGACAAATAGAGCCAATTGACCCTGTCAAACGCCTTTTCCGCGTCCAAAGAGACGAGGAGTGTAGGCGCCCGACAGGTCTTAAGTTGATGTAGTATAGCAAGGGCCTTTCTTGTACTATCATTGGTAGACCTTCCCCTGATAAATCCGGCTTGGTCAGGGTGAATAAATTGCGGCATTAATGGGGACAGTCTATTAGCTATAATCCTAGCATAAATCTTTACATCAGTATTTAAAAGGGAAATTGGCCTATAACTACCAGGGTCTGTTGGATCTTTGTCACCTTTAGGAATAGTGGATATGAGAGCTGCTAATGATTCTCTAGGGAAAGTTCCTTTAACCTCCTTGGCGGTATGAAAAAATACCGCCAGGAGGGAGCGCTGCAGTTTTTTAAAAAAATTTTTTTTTTTATCATGTAGCGAGCCGAGGGCTCGCTACATGATAGCCGCTGCTGAGCGGCATCCCCCCGCCCGCTTCGATCGCCTTCGGCGATCTCCGATCAGGAAATCCCGTTCATAGAACGGGATTTCCTGGAGGGCTTCCCCCGTCGCCATGGCGACGGGGCGGGATGACGTCACTGACGTCGGGACGTCATTGGGAGTCCCGGGCCACCCCTCGGCGCTGCCTGGCACTGATTGGCCAGGCAGCGCTGGGGTCTGGGGGGGGGGGGCCGCGCGCCGCAGCAGATAGCGGCGATCGGGCCGGGGGCCGGCGGCGATCAGAGTGCTGGCACAGCTAGCAAAGTGCTAGCTGCGTCCAGCAAAAAAAAAATTATGAAAATCGGCCCAGCAGGGCCTGAGCGGCACCCTCCGGCGGCTTACCCCGTGTCACACACGGGGTTACCGCCAAGGAGGTTAAGTGCTATTTCATTAAAAAATTCTGTAAGTGGTTTAGCTAATATGGGAAGGGATTTCTTATAATAATCATTAATATATCCATCTGGGCCTGGGGCTTTATCATTTTTTAAGTTTTTGATTGCTATTTCAATTTCTTGTTGATAAAATGGGACTGATAATGATTTTTGCTCGAATTCTGATAGCAAGGGAAGGTCCACCTCTGATAAGTAATTATCAATTTCTTGAGTAGATGGGATGTGAGTGTCTGGATTTTTTTTTAAGTTATAAAGTTCTTCATAGTAGGAGGCAAGTGCTTCCACTATATCAGTAGGGTGATATACATCAGTTTTAGTTTTGGGATGTTTAATTTTGATAATTCTCTGTTGTATTCTTCTTCCTTTTATTTTTTGGGCCATGGCTTTCCCAGCTCTGCTTCCTTCATAATACCACCGCTCCTTAAGTATGGTTTGCCATTTATCATATTGACAATACATTAAGTCTGCCAGCTCCTGCCTTACTGATTCTAAAGATTGCAGTAGCTCCATTTTATGATTGTTAAAGATCTCTCTTTCTAATTGTTTAATTTTAATCAGCAATGAGTCAGATTTCTCTCTAATTTTTTTCTTTTGGATGGCACTGTGCTTCATGAAAACTCCTCTCATAAAGGCCTTGTGCGCATTCCACAAAGTAGTTCTGGAAACCTCTGAGGTGTTATTAAAATGAAAATATTCCCTCAGGGGGCGTGGTTTGGCGCTGCTTGAAGATGGCCGCGTAAGAGACACTCTCCGCCATAGACCCGCTCTTTCACCCAGCCTCCGGCTAATATGAGCACCTCGAAAGCACCCAAGAAGTGTCAGACGAACCCCAAGACCACCGGGAACATAGAGGTACCGGCATCTAAATCAATCCCGGAGATCTTCCGTCAACAGAAGTCCGGACAACCGGGGCCTACTAACAGCAATATGGCGACGGCTCCTCCTAAGCCCA
The DNA here is from genome assembly GCF_040937935.1 of Hyperolius riggenbachi. Classification (NCBI taxonomy): domain Eukaryota; kingdom Metazoa; phylum Chordata; class Amphibia; order Anura; family Hyperoliidae; genus Hyperolius; species Hyperolius riggenbachi. The sequence goes on along the minus strand of NC_090649.1, from coordinate 349,081,504 downwards.
ACGCTACGCAGCAAAACGAGCTAAGAGACTCACATACTCGCTCTGAGAAGGGAGTCCTGGACAGGCTGAACACCATGCCAACAACCGAGATCATGCAGGCTATCGCCGCAGATATCAAAGAAACTTTCACTGCAGCCATTACGGAGCTGAAAGAGGACGTCACACAAATTAATAAGCGCCTACAGACAGTGGAACAAGAAGGGCAGAACACTAAACAACAGGTCAGTGATATTCAGAGCCGCGCAGCTTATCAAGACTCCAGAATGCTAGACTTCCAGCAAAGGCTGGAAGATCTTGACAATAGGGGCAGGCGAAATAATATCAGAGTGAGGGGGCTGCCTGAATCCATTACAAACGACCAGATTAAAACTGCTATCACCGCCATCTTTAATGGACTACTAGAGAGGCCTAAAGACACGCAGATAGATTTAGAAAGGGCGCACAGAGCTTTAAGACCCAGACGCAATGATGATGACCCACCGAGAGACGTAATCTGCTGTTTTGCAAGTTTCTCCCTCAAAGAGGAAATTATGAAAAAGGCAAGGGAACAAGAGGAGATTAAGTTCAATGATGCAGACATCAAACTGTTTCAAGACCTCTCTGCTATCACCCTCCAAAATAGAAGAGCGCTGAAACCACTGCTGCAAATGCTCAGAGAGAGAAGTATTGCCTATCGCTGGAGATTCCCATTTTGTTTGCATGCAACAAAAGGATCTATCAATGCTCTGATACGTATTCCAGCAGATACACCACACTTCTGCAAGATACTAGGTCTGCCAAAAGTCCACTTACCAGAGTGGCTCCCCGAAGAAGGAGACATACCATCCTCTCAAGAGGCAGGACCCTCACACAGATTCCTAAACTCTGGAGACACTCGTAAAACGACATCTAAAGGCCCTAGATTCTATGGGGCAGGTCGAAGACGGAGATACAGTTCTGCATCGGATACACAAAAAGACCACCTGAACGATACTCAACAGGATGATACTATTGAGCTTGAAGATGTGCCCCCAGAAACAGAAAACTTTAGTTCAACCTGATCAAGGCTGCATCTGTTTATTGGAAGACGGCCCAGAAAACGTTTCTAGAGACTGCCTGGAAGTAAAAATTCTGGCCCTTACTGCTCTTACGGTACTCTGTGTTTTGTCTGAAGAATTGGTGACTAACTTTTCCCTTGTTTTTCCCTGCCCCGCTCCCTCTCCTGTTTCCCTCCTCACAAGTTAATTAAGAAGTTATCATATCATTATCACTCCAAAAGACATTAGCTACCTTAAGCTAGCCTCTGGACTGATAAACCGGCAAGTGTATATTTGGAAGCAAAAGATAATTTCATAACACAAAGCTCACTGGAGCGATACATATGTTTAAGACACTATGCCTCCTGGTTATTATAAGTTTATCTTAAAGTACTTAAGAACCAACGCCTTTAGGGAACTATCAGACTAGATTATAAATATATCCACTAGTCTAACCTGTCAGATAGATGCATGCTTGATTATGCATACAGGATGGAGGGAGGGGGGGGGGGTTAGAGACGGGGGGCAAATCTTTGCTATCCTTTTTTCTTATATATAGCTTATGTTAGAATGTTGAAGTGCTCATAACTTCAAATGAGCAACTGGTTCAGTTCTTTTGAGGCTGGGGAGAAGGAGGGGCTGAGGCTAGCGAGTTTACTCATTCAGTCTAGTTTTTCTTCTAGTCAGCCCTTCAAACCCCTCTCCCACCCAGCAATTATATAACAATAATTGCTGACCTAAACTACGGTATATCTTGAAGTAATCTACATAGTAGATATCTTCTTTCACCGTATTACACCTACCAACTGGCTTTTTGAGCAACCGATCAATGTGGATCACTGTTGACGCCCCAGTCATCTGGTTCTTTCTATCTATGCTCTCCACCTACGTAGTAGCAGAGGTAAAACAGAGAGTCAGGTTCCATCTCTACGCAATTGAGGACGAAACCTCAACCTTGCCTGACCAGATAATGCAGCCCACTAGCTCCTGGAAAGTAGCTTCATACAATGTTAAGGGCCTGAACACCCCTGAGCGAAGATCAGCCCTTTTACAGCTACTGCAAAAAGAGAAGGTACATATTGCAATGCTGCAAGAAACCCATTTTGCTAAAGATCATACGCCCCGCTTAAGAGACAAACATTACACTAGGAGCTTTCATGCTGTTGCACCTATGGGAAAGGTTAAGGGGGTTTCCATCCTTATTCACAAACACTGTGAAATTGAAATCACCGAATCACAGATAGATTCAGGAGGACGCTTTATCTTTTTACTGGGTAAGATTGAGAACAGAGATATCACTCTTGTAGCGGTTTACACTCCCAATGTGAGACAGGCGACTTTTTTAACAGATGTTGTTTCACAACTTTTGACTTTCGCCAAAGGAATGATTATCTGGGGAGGAGACAGTAATGTACCTTTCAATCCCATACTTGATACATCTGATGGGAAGTCTGCAGTTCCGTACCACTGCCTTAGAAAAATCAAAAATCTGTTCAAAGATCTGAACCTATTAGATGCGTGGAGGATTTTCAATCCTAAAGGCAAGGATTACACATACTACTCTAATCCTCATAAAAAGTACTCACGCATTGATCACTTGTTGATAACACAAGCAGATTTGCACTTTGTAAAAAGCATAGGAATTGGAACAATGGGCTTCTCTGACCATGCCATGGTACACTTTACTGTCTCCTTTCCCTCAAACAGGGTCAAACAGTTTAACTGGAGACTGAATCCAGAGTTGATGCAGGATCAAGAAACTATAGTCCTGATCAAAAAGTCGCTGAAAGAATATTTCAGGCTAAACCTGACTAACGATGTTACACCTCTGACTGCATGGGAAGCCCACAAGCCTGTAATAAGAGGGGAACTAATCAAAATTGGGGCGAGGAAAAAAAGAGAACACCTTTTTCAGGTCAACACCACACTCCAAAAAATTGCGAGCCTAGAAAGCATACACAAAAAGGCATTAGACCCAAAAACGCTAGAAGAACTAACCTCCCTCAGAATGGAATTAAAAGCCCTATTAGACAGAAAGGCTAAAAGTCTACTCTTATACTCAGAAGCTTTCTTTTATGAATGGAGCAATAGAATAGGCACCCAACTAGCTAAGAGACTGAAAAAAAAGAAAGCTAGACAACAAATAGCGGGCATTAAGGACCGGGGGGGAGTGCTGAAACACACATGTCAGGAGATAGCGGAAGCTTTCCGGCAATACTACCTAGATCTTTACAACTTGCAGACTAGACACACGACTCCTCAGGAGCTGATAACCAGAAAGAACAAAATCCAGAAATACTTGAAACTATGGGGACCCAAAACTCTAGACAAAGCGATAATAGAAGAATTAGAACTACCTATTAGCATTGAAGAATTCCTTTCCACGGTCAAACACCTCAAAGCAGGTAAAAGCCCAGGCCCGGATGGCTTAATCTCAGCCTATTACAAAACGTTCACTAAAGAGTTAGCCCCCTATTTTGTAAAAGCAGTTAATGGGATCTCAGCAAGCTCCATCCCTTCTAGACAATTTTTAGAAGCACACATTACAGTTATACATAAAGAAGGGAAGGATCCCACCCTCTGTGCAAGCTACCACCCCATTTCGCTTTTAAACAACGACGCAAAAATCTTCGCAAAAATTCTGGCCGACAGAATCTCGCCACTCCTACCTAGCATAATCCACCCAGACCAGGTGGGATTTATTCCGGGCAGGGAGGGTAGAGACAACACTACAAAGGCACTTGGGATTCATGGATGGCTTTCTCGGCGGTCCGTGGGGGGAGGATTTTTTCTCTCCACGGACGCCGAGAAGGCATTTGATAGAGTAGATTGGCAATATATGAAAGAGATGTTGATATCCTTAGGCTTTGGCCCTGCCCTCCTTGCCTGGATTGGTACACTTTATGCTAACCCCTCTGCGGCGGTTAAAACCAATGGGATTCTATCTAACCAGTTCAACATAACTAATGGCACTAGGCAGGGCTGCCCCCTGTCTCCCCTGATTTATGTTCTGACTCTAGAACCATTTCTGAATTTTGTCCGCAACAACAAAGATATTAAGGGAGTGGAAATTGCTAAAAGAAACTTCAAAGTAGCCGCCTTTGCGGATGACATGCTCTTCTTCTTGACAGACCCACAGCGCACTCTCCCGGTCCTGATCAAGGCATTTCAAGATTTTGGTGTTATATCCAATCTGAAAATCAACTATGGGAAATCTTGGGCCATGGGAATCACCCTAACGCAGTCAGAGATGGAAACATATGCCTCCAATTTTCCCTTCCGTTGGGAGCGAAAAGCTATCACTTACCTGGGAATGAAAATTCCCGTAGACCTAACAGATCTTTTCTCACTCAATTACTTGCCTATAGAAAGTAAGGTAAAAGCTGACCTACAAAATTGGAACTCTCTAAGAGGTCTCTCCTGGTTTGGTAGGATGGCCGCTGTCAAAATGACCATCCTGCCTAAACTCCTCTATATTTTACAAGCTGTCCCACTTGAAGTCCCAATTAGATTCATTAGAGGTCTGCAGACTCAGATCAACGCATTTATCTGGGCAAACAAAAAAACAAGAATAAGGGATGAACTCCTCTCCCTACCATACGATAAAGGAGGAGCAGGCTTACCTAATATTAAACTATATTACCATGCAGCACACCTACTCGGAGTGATAGACTGGTCAACTCCAGTAGCTCGGAAGGACTGGACCTCTATAGAGCAAGCTATTTGTAAATCATCCCTACCTGGTTTAGCTTGGGTCCCCAAACAATCCTTTGATTCCCTTGGTGTTACCTACCCCCTGATCAAAGCCACCCACAAAGTTTTCCAAAGATGCATAGCTCAATTTCACCTTTCTCAATCACCAGGCCCAATGTCCTCATTAGTAGGCAATCCGGATTTCACTCCGGGAGACTCGTCCAGATATCTATTATCTTGGAACAAGAGAGATACTCCCAGGGTCTTAAGCTTTGTGAACTCTGCTGGAATCAGGGATCTGGCTGACATTCATCACCCCGAGACTAATGCCCAGCTGCCAAAATGGGCCTATTTTCAAATAAGACACTACATATTGTCTCCACAACTGAAATCTAAAGCAGCTACTGCACTTACTACATTTGATCAGAAATGTCTGGAGAGATCTCCAAAATCACATATACTTTCCTGGGCATACTCCCTCCTACTTAACGCTAAGCCCAGTTGTACTATTCCATTCCAAAAACATTGGGACAGTATATTACCATCACCCCTATCTGAAGCCCAATGGAGTACTGTTTTTACCAACACACACAAATCAACTAGGAGTACGAGCTTAAAGGAGCAAAACTTTAAATGTCAGACTTTATGGTACAGAACTCCTTTTGTACTACATAAATATTATCCAGACTATTCTGAAATGTGCTGGAGATGCGGTGAGACCTCAGGGGATTTACTCCACATTGCATGGGACTGCCCTAGGTTAACTTCTTTTTGGACGGAAGTCCACAGAGTAACTAAAGAAATCTCTGGCCTACCGGTAAAATTCTCCCCTGATACCTTTTTGCTCCATAACTCTACTCTCTCCCCGCTATCATACAAAAAATCAATCCTGCCATTTATGATAGGCTCGGCCAGATCCTTGATCCCACTCTTCTGGGGGACCACTACAGTCCCCACTCTTAAAATCTGGTTCCAGAAAATAAACAAACTAAGAGACCTGGAAGAAATCATTATGATTAGGCAAGACCAGGCACACAAAATATCAAAAGTATGGGCTGTTTGGTATGACTTTCAGAGCTCAGATGAATACAAAAAAACTATGATTTAATAAGCCTCCTAAAGATCATCCATGTTTTTCAAAGAGAGAGTTCAGAGTAGACTCCACCCGGGTAAAGGTAACAGGGCCCTGACTCTGAGATGCAAAACCCAAGACAGGAGACAATCTCCTAAAAGATACTAGACCTATAGGACCAGTGAAGGGGTGTCCTATCAGTGACAAGTTAATATATAAATTCGAAAAGCCAATGGCAACGATACACCTGAAGACAGCACTATGGCTACTCACTGCTCTGTTGTTATTTCTACGTTAGTTAATATCAGTTTTTTCGTGAATGTTTGTATTTTTTTGTAATCCAAGTGTTAATTTTTCAAACGATCTGTAAATGTTAAAAAATGATTTTGAGAACCTAAGGCCTTTTGAGCGACAGTAACACTGAAATGTAAACAGGTTACACTACTGCAAAAAGATGTATTTGTATGTATGAGTGACTATTATTACTGTATGCTTCTTTATTGGTTCTCAATAAAATATATTGAAACAGAAAATATTCCCTCAGGTCTTTCTGTATAAGTGGAAGGGTATGTTCAGAATTTAATATAAATTTATTTAATTTCCAATTAAAGGATTGTGGGGCAGAATTCTTTAATAAAAATTTAGTAATTAAAGGGGAATGATCCGACCAGACTCTAGAATCAATTTCTACATCTGAGACCAGTGGCAAGGAAAACCTATCAGTGAGACAGTAATCAATTCTTGTGAATGACTTGTGGACTGGCGAATAATATGTAAACTGTTTTTCTCTCGGGTACATACACCTCCAAGTATCATACAACTCAAATTTGGTTAGGGATGGTTGTAGAATTGAGTGGGCTCTCCTTAATTTAGAAGTACAATCTATAAGGGGGTCAACTACAGAATTAAAATCACCTACTATAAATAATCCTCCCTTGTTAATAATCTTAATAATTTTGTTTAATTTTTTGTTAATAAAAGTAGCCTGATGGGAATTAGGGGCATTTATGCAAGCAAATGTAAATTCTTGAGAGTTAATGGTACCAGATATTACCACCAATCTACCGTCATCCCCACAGAAGGCCTCCCTCACCACTAGTCCCAGTGTGTCCTTGATAGCAATACAGACACCAGCTTTCTTCTTCTTTTGCAATGTGGAATGGTATATGTTTAAGAAACCACTCAGTTTAAATTTCCCTGCAGAGAGTCTATTCAGATGAGTCTCCTGCAAGCAGATTATATCTGCTTGTTGATTTTTAACCAGTTTATGCAAAAGAAATCTCTTCCTGTATGAATTCAAACCCCTCACATTAAGAGACAACAGCTTACATTCTTGTGACATCTATAATAGTATAAATATTTTTACCTGAAGAATCCCATTCAGCTGGCGATCTCCCCTGGGGCCCTCTAAGCTTCAGATAGTTTAGATCAGAGTAACACATCAATATGAACCACACATTTCTAGGTGCAAAAAGGACAGTTGTTAAGGATAGCAATAAAAAACATAGTCTATAAACACATATGAAAAACATCAAAAATGACAAACGGTAGCAGGTACCAAGGCATCCGGTTCTACCTCAATAAGAGCCACCAGAGAAAGTTCTCAGTCCAGCTAAGAAAAACAAACAAAAAGACAAGAAAAACAAAGTTAGTTAAACTTCAAAAAAAAAAACAGTCAATGTGGCCAAATGGCCAGACCCACCGATGTGGGTTCCTGAGGGTCCTTTCTCCTCGGGGGAATCCCAGGGAAAAAGGACTAATGGGGGAAACAAGTCTATGGCTGGGCATCTTAGTAGTTCAGGAAGTGCCAGAAGCCTCTTCAGCTTTGTCCTCTTCAGCTTGCGGTGGGTTGTGTCCATCTCTCTCTGGGTAGATGCTGTGGAGAAGGGTCTGTCTCTTCTGGGGTCTTTGGGAGCAGTAATAGGGATATTCCATCTCGCCAACATCTCCTGACCTTCTTCTGGGGTCCTCATAACATGGTAGTTGCCATTGTCATTTACAATTAACTTAGTGGGAAATCCCCAGGAATAAGGGATATTTTTGTACCTAAGAGTTGCAGTGATTTGGGAAAAAGAGCGTCTTGCTTGTAGAGTCATCTGGGACAGATCTTGGTACAGTGAGAGGTCCTGGTATGGGCTGGGGAGTTTTTTCCCTCCCCTGCATACATGTTATTCTATATCCTTATGAAAATTAACTAAGTTTGCAACAATTAATTACATTACTCTATTTCTGAGATCTTCCCTCACAAACAAACCTATGCAAGATGACACACATAATTTATTCAGATAATTTTGACGGTCGATCTCTGCAAAACTCAGTATAATCAGATATTTTTCGAAGATGGCATCTGAAACCAGTTTGTACGTACATAGAACTCTTATACTGGTGGTCTTGTCAAGTGACCGTTCTATCTGAATTTCAAGAGTGTCTTTAATATTAATTTTACTGATAATGTCTCAGAAATACAGTAAGGATCTATAACAATGTTTCATCGCTGGCGCAACCAATCCCCAGATAACATACATAAAAACACACTGTTAGTCAAGATTAACACACAGACAAGACAGACACCCTTAACTTGGACATAGATAATTCTAATCACCGTTCCCCGAGTTTGTATCACTTGACCAATTCACTGTATCTTTTAGACATAACTCTTCAACTAATTGTATATGGATTGAACTATTATTTCTCCCTCCCCCCAAGGGAATGGCGGCCTAAAACCTATTTCCTCTGTCTAATATACTATATTATTTTCTGTCCAAGGATGAACAAAATACTTTTTTTCCAGATATTCTCGCAACAAAAGGTACACAAGTTTCATCTATATTAGGGATAGTGATAGGAAACATTTTGACAATACTTTGAGCCATTAATCTAATTTCTATTTTATACTGTAATTTCTTGGCCTACTATTAAACCTATGTGTCAAATACAAATATAAGATATTGCCGTACTAATAGACAATTCTTATCTAGATAAATTATAATTTATATATTTTTCAAATTTATCAGCACTATTTTTATCAACAACTAATATTTATCAGTAATTTTATAATTCTCATCTCATGAGAACAAACTTTGTCTAAAAAATTCTTCCTTTTTACAACCTAACTAAACCCAAACTGTTCCTTAGGATTTAATAACTTTTTTCTTTTAACATTACTAATAAAACAGATTATTATTTACAAAACAAACACATAGTCAGATAATCTAAAACATCTGAAACTTATCTGACATTATAAAAACCTCACAAAAATCAACTATACTAAACCCATCCAAAACCTAAGAAGAACTACAAGTACCAAAAATCCATATGGCGCCCTGTTCATTACCAAAATGAACACTATTTTTCTTTCCAAAAGAAAATATTTATTGAAGTTGATCAGGCTTCAAATTTATTAGATTTTTCCCAAAAAATCTATAATTCTCTTAGACCTACTAAGAGAACCCCAATAGACTTACCAAAAGTCCCGTCCCCCTAATTTTTTAAACTAAGGCCTTTTAGAAACCTTATAACCTTTTTAGATTTATTATTAAAAGGAAAAACTCTATTTTTCCTTCTCTTTATTCTCTTTTTTTTCCTTTATAGCCTATATAATTAAAATTATACTATCACAAAACACAAACTCCAAAACCGGATTTGTTTTGGTATCAACAGAAATTTCACATAAATAATATAAACATCTCTCTCTTTAAAAAAATAGCCTGAAATAAAAATAACCTGAATTATCGCAAATTCTTTCTGTTTTAGGAAAGCAAATTTTTGTTTTTCTTAACATCTTAGTAAGGGGGCTTTTAGGACCATTGTAGTCCCTTACACACTCCAATGAGTTCTGGGTCACCATGAGCTTGCTGGTTAGTCTGTACCTCTCGGTTTACAAGCCCTACTCCATAGAGCCAAATTAATCCATGCCATGCACTGATGAGGATCAAACAATCCGAAACAGTCTGTATGCATGTTGGATTATTATGGCTCTGTACAATTTAACAAGCTGACACATCATTGCATTCCAGCGGTTCTGGAGGTGTGTTTAGCTTCTAAGGGTACAATGGTTAATTTGCATATATTCAGCAGTGGTGCCTGGGAGACATCTCGAGCTCACTCCAACCTGAATTATCGCAAATTCTTTCTGTTTTAGGAAAGCAAATTTTTGTTTTTTTTTTAAAAATAAAAAGAGAAATATAGTCATATTACTTACGTGAATTCTGAAGAAGACCATCCGCAGCGAGCCCCCAGCTGAAAGGAGTTGTCTCTACTAAGGCCAGGCCACGGCCTAGTCAGATTTGAGGTGCTTCAGGTTACTTAGGTTCCTGGCGCCAGGACATAAAAGGGTTAACAAAATACACACAGACACAGAAGATGTAAGCAAATTATGCTAGCTTTATGATTTCAACATTGTCCTTATATGCTACAGAATACAGGATTTGCTCATGCGCAGTATATTACCATAATTACAGAAAAACACATGATTTACAAGAAATAACACAGTTCAATGTTCAAGGGGAACACATGTTATTTATGTTATATATGACCATACAGGTGTCCACATTGAGGACACATTGGGGATTTGCCCAGAAAGGAGAATTTGACTATTCTTGGTTTCATACAGCCAGCTTTTCCTGCACAGATGTGAGAGATGTGAGGCTGGCTGTTCTACAGACATCCTAATATCAAATTGATTAAATATATACTTGTATATGAAATTGATCTATATACTAATATATATATATATATATATATATATATATATACCTACATATCCTTTCACCCCTCTCCTACCCCATCCTTCCTCTTTCCCCTCCTTCCCATCTGTTCCCTCTTTTGGACATTCCCATGTATGCATGTAATGTTTAGTGTGATGTGCATGTCAATATATTGCTCCTCCACAAGATAGCCCCTTGCTTTACTACACATTTGCAATGTCTGACACATTGCTATCTCCACTGTTTTTCCTTTGCGTCCCCAAGGGTATGTTACCCGATGTACAGCACGGTGCTCACTTTGTTGGATGAACCCCACTTTGAGTCACCAAGTATACGTGTTTCTTCTACGTCTGCTTCTGTTGAGTTGTTTCCTCAACTGTTCTGTCAGGTGCGCTATCATAGTGCATTGCAGCTGGTTTAAAGTTCTTGTTTATGGGTATAAGGCCCTCCTAGTTCGACAGGTAGGGCAGGGTGGGTTTTGGTTCAATACAACATTTCACAATGTCGGTGTGCAAAGACTTCATAAATATGTACTTCAATATATCCTCTTATTCTCACTTCTATATGACAATATACGCCTAATCTATTGTAATTTTGAATATAAATGTCTTCTATATGTTATCATTGATTACTTGGAATGTCTGTGGTATGAACGACAAAATCAAAAGACAGACAATATTGACATATCTTAACAAACAGAAACCTGATATAATTATGTTGCAGAAAACTCATATAATAGGCAGCAAGGTCCTTAGTCTACGTAGAGGGTGGGTGGAGTGGGCCTACCACTCAACTTTTTCTCAAGCATCCTGAGGTGTCTCAGTACTCGTTAATAGACGGCTTCAATTCCATTTGGTGTCACTCAAGTTAGATGATATGGGTAGATATATCTTCATTCAATTGTACTATAACAGATCAACCCCTTTTAATACTGGCCTATTATATCCCTCCCCCATATTCTGTTACCCTACTAAAACAAGGCTTAGCATTCATGATGTCATTTCCAGATATACAGGCAATTTTGATGGGTGACTTTATTTAAATAGAAATCCATACTATGATAAACTCCCTTCCCAATCTAATACAGAAACCTCTGTATTCCTCATGGAAATAGATATGCTGGATGCCTGGAGACAATTGCACCCAACTACGCCAGGGTACACTTGCTCTTCAACTTCTTACAATACCCTCTCTTGTATAGATTGCGTTTTAGTTACGCCTGCCTTGCTACCAAGTGTTGCACAGATCAGGACTCTTCCCCGCTTGGTCTCGGATCATTCACCCCTACAAAGGGAAGACGCAGAGAGCCCAGTATAGTGTAGTATGTACTGTGAATTGGGTATGGAAGGTAGGTTATACTCACAAACAAGGGTTACCGCCCAGGTAATCACTATGAAGGCAGGTGAAGAGATTAGACCTTTCCCCACTCAGGATTAAGAAGTCGCTCTCTGTAGATCGGGAAAAAGGAGGAATTCCCCTCCACCAGGGGTGGAAACAACTGCAATAGTAGTACAGAGGCGCCAACAGGGTAAAAACAATATTTATTTAAAATGGATAAAATGAAGTCGGTAGGGGTGGACTTACCCCTCCAAAACAGACACAAAAAAATGCCGTTTTAAGCAAAAATCAGTTTATTTACATACTCTGAACAAGGTGCAGCGCGTTTCGCGGGTATATCCCACTTCCTCAGGCAATAAATAGGAGCATATCACCAATGCGGTCCGGTACGTAGCCTGGCGCCTCTGTCACAGAGGCAAATTTGAATCCAGTACATTTCATTCTTTTTCAGGTGATCAAAGGCATCCGGTAATTGTGCTGAGTCAATTACTGTAATTTGGAACAGATCCGGATTATTGTCGTGGTGGGTGCAAAAGTGACGTGATACGCTGTGGAGAAGGAATTTGTTGATAATGTTCCTGTTATGTTGGCCAATCCTGCTGCGGGCCAATTGGGTGGTTCGTCCCACGTACTGTAGCTGGCAGGGGCATGAGATCAGATAAATAATGTATTTGGAATCTCATGTGAGGCGTCTTTTTATGGAATACTGTATGTGCGTGCTGAAGGAAGTGAAGGTAGAACCGGGCAATATGTATTGGCAAGATGTGCAGCGTGATTTATTACAAGGGAAACAGCCAGGATCATATGATAGTTTGGTGGTATGTTGAGCAGTGGATGGTTTAGAAAGTTTACTGGGTGCTAAGATGTTGCGGAGGTTCGGAACTCTCCTGTAGGTGATGACCGGTGTGTGCGGTAAAATGGGACGGAGAAATGGGTACTGCATGAGGATGTCCCACCTGTTTTTAATGATACTACAGATATGTGTGTGTTGTGCATTACCTACTTCATTTTATCCATTTTAAATAAATATTCTTTTTACCCTGTTGCCGCCTCTGTACTACTATTGCATTCACCCCTACAGATAGACATAAATTGGGGAGATCATCCTTCTCCCTGAATGTGAAAATTTAACCCCTTCTGGCTGGAACTAATAAATGCTGATCAGATGATCACTAGAGACTTGCCAGAATTTCTGCACATACACAGGGATGAGATGGACAGAGTCCTAGTCTGGGACACATTAAAAGCCTTCCTTAGAGGGACTTTGATTAGGGCAGTATCCTCATTCAAAAAATTCACACAGCAACAAGAACAAAACTTGCACTCCCAGGTAACAATCTTGGAGTGGGAGTACTTCCAGGATCCAGTGCCAGCTTAAATACAACCAAAGGTGAAAAACCCTTAGAGACTTAAAGAGAATCTGTATTGTTAAAATCGCTCAAAAGTAAACATACCAGTGCGTTAGGGGACATCTCCTATTACCCTCTGTCACAATTTCGCCGCTCCCCGCCGCATTAAAAGTGGTTAAAAACAGTTTTAAAAAGTTTGTTTGTAAACAAACAAAATGGCCACCAAAACAGGAAGTAGGTTGATGTACAGTATGTCCACACATAGAAAATACATCCATACATAAGCAGGCTGTATACAGCATTCTTTTTGAATCTCAAGAGATCATTTGTGTGTTTCTTTCCCCCATGCACTGAAGTTTCAGGCTGCTCTTTTCTTCCTGCAAACAGCTTTGCCCTTGTTTGTAATTCCTCAGTATGTGAAAGCCCAGCCAGCTCAGAGGACGATTTATCCAGCTGATTAGAGCAGCTTCTCTCTTATCTAAATAGCACACAGGCAGTGTGCATAGAGGGGCTAGAAAGGGTGAGTTCATAGCAGAACCACAACACTGAAGAACTTGGCAGCCTTCCAGACACAGGACGACAAGTCTGACAGGGGAAAGATACATTGATTTATTACAGAGACTGTCATAGTAGAAATTGCTGCAGTTAGCCAGAACACATTAGAATAGCTTTTGGAACATGTAGGATGATAAAAAACAGGATGCAATTTTTGTTACGGAGTCTCTTTAACTAATCTCCATGATGAAAAAGAAAAATCCTCAATTTTTTTTTCAAAAGCAAACATACTACAAGCAAGGTGAACGTACAGGTACCCTCTTCGCTAAAATATCTAAAACTCACTCGGCCCCCCCCAGTTATTGCATCAATACTTAATGATCGGGGGATCCAAGTGAAAGGACCCAGGGACGTTAATAATACCGTCAGAGACTTCTATGAGGACTTGAGGAAATCCAAATTTATAGCTACACAGACTCCAAGATTTACCTCTGAGAAATCTCTCCCTAGATTGGCGCCTGAGCAACGTCAACAATTGGACGAACCCCTGTCCGTGGCAGAACTCAAAAATGTCCATAGCCAGCTTCCCCAGTAAAAAGGCCCCTGGTTTGGATGGCATACCCGTCGAAGTATACAAAAAGTTCTCAGAAGATCTCGCCCCTCCATTATTAAAAGCTTTTGACACTGCCTTTCAAAATTGTGAACTACTGCCCTCCATGTGTAACGCATTAATTGTAGTGATCCCAAAGCCAGGTAAAGACCCACTATTATGTGAGTCCTACAGACCTATTTCTCTTCTCCCTGTTACACCCTGATCAAACCGGCTTTATGCCAGGAAAAAATACGTCTATAAATATCCGCAGATTAATGGCTAATTTACAATGCTCCCATCTAAATCAGGGCTCGAGAGCAGTGGCCTTGCTTGCTATGGCTAAAGCCTTTGACACTGTTGAATGGCCCTACCTAAAGGCGATGTTAGCTAGATTCGGATTTGGAGACAGATTCGTAAGATGGGTTCAGCTACTGTACACTTCTCCCACATCCAAAGTCTGTACAAACTCCTGGATATCTGAGCCATTTAAACTAGAAAGGGGCACCTGTCAGGGCTGTCCTCTTTCTCCTCTTCTCTATGTCCTAGCGGCAGAGCCCCTAGCTTGACGAATAAGACTACACCCAGGTATAGTGGGACTCAAGACTGAACACACGCATGAAAAACTGTCCATGTATGCAGACGATACAATCCTTTATCTAGCAGACACAGATTCCTCTCTCCCCTTAGCCCTAGAGAAAATTCAAGAATCAGGGTACTACTCTGGCTTGCAACTCAATAAAGATAAATCCGTAGTCCTCTTAATTGATGAGCCTCCAAATCCCCTATCAAAGTCTTCCTGCCCTCTTAAATAGTATCCTCATTTAAATATCTCGGAGTCGGGGGGCGTGGCGGGCTGGCGATGTGAGGGTACATGTCTCGCACAGCTCCCGCTCTGATCTTGTGGATTTGATCCTGTGCTGCGGCAAGATTCCCCGTTCTTCCTTTCTATTGTGCCCATCAGGAAGAGGAAGACTTGGAGAACCCCTAGGTGTGCCTGTACAAGTATTTGCAGCCATGACGAAGGGGAGAAACCGAGAGAAGGGCCGGCTGAGACTCCTCGGAAGCAAGATAGTAATGACACGATACAAACACGTGCGCAGAAGCAGGAGCCTCAGGCCAGTGAAGCGGCTGCGCATCTGGAGCAGTTTGCCCATAAGGATACCAGGTCTGTTCAGGGGAATTTGGTGGTGAAAACGCAGGGGCAGAAGTCGGACTGGGATGAGGTGGAGGGAGGACAAGTGGAGGCAGAGAATTCTGTCGCGGGGCTGGAGTGGGAAACTGATAAAGAATCAGAAGTACCTGCTGTGACGGGGGGGGGGGAAAAAAAAAGGTACTGGGGAAGCAAATAAAAAGAAGGGACCAGCTGAATCATCTCTCAGCGATATATCAGAAGCAGTACAGTGTTGTAATATGGCCATAGTTTCATAGTGTCACAACTAACAGGAGGAATAAAGGAGGAGATAGTTTTGTTAAGGCAGGACATGTCTGTAATGAGAGAAAGAACCTCTGCTGTTGAAAAACGTGTAAGTGAAATAGAAGACACTATGGCACCAGCAGTTATAGATCTAAAGAGAGTAATCAGTCATGCTGTTTTTAACTCTGATAAGGAACTCATTGGAGTGTGTAAGGGACTACAATGGTCCTAAAAGCCCCCTTACTAAGATGTTAAGAAAAACAAAAGTTTGCTTTCCTAAAACAGAAAGAATTTGCGATAATTCAGGTTGGAGTGAGCTTGAGATGTCTCCCAGGGCATCACTGCTGAATATATGCAAATTAACCATTGTACCCTTAGAAGCTAAACACACCTCCAGAACCGCTGGAATGCAATGATGTTTCATCTTGTTAATTTGTACAGAGCCATAATAATCCAACATGCATACAGACTGTTTCAGATTGGTTGATCCTCATCAGTGCATGGCATGGATTCATTTGGTTACAATTGGTATTTCTTACTATGCTTTATCTTCAATTGCAGCAGCTATCTAAGCAGAGAACAACATGAACAATTATTCTTATTATTGTATGATATATATACAGGACTGATTTTAGTATTGTGATCTGGAATGTGAGAGGGCTGGTGGACCCCATAAAATGACAATCAATGCTGTCCTTCCTATTAAAACAGGGCCCTGCTATCTACTGTCTGCAGGAGACTCATTGTCACGTAATGCATCTGCTGGCAAATCTCCTGAACTATTGAAGAACTTCCTCCATTTCGCCAGCAGATGTCCTCAGTTTTTGAAACTGCTTGAACTATTCTCTGCCACCAGCAGAGGTCTCACTCACAAGAACTGTTATTGCAGTTTTAATGAGGGCAGGTCTGTGATCACCTGGACTTTGTCATCTGACTTTCTGGCACACTATATAAGCTGCCTTAACAGACCACTCTGTGCTAGCTCATCAATGTCCGTTCCTGATCCTGAGTCCTAGCCTTGTATCTGCTCTGATCGTGTTTGACCTGTTTTCTGTATCTGACTAACCCTTTGCCTAAGCGATTGTATCTTGTTTGTATCTCTGGTTTGACCCTGCATGTATGACGTTCCGTTGCCTGCCGATTATAATTCTGATGCTCTGCCTTTGTATATAATGTATATGATTCTCATGTGTATATAGTAGTCAGGTCTGGGGTTCAGTGTGCACACTATTGTTATGCTTGGATACCTTTGCATATTATCCTATATGCAGGGGGTCCATAGTATCTGCAATACCTGATAGATTCTGCTCATGTGTTAGTTTCCAGTTGCACCATTGCTTATATTACTTGCCTGACGTCTGCATGATTCTCTGCATAAACTTCATACTAATTGTTTATGCATCCTGATAGAGTAATTCTCTGCATAAACTTAATGCTAATTGTGTATGCATTCTGATGGTCAGATTCTCTGCATAAACTTAATCTTGTTTATGCGTCCTGTTTGTTTGATTCTCTGCATGATCTTAATGCTGATTGTTTGTTTGTAAGCTGTGTAACTGAGTAGTTGCATAACTCTGTGCATGAACTTAATGTGCAACATTTATGCTGATTACAATAAATCTTTGTTTATACCTTTAATTCCAGTCTCAGTGTTTCTTGCATACTGACAGAGCAATCTTCCTTGCGATTCCCTTGCATTGTATACCAATGCATCAGAATCATGACACTCATTTAACTTCTCTTCTCTCTTTCTTAATCTACTTAAAAAAAGATGGATATCTCACGCTTTTCATTCCACCCATTCCTCCTATTCGAGGGGTGTATCTATCCTAATTCACCGTAAGATGCAATTTAGCTTAATTAAATCTTATTTGGACACTGAAGGAAGGTATGCTATAGTTCATGGACACTAAGTCTATAGAATGTGTCTCAGTGGCAATATATATTCCGCCCCCTTTTCACCATCTATCTTGCAGCCTATTATTGAATGTCTTCAGGACAAAATGCATATACCCATGATATGGATTAGAGATTATAATATGAATTTAGATCAGAGTTTAGATAGATTCAGATCAAGAAGTCTAAATTCTCAGCAAACCTCTTTGGCTAGACTTATCTCTGAATTACACATGATTGATGCATGGAGAAGTACACACCCGACAGACCTTACATACTCCTGTTTTAGTAGAACTCACATCTCCCTTTCTAGGTTTGATTTAGCTATTTGTAATATTCCTTTTTTATCTATGATTGACCGATTTGAATACTTAGCTCCTATCAAGATGCTGATTAAAAATCCTTTGGGTGAAATTAGGCCTAGATTGCCCTGGAAATTAAACCTATACTGGTTAACATTAATTAATTCGCATTCTGATATTCTGCGAGAACTTGAAGTATTTTTTTGCTCATAATTGTGATCCAGCTAAACGTGTTTGGGCATTGGAAGCACTAAAAGCCTTTTTGAGAGGCACTTTCATTCGTGAAATTAATAAAATCAGGTCCAGAGAGCAAGATAAGAGTTTACGTCAAAATGTAGAGAAGCTGGAGGTTGAATTTGTTTCAGATCCATCTGATTCTGAGAAGACCGTTTGGATACAAGCACAGGATATACTTAATGAGCATTTACTGACCAAAGCTAACTATAAAATATTTTTTCTAAAGCAAGCTTTTTTTGAGCAGGGAGATCAGACAGGCCACCTTCTTTCAGTTATAACAAAAGCCCAAGATCCTCCTAATTTACGCATTGGCTACTCCATCAGGACAAGTGGTAACAGATACCCCAGGTATTATAGGGGAGCTGTTGAGTTTTTATACTGACCTGTATACATCTGGGGTTAATTACAGTGAATATGACTTAAACCTTTATTTAAACTCCATTCCGCTTTTAAGTATCAATGGCGAAGATAGAGTCATGTTGGACACCCCTATAATGATAGACGAATTAGAAATTGCGGTGGCTGCTTTCCCAAATAACAAAGGTCCAGGTAGTGATGGCCTCCCATCTGAGATATATAAACGTTACTCACAAAGGTTCCTTCCTCAACTCTTAGATGTTTTTAATGAAATATTTGAAAGAGGTTATTTACCAACATCAATGTGTGAGGCAGTCATTATTCTTCTACCGTCATTATTCTTCTACCGAAACCAGGCAAGGACGTATTAAAAGCTGACTCGTATAGACCCACTTCTTTGCTGACAACAGATATCAAGATACTGTCGAAGGTCTTGGCGAATCGTTTAGCTAAAATAATACATCTATAATTAAATCAGATCAATCAGGATTTATCCCGTCTAAGTCTACCATCATTAATATTAGGCGTGCCTATCTTAACCACCTTGGCAGTAATGACGAGGTGAATTGCTCAGCCCCTGGAGGGTCTTTTTTAATAAAATTTTCTGTGGGGGGTGTAGCTAGCACTTGGCTAGCTACATCACTCGCCCCGGCCCGCTCTGATCCCCCCGGATCGCCGCCGAATATATTAACCCCCCCCCCCCCCGGAGCCCACGCCGGCGCAGCCTCTCCATAGCCAGGAGTCACTATGGCGATCGGAACTGCGTCAGACGTCATGCCCGATCGTCACCATAGCAACACCTGAAGCCGGATGGAGAAGTTGCAGCTCTCACGGGATCGTGGCCAGGTAAATATCGCCGGCGGCGATCGGAGGGGGGGGGAAACATTTTTTTTAAAAGCCACCCGCGGCCGCAATAAATGTAATGCCAGGGTGGTTAATATGCAACTTCCTGTTGACAATATGGGTGATAGACAAATTCTATCTCTGGCTGTCGCCAAGGCCTTCGACAGTGTGGAATGGCAGTACCTTCATGCTGGTCTGCAAGCAATGCAAGTTGGTCCCCGCTTTCGTCATTGGATTAAAATATTATATAATGCACCGGTAGCACGTCTGCAAGTAAACAACACTATTTCTCCCAGCTTTAAATTGGGTAGGGGGACTAGGCAAGGCTGCCCACTATCACCCCTACTTTTTGCTATAGCAATTAAACCTCTAGCAGAATTGATTAGATGTAGTAAGCATATTAGAGGGTTTCAGTATGGTAATATTGAGTAAAAAAAATAGCACTATATGCGGACGACACTCTTCTTTTTCTTCAGGATACCAAGTCAACACTTATAAATGTAATGTCTGCATTATCATTATTTGGGCAATATTCTGGTTTAACAGTAATAAGTCCTCAATTTTGCTATTGGATAAAGCAGAAGCAGATTTACCCCCTTGTTGTTCACAGATACAAAAAAGTAGCCTCCTTTAAATATTTAGGGATCTGTATTTCTCCAGATTTGGGATTCTATGAATCGCTTAATATAACTCCATTGTTGGTTAAAATACGTAAAAAACTCAAATCTTGGTCTAAACTTCCTCTTTCACCTGTAGCTTGTATAAATGTACTTAAAATGGTCACCATGCCCCTACTGCTATATGTTTTGCATAACGCTCTAATATGGCGCCATCTTAAATTATTCAAGACCAAAGATAAAATATTTTGTGATTTTATTTGGGGGCACGGTAGGGTTAAAATAAAACTTCAATATTTACAATATTCAAAGGAAGAAGGTGGTCTGGCAGTTCCCAATGCTTGGGTTTATTATATTGCTTCACAGATGCAGCATTTGGTAGGATGGGAGGTTGAGGATTTGTTGGATTCCAGTAGACTTTTATAAAATTTTGTATTGCGTACTACCTCAATTTATGCTACATTAGAGGCGTGACTATGTGGGGGTTTTATGATGGGAAAGGTTCCTACTCTCATCTTGATGCAAAAAATCTGGGATAGACTTAGGTCAATGCAAGATATAGAGGGTATTACTGGCTTTACCCCACTTTATGCACATATTCGATATCCTGAACTGGCAAAATTAACATTTTTGAGAAAGTGGGAAGAGGAGGGGATCTCTTAACTTGCTCAAGTACTGGAAGGAAATGGCTTGAGATCTATTAGTGACAATACTTACTTTAATGCAAAATAGTGGTTCTCTATGAATTCAATATCAATATATGCAATTGGTACATGCAATTAAAAAACAAAGCTCTCTTCTCTCCATGAGGTTACAACCGCCACCAATATTTAATTTTATTAGTCAATCTAATGACCGTAGTGGATTTATCTCATTCTGCTATGCTATGGGGCTCGGGCTATTTTTGAAGAGATTCCCTCTTAAATGCTTTGAAAAATGGGCTCAAGATCTAGAGAATCTTACAACAGAAGACTGGGCTGACGTTCTTCAGTCTCTACAAATGCTTCACAGAAATTGCCACAATTAAATATAATACATAGGACTCTTATAGCTCCTAAAATACTCTATGCTATGAGTCTTAGAGAAGATCCAATCTGTGCTAGATGTCGTAGAGACCATGGAGATTTGTTACGCATGCTTTGGCATTGCTCAAAGTTATACAGATATTGGGGAGATATTTTAGATATAGTAGATATGGTTTCTAAGCAAAAAATCAGTAGAACTGTTCAGTTTTGTTTACTGGGTTTGCTCTCGGGGGTAACCCCTTCGGAACATCAACAACCCATGGGTCTTCGTTTATTATTCCAAGCAAGGAAGCTTATTTTATTAAAGTGGAAAGAACCTAATCCTCCCACTGTCGAATTATGGATAAAACTTGGTACATTCATACTTAAAGATGGAAAAATTACATCTCTACATAGAGATGCTAGCCATAAATTTGAAAAGATTTGGAAGGGCTGGTTAGATGTTCCTGGACCTTCCTGATTACCCTCTTATACAAGATAGATTATTTGGAGGAGCTATATAATGATAGATTAGTACAGTTGAAATAGTAAACACTTTTGTCTCATCTAGGTCAGGGTATTACAACATATAAATATGTGGGTCTAGTACTCAGCTGGTGTTTAGGTGACTTTTATTGGACGTGTGTTCTACTGTATGGAATATGCTATACAAAGATAGCTCATTATCTGCTGCTGCATTAATGCCTGATGTGTTTAATCATTTACATAATGATAATACTGCTGCTTGTTCTTGGTTCTATCATTGTTCTTATTGTTCTCTTTGTATTCATTCGTCTTTTACAATAAAGGCTGATTTAAAAAAAAAAATATCTCTGAGCCACTGTACAGCTGGATCCCAAAACATATCTCCAAAACGAGGTGTATCCACTCCTCCAGATGGTCCAAAACAAAAGCAGAATCTGGACTAAATTGCCCTTATCAGTAGCTGGAAGGGTTAACTTGGTAAAGATGGTTCTTTTGCCTTAAATTCTTTATATTGTCCATCACTCCCCAATATATCTCACTCAGCACTTCTTTAAAAAACTTCAATCCTTAATACTCTGATCTGAGCTAACCGGCGAGCAAAACTCTGGTATGTACTCATGCAAAATCGTAATGGTGAAGGCGAGGTCATATTTCCTTCTTTTGAGAAGTATTACATAGCTGCACAGTTTCATCAGCTGGCGGTGTGGTTCACCTCCGATACAACTTACAATCCCGAACTGTATGGTTACAGCTTAAATCCCCATAGAACCTCTCTTGCTCTTGATCTTCTCCGTGGTTCCCTTCCCCATGGCAAACAAGCAAATACACTACTTGATCAGGCAACTAAATTATGGGGCTGGATCCTCAAGTACTTCTTAGACCCCATTGTTGCCAACCGTCCGTAGAAGGACGGGCAGTCCGTACTTATTACACTAAAAATCCCCTGTCCGTAGTGCTGTAATATGTACGAACAGAGGTGCCAAGCAGAGTAAAACAATGTTCTAAAAATGATAAAAAGAGGGAAGTCGAGGTGGACTTACCTCCTTCTGGTAGTGGACATATACTCAAATGCAGAGTAAAAAATATACAATTTATTCACAGCTCCATAAAATCGCAACGCGTTTCGCGGTCAACAGTCCCGCTTCATCAGGCAGTACAGGAGCATATAAAACTGTAACAGATACAAGCATGCAAATCAATATACCACAGATATGGACCATTAACTCAAAAATATAAAAATGCAAATACAAATTTATGCGAAGCAACTCTGTATTTTTAAGATAAAAAAGACCCTGTGTTGTGGAAACTTACCAGTCACAGTGCTCCCCCTTCTATAATGACTGTAAGCACACTGCTGGAGGGACTTGAGTATCATAATTTTGTTTGTGTGTTTTCAGAGGATGATCTATAGTGTCATCTGGTGGTCTGTTCAGGTGCCCCCATGTTGCTTGAACTGCAGTTCAAAGCATTTGCAGTGATATTCTGCACCCTTGACCAGCTGCTGCAATAATGCATGCTGGGAGATGTGGTCCACAAATGTGACTATACAGTATGTCCTGGCTGGGTTTGGGCCCACATTAATGGACTACATCTCACAGCATGAATTGTGGCGGCTGGTGAAACACAATATTGCAGCTGCTTTGAACTGCAGTCATGTGGCACATAAAGTCTATATTGTCAGGTACAGCAGTGTTACCTCAGCAGCGGAGAGCACACTGACTGCCGCTCCTTCTTCTGACGTCACCGCAGCGGCCGCTGCGTCCTCTCAGACATCTTGCGCAGCCTCGGGCAGGACAGGGATCTCGCCAGTACACCAGCTCAGGTCAGCACGCTCGCGCACAGAGCAGCAGGACCTTTCTGGCTTGAGGAGACAGGTCGGCTGATCGGAGGGTCAGCTGACAGCAGGCTGCTGGATCTTGCTGCTGATTGGTCAGGCAGCGCAGGGCGGGTGTTTTGGAATTGCCTGTCTGTATTTAAACTTGGGGATGTCAGTGGTTCTTTGTCTGTTGTTGCTGAAACTTCGCAGTGAAAGCTCTCAGACCTTAGTCAGATCCGTGTGTTTTTGAACCGGCGGGACCCCGGGGATTTGCACTTGTTTTTTTGGCCTTTTGTCTGTCAAAAATCAGAAATTAGGTTGGCAACCCTGTTAGACCCTAAAGTAGAGTACTACACCCCGATCTGGGACAACCCCAACTTTCCCCAGTTCAGATCCATTCCAGATCCTCATGTATAGAGGCATTCTATTTCTGGGCCAAATACTTGACAACGGACTCTTTTACCCAGCTTGTAACTAAATTGTATCTGCCCCTACATATCTTTTCAGGTATCTCCAGCTTCTACATGCATATAAAGCGCAATATGGATCCACTATCCTTGAAGTACACACCTCTGATATTCTTAATGCTATAAAAAAATGGTCAATCCAAACATATGGTTGGCAAATTGTACACGATTCTTTTAAGACACAAAACAGATTTATACAACACTCCTTCCCGAAATAAATGGGTTAAATGCGGTCTTACAATAGAAGACGATGACTGGGATGATATACTACACAATGTTAGATTAGGTTCCCCTCTATTCGAGAAAGACTAACTCAGCTCTATATCCTGCATCACGCATATCTCACTCCAATTAGAGCCTCAACAAAGGAGGAGCTGTAGTGATTTTGGATAAATCCAGCTATATTCAAGAAGCAAACAGACAGCTCTCCAACAACACTTATTACAAAAGACTAGAAACAAACCCCACGCTGCAATACACAAGGGAATTGAAGAATATTCTTAATGCTCTTTCCTCAATATCATCTAACATACTTACATTAATACCAGATAATCCTAAAATAGGCACCTTTTACATCTTACCAAAAATACACAAAGAAGGAAACCCAGGCCGACCTATCATCTCTGGTTTGGGGACACTAACAGAAAATATATCTGGCTAGGTAGAAAACATTCTTAAACCCATGATAAGGAATACAGCCAGCTACATCCAAGACACCACTGACCTACTTAACAAATTAACTGCCATGGGTCCGATCCCAGAGGGTGCTATCCTGACTACAATGGATGATGAATCCCTTTATACTAACATTCCACATGAGGACGGTATTGCAGCGTGCCAACATTTCCTTCAACTTAATGATCTACCAACAGAGCCCACACTACAACTTATCAAGTATATACTAACGCATAACTATTTTTCATTTGGAAATGATATATATCTACAGATAATGGGCAGTGCTATGGGAAGTAGAATGTCGCCCTAATATGCAAATTTATTTATGGCCAGATTGGAGGAAAACTTCCTTTCAACTTGTGAAATTAAACCATGAGCTTACTTTAGATTTATAGACGATATCCTATTAATCTGGACAGCATCAAAGGAAGAATTAATCAAATTCCACAAAAACTTCTCAGAGCACCACAAGAACATCAAGTTAACTCTCAACTTTTCATCCTCCCATGTCAGTTTCCTGGATACCACAATTTATATACAAGATAGATTTTTACAAACATCCATCTACCGTAAACCAACTGACCGGCATATTTACCTCAAGTGGAATAGTTTCCACCCAGAACACACCAAAAAATCTATTTTTTACAGCCAGGCTCTGAGGTATAACCGAATATGTTCTAATTCAGAGGACAGAGACAGGCAGCTTGTGTCGCTACGTAATATATTCATAGATCAGGGATATCATTCACAAATCGTTAACGATCAAATACACAGAGCAACTTTAAAATCCAGAGAGGAACTATTGAAGTACACACCAAAGACTGAAAACAACAGAGTCCCAATAGTGGTCACCTACAACCCAAGATTAAAGAGGCTGAGGAAGATATATCGAAAGCCCTGCAACTGATACTTCACAAAGACCCAAACGCCTGAAGGAAGTTTTTCCTGATTTACCACCGCTTGCTTTCAGACAACCTCCTAATTTGAGACAAATGATTATCAGAAGTGCATTATCTACACCAGAAACTCCAGGCACATTACCCTGCAATAACACAAGGTGTGAGACCTGCCCTTATATCTTGTGCACCACAAGCCAAATACAAATACCAAACTCACAGAAATATCATCAAATACCAGACCAATTTTCCTGTGAGTCATCCAATGTCGTATACATGATACGCTGCATGAAATGCCCCTTAAAGAGAATCTGTATTGTTAAAATCGCACAAAAGTAAACATACCAGTGCGTTAGGGGACATCTCCTATTCCCCTCTGTCACAATTTCGCCGCTCCCCGCCGCATTAAAAGTGGTTAAAAACAGTTTTAAAAAGTTTGTTTATAAACAAACAAAATGGCCACCAAAACAGGAAGTAGGTTGATGTACAGTATGTCCACACATAGAAAATCCATCCATACACAAGCAGGCTGTATACAGCATTCCTTTTGAATCTCAAGAGATCATTGTGTGTTTCTTTCCCCCTGCATCTCTCATGCACTGAAGTTTCAGGCTGCTCTTTTCTTCCTGCAAACAGCTTTGCCCTTGTCTAATTCCTCAGTATGTGAAAGCCCAGCCAGCTCAGAGGACGATTTATCCAGCTTGTAAAAGATAAGAGAGAAGAGAGAAGCTGCTCTAATCTAAATAATACACAGGCAGTGTGCATAGAGGGGCCTGGAAGGGGGAGTTAATAGCAGAACCACAACACTGAGGAACTTGGCAGCCTTCCAGACACAGGCCGACAAGTCTGACAGGGGAAAGATACATTGATTTATTACAGAGACTGTAATAGCAGAAAGTGCTTCAGTAAGCCAGAACACATTAGAATAGCTTTTGGAACTTGTAGGATGATAAAAAACAGGATGCAATTTTTGTTACGGAGTCTCTTTAAGAGGAATCTATATAGGAGAAACAGGACAAAAACTGCGCACAAGAATGAACCATCACTGCTTTAAAATTAATGAGGGTAAAATGGACACACCAGTGGGCCAACACTTCTGTGAACCAGGACACAGCATGCAAGATCTCAAAGTACTTATTCTTAAGGGTAACTTCAAAAATGAACAAGCAAGAAAGATTTCTGAGTACAAATTTATGAAAATGTTTAAGACATTAACAGAAGGTCTAAATTGTGGAACGGGATTCATGACTCCTTATGTAACATGATTGACTTGGCTTCATGATCTTCAGAAACCTGTTAGATTTCATGTTTGCTTGCATGAGCTCACTGGCTCCAGCCTGCTGATCACCTGACATCTAACTGCTAAACAGTAACCAGCACAACTGCCATCTACGTGTTTACTATTTACCTGCATCAGTGTTTTACTTCAGCTAACATCTGAAAATATGCCTGTAGAAGAGGACTAGATCCCAGAAAGCTTGCATTATTTAACTTTATCAGTTAGCCATTAAAAAGTATTACTTTTACAAGACTTTGTTTTTTTCTACCTACATAAATGTTTTGGCTAACACGGTACAGAAACATTTTTACTACTATCAACGAGAGCCTCCAAATTCAATCATTCCATACCCTTAAATTGTCCCAAATGCTTTCTCCCTTCCCCCACATTTTACCATTTAATCTGGGAATGCCCCTATCGATGCATTCTGGAAACAGTTTGAGCATGACAAGTCTGGTACTTCTAGACAGCGATGTGCCTCTTGGGTCTCATAACTGAGGAGACATTAGATAAGAATACAAAACTTTCTATTTTTCAAAATCTCTTTCAAGCTCGCCAAGAGCATTTAAATGGCTTTCCGCTGACATTCCTACCTACCAAGGATGGGTCTCAAGAGTGAACTACCATATAAAGAAGCTGGTGTATCTTCATAGGAAAATACTTTCCAAATTTAACTCAGTCTGGGATCGTTGGATTGAGAAATAGGCACTATCCCCCCCCCCCCGGCCCCCGCGCCCAAATATACTACTTTTGTTAAGTTACTGCCTAACAGAATATGTATAGGTATTTTGTTTGTGCCTATCCACTGAAGTATAAATTTGCACCTGTTTCTTTGTACTTGTGCATGCCTACTAAATTGTACTGCATTAGGACTTATACTCTCTCTCTCTCTCTCTACCAAAACACTGAACCTATCTTTTTATGTGCTCTGCTTTTAATGTACATCTTTTCTGCCTGCATCGGCAGTGTGTTATACTTATCCAGTTTTTCAATAAACTTGATCTTGGGTTAAAAAATCATCCGATGACTCAGTTTATGAAACCTCCAACTCCGACTCCAGGTACCCAAAATGGCTCCAACTCTTCTACTCAGACTCCTTAGTCTAATACTTACCAGGGCTGTGGATTTGGTACAGAAATCATCTGACTTCCGACTCCACAGTTTATGAAACCACCCACTCCAACTCAGACTCCAGGGTTCCCAAAATTGCTCTGAACCTCTGACTCCTCGACTCCAACCCCCGACTCCACAGCCCTGTATCCTCCCTGCCTTCTACAGATCTACATTATACCATTACCAGGTTATAATGAGGGTAGGCTAGGTCCCAGGTTGAAGAAACACTGTATTACACTCTCATTATCAATAACACTATTTTTTTACTTCTTGATTGCTCTTAATTGGCCTTTTGTCACTATCCCTAAAGTTTACTCGATACCAGACTCTACTTTAATTCTCTGTGGTCCCTGTTGTAGTCATAAGAAGTCGTTTAAGTTTCAATAAAAATATTATATGCTATTTCATCAAAATTGATACAAAGCCAACATGTTACAGGGATTGAAAGGATGTTGTTATACGTGAATGTATAATTGGAATCTGTTAAACCTGTAACACATATTTTGACTTTTCTTATTCAATAAAAAACGTTTGAAACAAAAATATTGGCCCCATACATTGTAGTAGGGAACTATTTTAAATTTTGCAATAACCGGGACAAATGGGCAAATAAAATGTGTGGGTTTTATCCTCCGTAGAACATTTTATTTTAATACTATAATGGCCGAAAACTGAGAAATATTTTTTTTTCATTGTTTCTTATTATTCCCATTAAAATACAGTTAAAAAAATTATTCTTAGCAAAAGTACCACCCAAAGAAAGCCTATGGTGGCGAAAAAATGCGAAAGTCCTTGGGGGAGTTAAACCGCTACATCTAGTGGCCAAAACCAAGGCTACAGGTAATAGTGCCAGTACAGAAAGTGTGTATAAAAGTGTGTATAAAGTGAAGTATAAAACAGGGACAAGGGAAGAGAAATCGGGGAGAGCAAAAAATGAAAAGGGGAACAGAAAAAGTGACAGTGTACTGTGATGATAAACTGGGCATATCCCAAAATGGAAAGTGCTGATAGGCATATAAAGAGAGGGACAATCCTTCATTAATGGGGAAAAGAAATGGGACATCTCTCATAGAGGGGATAAGTGAGGGGGGAGGGGTGTCCCTGCCGCAGGCTCCTCTCTCTGCCATCTCTAAGACGGCAGAACGCGGTGCGCCAGTCAGGAGACGCTTTCATTGGCTCCTGACCCTGTCAATCAGTGTAAGCCAATGGGATTGGCTTACAGTGATGGCAGGGCCAGGAGCCAATGAAAACGGCCCCTGACCTGCATACAGAGCTCTGCCATCATAGAGACAACAGGGAGAGCGAATTGTGGCGGAGTCAAAGTGGGGAGATCGGCGGGGACGCGCGGTTAACGGGATGTTGGACCTACATCCAGTCAGGGCCGCAGCGCTGTTATAAACTGTTCTTATCACCTTGCTTCGACACCATCGTCTCACAGACTGTGAGATCACTTGACTCTCCACACAGCAAACAGGAAATAGACTTTCTCAGGCTTCTCCAATGTTTCCGTTATTTATTCAAGTCACAGAAAGACAGATAGATACAGTCATCATATCCTAGCTATGCAAATCTTCATGTTGCATTATCAGCTCGTGATTAGACTCCCTGCTGAAGTCTATCAGGTACCTTCTTCCTACCTACGTTACACTAAACTACCTATGTACATAGCATACATTATATCAGCTTACATAAAGGACGAACATGCTTAGAGGTTAGAGGTCCCAGTCAGCCTTGCGAGCTAGTGCAGAAGGAAGAAGCAGAAGTGCGCTCTCCATCGCTTGCTCCAGATTTAATACCGACTAGGAAAGAGTTA
This sequence comes from Hyperolius riggenbachi, assembly GCF_040937935.1. Lineage (NCBI taxonomy): Eukaryota > Metazoa > Chordata > Amphibia > Anura > Hyperoliidae > Hyperolius > Hyperolius riggenbachi. The sequence goes on along the minus strand of NC_090649.1, from coordinate 349,052,028 downwards.
AATATGACATCATCTTCGCCACCCCCTAGATAAGTCTATTGGTGGACCTACTTGTGGTGTCATCATACACACCTACTCGATTAATAATCAATGAGACATTTGACATACATGCAGGAATGTGAATATTTACAAAACATGACTGATGTTTATTGTTCCAGGCCCAGGTCAGGGAGACCTGCGGCCTTGTTCAGAACAGCTTCTTGGTATGTTCTAGTTCTGCTGACAGAACTGCAGATTTTCTCTCTTCAGAGAAAATCCCCTTAAAGGGCAGGTCTGCTCATCAAGCCTTTTTGACTAACTCAGTCCAAATAACTGAGGCCTACTTAAATTATAACAATCCCCCCTAAAACGGCTTGACCCGCAGATCCCAGCGTCTGAACCTCCCAGTACCTGGTTTCTTTCTTGTATGTTTCACTTTTCGATGTTCGTGCTCACACAACTTCTCTGCTCTAGGCGGTTACCCCTGGAAGAGAGAGAGCAAGACCTCTTGGTCTTCCTGTAACCAGGCTCTCTGGGGAGGCCCTACTTCTAAGTCCCTCAATACCACATGCTCAGCATTTGCGTCACTTGCGTATCACTCACAAACTTGCATGACCACAGAAAAGTGAAACTCGTTTGTTTGTTACTCGATGGAGCAGGGCCAGGTGCCTTCTAAAAGAGCGCCTTTATACAATCAGCTCCATCACAGGTACTACTAAACCTATACCCGTAACCCTGTATATCCCTTAATTTAAACTATTGGTTCAGGAGATTGTTTATGAGGCACCAATCTCTGGACCGGTTAATTTATTTTACGTAATTTTAACCCGCAACCTCACCTGGATAATGATGCCTAAAGTTGTCATCCCCATCCAGACGACCAGTGGGTGTAGAAAGAACTTTGGAACTGCAGATGTCCCGTCCGAGTGTCCCTGGAACATCACCGGAACCTTTGTCCACCAGGGCAGACTGGAACTCACCTGCTCATTTTTGTGTTCTACCTCGTTAAGATCACCTGTATGAACGTGTGAAATCTTACCTCTAACTTAGTGTACTGTTTGTTTAACCTTTGTAACAAAATGTGGTTGTCTTGGATCAAAACCTGTTCCCCTTTGTCCCATGTCGTGTTCTCTTTCAGGACGGGAACTACCCGTGAAACTTTGACCTTTAGAAACAAACCCTTTCTCTTAACAATTTGAGAAACAACGTCATCCAACCTGGATGACAGGATCCATATGGGATCTCCACTCACACAATATGTTCCCCTTGGAAAATCCCCCTTATCGGAACAATTATGAGAATATACCTTGAATGTATCATTAGACCTTATGTTAAAAAACCAAACCTTTCCTTCAGCCACCAGAACTATCGGTTGGGCTTCAGGGTGGATCTTTTGAATGGTAGCCTCGCAGTCTGCGTTATTGAGCCCGCAGGCTTCTTCACTAAATTTGACTTGCCCCGGCCAACGCAGGTACTTCTGCAAGAATTGCCCGCATGAGGACAACTCTACTTGTTTCACCTCCCCGTCTAGCACCAAAAAAGGTTGACCTCTCAGGTCCTGGTGTAAGACATGGGTTGAGGTGGGAACTAAGGAAGTGGCGGTGCCTAAAGGAATGTTGCACCGTTTCCATTTGTTCACCCAAACATCTCGAAGATGCCATGCAAAAGATCCTTCTCCAGAAAAGTTACTATACCTCCCCTTGTCCAATCTCAGTTGTACCGGATCTTTTAGCCTCTCCCTGACAAAATATGTCCCCAACTGTCCTGATTGGACCTCTTCCCCCCCTTATGTCCTGAGGCACAATATGTACCTGAGGTTGGGAAGACTGTACTCTCTGCAATCTTTCAATTAAGAGTACCTCTTCACTTACCCAACTATCATGAGGATAAGCTGCTGCATATGGACTGTGTAATATCGTCCCCTGTTGTGACCCGTGTGGTGTGAATGGGGTTCCCTGTGTGGGCTTTCCCTCCCCCGGGACCGCTCTCCCCACCCTCTTTGTCACCTGGCGATGTGGCTTTATCTCGATCTTTACTTCTTGTTTCGAGAACCACACACCCTCGGCTTTCCAGCCTTTACGTGTGTATAGTTGTTTCAGAGGCACTCTCTGTTGGTAGCTCCAGAGTGTGATGTTGTCCCCTGCGTCTCTCTGGTAAGAGAATTGACGCCTCCTGCTCGTTCCTCTCCAATCTGGAACCATCTCACTCTGCATAACCAAGACAAGGTACCCCTGAATCACACACTCCACCTTTTGCATGTACCCATTGTACTGCAATGTACCTTTTAACAAACCTTTGGATCGGTGCATCGATTCTGGGAGTGTGGTATTAAATAGCAGATTTACACTGCCATTCAATCCCCACTGCCCGCACACCTGACCCTTCAGACCTTTCACCCACATTGTGCCATGAAATTTGATTTCTCCTGGCACAAGTGCTCTTTTCCTCCATCCCTGCATGGTCCATCTGTGCCAATCAGAGGGAGGTGTGAAAGGATCAGTACCTTTGTCACCCAACATCAACATGTTTGGGCCTTGTATTCTCATTAACCCCTTATTATTCATGAGAATGTCCTCTCTTCGTTCTCCTAGGACGACATGGCAACCTAGGATCACCATCAGCACGGTACTCTTCATTATTAAAGCACCACCTTGGGAAAGAAAAACATTAGCACTTTGCATTATGCTTTGCTCAGACAGGTTTGTTAGTCTCTTTCCGATCTCCGAAATCTCGTGTTTTAGTCTCTTTCCAATTTCAGGAATCTCGCTTTTTAGTCTCTTTCCAATCTCAGGAATCTCGCTGTTCTCCAAGCTTAGATTGGCATCTGGAACCTTTCGCTTATCCGACTGACATCTCCAGCTTTGCTGCCAGCACTGCAGCTGTCTCAATTCCATATTGCCAAACACCTGAAATCGAAATACAAACAAATCAATTCTTATTAATGATTTGGGATTTGCCCTGCGGCTTGTACTCTTTACACTTTAAATTGATCAATATATATCGTAATTGATCTCGTTGCTTTATGGTTCTCATGAACTCTGTTTACTCTTATTGGTAGATTGGAGTTAAACTTCACCCCCCTACCTCAGTACTATCCTCAGTACTTACCTGTCTAAAATATGCTCCCGCGGACTTCACCTTTGGAAGCTCGCTTCACCTTTGGAAGCTCTCACCCCATTGCAGCTCACTCCACATCCCCCCTCATCTGTCCATGCGCGGCCGTCGCATGCACAGATTACGGATGCCACACCTGTTGCTGCTTTGCGGGTGAGCCTGCAATGCTCTTACTCATTATTGCATTTACTTATCTAGAACTTCATCGCGATACCAGCTCTGCTAGAAGTTCTGTGTGTTGTACCCTCTGATCAATGTTTGCCGTGCCACTACCTAAACTACCAAAAAAAAATTGCTGCCTCCCTGTAGGAAGGAGCACTTTGCACTTAAACTACACAGGGTGCAGGGCTAAGCATACCAGCGTCACATGCCTGTATGAAGATCCCTGAATGCCCACTTGGTAGGTAGTCACATGGCAAACACCGTACTGATACACTGTCACTCTGTAAACGGCAATTCTATCATCTGCATAATTGCCCCATGAACTGCTGTCAGTCCTTGTTCTTTGTGCTACAATTGATAAGAGCTGGAAAAAACATATTTGACCAATCAGTGGACGAAAAAAAAAACGCACAAAAAAAACAGCCCCAGCCCAGCATAGACTCAGTCCAGCTCTGGCCCTGTCCATGACAAAAACCGGAAACCCGGATTGGTCAACTCCCTTTTTTTCCAACTCCGGCACCCCCCCTGATGCGCTGTCCCCCCTTTTCTATTGGGAACTCATGCTGCACCACCCATCAAGGTGCCTCACTTACAGGAATAATCCCATAAGCAACCCAGTACAGATACTTCCCTGATCTGCGCAGCACTCGCAAATCACTCCCTGGGGACTATCTGACTTGTACGTGTTTTCCTAGCTGGGAAACACTTCCTATCTGTGAGCCTGCAACTTGCTTGGCTCACGTGTGCGGACACTCCCTGTGTCCAGACTTCTTCTGAGGAAATCATCTGGAAGCCAAGAAACCCAGTAGAATCTCTCTACTGTCCCCACTCTGGACCCCCCTCCCACCAGCTGCTTCCGTGCACGGCGCCTTGTGCACAGCTGTGACGTGGGACCTGGGATCCCCCCCAGCACATCCTCCCCCCTGCCATCGGGCGAGCCTATCAGTGCTATCAGTGGACGCTTCCCGCCCCCTCCCCTCCTGATACATCATGCAGATGGGAGTGGCTTTCTCAGAAACCCGACGCCATGTTGAGTCATGGCATGCCAGCCAAAATGGCTGCTATCAATCTCCCGTAGCAACCGCTTAATCCTATACACATTAGGAGGAAAAAAAACAGTTAGAACATACATACAATGTATATGCACTCTAAACATTTCAGCAGAAAAAGCTTAGCATACCGCTCTACACACTCTCGGATGGAAAAACATCCCAAAAGAGAAATACCAGAAATTCCACCGTGGAGTCTCCTATCTCTGAACCACAGACTCTACCCAGCAGAACATCTCAGAAACACCCCTATGGACAGGGAAAAAAAACATGCTGCCCGAAAAGAACACGCCAGAGTACATTAGCACTTCACCCATTATCTTAGCTGTAGCTATAACCTGCATCCTACTGTCACAGCGACCCAGAGCTATGGGCTGCGCATTCCTGTCTCCCCAGCTCACTGACGAAAGAAAAAAACATACTGCAACAGCTAACACGTGCATTAACTCCTATTAAAACCTCACAGCTGTCTCTCTCTCCCTTTCCTCACTACCAGTCTCCTCTCACTTCCCTCTCTCTCCTTCTCCTCTCCCCCCCCTCTACTACTCGAAAGCCTTAGCCCCCCCCTTATCTCTCCTGCGGGGGACTCCCATATCTGGCAAACCTCCCAGACACACGGGAGAAAGAGAAAGGAGAGAAAAAAAAAAACTGAAACTGCACGCAGCAGCCACTAGCACAACCCGAGAGAGAGAAAAAAAAACCTACACAGGAAAACCAGTACGAACACACACTTGAAATTTTAGAGAGAAAACACTGCTGGAACAAACTGTCAACATGTAATACCAACACTTGCATTAGAATTAAACAAATGAAACACTATACTTGCCTGGCTCTACAGACTTGTACCGACTTCCAATCCGATCAGCTGATGGCAAATTCTTTCCACGAGTCGATGGACCTCGGTGAGCGTTTACTGAGCGTTCTCTCAGCGGATTCTCCGGTCCCGAAGGTAACTTGCTCAAAACCTTTGCCTGGGATCCCTCACCACGGAATCCTTTGTTCGGCTAGATTGCGTGTACAGCACAATCCAAATAAAACCGGTCCATGACTCGCCGCTGATCATCACCCGGATTGCAGCCCGTGTGTTGGCCTTTCTCTAGCGGCCTCCCACACACTACTTATCCTCTTGATAAGTTTTCCAGTCCGCGTCAACTCCGCTTATGTCGCTGTGGAATATCTTGAAACCTAGATAACAGACTGACATCTGGCCCGGTCCTTGCCTGCCTTTTCTGCTAGACAGCGCAGCTGGGTTCACGGCACCAATTGTTATAAACTGTTATTATCACCTTGCTTCGACACCATCGTCTCACAGACTGTGAGATCACTTGACTCTCCACACAGCAAACAGGAAATAGACTTTCTCAGGCTTCTCCAATGTTTCCGTTATTTATTCAAGTCACAGAAAGACAGATAGATACAGTCATCATATCCTAGCTATGCAAATCTTCATGTTGCATTATCAGCTCGTGATTAGACTCCCTGCTGAAGTCTATCAGGTACCTTCTTCCTACCTACGTTACACTAAACTACCTATGTACATAACATACATTATATCAGCTTACATAAAGGACGAACATGCTTAGAGGTTAGAGGTCCCAGTCAGCCTTGCGAGCTAGTGCGGAAGGAAGAAGCAGAAGTGCCCGCTTCATCGCTAGCTCCAGATTTAATACCGACTAGGAAAGAGTTAAATATGACATCATCTTCGCCACCCCCTAGATAAGTCTATTGGTGGACCTACTTGTGGTGTCATCATACACACCTACTCGATTAATAATCAATGAGACATTTGACATACATGCAGGAATGTGAATATTTACAAAACATGACTGATGTTTATTGTTCCAGGCCCAGGTCAGGAAGACCTGCGGCCTTGTTCAGAACAGCTTCTTGGTATGTTCTAGTTCTGCTGACAGAACTGCAGATTTTCTCTCTTCAGAGAAAATCCCCTTAAAGGGCAGGTCTGCTCATCAAGCCTTTTTGACTAACTCAGTCCAAATAACTGAGGCCTACTTAAATTATAACAAGCGCCACCTGCTGGACGTAGATTCAACCTATATCGGTCCAGATCCGGTTAAGGACAAGGTGGGGGGGGGGGGAACAAAAAAGGGGTGAGAGCGCACTCAGATGAGCAGTCAATAGAAGTGGTCAGGCAGCCTCGCAGGCTGTTGTCTCAGACCGAGGACCCGGTTCAGGTACAAGTCTGCAACAAGGGAAAGTTGGGTTGGCACAACAGTGATCGACCGATGGATGGAAAGAAAATGGAGGGAGCACCAAACTCTTTCACCCCATACAGAAATTGCAGTGTGCTTTGGTGCATAGGACATCTGTACATGAAGGAAGAGAGGGGAGAAGAGTCGGCACTGGGAATTCTGTTTTATTCATGAAGTGTATCACACGTTTACATCAAATGCTGCATACAAATCCAGACACTTGATGGAACCCTTGAAGATGAGGCGGGTGGAGTAAAGCCGGAGCAAGAAGCAGAGGTAGCCGCTAGTTGGGTCACAGTTAGAAGGGGTAGGGGAAAAAGTGGCAGGGAGGCTAGTCCCGAGTTGTCCCTCACTAATAAGTATGCTTGTTTGCGTAATATTGGTGAGGACGACTCTGGAGTAGCAATGCTGCAGCAGGATGTGCTCCTTAGCAACCAAGGGGCAGACTGCTGTAACGAGAAAGGGAATAGGAGTGCAGCTAAGGCTAGACAGGTACTGGTGGTAGGGGATTCAATTATTAGGCGCACAGACAGGGTAATCTGTCGAAGAAACCGTGAATGCCGTACAGTCTGTTGCCTCCCGGGTGCTCGGGTTCGGCATATAGCGGAAAGAATTGACAGATTATTGGGTGGGGCTGGGGAAGACCCGGCTGTCATGGTACACATTGGCACCAATGACAAAGTTAGTGGGAGATGGAAGGTCCTCAAAAATGATTTTCAGGTACTTGGAGATAAACTTAAAGCAAGGACCTCCAAGGTGGTGTTCTCTGAAATACTGCCAGTGCCACGTGCTACATCTGAGAGACAGAGGGAGCTTAGGGAGTTAAATAAGTGGCTGAGAAATTGGTGTAGGAAGGAAGGGTTTGGGTTCCTGGAGAACTGGGCAGACTTTGCAGTCGGCTGCAGGTTCTACAGCAGGGACGGGCTGCACCTTAATGGGGAGGGTGCAGCTGCATTGGGGGAGAAGATGGCTAAACGGTTGGAGGAGATTTTAAACTAGGATCTGGGGGGAGGCGGGAGGATAAAGTCTCAACATATAGACAAGATAAGGTAAAAAGACAGTGGGAGCCTAACATTATGGGGGGTGGAGAGGGGGGTGGGGACAGTGTAAAGATTAAGGAGGTTGGTAAAACTTCAAGTAGCCCATTTCAGGTAAACAAAATTGGTAAATGTGGTGGTAAAAATATAAAGTGCATGATAACCAATGCTCGGAGCCTTGCAAATAAAATAGATGAACTAGAGTTCATTCTGAATGACAAAGGCTATGACATTGTGGGAATAACCGAGACATGGATGGATGAAAGTCATGACTGGATAGCCAATTTAAAAGGATACAATGTGTTCAGGAGGGATAGAACAGGAAAAAAAGGTGGAGGGGTTTGTCTCTTTGTTAAGAATTCTTTTACAGCTGTCCTCAACGATGAGATGGAGGAAGATTGCGAAGATGTGGAGTCCGTTTGGGTAAATATTCATGGTGGAAATAAAAGTTGCCAATTGCTTATTGGGGTATGCTACAGACCACCTCATATTAATGAAGCTGCAGAACTGCAATTACTACAGCAAATTGAAAAAGCGGCAAGTAAAAATGAGGTCATAGTTATGGGCGACTTCAACTTTCCAGACATTAACTGGAGTATTGAGGCTACCCATTCTGGTAAAAGCAGCAGATTTCTGGCAGCACTACAGGACAATTACTTGACTCAAATGGTAACGGAACCAACTAGGGGGAATGCGTTACTGGATCTGATCATTTCGAATAGACCAGATAATGTATCAAATGTGCAGGTTCAAGAACATTTGGGAAATAGTGATCACAACATGATAACGTTTGATCTGGTGACTGATAGGCCACGGGGCAGCGGGACCACTAAAACTATGAATTTTAGAAAAGCAAAGTTCAATCAAATCAGGCAGGCACTAAGTTTGGTGAACTGGGATAATATACTACAAGGGGAGGACACTGAAGGGAAATGGCAAGCTTTTAAACGTATTCTCAATCAATATTGTAGTATGTATATCCCATATGGAAACAAAATGTCTAGGAATAAAAAAAGGCCTCTATGGATGAATAGAAAGGTTAAAGATAAAATGAAGAGGAAAAAGAATGCCTATAAGGTCCTAAAACAGGAGGGGACCGAGGCTGCACTAAGCAATTATAAGGAGTGCAATAAAAATTGTAAAAAAGAAATTAGGCTGGCAAAGATCGAAGCTGAAAATCAAATCGCTAGGGATATCAAATCTAACCCAAAAAAGTTTTACAAGTACATCAACTCTAAAAAAAGAAAGGTTGACTGTATAGGACTCCTAAAGGATGAGGGTGGGAACTCAATGGTGGATGACCAAGGTAAGGCAGAGTTATTAAATGCTTTCTTTGCTTCTGTCTTTACAAAGGAAACAGCACTGTTGCAAATTACAGAGGCGGAAGAGTCTCAATCTTCTAACTGTAATATTAAATACTTAACGCAGGAAGAAGTAAAGGCAAGACTAAATAAATTAAAAATAGACAAGGCACCTGGCCCGGATGGCATGCATCCTCGGGTCCTAAGGGAATTAAGTTCAGTTATAGATAAACCCCTTTATCTTATCTTTTGTGACTCTCTTGCAACTGGCAGAGTCCCAGTGGATTGGCGTACAGCCCACGTTTTCCCATTATTTAAGAAGGGCAAAAAATCAGATCCAGGAAATTATAGACCTGTAAGCTTAACATCAGTTGTATGCAAACTATTTGAGGGGTTACTAAGAGATACTATACATGATTTCATAGTAGAAAATAATCTTATTTCTCAGCATCAACATGGGTTTACTAAAGACAGGTCCTGTTTGACTAACATGCTCAGCTTTTATGAGGTAGTGAATGCTAATATGGATATTGGGAATGCTGTAGATGTGATATACTTAGACTTTGCTAAGGCATTCGACACTGTTCCCCACAAAAGTCTGGTGCAAAAGATGAGGATGCAAGGACTGGGGAAGAGTCTGTGTGCTTGGATAGGGAACTGGCTAATGGACAGAAAACAAAGAGTTGTGGTCAATGGATCATACTCAAAATGGGAGACTGTTAGCAGTGGGGTCCCACAGGGGTCTGTACTGGGTCCAGTGCTCTTCAATTTATTTATTAATGACCTAGTGGATACAGTAGTGAGCAATGTTGCTATTTTTGCAGATGATACAAAATTGTGCAGAATCATCAACTCTAAGGAAGATAGTGTTATATTGCAACAGGATCTGGATAGGATGGCTATATGGGCACATACATGGCAGATGAAATTCAATGTTGACAAATGTAAAGTCATGCATTTTGGTCGTACCAATGGTCTAACACCATACAAAATAAATGGGATACAGTTGGGGACATCAAACTTGGAGAAGGACTTAGGAGTACTCATCGACAACAAGTTAAATAATCGTACTCAATGCCAAGCCGCTGCAGCTAAAGCTAACAAAATTTTGGGATGCATTAAAAGGGAAATAAAAACTCGAGATGCTAGCATAATATTGCCCCTGTTTAACTCTCTAGTAAGGCCACATCTGGAATATGGAATTCAGTTCTGGGCACCACATTACATAGTTACATAGTTACATAGTTACATAGTTACTTTGGTTGAAAAAAGACATACGTCCATCGAGTTCAACCAGTACAAAGTACAACTCCACCCTGCTCCCTCACATATCCCTGTTGATCCAGAGGAAGGCGAAAAAACCCTTACAAGGTAAAAATTCCTTCCCGACTCCAGATGGCAATCAGATAAAATCCCTGGATCAACATCATTGGCATTACCTAGTAATTGTAGCCATGGATGTCATTCAACGCAAGGAAAGCATCTAAGCCCCCTTTAAATGCAGGTATAGAGTTTGCCATAACGACTTCCTGTGGCAATGCATTCCACATCTTAATCACTCTTACTGTAAAGAACCCTTTCCTAAATAAATGGCTAAAACGTTTTTCCTCCATGCGCAGATCATGTCCTCTAGTCCTTTGAGAAGGCCTAGGGACAAAAAGCTCATCCGCCAAGCTATTATATTGCCCTCTGATGTATTTATACATGTTAATTAGATCTCCTCTAAGGCGTCTTTTCTCTAGACTAAATAAACCCAGTTTATCTAACCTTTCTTGGTAAGTGAGACCTTCCATCCCACGTATCAATTTTGTTGCTCGTCTCTGCACCTGCTCTAAAACTGCAATATCTTTTTTGTAATGTGGTGCCCAGAACTGAATTCCATATTCCAGATGTGGCCTTACTAGAGAGTTAAACAGGGGCAATATTATGCTAGCATCTCGAGTTTTTATTTCCCTTTTAATGCATCCCAAAATTTTGTTAGCTTTAGCTGCAGCGGCTTGGCATTGAGTACGATTATTTAACTTGTTGTCGATGAGTACTCCTAAGTCCTTCTCCAAGTTTGATGTCCCCAACTGTATCCCATTTATTTTGTATGGTGTTAGACCATTGGTACGACCAAAATGCATGACTTTACATTTGTCAACATTGAATTTCATCTGCCATGTATGTGCCCATATAGCCATCCTATCCAGATCCTGTTGCAATATAACACTATCTTCCTTAGAGTTGATGATTCTGCACAATTTTGTATCATCTGCAAAAATAGCAACATTGCTCACTACTGTATCCACTAGGTCATTAATAAATAAATTGAAGAGCACTGGACCCAGTACAGACCCCTGTGGGACCCCACTGCTAACAGTCTCCCATTTTGAGTATGATCCATTGACCACAACTCTTTGTTTTCTGTCCATTAGCCAGTTCCCTATCCAAGCACACAGACTCTTCCCCAGTCCTTGCATCCTCATCTTTTGCACCAGACTTTTGTGGGGAACAGTGTCGAATGCCTTAGCAAAGTCTAAGTATATCACATCTACAGCATTCCCAATATCCATATTAGCATTCACTACCTCATAAAAGCTGAGCATGTTAGTCAAACAGGACCTGTCTTTAGTAAACCCATGTTGATGCTGAGAAATAAGATTATTTTCTACTATGAAGTCATGTATAGTATCTCTTAGTAACCCCTCAAATAGTTTGCATACAACTGATGTTAAGCTTACAGGTCTATAATTTCCTGGATCTGATTTTTTGCCCTTCTTAAATAATGGGAAAACGTGGGCTGTACGCCAATCCACTGGGACTCTGCCAGTTGCAAGAGAGTCACAAAAGATAAGATAAAGGGGTTTATCTATAACTGAACTTAATTCCCTTAGGACCCGAGGATGCATGCCATCCGGGCCAGGTGCCTTGTCTATTTTTAATTTATTTAGTCTTGCCTTACAAAAAAGATATTGCAGTTTTAGAGCAGGTGCAGAGACGAGCAACAAAATTGATACGTGGGATGGAAGGTCTCACTTACCAAGAAAGGTTAGATAAACTGGGTTTATTTAGTCTAGAGAAAAGACGCCTTAGAGGAGATCTAATTAACATGTATAAATACATCAGAGGGCAATATAATAGCTTGGCGGATGAGCTTTTTGTCCCTAGGCCTTCTCAAAGGACTAGAGGACATGATCTGCGCATGGAGGAAAAACGTTTTAGCCATTTATTTAGGAAAGGGTTCTTTACAGTAAGAGTGATTAAGATGTGGAATGCATTGCCACAGGAAGTCGTTATGGCAAACTCTATACCTGCATTTAAAGGGGGCTTAGATGCTTTCCTTGCGTTGAATGACATCCATGGCTACAATTACTAGGTAATGCCAATGATGTTAATCCAGGGATTTTATGATCAACAGGGATATGTGAGGGAGCAGGCTGGAGTTGTACTTTGTACTGGTTGAACTCGATGGACGTATGTCTTTTTTCAACCAAAGTAACTATGTAACTATGTAACTATGTAAAAATAAATGCTCATTCTGACTCATACCGTGGTGAAGAGGTGAAGTCTGTGACGGATACTAGGCACTGAAGCCTTACAGCGGTTTCACGCAAAATTGTGCTTCTACAGAGGCTGCACGAGCGGAGCGCATCACTGCCGGAATTTGTAACCCTAAAGGTGGCCACTAACAGTCCAATTTCTAGCGAAAAATCGTTTGAGCGGTCAGAAATTCTGATCGGATTGGTTGTAAATAAATGTTGTCCGAATGAATTTTCGTCTAAGCAAAATTTGGATTTTCTTGTTGGTTGTGATAGGAAGCAAAGATTGGTTCGTTAATGGTGTAGTGAATGATGTATTACAATATTTCACTTCCGATCAGAATTTCTGATCGCTCGAACGATTTTTCGCTAGAAATTGGACCGTTAGTGGCCAGCTTAAGTGCGGCGTCTCACTGCTACTATCTCCACCTGCTTTTCACTCTGATTGTATAATAACCAATGCTCTGGAACACATCCACATACCAGAAGGTCAGCGTGGAGCTGTCACTTTCTGTGTGCACGCCGAGTGACTTTGCGCTATTGGCAGGCATGAAGCGTATTATTATACGCATATGGCATGCGGGGAAAAAATCCTTGGGAGAGTGAAACAGCTACATCTAGTAGCTAAAAACAAGGTTACAGATTAGTGCCAGTACAAAAAAAAGAAACAGAGTGAAGTATAAAATGGGGACAAGGGAAGAGAAATCTGGGAGAGCAAAAAAAAAAAAAAAGGAGGAACAGAAAAGCAAGTGACAGTGCACTGTACCTGGTGCATTCATGTTTTGTATAAGGCAATATGAACCACTAGGCTGGCTGAGGGAAATAAACTCCCAATTACAGAGCAATTAAAGGATAGATCCAGGCTGGGAAAAAAATTAAAGATTCACTTACCTGGGGCTTCCTCCAGCCCCTGGCAGCCGTCCTGTGTCCTCGCCGCAGCTCCTCCGCTAGAGAAGCCGAGGTCGGCTTCTTCTGCGCTCCACCGCGTGGGTCACATGGTCTCACTGAGGTCATCAGGATGGAACTGCGCAGGCGCAGAACTACTGCACCTGTGCAGAACCGTGCTGATGACATCAGCGAGACCACATGACCCGCCTCGGTGGAGCGCAGATGAAGCTGACCCAGAACCCGACCTGGCGAGGTCAGCTTCGCCAGCAGAGGAGACTGGGAGCCACCGGAGCTGCGGCGAGGGCACAGGACGGCTGGCAAGGGATGGAGGAAGCCCCAGGTAACTGGATCTTTATTTTTTTTCCAGCCTGAACGTATCCTTAGAGGGTAGGCAAGCTGGTAAATATACACAGCATGATGCAGAGCAGAGGCACACCTGCTGAGTCCATGGGAAAAAATCAGTCTGGTCTCTCACCATTGTTAAAATGACTGCATGTGCACAGCTACATAAGGTATTGTGGAAGTTAAAAAATACTTAGACTCCAGAAGGACTTCTTGCAGACAGTCCCTAGACTCCAGAAAGGCTGCTTGCAGTACTTATGAGAGACATTGGCATGGACAGGAGTCATATTGCAGGCAGGTAGCCTATGTGTGATGTGGCTGCAATACAAATAAGCTCTCTGCTCCATCTCCGGCTATTCGTGTTCACCTTTGTTTTCCCCGTTCCGCTTGTGCTGGCTGGCTGTCTCTTCTTGTCATACAGAAAAGCTATATAAGTGCAATCCAGAAAAGGCAAATATCTTCTCTCCTCTTTTTCAGCTTTTCTCCCCTCTCTGTCTCTCCCCTTTTCTCTCCTCTGTCACTCTCTAGTTTGTCCCCCCCTCTTACCCTCACAATTTATTCACCCCAATTTTATTAGTAACCCTTATCTAAAGCTGGCCATACTTGATGGCGCCGTAAGGGGCAGCTGCGGTCACATTGGCTCCCGGCAACTTTCACTTTCTTTTATTTTCTTTATTTTAGTACTTTAGTTTAATTACCCCAGCTGTAGCTAACGCTACCCCCAGCCACGACTCCAGCACAAGCCTCCCCATCCAGCGAAGCGATCGGTGGGGACTACCGGCTGACTACCGCTCCCCTCCTGCCCGGCCTGAAGTGAACACGCAGCCGGGGCTCCATCAGCAATCAGCCGCCACTGCAAGCCACCCTCAGCCCTGGCCGCGCAGCCACAGGAGACCTCAGCCACGGTCACAGCCACAGCACACCGAAGCGGGCTGCAGGCTGCCCGCGTGCTGCTCCGCCGCTCCATCGGCAATCAGCCGCCGCTGCGCTCCCAGGCCACCCTCAGCCCTGGCCTCGCAGCCACAGGAGACCTCAGCCACGGTCACAGCCACATCTCACCGAAGCGGGCTGCAGGCTGCCCGCGTGCTGCTGCTCCACCGCTGACGAGAAGGCCCGTCCGAAGCAGCCTGAGCCCTCTCCATCCACGGGACCTGCTGCATGCAGAGGCCTTGCCACATCTCAATCCGGGTATCCAGCTTCACACCGTCACCGAAGGCCCCTGCCACTGCCAACGTGTGCTCTCGCCAAGAGCTGCCTGAGCAAGTGTCTCCGTTACTGACCAGGGACAGAGCCACCCGCACACAGACCTGGCATGCCCTGGTCTCCACCATCCACCAACCCACGTGGCCGCTGCACGCTGAGGCCTACTTTACACGGCCCCCTACCTCCTTCCACCAGCAAAGGGAATTCAAGCCTGCTCACCCAGTGCAACTGGACAGAAGCCATCGTGACTGCAGCACAGAACACCAGCCACATGCGTGAGTACTACCAATGATCCCCCTGCCATAACTGTGACCCTCGTCTCTTGGCTTGTTCTGCAACCCTGCTGCCTTAGTATGACTATCACTTGCAACTGTACTATATACTGCTGATCTGTTTATACTGCTCATCTGCCTGCGCAAACACCGCTTTGAACTGCCCGCCACCCTTATGCCTGCGCAAATACTGCTTGGAACTTCCTGCCCTCCCTATACCTGCACAAACACCGCACTAACGCACAGTCCGGTACTGTCCACCATCGGCCCTGCACCGCATCGATGCATTGCCCTCGGCCCTTACCATCCCAGGGCTTTGTCACTCACACGAGAGAGGAGCTCCTGGAATGGGAGTCCAAATCCCAAGTACTGCCCTTGCAGGGCATAGTGGAGGCCCACCTCGACCAGTGGACCGGCAAAACCAAATACCGACCCAGAGGCAGGAGAGCAGGAGCCCATGTAAGATTCAAAAGAAAAGGCCTACGGTCACCCATTCCAGCCATCCTGCTAGCAAACGTCCGCTCCCTTTCCAAACAAGCTGGACGAACTGCTCCTTTTACTTGGCAATAAACCCTCACTCAGCAGTAACTCTCCAATCCTCTGCTTCACCGAGACCTGGCTAAACGACAACATCCCGGACAACTCTATTCACCTACCAGGCTACGACCTCTTCCGAGCGGACCGTGACCTTGCCCTTTCAAGGAAAAAGAAGGGTGGTGGCATCTGTTTTTACGTCAACACAACCTCGTGCTCCAACACGACAATCCTTGACAGGTGCTGCCCCCCAGACATTGAGCTCCTTCTCATCAACTGTAGGCCTCAGTACTCCCCCAAGGAATTCACCTCCTATGTCCTTGCAGGAGTATACATCCCCCCCGGATGCCGACATCAAGAATGCTTTGCACACACTCAGCTATGTCATCTCGATGCGAGAGACATCCCTCCCGGACTCACTCTTTATCATTCTAGGGGACTTCAATAGTGCAAACCTTCGCCAGGAGCTGCCTCGATACAAACACATCACCTGCCCCACCAGGAACCAAAACACCCTGGACCACTGTTACACGGTCCTAAAAGACGCATACAAGGTGACTCGCCGGGCTGCCCTAGGCAACTCTGACCACTGCCTAATACACCTGATCCCCACCTACAAAAGGCAGCTCGAATCCTCCAAGCCAACTGTCAGGACTGCCAAAAAGTGGACAGAGGAGGCCAAGTGGAAACTTCAGGCCTGCTTCAACAGCACCGACTGGTCTGCCCTGGAAGCTCCCTGCTTGGAGGAATGGTCAGAGAATGTCACCTCCTACATCGGCTTTTGCGAGGAGCTGTGCGTTCCAAGGAAGACAGTAAAAATCTTCCCTAACAACAAACCCTGGTTCAACGGAAAGCTGCGCCAACTAAGGAAGGTTAAAGAGGAAGCGCACAAATCAGGCACCCCAGAGGAGTTCAAGGAGGCCAGGAACACTATAAACCGAGAGCTGAGGTTGGCCAAGAGGGACTACTCCAACAAGCTGAGGTTCAGCCTACAGTCCAACAATGCTCGCGATGTTTGGAGAGGCCTCAGGGCAGCCACTAGTTTTAAGCCCCCTCCTCAACACATACCTCCAAGCATCGCACTAGCGGAGGAGCTCAATGAATTCTATTGCAGGTTTGAGCACCCACCCATCCACCTGGCGGACCAGGAATCCACACCTACACTCAGTGTGCCCAACTCATCCCCTCACGGTCAACTGCCCTTAGCTCTGGGCACAGTTCAGGAAACCGACGTACTATGGCACCTACGGAAGCTCAACACCAGAAAAGCCCCAGGTCCGGACGGCATATCTCCAACCTGCCTGAAAACCTGTGCTAGCCAGCTGGCCCCGGTCCTCACTTCCATCTTCAACAAATCACTGTTGATGGGCAAAGTTCCATCCTGCCTCAAAAAATCTGACATCATCCCAGTCCCCAAGAAACCTGGGGTCACAGATCTAAACAACTACAGACCTGTTGCCTTAACCCCAATTATCATGAAAACATTTGAAAGACTGGTTCTCTCGCACCTGAAGCACCAAACCGCCACTCTATTGGATCCCCTCCAGTTTGCTTACAGGGAGAACAGGTCAGTAGAAGATGCCGTTAATATCTGCCTGCAACACATCACAGCTCAACTGGACAGACCTAACACCTATGCCCGGATCCTCCTCCTAGACTTCAGCTCCGCCTTCAACATGATCTGCCCAAACATCCTGCACGTAAACCTCCTACAACTCGGTATCAGCCCTATTCTTTGCGCCTGGATCAAAGACTTCCTCACCAACAGGAACACAGCTAGTTAGAATTCCTCCAGTGTTAGAATCACCAATACAGGCGCTCCGCAAGGATGCGTACTATCCCCGATCCTCTTTTCCCTATACACAAACAACTGCACCTCCTCGGCTGACACGGTTAAGGTAATCAAGTTTGCAGATGATACCATCGACCTTGGCCTCATTGGCGAAAACGGGGAACAAGAATATCGGAACGAGATTGAGCGGATCTACAATTGGTGTAAGGTTAATAAACTCGTTCTAAATACGGCAAAAACTGTGGAGCTGATCGTGGATTTCAGAAAGAATGCACCTCCTCCCAGCCCGATTTCCATTGAAGGAACTGAGGTCTCCAGGGTGCAAAGTGCTCGGTTCCTGGGCACCACCATCACTGACAGGTTGAAGTGGGATGTGAACACCACCATAACACAAAAGAAGGCCCAGCAGAGGCTGTTCTTCCTCAGACAATTGAGGACGTTTGGAATGCCACGTGAACTACTGATCAGGTTCTACACGGCCACTATTGAGTCTGTCCTCAGCTCCTCCATCACTGTTTGGTACTCAGGGGCGAGCGAAAAAGACAAGCACAAACTCCAGCGAGTGATAAAAGCCGCTGAGAGGATTATCGGGTCACCCTTGCCCCCCCTGGACCTCCTCCACACATCCAGAATGAGGTCCAGGGTCAACAAGATCACACAGGATCCCTCCCACCCTGGTTGCCGTTTCTTTAACCTCCTTCCCTCAGGACGCCGCTACAAGGAATTCACACAAAAACCACCAGACACAGAAACACCTTTTTCCCCCAAGCAGTCCTCCTCCTCAACTAGCTTTCTCCAACGACATCCCGCAGTCTCCACCAGCCACGCAAGGAGTCATGTCTGCATGTTTGAACTCTAGCCGTGGCATCGAACCACACCCCATGACTAGCCACTAGCAGCACATGTTTACAATTTGCATTATCGCGTGGTGTCATTGCACTACGTTGTTGTTGCTGCTGTTATTTCTTGCTGCTGTCGCTCCTGTTGTTGTTCACACTACTGTTGTTATTGCACTATGCCGAATGCCGTTTGTTACCACAAATAATTCCGGCTGCGGTACCTGCCGCACTTGGCGAATAAAGCTTATTCTATTCTATTCTAAATGCATCGATTTTTAGTGATAGATTCTTTCACTATTATCAAATCATATTGGCTTTTCCACCTGACTGTACCGAGAATGTATGCAGCCTGTAGTGTGTCATACTATAATGAAGTAGGTAGACAGTGATGTCACTGACCACAGATAAAAAGTTGGTAAGCAAGGCATGGATATTTGGGAGATTGACAACAGTGATGGGGAGGGGTGCTGTAACTTCAGGAATCACCAGAGCAGAGATCATGGTGCCAGGAGGGAGGTTAGTAAAGATGTATTGCATGACTGAGGGAGATGGTGGTCTGGTAAAGGGGTAGGGGGGTATCAGAGATGGAAGAGGGGCATATTTTAGGGATTAGTAGAGATAGTGGTGAAGGGGAGGACATAAATGTGTGTGGGGGGATTAGCCTTGGGGAAGTAAAGTGGCCATACATCTCTCAACTTGACAGCCGATCCACCAACTGTGTTAATAATTATTATTGAATCAGATGAAAATCTGTGTCGCCACGCATCTCGGGGTGAAGGGGTTGATCAAGTGCGATAATCATGAACGCGATGGAAACCCTGACTGTTGTAATGCAAAATGTATTATGTGATTTCATTTGGACTTGGGCTGCCGTTAAAATGGGCCTCTAGTTTGTGATTTCCTTCCAGGTCAAAAGGTCCTAGTCCTCACCTGCGCTATTGGCAGGCGTCAAGCATATTATTATACGCGTATGGCATGTGGGACAAAAGTCCATGGGGGAGTTAAACAGCTACATCTAGGGGCCAAAAACAAGGCTACAGGTAATAGTACCAGTACAGAAAGAAACAGAGTGAAGTATAAAACAGGGACAAGGGAAGAGAAATCAGGGAGAACAAAAAATGAAAAGGGGGACAGTAAAAGTGACAGTGTACTGTGACGATAAACTGGGCATATCCCAAAATGGAAGGTGCTGCTAGGCACATAAAGAGAGGGACAATCCATCATTAATAGGGGAAAGAAATGGGGGCATCTCTCATAGAGGGGCTAAGTGAGGGGGGGGGTTGTCACGCTGGACTGGGCCCATGCAATCTACATACAAAAGAATAATTATTAATACATAATATTAAGCACGTCACAACGGGGTAGGTGGCTGAATGAATGCAACAATCCAAATCCATGCTATACAATCAGATCACCTGAAATAAATAGTTAGGACATAATTATATAGTATGCATATATGAAACGCGATACAAATCGAAGGGTCCAAAAAGCATGATAGATCCGTATAGTCGTTCATGCCAGGAGGTCTCATTGCATTTGTACGTATTATCAGGAGCGCTTCCTATCTCTTCCATTTCTTTTCTCATTCGCCTCTTTTAGTGAAGGAAGGGAACATGTTTCAGTTACGCAAAAGTTAATTTTGACGGGGTGCCCATGGTGTGCTTCGTGCATGAGTCTAGGGTAACCTTTCCCTGATCCCAAGAAATTATAATGCTCATGGAATCTTTCGTGTAGTTGTAGTTTTCCTAATGTAATGTGCGTAATATGTTGGCGCTTTATAAATACAATAAATAAATAACTGAAGAATCTGCCACAGTGGCACCTCAGGCCCTATACAATGAACCTAGTCTGACATGTCATAAAGGTCTGCATGTTGCACCTTTCGGGACCTATCTGGTAATACGTGCCGGTGGTCATTTGTTTACATGTAAGGCTTGACAGGTTATGTCCTCACTCAGTCTGTATGCCCCAACCCCGACCCACCTCTTCAACTATAGACAGGCCCCCGTGTGAACAGGACACGTTATTTGACTATGGTTACCGCCAGGTCTTAACGTGCAAGGAATACAAACTAATATAGAGAGGAATAATCTGTTATAGCCCTAATGAGACTAGTAACACAGTTCAACAGTTCAGCAGTATCACACAGGGTTATTACCTGGGTTCAGAGGAATGACGCAATCAGCGTCGTTTGTCAGTAATGGCAGAGATATCGATTGCAGATTCTCCAGTATCAAGAGAGGGATCAAGTAATCCACAGGCAACGTTTAGGTAGTGTGTAAACCAGGTATGAACTGGATAGACCAGCACCCGAATGGGGACAGACGTGTGCTAGAGTGGAAAGACCCAATAGCCCTCAGAGGGTCAGCAAAGTCCAACACGAGAAGTCCACAGCACCACGTCAGTAATGTATAGCTCTTTTATTAAAAGAAATACAAAGAGATAGCCATAGCAGCGACAGACGCTGTTTCGGACAAAGTCCTTCCTCAAGCTGTATCAGGCTCTCTCTGAAATACAATCCAATTGCTACTCCTATATATACTAGCTGTCAAAACGACATAACCAATCAGGATGCAGGGTATATGGAGGACCTGATGGGGAACTGCAAGAAAGCCAAGTAAGCTACACCCACTAAGATAAAGAGCCAATCGCTGTCAGACCCAAAAATTCAAATATTCCCTTACCTCCTCCTTCCAACTGACAAAAATGTAGAGGACCTGATGGGGAACTGCAGCTCACTCCCCGTGTGCCATGCCAAAACACTTCCTGGAACGTCATGGTGACATCATGACGTACGCATTGACGCATGCGTAAACGTAAATATACGCGTCAAAAAATACGCATGATTACATGCGTACAAGTGTCTGCGCATGCGTAAAAATGTCCGCATGAATCCCAAAAGTGGGAAATAGAAAAAATGCAAAAAGGCACAATAGATATGTACACAAATATAGAGCGTACAATATGCAAAGTGATGATGGCATGACAATAGGGGATATCAAAAACTATGCTAACCTCCATTAGCCAAAATATGTTCACCCATAAAAAATTAATGGATGAAAAGTGGGCCTATCTGTGAATGTCAAAAGTCAAAATACAGGTTCCCCCATATCCTATCTGCATCCCGACCACATAAAAGAGACACACATTACAAAAAATAGAGCCATAGATATAAACCAACAACCCCCTACACTAAAAAAGAAAGAGATTGTGGATCACAATATATCACAAGC
The DNA here is from genome assembly GCF_040937935.1 of Hyperolius riggenbachi. NCBI lineage: Eukaryota > Metazoa > Chordata > Amphibia > Anura > Hyperoliidae > Hyperolius > Hyperolius riggenbachi. The sequence goes on along the minus strand of NC_090649.1, from coordinate 349,030,552 downwards.
ATGCCACCCCCCAACCTCCACCCATAACCAAGCTAGACCAAGTATCGAAGACAACGGAGTTAGATACAAAAAGAGAGATCATAGTCCCTGTTAAGTCCACTATTACCCAGTGCTCCCAGGCGTTTAATCCAGAAAGCTTCCCTCCTGAGAAGATCCTTCGCTCTATCCCCCCTAAAGTCGCTGGGAACCCCATCTATGACTTGAACTCTCAGTTGCGAGACCGTGTGGCGGCATACAGTAAAATGCTGAGAAACAGCTTGTTCCATATTAAGTGTTCGAATAGCAGATTTGTGAGAGGAGATACGTTCGCGCAGCCGCTGTGTGGTTTCACCCACGTACACCAACCCACAAGGGCATCTAAGCGATTGGCTCTTTATCTTAGTGGGTGTAGCTTACTTGGCTTTCTTGCAGTTCCCCATCAGGTCCTCCATATACCCTGCATCCTGATTGGTTATGTCGTTTTGACAGCTAGTATATATAGGAGTAGCAATTGGATTGTATTTCAGAGAGAGCCTGATACAGCTTGAGGAAGGACTTTGTCCGAAACAGCGTCTGTCGCTGCTATGGCTATCTCTTTGTATTTCTTTTAATAAAAGAGCTATACATTACTGACGTGGTGCTGTGGACTTCTCGTGTTAAACCAGGTATGATACAGTTCAAACCAGGGCTGTGGAGTCTGAGTCGAGGAGTCGGAGTTGGAGCAATTTTTGGGGACCTGGAGTTGGGAACAAATGCTCCGACTAATGAATGTAAACTGTTATTAAAATAGAAAATATGATAAAATGTTCTATTTCTCAGATAATAGTCATCATGAATAATTTATATATACAGTAATAGCTCTGCTTACTCCACAAAAATGAAATAAACCAATCAAAAAATAGTTACTTGTGCTGCTTCAATAAAGCAGTCCCCGTATTTTTAAAGTCAGATACGCATATCTGATTGTGACTGTATATATGACGTGTACACAGGAATCGTTTATACAGTATATACTAAATAACATCTATGCTGTAAGAATAAAGCCTGATGTGTAGCTGTGTCACTAATAGAGATGGTCAATGAGATGTAAATAATTCTGTGTTGATGCTGGTTTATGCAAATGTATGCACTCCCTTTGCTCATGAAATCAAATAATTTGATATGTTGTTAAAATTTAGTTTGGTGACTACGAATTAAAGGGTACCTGAGACGGATGAAAAGAAAAGGTTTCTTCCTCCAGCCCCCTTCAGGCTGTCCTCCGCCACCTGAATCTTCTGCTATGAATCTCAGTAATTCAGTCAGTCAGCGCAGTCAGGTTGCGTGCGGCACGCGGCTCCCACAGTCAGGAGTATTCTGCACCTGCGCAATAGTGCTGCGCAGGTGTGGTATGTTCCAAGCGGTGAAGTGTGTGCATGCACACTACGCCCGACTGGCTCAAGTACCTGGACCCATAGCAGAAGATCCAGGTGGTGAACAGCGAGGCACTGATTAACCTGAAGGAGGCTGGAGGAAGCCCCATGGCTGGAAGAAGCCCCATGAAATTGATGAAGAAGTCACATCAAGCATCCTCCTTCACCTCCGCCTAACTACCTGTGACCTGGATCCTGGCCCAACACAGTTCATGTTGAACTGCCCCGACCTGTTCGTCCCGGTATTCCTCAAAATTGTTAACTGTTCCTTACAATCAGGGATATTACTGAAGGAAGCAATCATCAGGCCTCTCCTCAAAAAACCCTCCCTGGACCCAGATGCAATGACCAGCTACAGACCTGTCTCTAACCTCCCCTTTCTGGGCAAGCTAATTGAAAAAGCTGTTTACCTCCAGCTAGAAGCCAAAATCCTACAAAACAACAGTTATGACCCATTCCAGTCTGGCTTCAGGAAACACCACAGCACTGAAACTGCCCTCATCCAAATGTGCAACCACCTGCTCATGGCAAGAGACAGAGGAGAGTGCTCGATCCTCATACTGCTAGACCTTTCTGCAGCCTTTGATGCAGTTGACCGTGACATCTTGATAAACAGGCTACAGGAATACTGTGGCATTGATGGCATAGTTCTTCAGTGGTGCCAATCCTTCTTGAGTGGCAGAACCCACAAAGTGTCTATGGGGCCATTCCTGTCCACCCCTGTATCACTTAAGTATGGGGTGCCCCGAGCTCAATCCTCTCTCCCCTGCTTTTCACGATTTACATGTTACCGCTTGGAAAACTAATCCAAAAACATGGCCTGACATACCACTGCTATGCAGACGACACCCAACTATATCTTTCCTTCAAGCCTGGTGTGACAGACCCAACTCTAACTATAAATGCCTGCTTACGTGAACTACAGCAATGGATGAATGACAACTGGCTGAAACTAAATGCAGACAAAACTGAAGTCCTTCTGATTGGAGGGCAGAGCATGATAACAAAACAACTTAACTTGCAGTCTTCATCACTGGGAATAGGAGGCACGGATCTACGCAGCTCTGATCATGTGCGTAGCCTGGGAGTTCTAATTGATGGGAATTTAAACTTCAGAACTCAAATCTCTGCTGTGGTGAAATCATCCTATTTTCACCTGAAGAACATTGCAAAAATCAAGCACCTCATCCCCCAGAAGATCTGCCAACCTTAGTCCATGCCTTCATCACATCCCGACTGGACTAATTGTAATGCTCTCTACACTGGCCTTCCAAAAAAGGTCTTGTACCGCCTACAGCTGATACAGAATACTGCTGCCAGACTGCTAACCAACCAACCCCGTCACTGCCACATAACACCAGTCCTGCACTCCCTTCACAGGCTACCTATAGAATGGAGGGTCCTATTCAAGATCGGCCTACTGACATTTAAATCCCTGAATAAACTGGGCCCTGGATACATGAAAGATATGTTGCAGCTGCGTAGCAATCCCCGCATTCTCAGATCCACAGGTTCTAATAATGTAGTCATACCCAGAGTCCACTTGGAAACTTTTGGTCCCAGAGCCTTCTGTTATGCTGCCCCTACGTTTTGGAACTCCCCACCTCAACAGATCAGGACAGCTCCATCCCTGGCCGTGTTTAAATCCAGACTGAAAACCCACCTATTCAGTTTGGCATTTGCAGAATTATAACTTTTGTTGTGTGAATACTTCATCTTTCTACCAATTACTGAATCTGAGAGAGCCTAAGCGCTTTGAGTCCTATTGGAGAAAAGCGCTATAGAAATGGTATTGTATTGTATTGTATTGTATGTATGTATAAAACTTTAATTTCCTCTGTCTCACGTTTACTTTGTTACACAGTAGTACTATACATATGCACTCCCCAGGAAGCTGCAGGGAAATCCATTGAGAATGTTGTGCACATTGAACACAGAGGTGTTGTCTATCACCCATAAACCTGGTTTAGATTGTACCTGAAAAATGTAATAGAGGAAGAATCCCCTCATTCTCCTGCAGAGTACCTGCACATCACTCTTACATGTACCCAGTTATATGTTCAGATTGTGCATGAAGAATGTGTAATAGAGGAAGGATCCCCTCCTTCTCCCGCAGAGTACCTGCACATCACTCTTACATGTTTTTCGAGTCACCCCACAGCATCTCAGTGGGAGTAAGATGGCGCTGTATGAGGCATCCACGGACACATGGCTCCCATCACCTTTTAGTTTTTGGTTAATTTTTAGTTACTTTTCGTTACTTTTCAATACTTTTAGCTACTTAGTTACTTAGGAGTTACCTACAGACACTACAGTAGGAAAATCCGTAGGATATAGGATAGATAGTTTTTGATACCTCCGCAACCAGCTTGTCCGCTCCTGCTTCCCTGGAGTGAGCACACGCGATCTTCCGCCGCCCTCCGCAACCAGCTTGTCCGCTCCTGCTTCCCTGGAGTGAGCACACGCTATCTTCCACTGCACACAAGAACCTGGACCCTAGCATCTATCTAAGCAGCTGCTCCACGGAAATCTATCTGCCCTGCCCCCATCCAAATCGGTACATTAGACCCGCCACTCTCTCAGGTCATCCCCAGCTTCGAGACCCAGTATACATCCAGCCAGCTGCACAAAGGAAACTGCCTCCAGCCCCAGCTGAGCTGACATCGAAGACCGACAGCTGCTGCCCTCATAGATCAGCTTCAGCTGTACCGTCCCAGGAGTGCTTCTGCCTCCCCTCCATGTGAGAAGTTCCTGCCACCGCTGCCACACAGAGTGCGTTTCAGCCCAGGAGACCACCTGCATGCTGTCTCCACTATTACCGGCTGCTGCCGGGAGGTTCCGCTGCTGCTAGGAGACCATCCACAGGCTGCCCTCCACCAGTGCACTCTACTGCTGCCCGCGGTATCCGGACAAGGTCAGACCAGCCTCCTCCACCTGCTCCTCCTGGCAGCACCACCTCTTGCATCGGCAGTCAAAGTCCCATCGGCACTCCATCCACGTGGCTTGCTCCGGCCTACCCCTTCTACACGTGCATCATTGGAGAAAAGAAACAAGTTCCATCAGGCATGGCAGTTAATTCATATTTATTCGTATTTTCAGTGTGATTTTGTAACGATCGGTGTAACACAGAGAGGATCTGATTACTGGTGATCTGCAGTATCACTGGGACTACAGATATATACCAGATTATTGATGATCTGCAGTATCACCGATAATCAGATATATATGCTAACCTCTGGACACCTGAGTAGAGTAGTAGTGTTTGGTGCAACAGTAATACCTAGAGGACTAGGCCTCAGGGCAGTAAGGAGTACTGCAAAAATTCCTTCCGGAGACCTGAGCTCTCCGGGAGGGAGGAGTCAGGCTGAGAGTAGGAAGGACAACCTAGAGTGACACTCAGGAGGGAGTATCACTACCAGGACTGGGAACCGCCTCTGACAGTAAGGTCGGTTCTCGAGGTCGGACAAACCAGGTCGTAACCACACAGACAGATACAGTACAGAATCAGAAGGCAGATGCGGGGTCTAAAAAACGAGCAGGGTACGGCAACAGGGTATCAGAAATATCGAGGTACAGAATCAGGAGGCAGATGCAGAGTCTTAGGGCGAGCCGGGGTTCGGCAACAGAGTATCAGACTAGCAAGGTACAGGATCAGAGTACAGAAGAATAGTCAGTCAAGCAGAAGGTCATAACAAATAATACAGTTTAATTTCCTAACGCTAAGGTGTGAGGTCCGTGGCCGTCAACACCTTTGGAAACTCTGCTAGAACACAGGTACAGACAGGTCTGAGTGCTACCACGAAGTGTTCGCAACGCCAGACAACCAGCAACTGAACAGCCAGCAGTATATATACACAGATACTCTCCAGCACCTCCCTAAGTGCTGGACCAATGAGAAAGAGCAGAGTTGTCAGCTGACCGACCAGGTCAGCTGACATTTTTCTGGCTGCCATATAAGCTCTGCCTCTCCGCACGCACGTCATTCTGAACCTAGAGGGACTATGAGTCCCAGCTACACCAACACTGTCTTGCAACGTTCCTGCTGCCCCATGCGCGGGGTTGGTCGCACCGCTGGCAGCACTGGCGGCGGCCTCCCCGCGCTGGGACAAAGTATCGGTGGCAGGGTCAGGCGCGCTAACCGCTGGCTGTCTTTCCGCGTTTCCTCACAGTACCCCCCCCCTCGAGGAGTGGCCTCCGGACAGCTCCTTCCAGGCTTTTCTGGATGTAAAGTGTGAAACTCCCTCTTCAACTTATCAGCATGCATGCGGCCCTCAGGTACCCACATTCTTTCCTCAATACCATACCCCTTCCAGTGCACTAGATATTGTACTGAGTTCTGCACAATACGTGAGTCCAAAATTTTCTCTACGTCATACTCAGGTTGACTATCCACCATCACAGGAGGAGGAGGAGTAGGACCCACATGGACTGCAGGCTTGAGCAGGGACACATGAAAGGACCTTACCCCACGCATGCTGGCAGGAAGATCAACGGTATAAATAACGTTGTTGATCTTTTTCGCTACCGGGAACGGACCCACAAACCTGGGACCAAGCTTGTCTGAGGGTTGTCTCAGGGTCAAGTGACGTGTGGATACCCACACCAAGTCTCCTGGCTGGAACCTCCACTCTAAAGAACGTCTCTTGTCAGCTTGACCCTTTTGACTTTGAAATGCCTTTTCCAAATTATTTTTCACCGTCCACCAAGTGTCTTTAAATGACTTCTGCCAGGCCTCCAGAGCCGCAAATGGAGTGGAGGCCACTGGCAATGGGGAGAACTTGGGCGATCTCCCTGTCACTATCTGGAACGGGGAAAATCCAGAAGAAGAACTCTTCAAATTATTTTGTGCGAATTCTGCGAAGGGCAGAAATTTTACCCAGTCATTCTGTGCCTCCGCAACGTAACATCTTAAAAACTGTTCCAAAGATTGATTGACCCGTTCAGTCTGCCCATTTGTCTGTGGGTGGTAGCCTGACGAGAAAGACAGCTTCATGCCCATTTGGTGACAAAATGCCCTCCAGAATCTAGAGACAAATTGGACTCCCCGATCTGACACTATGTTTTCCGGAATGCCATGCAGCTGGAAAATGTGGACGATGAATAAGTCAGCCAATTCCTGGGCCGAGGGGAGTCCTTTCATGGGCACGAAATGGGCCATCTTGCTGAAGCGGTCGACTACCACCCAGATGACCGACATGCCTTCAGACTTGGGGAGCTCACCCACAAAATCCATGGACAAGTGGGTCCACGGTTCACTCGGGGCGGGCAAAGGCTGCAAAGTACCGACAGGTGCCAGCTGGGAGGGTTTACTTTTAGCACATATTGCACATTCCCTAACAAACTCCTTGCAATCTGCTGACAGGGAAGGCCACCAGGCACACCTGGCCACAAGATCTTGTGTTCTGGCTGCTCCGGGATGTTCAGCATTCTTTTGCGCATGGAACATCTCTAAGATCTGGAGACGGAAGGGCAGAGGAATGAACACAACCCCTTCAGGCTTCCCTTCCGGGATGTCCTGCTGAAAGGGACTTAAAGTCTCCTTCCAGTCTTCCCAAGTATCGGTTGCAGCCAGCACTAATTTCCATGGAACAATAGTCTCAGGGACGGAGGGCTGTGCTGTCTCTGGCTCAAAGCACCTGGACAACGCATCTGCCTTAACATTCTTGCTCCCGGGAGTATACGTAATAATAAACCTGAATCGAGAAAAAAACAAAGACCATCGAGCCTGACGGGGGCTCAACCTCTTAGCCCCCTCGATGTATTCCAGGTTCTTGTGATCAGTGTAAACCGTAATCATGTGTTCTGCTCCCTCTAACCAATGTCACCATTCTTCAAAAGCCAACTTAATGGCCAGGAGCTCCCTGTTGCCTATATCGTAGTTTCTCTCGGCTGGGGAGAACCTACGAGAGAAGTAGGCACAGGGGTGCATACGACCCTGCAAACCTGACCGCTGAGACAGCACAGCCCCCACCCCGACCTCTGCGGCGTCTACCTCCACAATGAAAGGGAATGAGGTGTCCACGTGTCTAAGGATCGGTGCAGAACAAAAGAGATCCTTTAGAGTGGAGAATGCCTGAAAAGCTTTTGGAGACCAATGAGTGGTATCTGCCCCTTTTTTGGTGAGGCTGGTGAGGGGTGCAATAACAGTGGAGTACCCTTTAATGAACCTTCTGTAGTAATTTGCAAAGCCTAAAAATCGCTGAAGTGACTTCAACCCAACCGGCTGAGGCCATTCCAGAACTGCAGAAACCTTGGCAGGGTCCATGGACAGGCCTGTGGTGGAGATAATGTATCCCAGAAAGGTGACAGAGGTAACTTCGAAGATACATTTCTCCAGCTTGGCGTACAATGAGTTCCGCCTCAGTTTTTCCAATACAAATTTTACATGACACCTATGCTCAGAAAGGTTGTTGGAAAATATAAGTATATCATCTAGATATACTAGAACGAACCTCCCCAACACCTCCCTGAAGACCTCATTGATGAGCTCTTGGAAAACGGCTGGGGCATTACATAACCCGAAGGGCATCACCAGGTATTCGTAATGCCCGTCGGGTGTATTAAAGGCCGTCTTCCACTCATCGCCCTTTCTTATCCGTATCAGGTTGTACGCACCCCGCAAGTCTAGTTTCGAAAAGACCTTGGCGTTGGTGACCTGTGTGAATAAGTCGTCTATCAGGGGCAGCGGATAGCGATTCTTCACCGTAATCTTATTTAGGCCCCGGTAATCAATGCAGGGCCGTAGGCCTCCGTCTTTTTTCTTAACAAAAAAAGAAACCTGCCCCAGCAGGCGACCGGGAGGGGTGAATGAAACCCTTGGCCAAATTTTCACAGATGTATTTCTGCATGGCCATTTTTTCAGGCCCAGATAAATTGTACAAATGGCCCGGGGGGGGGCATACAACCTGAACGGAGATCGATGGGACAGTGGAAAGGGCGATGTGGGGGTAACTTGTCTGCTGCTTTGGGACAAAATACGTCAGAATACTCTGAATACTGTTCAGGAACCCCCTCCACCCGAATCCTGGTTTGGCCCAAAGTCACCTTCCCTAAACATTGTTGGAAGCAATGATCTGACCAGGAAATTAATTGGCCGGTGGCCCAATCAATGTGCGGAGAATGAAGGCGTAGCCATGGCATACCAAGTATAATAGTGGACGTAGACAAATGTAACACAAAAAACTGTAATGTTTCCCAATGCAGAACCCCCACAGTGATTCCTACCTCTGGTGTCTGAGACAGCGGATGATTCCTCTGCAGAGGAGAATTATCCACTGCCGTAACCTGAATGGGTGGTTCCACCGTAGTGAGCGAATACCCAATTTTTTTGCAAACTCAAAGTTCATAAAATTAGCCGCGGAGCCTGAATCAATAAAGGCTTCCGTGGCCTCGGTCTTATCTTCCCATGTAACAGTACAGGGAAAAAGCAACCGTTTTTCTTCTAGGGGTATGAGTTGGGCGCCTAGGGGAATACCCCCTACAACTCCTAGGCGGTAGCGTTTCCCGGCTTATTAGGACAGTTTCGTACTCTATGCCCCCCTTCAGCACAATACAAATATAGCTGTTCGGTCATTCTCCGCCTCCGCTCCACCTGGGTTAACTTTGACCGACCAATCTGCATCGGTTCGGTTGGAGGCAAAACCGGAGGAGATGAGACAGTAGGAGGTGGGGTCACTGGGGCTGTGGCGTAAGACACCACTCTGACCCGGGAACTACCTCTGGTCTGTTTTTGGTAGCGCAGCCTGCGGTCGATACGGATGGCCGCTGAGATGGCCTCATCGACTGTTCTGGGCTCGGGCTGACTAAGCATCAGATCAGAGACCTCATCAGACAGCCCTGACAAGAAAGAATCTAACAGGGCATAAGTGTCACACCTGGCTGTAACTGACCATCTCCTAAATTCAGCTGCGTAATCCTCGACCGGACCTTTGCCTTGACGCAACAGCTTGAGCTTCAGCTCAGAAGTCGAGGCAAGATCCGGGTCGTCGTAAATTACTGCCATAGCCTTGAAAAATTCTTCTACGGAGGTAAGGGCTAGGTCTCCGGTGGGCAAACTGTATGCCCATGTCTGAGAGTCGCCCGATAACAAGGTTTTTTATAAATGTGACCTTTTGGGCCTCAGTTCCTGAAGATCGGGGTCTCAATTCGAAATAGGATAACACTCTACTCCTAAAATTACGAAAGTCAGATCTGTGACCAGAAAATCGTTCAGGTACGGGCATACGTATATCAACACTAGGAGGGGATCGCACCTCATCCACTGACGTCTGGAGGGCTTGAACAGACCCTGATAGGGCATCAATTAATGCTTGATGACTACCCAGCACTTGATTGATGTTATCCACCGAAGTGGCAAGTGTGCCCAGACGGTCAGTGCGTGCGTCCAAATTGTTTTTTGGTCTGGCGTTCTGTAACGATCGGTGTAACACAGAGAGGATCTGATTACCGGTGATCTGCAGTATCACTGGGAATACAGATATATACCAGATTATTGATGATCTGCAGTATCACCGATAATCAGATATATATGCTAACCTCTGGACACCTGAGTAGAGTAGTAGTGTTTGGTGCAACAGTAATACCTAGAGGACTCGGCCTCAGGGCAGTAAGGAGTACTGCACAAATTCCTTCCGGAGACCTGAACTCTCCCGGAGGGAGGAGTCAGGCTGAGAGTAGGAAGGACAACCTAGAGTGACACTCAGGAGGGAGTGTCACTACCAGGACTGGGAACCGCCTCTGACAGTAAGGTCGGTTCTCGAGGTCGGACAAACCAGGTCGTAACCACACAGACAGATACAGTACAGATTCAGAAGGCAGATGCGGGGTCTAAAAAACGAGCAGGGTACGGCAACAGGGTATCAGAAATATTGAGGTACAGAATCAGGAGGCAGATGCAGAGTCTTAGGGTGAGACGGGGTTCGGCAACAGAGTATCAGACTAGCAAGGTACAGGATCAGAGTACAGAAGAATAGTCAGTCAAGCAGAAGGTCATAACAAATAATTCAGTATAATTTCCTAACGCTAAGGTGTGAGATCCGTGGCCGTCAACACCTTTGGAAACTATGCTAGAACACAGATACAGACAGGTCTGAGTTCTACCACGAAGTGTTCGCAACGCCAGACAACCAGCAACTGAACAGCCAGCAGTATATATACACAGATACTCTCCAGCACCTCCCTAAGTGCTGGACCAATGAGAAAGAGCAGAGCTGGTCGGTCAGCTGACCTTTTTCTGGCTGCCATATAAGCTCTGCCTCTCCGCGCGCACGCGCGTCATTCTGAACCTAGAGGGACTATGAGTCCCAGCTACACCAACACTGTCTTGCAACGTTCCTGCTGCCCCATGCGCGGGGTTGGTCGCACCGCTGGCAGCCTCCCCGCGCTGGGACAAAGTATCGGTGGCAGGGTCATGCGCGCTAACCGCCGCGTCAGACGCAGTGGTTTCTCTGCGTTCCGCCATGCCCTTCCCGGAAACAGCCGCCTCACCCTGTACAGAGGCGGCTGTCTTTCCGTGCTTCCTCACAGATTTAAATCACAGCATGTGAAATTCTTGTGTTCAAAAAGGCAGGTGCATAAGTCATGAGCAAACAACTTGTGCTGTGATGACAATGTCAAAATTATGCATGAGATAGATGTCCTACCATATCAGAGGGTGGTGGTGGTGGGTGCAGGGCAAAAACGATTGCCTAACAGCCGCTTCGCGCAGCGGTGCTTCTTCCGAGGCTGTTCCAGATTTTCTGGCAACAAACTTTCTCCCGCAATGATTGCACCGAGTATTGTCCCGATACAGTTGATGCACCGTATTACCCTGCAACATCTTGATGCCCCATCCCTAGCCCCCACCCTCCCGATGCACCATCACCTACACAAAAGAAGAGCTTTTGAAATGGGAGACCAAGGCCCAGGCATGCCCCTGTGGGACAATGTCTGGACCCACATTGAACAATGGACCTGCAGCAGTAGTTACCGGCCTAGAGGCAGGAGAGCGGGTGCTCAAGTAAGACTCAAAAGGGAAGGCCTGAGGTCTCCCATCCCAGCCATTTTGCTAGTGAACATTTGCTCCCTCCCGAACAAGCTGGACGAGCTGCTACTACTACTTGGCAGTAAACCCTCGCTAAAAGGCAGCTCCCTAGTACTCTGCTTCACTGAGACCTGGCTAAGCAATACCATCCCCGACAACTCCCTCAACCTACCAGGCTTCAATCTTTTCCGTGCAGACTGTGACCACTCTCTCTCAGGGAAAAGTAAGGGCGGCGGAATCTGCTTTTGTATCAATGCTACTTGGTGCTCCAACACAACCATCCTGCAAAATTACTGCTCTTCAGACATCGAGTTTCTACTCATAAACTGCAGGCCTCAGTACTCATGAAGGGAGTCCACCTCCTATGTCCTCGCAGGTGTCTACGTTCCCCCGGATGCAGACATCAAGAATGCCCTGCATATACTCAGTGACACCATATCGTTGTGGGAGACGTCTCTTCCGGACACTCTCTTTATCATCTTGGGGGATTTTAATAGTGCAAACCTACGCCAGGAGCTGCCCCGATACAGGCAACATGTCACCTGCCCCATCAGGAACCAGAACACCCTGGACCATTGCTACACGGTCCTCAGAGACGCGTACAAGGCTACCCGCCGGGCTGCCCTATGTAACTCTGACCACTGCCTAATCCATCTGATCCCCACCTACAGAAGGCACCTTGAAACCTCCAAGCCAACTGTCAGGAGAGTCACCTCCTATATTAGTTTTTGCGAGGAGTCATGCATCCCAATGACGACTGTCAAAGTTATCCAAATAGCAAGCCCTGGTTTAAAGGCAGGCTCCGCCGACTCCAGAGGATCAAAGAGGAAGCACACAAATCTGGCACCCCAGAGGAGTTTAGGGAGGCCAGGAATACCCTGAATCAAGAGCTAAAGGCAACAAAGAGAGACTCCTTGAACAAACTGAGTATGAACCTGCAGTCCAACATCTCACGGGATGTCTGGAAAGGCCTCAGGGCTGCCACAAACTTAAAGCCCCTCCCCCTCCTTCAACACACACCTCAGCATTGCGGTAGCTGAGGAGCTCAACAAATTCTATTGCAGTTTCGAGCACCAATCCACTCACCTCATGAACCTAGCACTGAAATCCTCACCAAGGGAGCTTCTCCCAACCTCATCCTGCCAAACTGTCATTGCCTCCCTGGCAATGGAAATAGTCCGCGAGGCTGATGTATTATGGCACCTCCAGAAGCTCAACTCCAGGAAGGCTTCAGGCCCGGACGGCATATGCCCTACCTGCCTGAAAACCTGTGCAAGGCAGCTAGCCCCGATCCTCTCCTCCATCTTCAGTAAGTCCCCAAGAAGCCAGGAGTCACAGATCTTAACAACTACAGACCTGTCGCCTTAACTCCAATAATCATGAAGCCCTTTGAAAGACTCGTTCTCTCTTATCTGCGGGATCACACCACCACCATAATGGATAGCCAGGTAACTGGTATTGTTTAAAAGGGAATAAATATGGCAGCCTCCATATCCCTCTCGCTTCAGTTGTATTTTAAAATTCCTAAGTGTTGGCAGTTAAGAGATGCATTTCATTTTACATACTTTCAATCAACAAAATTGTAATATGCAAATTAGAGGAGTAAAGGTTGAGGTGTCTGAGTCGGAGTCCGTGGAATCCTAACCTGAGGAGTCAGTCGGTGGATTTTTGTCCCTACTCCACAGCCCTGGTTCAAACAAGTCTTCAAGCAAAGTTATTGAACAGGTAATAGATGATCCAGGTTATGAGATAGTTCAAGCAGATCTGCATGCAGTGTTAGATAGATGATGCAAGTTATGACACAGTTCCATTTAGTCTGCATGCAAAGTTATTCAACATGTAACAGATGCTCCAGGTAATATGTGATAAAGTTTATATGAGACTGCATGCACACTGTGCAGTTGGCTGGTAAGGAAAGTAGGATTCTACTTATTGTCCAGTTCAAGTAGCATGCAAGGGATATCCAATAACCGGCAAAGGTTGGTCCAGGCGGCAAGCATGGGGTATCCAGTAACTAGCAGAGGTCGGTCCAGGTGGCAAGCAAGGGGTATCCAATTACAGGCAAGGTTGGTTCAGGTAGCAATCAATGATTTCCAGGAATCAAGCAGAGGTTAATCACAACAGACAAGAGTAGTCAAATAAAAGCCAAGGTCAATATCCAGCGTATCATTAACAATTGAGTGCACACCCAGCAACTAGCCAAAGCTATGCTTATCACGAGCGATGAGTGGGAGCACTCTGCAGATTTAAATACAATACATCATCCAATCAGTGGCTGGCCACACTCCGCACATCCAATCACACAGTAAGGCCCTGCCTAGGTGTCAGCTGTAAAGTCAGCTGACGCCGCTCTGTCAGCTGACCGGAGTCAGCTGACTATTGTTTACGGTTGCGGAGGGCGTACTGGGAACGCTCTCTCTGCCTATCAGAATGTGCGGTCTGTGAGCCGGCAGCGTCATCATTGGGGAACAAGCGCCGAGACCTGGAAGCGGCGGATTCCGCCCGGGTCTTGGTGGAATCGATAACATCAACAGATGCATTCCTTATAGTACCCCTCCCCCTCAGAACACTCTAACCTAGGTTTGTCAGGATGTCTAGAATAAAATTCTTTAACAGCTAGACCATCATGAACCTGTTTGGTCGGAGCCCAAGATCTCTCCTCTGGTCCATACCCCTTCCAGTCAATAAGGAATTGAAGAGAATTGCGGAAAAATCGAGAATCAAGAATTCTCTCCACCTCATATTCTTGTTCACCATCAATTTTAACAGGTGGAGGAGGAGTATCTGAGTGCTCAAAATTGGCAGCAGATTTCAATAATGAAACATGAAATGAATTTACACCTCTCATGGTGCTGGGCAATTTTAATCTTTAAGTTACCTTACTGCTTTTCTTCAGGATAGGATATGGACCCATGAATTTAGGACCCATTTTAGCAGACGGTTGGCAGAGAGAAATATGTTGAGTGGAGACCCATACCAAATCCCCAGGAGAAAATTCTTCCTCCTCAGATCTGTGCATATAAAAAAAAAATTTGGATTATTAAAGGATACCACAACTGACATGTGGCATAATGAGATAAACATGGGTATGTACAGTGCCTAGCACACAAATAACTATGCTGTGTTCCTTTTTTCCTTTCTCTGCCTGAAATAGGTAAATATCAGGTATGTAAGAGGCTGACTCAGTCCTGACTCAGACAGGAAGTGACTACAGTGTGACCTTCACTGATAAGAAATTCCAACTATAAAACACTTTTAGAAGAAAATGGCTTCTGAGAGCAAGAAAGAGATAAAAAAGGGGGAAATTCTTATCAGTGAGGGTCACACTGTAGTCACTTCCTGTCTGAGGTAGGACTGAGTCAGCCACTTACATGCCTGATATTTACCTCTTTCAGGCAGAGAAAGAAAAAAAAGGAACACAGCATAGTTATTTGTGTGCTAGGCACTGTACATACCCATGTCTATCTCATTATGCCACATGTCAGTTGTGGTATCCTTTAACAGCATTCTTAATATTCTCCTGTACTTGTTTCCAGACCTGATTACAGCATGAATGCCATTCTTCCAGATCGGTACAAACTTGGAATGGTGACATTTTAGTTGAACTGTTAACCTGATTATTAATGACAAACTCAGCAAAAGGCAAACATTGAGCCCAATCCTCTTGACAATTAGCAACAAAACATCTCAAATATTGTTCAAGTAACTGATTCATTCTTTCAGTTTGACCATTGGTCTCTGGATGAAACCATGAAGAGAAGGAAAAAGAGATTCTCAAATTTTCACAGAAAGCTCACCAGAATTGAGACACAAACTGTACCACTCTATCAGAAACCACATTTTCAGGAATACCATGTAACTTAAAGATATTTTCAACACTATCTGCAAAGAGTTTGTATGTTCTCTCCGTGTCTGCGTGGGTTTCCTCCGGGCACTCCGGTTTCCTCCCACATTCCAAAAACATACGGATAAGTTAATTGGCTCCCCCTAAAAAAATTGGCCCTAGACTACAGTACTTACACTACATAATATAGACATATGGCAATGGTAGGGATTAGATTGTGAGCTCCTTTGAGGGACAGTTAGTGACAAGACAATATATATATAAACACTGTACAGCGCTGTGTAATATGTCGGCGCTATATAAATACTAAATAATAATAATAATAACAAAAATATTAGCTAATTCTTTGGCTGAAGGAAGTTTGGGCAATGAGACAAAATGAGCCATTTTGCTAAATCTATCGACTAACACCCAAATAACTGTTTTCCCTTGAGAGTTTGGTAGCTCCACAATGAATTCCATGGATATATGCGTCCATGGTTTCTCAGAAATGGGTAATGGGAGAAGACCACCCTTAACCACTTTACCCCCGGTGGTACGAATTTCTCCGTCCCTTTTTTCCCTCCTAAAAAACCAGGGACGGAGAAATCCGTACCTTCCGCGCTCCCGCCGCTGTCCGCGCTACCGCCGCTCGTGCGCGTGCACCCGCCGCTCGTGCACGCCGCCGCCTGCTTGCCCGGAGATCAATGAACGGGAAAATCCATTCCTGTTCGTTGATCTAAGCCCCCCGCAATGATCTGCTGCTTCTTTCAGAAACAGCGTGATCATTGTGAGTCTCCCAGCCTCCTACTGCTTCCTGTAAGCGTCCTTCCGGTCGCTTACAGGTCGCATGTAAACATACTCACTGTGACCATCTTGTGTCCAAATAGCAAACTACACCCTAATGCATTTTACACATACAAATAAATTGTTTTACATAATAAATTAACTCATTACCTCCCACACTCCCCAATTTTTTTTTTTTGTAATTAAAAAAAAAATATATATACAATAAAAAAAAAAACATAAATAGTTACCTTAGGGACTGAACTTTTTAAATATTTATGTCAAGAGGGTATAACACTGTTACTATATAAACTACGGGCTTGTAATTAGGGATGGACGCAAAACTGAAAAAAATGCACCTTTATTTCCAAATAAAATATTGGGGCCAAACATTGTGATAGGGACATAATTTAAACGGTTTTATAATCGGGAATAATGGGCAAATAAATTTCATGGGTTTTAATTACAGTAGCATGCATTATTTAAAAACTAATGGCCGAAAACTGAAAATAATAATTTTTTCCCACATTTTTTCCTATTTTCCCCATTAAAACACATTTAGAATAAAATAATTCTTGGCATAATGTCCCACCTAAAGAAAGCCTAATTGGTGGCGGAAAAAACAAGATATAGTTCATTTCATTGCGATAAGTAATAATAAAGTTATAGACGAATGAATGGACGGAGCGCTGAAAGGTGAAAATTGCTCTGGTGTTCAAGGGGTAAAACCCCTCAGCTGTGAAGTGGTTAATGAGGAGCAGATCAGTGATTTACTGCGGTCACAGACAGAACAAGATTTAACAAATGCAACATCATCTTTGTTCAAGGAAGACCACCAGACATGTCTTTTCAACAATTCAATTGTTTTCTTTTCCCCGGGATGACCCACCGATTTAACGTCATGAAATTGTTTCAATACTTGGAGTTTCAAATTGATGGGAACAAAACGTTTTTCAGGTGGCTTTACTTGAGGTGCCTGATCTTAAAGAGGAGCTGTTAGGTATAACACATATATCAGTAGCTAAATATTGGCTGTACTTACATTACATATCCATTTCACTGTCCACGTTTGGATTTCACAGAATTTTTATATTTTATTTGCAGAGATTGATGCTCCTGACAGTTCATGGCAGGTTCCATCTTTGACTGTCTTTTATGAAGCCAATTGAGATGTAATATACTCCCTTACCCTGCTTCCTGATTGATTGATTATTCTTTAGCCCTCCCAAGTCCCAGCCCTCAGACACTCCCACCAGTCTCTGGTCTAACGGGGGCATATTGTCTGTCACAATATACCCCGGGGGGGGGCGGGCGAGCATGCTGTCAGTCGCGAGGGGGGGTGGGTGGTGCAGGCGATCGCGCTGTCAGTCGTGGGGGGCGCAGGCGAGCGCTGTCAGTCACGGGGCAATCGCGCTGTCAGTCATGGTGGGGGATGGTGCGGACGATTGCGCTGGGAGTTGCGAGGGGGCGCAGGTGATCGGGCTGTCAGTTGCGGGGCGGGGGGGTGCGGCCAATTGCGCCGTCAGTCGGGGGGTGGGCGAGCACGCTGTCAGTCGCAGCGGGGGTGCGGATGATCGCGCTATCAGTCGCGGGGGGGCGCAGGCAATTGTGCTGTCGCAGGGTGGGGGGTGAGGGCGAGCATGCTGTTAGTCGCGAAGGGGAGCTATCGATCACGCTGTGAGTCGCAGGGGGGGGGTGTGGGCAATCGCGCTGTCAGTCGAGGGGAGGCTGTCAGATGAACAGAGGTGTGGATGGGGAAGGAGGGGGAGCTAGTCTACTTTAGGGGACCCACTGGAAATCCCCATAGACAAAGTGACAGCACTGCAAACCGCAGCGATTTACCGCCTTACTGCCTCCACAACCCCCACATGCTATATATCATTACAAAGCTCTGAATATTCTCTACCGGACTATATAAAGCTTTCCATGCTGCGATACAAACCTGCTGAGTAAATGGCCCCGAAACACCGCACTCGCGTTTGCATTTTCTTTCTTCTGTGTTTTGGAAATTCTTCCTCCTGATTGGAGGAATGTTGTGCTGGGGGCGTGAGTTAGTGAAGAGGGGAAAAAAGGAGATAGGAAGCAGCCAATCAGGCTTCAGTTAAGAATTAGGGTGGGATAGGGAAATGAAGGGGAGGACCAGGGAGGGCAGTAGGGAGAAGAAGCAGCCCCAGCATGCTCTGCACCTTCTATTATGCGGCCTGCGGCCTCCTTAGCAGCTTGGGGATAAAGAGAATTGCTATTCAGCCAACTAAAAAGTAAGATAGCTTTTTAACTTCAGTATTGTCTTTTTGGCTTCCTTCCACACTGTTTAACAAAGGGGAACAGAGATGTAAATTATCTTTTTTTGCCTAACAGTTACTCTTTAATGAGACTCTGAAGCGAGAATAAATCTCGCTTCAGAGCTCATAGTTAGCAGGGGCATGTGTGCCCCTGCTAAAACGCCGCTATCGCGCGGCTAAACGGGGGTCCCTTCACCCCCAAACCCACCCCTGCAAAACTTGGTCGTAGATTTAGTCGTGATTTATTTCTTCCTGGAGGCAGGGCTAACTGCTGCAGCCCTGCCTCCAGTCGCGTCTATCAGCGGCGCATCGCCGCCTCTTCCCCGCCCCTCTCAGTGAAGGAAGACTGAGAGGGGCGGGGGAGAGGCGGAGATGCACGCTGACAGACACGCGTGGGGCAGCCTGCCCCAATGTGGAAGCGCTCCCCGGCTGTACGGAACGGATTTGGGGGTGAAGGGACCCCCTTTAAGCCACGGGATAGCTGCGTTTTAGCAGGGGCACACATGCCCCTGCTAACTATGAGGTCTGAAGCGAGATTTATTCTCGCTTCAGACTCTCTTTAAGCAGCATAATACTTTTCTTAGGAGTCAAAGGAACAGGATCATTATTAGAGACTTCTTTTTCAAAACAGCGAGACAAGGCATCTGCCTTAATATTTTTTGAACCAGGTTTATACGTAATGACAAAATTAAATCTGGAAAAAAAACGAAGCCCATCGAGCTTTCCTTGAATTCAATCGTTTAGCATTTTCAATATATTTAAGATTTTTATCGTCAGTATAAACTGTTACTGGATTTTCAGCCCCTTCTAACCAATATCTCCATTCCTTCAGAGCAAGTTTAACCCCTAGAAGTTCTCTATTCCCAATATCAGTGTAACAAACTTCTGCAAGCTGCTCTGATAGTTTGGAGCAGCTGGCGGAAGCTTCCCCTTTCTCTTTGATCAAAGGCATTCCCGGCTTCCCTGTAGATGTGAATCAGAATGATGGCATCCCCGGCTCCCCTATAGAGGTGGGTCAGCGTGTTGGTTCTAGCAGGACATGCACAGCTCAGAGCTGTCTTTATGGGCTGAGGAGGCGTGTCTGATGGCGTGTCAGCGGTGATGTCATCAGCTGACACCTTTTTGCAGGAGGTGCTGTCATCTCTGGAGGCTGGGTTTGTGCTCTGCCTCCTGGGTATTTAAGGCCAGAGTATTCACTTGCTCGTTGGCCTTGATACTAATCAGTTCACTGGTTCTTGGCCTGTCAGTGAGTTTCGAGAGCTACATTCATATATTGTGTAAACGCACAATATATACGTACTCTAGTTAGTCAGTCTTGCTTTTTGTAATTATATATTATCATAATATTTTGAAGTAACATCTTATTGTATATTTATCTGTGTACCAACCTCTTGGCCTGCCTCTTGACATCGCAAAAAAAGTTTACGGGTTCACGTTCTGATTTCAGTAATTTCCGTAACAGATGTATGTCCTACTTTGAGGTCAGGTCTAGATCTTCGGGAACAGAGTCCCAGAAGATTACGCTGATTAAGTCCTTACTGCAGGGTGACTCACAAACCTGGTCCTATGGATTAAATCCAGATCATGTAGCTCTCACCTCGGTTGAAAGGTTTTTTTTGATGCCATGGCAACCATATATGCTGATCCTGATATTTCAGCCACAGCTACTCATAAATTACGAGACTTAGGTCAGGGTAGGCATACTGTTGAGGAGTATGCGGCTGAGTTTAGGAATTGGCCTGTACCCATTAAATGGGGTGGGGCAGCGCTCTTAGACCAATTTCTTTTCGGCCTAGCCAATTCTGTAAACAATGTATTTGTGAGCCAGCCTGAGCCTAGGAATCTAGAGGATGCTATTTCTCTGGCCATCAACGTTGACAGACGGATTAGACACCGACGTCAGGGAAAAGTCTATTCCGTCTCAGGGAACCTCCGGTCAGGTGAAGAACCCATGCAACTGGGCTTCTCCAGATTTTCACCTGCGGAGAAGTTTACGAGAAGCAGGAGGGACTCTGTATGTATTGTGGTGAGAAGGGTCATTTTGCTCAAATTTGCTCTGCAAAGAAGGCTCCGGAAAACTCCAGCGCCTAGGTGAAGTTGGGGAACTTCACTTGGGCGAGCTAGTTTTTCCTCTCAAAATGAAAAAGTTTTGATTGCCAGTTACTATACATTGGGACGGTAAGTCGTTCCAATCAGAAGCCTTTATCGATTCCGGTGCGGCAGGTAACTTTATTGATACCACTTTTGCAGCCAATCTGGGTATTTCTGCCATTCCTGGCAGAGCAAGCTTTATGTCACAGCTATTGACGATACTCCATTGCAGACTATAAAACACATTTCTATTACACCTGAAATATCAGTACAAGTTGGAGCTTTGCATTATGAAAAAATTCAGTTCTATATGCTCAGAATGCCGTCCAGTCCTATTGTATTAGAAAAAAAAAATTGGTGGATTATGCCCATGTATTGATTACAGGGGGTTAAACAAAATTACGGTAAAAAATAGATACCAGTTGCATTTGATTGATGACCTATTCGCTCAGGTATCAGGGGCTAGAATATTCTCCAAACTGGATTTGCGGGGTGCTTATAATTTGATTAGAATACGTCAAGGGGACGAGTGGAAGACAGCCTTCAACACTCAGGACGGTCACTATGAGTATATGGTGATGCCCTTTGGTCTGTGTAATGCACCCGCTGTTTTCCAAGATTTTGTAAATTACATATTCAGGGATGTTTTTGGGAGATTTGTGGTTGTCTTCTTGGATGACATTCTAGTGTACTCTAATTCTTTGTCCGAACATCAGAGTCGTATAAGATTTGTTCTACAGAAACTGAGGGAGAAATCCTTATTTGCTAAATTCGAGAAATGCCTGTTTGAGGTTACACAAGTTCCTTTCCTGGGTTATGTTATTTCAGACACTGGCTTGTGTATGGATGAGAAAATACTGTCAGCAGTACTGGACTGTCCACCACCCAAAGGCCTCAAGGCCATTCAACGGTTTATTGGTTTTGCCAATTACTACCGTAGATTCATGAAGAATTTTTCCTCCCTGGTTGCCCCTCTAACTGACTTGACAAAAAAGGATGCAGAGCCTGTCAATTGGTCTCTGCAGGCATACAAAGCTTTTTATGACCTAAAAACAGCTTTCTGCTCTGCTCCCATCCTCACTCACCCTGATGTAAACTTACCTTCTATTGTTGAGGTTGATGCTTCTGAGTTGGGGGTGGGAGCCTTTCTCTCTCAGTTTTCCGGTCGTCCGGAACAGTTGCACCCCGTTACTTCTTCTCCAAGTAATTCTCTCCAGCAGAACGCAATTACGACATTGGTAACCAAGAACTGCTGGCGGTCAAGATGGCTTTTGAGGAGTGGAGGCACTGGCTAGAGGGAGCAATTCATCCAATTACAGTCTATACAGATCACAAAAATCTGGAATACATTGGGGGGGCTAAAAGGCTTAATCCCAGGCAGGCACGATGGGCACTATTCTTTTCTCGTTTCAATTTTGTAATCACGTATAAACCTGGGTCCAAGAATGTGAAGGCTGATGTCTTATCCAGAACCTTTGAACCTGAAACATCTCAGGACGTTTCTCCTAAAAAGATTGTGCCCACACATTGCGTTCTGTGAGTGCTACTAACACTCAAGAATTTCCAAATTTGTATGGGTCTCTACAGTCTTTTCAACAAGATAGCCCTCCGGAGAAACCTCCTGGAGTTTATTTTGTACCCTTGCACTTACGTCTTCAGATACAACAGAGTAACCAAGCAGCTCAGGGTGACCCAAACTACTAGAAATGTATAGGGGGATGAAAGGAACCAAAAAGCCCTCCTACTAAAAAAGCAAAGCTAGGTGTAATTGCCTTCTTAAAACAGAAGGAAATTTGCAATAATTCAGTTATAAATGAACATTTGTGGTTACCCACAATGCACACCTACTAAATATGCAAATTATCCCTTTCCGCCCTTGTGAGGCCAAGCAAGCATCCAGAACCGCTGGTTTATAGCAAGCCTATAGCTTTAAGTTTTACACAGCCATATCAAACCCACGTGTAGACAGCCTGTTTCGGACTTTTGGTCCTCATCAGTACATGACAGGGATTGATAAGGCTGTATGAAATAGGGCTTGCTTGGCTTAACAAGGGCGGAAAGGGATAATTTGCATATTTAGTAGGTGTGCATTGTGGGTAACCACAAATGTTCATTTATAACTGAATTATTGCAAATGTCCTTCTGTTTTAAGAAGGCAATTACACCTAGCTTTGCTTTTTTAGTAGGAGGGTTTTTTGGTTCCTTTCATCCCCCTATACATTCCTAGTAGTTTGGGTCACCCTGAGCTTCTTGGTTACTCTGTTGTACTCGACCAAGCCCTATTTCATACAGCCTTATCAATCCCTGCCATGTACTGATGAGGACCAAAAGTCCGAAACAGGCTGTCTACATGTGGGTTTGATATGGCTGTGTAAAACTTAAAGCTATAGGCTTGCTATAAACCAGCGGTTCTGGATGCTTGCTTGGCTTAACAAGGTCGGAAAGGGATAATTTGCATATTTAGTAGGTGTGCATTGTGGGTAACCACAAATGTTCATTTATAACTGAATTATTGCAAATTTCCTTCTGTTTTAAGAAGGCAATTACACCTAGCTTTGCTTTTTTAGTAGGAGGGCTTTTTGGTTCCTTTCATCCCCCTATACATTCCTAGTAGTTTGGGTCACCCTGAGCTGCTTGGTTACTCTGTTGTACTCGACCAAGCCCTATTTCATACAGCCTTATCAATCCCTGCCATGTACTGATGAGGACCAAAAGTCTGAAACAGGCTGTCTACATGTGGGTTTGATATGGCTGTGTAAAACTTAAAGCTATAGGCTTGCTATAAACCAGCGGTTCTGGATGCTTGCTTGGCTTAACAAGGGCGGAAAGGGATAATTTGCATATTTAGTAGGTGTGTATTGTGGGTAACCACAAATGTTCATTTATAACTGAATTATTGCAAATTTCCTTCTGTTTTAAGAAGGCAATTACACCTAGCTTTGCTTTTTTAGTAGGAGGGCTTTTTGGTTCCTTTCATCCCCCTATACATTCCTAGTAGTTTGGGTCACCCTGAGCTGCTTGGTTACTCTGTTGTACTCGACCAAGCCCTATTTCATACAGCCTTATCAATCCCTGCCATGTACTGATGAGGACCAAAAGTCCAAAACAGGCTGTCTACATGTGGGTTTGATATGGCTGTGTAAAACTTAAAGCTATAGGCTTGCTATAAACCAGTGGTTCTGGATGCTTGCTTGGCTTAACAAGGGTGGAAAGGGATAATTTGCATATTTAGTAGGTGTGCATTGTGGGTAACCACAAATGTTCATTTATAACTGAATTATTGCAAATTTCCTTCTGTTTTAAGAAGGCAATTACACCTAGTCTTCAGATACTTCAGGTATTTTATGACTAAATTGGCAGGGCACCCTGGGGAAACTAAAACCTTAGATCTCCTGTCCCGTCATGTGTGGTGGCCTTCTATTAACAGGGACTGCAAAGCTTTTGTGGCAGCCTGTGCCACTTGTGCCAGAAATAAGGTGTTCCGGGCTGCCCCCGGGGCCATCTTATGCCATTACCCATTCCATCGAGACCCTGGTCCCATCTCTCGATGAATTTTGTGGTGGACCTACCCTCCTCTGGAGGTAAAACGGTAATGTGGGTCATTATCGACCGTTTTAGTAAGATGGCACATTTTGTACCGGACTACCCTCAGCTCAGGAATTGGCTAAACTATTCATTACACATGTATTTCGCCTACATGGAATTCCTGAGAATATAGTGTCAAATGGGGGTTCAATTTATTTCACGTTTCTGGTGTGCTTTCAGCAGTCTCTTGGGTATCAAGCTGTCCTTTTCGTCTAGGTTTCACCCTGAAACCAATGGTCAGACAGAAAGAACTAATCAATCACTAGAGCAGTATTTCTGCTGTTTTGTGTCAGACTGTCACATAAAAATAAGCTATATTGAAAAGCTCAGAATGGTCACTCCTCATACATACACATCAAGAGCAACTAATCACATGAAAGATATAGAAAAATACAGGAATAACCTTAAGAAAAATGTCATCTCAATATATAAATACTAGATGCATCCCATAAATTATCCCTAAAAGTGCGGAAAAAACCTAAGCCTAAGATACACTGGCCCCGATTGCCACCCAGACCCAACTTATCTCAAATACAAAAGGATAAATCATACTCACTATTTAAACCTCCTCGACCCATAGTTCCTAAACGTCTAATCCATCCTGCTTAAAATGTTAACAATGCTTTTAATCTATCTCCACCACGTAACGTCCTAGGTACGCTGTCTATGACTTGAATCCTAAATTGTGACACTGAATGTCGAAACTCGACAAAATGGGACGACACTGCTTGTTCCCGATTCTGGCCACGTATGGCACACTTGTGTGATGAAAGACGCACACGTAAAGGTTGTATCGTCATACCGACATAAGCTAAGCCACAAGGGCATTTAATGAGATATACTACATATGTTGAATCGCAAGAATAGCGTCCACGGATCTTAAACTCAGTTCCCAAAGATGGGTGATTAAAACTATCACCCTTCATAATGTGGCTGCAAGCATGGCAACTTAAGCATGGATAAGTGCCAAATTTGCTCGCCAAGTCAGTCGCTGCAGGGGTCGTCCCATATTTGTCTGGTCCCACTTTATCCCTAATCGTGGGAGGTCTTTTGAAGGACAGAAGTGGAGGATATCTAAACTCATGAACTTGTGGGAAGGACTGGCGTAAGAGGCCCCAGTGTTTCCGTATAATGACCCCCAGCTGAGCGCTGCAGGCATTATAAGTGGAAACAAAGGGAAGTCTAAGGCCCTGCTGGTGTCTAGGTCTACTGTCCCGTTCCTTGAAAGTATGGTCAGAATAACCTCGTTGTTTAAATTTAGAAACAGTCTCCTGTAGTCGTTGGTCACGCATAATCGGATCTGAAACTATCTTTGAAACTCTCGCAAATTGTCCCCGGGGAATATGTTCTCTCACTGATCGGGGATGGAAACTAGAAAATTGTAAGAGGGAATTACGGTCAGTAGATTTAACATAAAGGTCCGTGATAAAATGGTTTCCTTGATGGATCACCACAGTATCCAAAAACGGAACACGTTCCAAATCTGAGTGGGCAGTTAGTCTAATAGATGGACACTTATTACTCAACTCACATATAAATAGATCGAGCTCCAAACGTGGCCCCCTCCACACGCAAAATACATCGTCAATGTATCGCCACCAACATAAAACATGTCGGCGGAAGTACAGACTTTGATACACAAATGCCTCCTCATAGAGGCCCATAAAAAGATTGGCGTAGGAGGGGGCCACGTTGGAGCCCATTACCGTTCCTCTCAGCTGTCTATAAAAATTACCACCAAAGAAGAAGTAATTCTCTTCCAGAATAATGTGTAATAATTGAACCGCAAACTTCCTATGTGGAGTCTGTAAATCAGAATGTGTTAACAAAAACCAATCGACAGCCTCCACACCCCTATCATGTGGGATGGAGGTGTAGAGGCTCTCAACATCCAACGTAACAAGAAGAACATCCTCATCCCCAACATCTAATGAGCTAAGTTTACTAAGGAACATAGAAGTATCCCTCAAATATGAATCCAGTCCAATAACTAAAGGCTGAAGAAGTCTATCCAAAAAAACTGCTAATGGGACAAACACAGAATCCACGCCGGCCACAATGGGTCGCCCTGGTGGCCGGCGTGGATTCTTGTGAATCTTAGGAAGAATATATAAAGTAGGAGTAGCTGGATACTCTTTTTTTTAAAGAAATCTTCTCAGGTCACTATCAATAATATCCTGTTGGATAGCTTTATCAAGAAGATGATCAATTCTTCGAATGATGTTGGCTAAAGGATCACCACCAAGTCTTAGATAGACCTCTTGTTGGGCCAATTGATTCAAAATTTCCTCTTGATAGTATGATGTATCTAATACCACCACTGCACCGCCTTTGTTGGCTGCGCAGATGGCTGTCAATGCCTCTCTTTCCTGTTTACTCATATTGAAGTTGACCTGAGTTCTTCTTTGTTTAAAATCTTGCTCCACTTTCTTAAGATCATCCATAACATTCTTGGAAAACAGTTCCACAACAGTGTTATAAACTGTTCTAATCACCTCTTTCCGGCACCAGCAACTTCTTATAGTTGCGTCTCACGGACTGTGAGATAACTTGACTCTCAACACAGCAAGCCGGAGATAGACTTTCTCAGGCTTCTTCAATATTCACGTTATTTATTCAGGAAACAGAAATACAGATAGATACAGTTCATCATATCCTAGCCACGCCAATCTTCATGTTGCGTTACAAGCTTCTTGATTAAACTTCCTGCTGAAGTCAATCAGGTACCTTCTTTCTAAACTACGTTACACTAGACTACCTATGTACAGCATATATTATATCAGATTACATATCGAATGAAAATACTTAGAAGTTCCAGTCAGCATTGAGAGCTAGTGTGAAAGTAGGAAGCAGAGTGAGCTCCCATCGCTCATTCGGGGTTTAATACCGACTCGGAAAGAGTTAAATATGACATCATCTTCGCCATCCCCTAGATCAGACTATTGGTGGAGCCCCCTCGTGGGGTCATAATACCCACCTACTCAATTAATATTTAATGAAGCTTTTGACATACATACAAGGAATTCGGTATTTAGTAAATATGGCTGATGTTTATTGTTCTAGTGGTGTACATGCACAGGTCAGGGAGACCTGTGGCCTTGTCCATAGAACAGCTTCTTGGTATGTTCTGGTTCTGCTGATAGAACTGCAGATTTTCTCTCTAAGAGAAAATTCCCTTAAAGGGCAGGTCTGCTCCCCAAGCCTTTTTGACTAACTCAGTCCAAATAACTGAGGCCTACTTAAATTATAACAAACAGGATTACTCAGTGGCATGAACGAACTCTTGTTCCTAAGACCAAAATCTCGAAGATGTAAAGAGTCATCATCACTTGGGGAAAATCTATTTGGCATTGGATTATTAGAAAAAAATACTTTCAATTTAAGAGATCTAAAAAAATCAAAAACACTCCTGTTCAAGTTGAAAAAAATCAGGTAATCTTGTGGGACAGTAGGATAGTCCATGACTAAGGGCTCGTATCTCGATACCAGTAAGGGAGTATGAAGAGATGTTAACCACTAATTCTTGCGTTGTCTCAACACTCTCTTGGAAAGTTGCTGCGTGCCTCTGTTGTTGTTGGTATTTCCGTCGGACCCTCCTGCCCCCTCGTCGTTTTTTCGTTGTGTAGGGCGAGGGGAGGCATCTCTAGAGGATGATTGACCCTCACTAGAGGACCCATCAGTGGACTTCCCTTTGTTTCCACTTATAATGCCTGCAGCGCTCAGCTGGGGTTCATTATACGGAAACACTGGGGCCTCTTACGCCAGTCCTTCCTACAAGTTCATGAGTTTAGATATCCTCCACTTCTGTCCTTCAAAAGACCTCCCACGATTAGGGATAAAGTGGGACGAGACAAATATGGGACGACCCCTGCAGCGACTGACTTGGCGAGCAAATTTGGCACTTATCGATGCTTAAAGAGACTCCGTAACAAAAATTGCATCCTGTTTTTTATCATCCTACAAGTTCCAAAAGCTATTCTAATGTGTTCTGGCTTACTGCAGCACGTTCTACTATCACTATCTCTGTAATAAATCAACTTATCTCTCTCTTGTCAGACTTGTCAGCCTGTGTCTGGAAGGCTGCCAAGTTCTTCAGTGTTGTGGTTCTGTGATGCATCTCCCCCTCCAGGCCCCTCTCTGCACACTGCCTGTGTATTATTTAGATTAGGTAAGCTTCTCTCTTATCTTTTACAAGCTGGATAAATCCTCCTCTGAGCTGGCTGGGCTTTCACATTCTGAGGAATTACATACAGGCAGAGCTGTCTGCACTCTGCAGGACGAAACACCCTGACACTTCAGTGGAAGATAGCTGCAGGGGGAAAGAAACACACAAATGATCTCTTGAGATTCAAAAGGAAGGGTGTATACAGCCTGCTTGTGTATGAATGTATTTTCTATGTGTGGACATACTGTACATTAACCTACTTCCTGTTTTGGTGGCCATTTTGTTTGTTTGTAAACAAACTTTTTAAAACTGTTTTTAACCACTTTTAATGCGGCGAGGAGCGGCGAAATTGTGACAGAGAGTAATAGGAGATGTCCCCTAACGCACTGGTATGTTTACTTTTGTGCGATTTTAACAATACAGATTCTCTTTAAGTTGCCATGCTTGCAGCCACATTATGAAGGGTGATAGTTTTAATCACCCATCTTTGGGAACTGAGTTTAAGATCCGTGGACGCTATTCTTGCGATTCAACATATGTAGTATATCTCATTAAATGCCCTTGTGGCTTAGCTTATGTCGGTATGATGACACAACCTTTACGTGTGCGTCTTTCATCACACAAGTGTGCCATACGTGGCCAGAATCGGGAACAAGCAGTATCGTCCCATTTTGTCGAGTTTCGACATTCAGTGTCACAACTTAGGATTCAAGTCATAGACAGCGTACCTAGGACGTTACGTGGTGGAGATAGATTAAAAGCATTGTTAAAATGTGAAGCAGGATGGATTAGACGTTTAGGAACTATGGGTCGAGGAGGTTTAAATAGGGGCTATGATTTATCCTTTTGTATTTGAGATAAGTTGGGTCTGGGTGGCAATCGGGGCCAGTGTATCTTAGGCTTAGGTTTTTTCCGCACTTTTAGGGATAATTTATGGGATGCATCTAGTATTTATATATTGAGATGACATTTTTCTTAAGGTTATTCCTGTATTTTTCTATATCTTTCATGTGATTAGTTGCTCTTGATGTGTATGTATGAGGAGTGACCATTCTGAGCTTTTCAATATAGCTTATTTTTATGTGCTTTGTGCGTATATTTTTACGTTTTTTTTTGCGTATTGCATTTATTTTTATTCACTATTTTGAATTCTTTTGCGTATTTTTATACGCCACTCCCACAATTTTTACGCGTTCTTTCTTGTCAGTATTCATGCAGATGGTTTTACGCGTTACTTTCATGTTTTTACGCGTCTGAATACAATATATGCGTACTTTTTTACGCGTCTGAATACAATCTATGCGTACATTTTTACGCGTCACGTGATTTTTTTACGCGTACACGGCAGTTCCCCATCAGGTCCGTTTTTTCCTATCGAGTGTGGTTTAGCAGCCGTTTTTTCTGTGGGAGTGTTGTTTGACAGTGATGTCACTTGTGGGATGTACTTCCTGTGTACTGAAGTTCCCCATCAGGTCCTCTGCTTTTTGATCTGCTCTGATTGGTCACTTCTCAAGTCCTATTTGTGGATTGGTTAACATTTGAATGTGTAGCCATATAAAAGGAGGTATGTGAGCATTGTTTGTCATTATGAGCTTGCAACTTGAAGAAGAAGCATGTCGCTTCGAAACAGCGGGCTGTAGTTGCCTTCAGCTC
Source organism: Hyperolius riggenbachi (assembly GCF_040937935.1). NCBI lineage: Eukaryota > Metazoa > Chordata > Amphibia > Anura > Hyperoliidae > Hyperolius > Hyperolius riggenbachi. The sequence goes on along the minus strand of NC_090649.1, from coordinate 349,000,758 downwards.
AATCTTGTTATGTGATTTTATTGCACAAATAAAAGAGCTATCTTTTTCACTTTAGCGGTGCTGATGATACTTCCTTTTTGTTCACCTGAGTTTAAATTTTCCCCGGGAGACCTTGTGTGGGTTTCTACCCATAATATTCCTTTACGCCAACAATCTGTGAAGTTGGGTCCTAGGTTTATTGGTCCTTACCCCATTCAGGAGAAAATTAATGATGTGGTGTATAGGGGGACACTACCCCAGTCTATCAAAGGAATGAATTATTTTCATGTCTCTCTTTTGAAACTAGCTGCCAACACCATTTCACCTTCGGCTCCTCCTCCTGTTGAGGTGGATGGTGAACCCGAATATGAAATTGAGAGAATTATATTCCTGCACAGCAAATTCATGCCAATGAATTAATTCAGGAATTCCATCGTCAACATCCTGGTAAACCAGGTGGGGAGTGTCCGGAGTCCACCCCTCGAGGGGGGGCGGGGGGGGGGGGGGTAATGTAACAAACTTACCTGCTGTGGTCTCTGCAAGCTGCTCTGATAGTTTGGAGCAGCTGGAGGATGCTTTCTCTTTGATCAAAGGCCATCCCCGGCTTCCCTGTAGACGTGATACAATATGATGGCATCCCTGGCTTCTCTATAGATGTGGGTCAGCGTGTTGGTTCTGGCATGACGCACGCAACTTAGAGCTATCTTTATAGACTGAGGAGGCGTGTCTGATGGGGTGTCAGCTGTGGTGTCAACAGCTGACACCTTTTTGCAGGAGGTGCTGTCATTTCTGGGGGCTTGGTTTGTGCTCTGCCTCCTGATGTATCCTGCGCCAATTAAGCCTAATTTGAGCGATTACTTGTGAGAGCAACCCTACCGGCCACCAAAAATAACGTTGCACCAATTCCAAAGTTTTAGATTGTACAAAATGACCGGCCAGTTGATGATCATGACAAAGTTAAAACGCTGCCACCTGACATTCCTCAGGCTCAAAGATCTTGTCTCCATGATACCAGAGTCCATCATTGTGAGTCAGAATAGGAATCAGAATCAATTTTATTTCGCCAAGTACAGCAAAGCTGTACTCGGAATTCTTTGTGGTACACATGGCATAGGCATAGTAAGGAAAACAAAACGCACAACACAACACAAACAGTTGGAGTTACAGTAATGGTATTGGTCTAACCCACATTAGTAGCAGACCCTGGTCATCAGTTAGTGTTCTTCCTGTCGTGCAGGAACAGTCAATACTGATAATAGTAATGATAATGATAATAGTAATAATGATGATGGTTGATGGTGGCCCCCATCCTGCCCAGGGCAGCGAGAACCAGGGCGGGCAGCGGCGAGGACTTGCTGGAAGGCCCCACTAGGGCATGCCAGAAGGAGGGCCTGACGGGGAGGTTGGAGTTCAGCAGCCGAACCGCTTGGGGGAAGAAGGTGTTCTTCCGTCTGGAAGTTTTGCATGGTATAGTCCTGTAGCGGTGGCCCAATGGGAGAAGCTTGAAGTAGCGTCTGCCTGGGTGGGAGGGGTCACAGGAGATCACAGTGGCCCTCTTCATCATCCTAGCGGAGTGGAGGAGATCAAGTGGTGGAAGAGGAGACCCTATGATTCTCTCTGCGTCAGTTATGACTCTCTGCAGTTTGTATTTTTCGCTGGCCGTTGCACCCATGTACCATACAATGATTGAGGAGCAGAGGATGGATTCTATAGTGGCAGTATAGAAGCTGGCCAGCAGCTTCCTGGGCATGCCGAATTTCTTCAGTTGGCGCAGGAAGAACAGCCTCTGCTGAGATTTCTTCTGAATGTTGGTGGTGTTCTGCCCCCACTTAAGGTTGTTGGAGAGAGTCGTGCCGAGGAACCGCACAGATGTCATCCTAGAGACTTCGGTACCACCAATGAGGACAGGTGGGAGGGGGGGCAGGGTTCTTTCTGAAGTACACGATTAGTTCAACGGTCTTAGCGACGTTGAGTACTAGGTTATTGTCACTGCACCAGTTGCAGATTCTCTCTACTTCGCTGTGGTACTCATGCTCTCCGGAGCTGCCATTTAGGCCGATGATGGTGGTGTCGTCTGCAAATTTGATGATTTTCACAGAGTCCGCGGATGATATGCAATTGTTGGTATATAGGGAGAACAATAGTGGTGACAATACACAGCCTTGTGGAGCCCCTGTATTGGTGGTTCTGATGCTGGAGTAGCAGTTGCCGAGCTTCACCTGTTGCGTTCTGTTTGTCAGGAAGTCCTTGATCCATGCCCGAAGGGAGGGATCTACTCCGAGCCGCGTCAGATCTGTGAGCAGGATGTCTGGGCAGATCGTGTTGAACGCTGAGCTGAAATCTAGGAACAGGATCCTGGCGTAGGAGGCAGGGTTGTCTAGGTGCTCAGTGAGGCATGCCAGGCTGGCATTGATGGCATCCTCCACGAATCTATTTGCCCTATAAGCAAATTGGAGCTGGTCGAGGTGGGCATCCGTGTGCTTCTTCAGATGGGCAAGGACCAGCCGTTCAAGGAGCTTCATAGCGTTGGAGGTTAGGGCCACTGGTCGGAAGTTGTTGTGCTCAGTGCTGCCGTTTTTTTGGGGGACTGGTACCATATCGGACCGCTTAAAACACGGGGGAACAGTACCATCCGATAATGACCGCTCGAATAAGGAGGTGAGCACAGGGGCTAGCTGATTGGCACAGGTTCTCAGGCAGATTGACGACACTCCATCTGGGCCAGAAGACTTCCTGGGGTTCAGCTTTCGGAGGTGCCGGAGTACCTCTAGTTCGTGGACAGCGACAGGAGCCAGGGCGTCGAGTTCACCCGATCTAATCTTGTCTGGAGGAGATCCTGGATTTTGGCAAAGCTGTTTGACAATACCTGGTTGGATTATCAAGAAATTCTGACTAGACAGGTTTGTGTCTGGACTGGTTTGTGATTTATTGTCAGGAAACATATGGGAGAGAGCATCAGGTTTTGTATTTTTTGATCCGGGTCAGTATGTAAAATGAATGGTAAATCTGGAGAAAAATAATGTCCATCTGGCTGTTCTGAAATTCAATCTTTTGCTGTCTTGAGATATTCTAGGTTTCTGTAATCCGTGTTTATGAGTATAGGAGGAGCAGCACCTTCCAGTAAATATCGCCAATATCGCCATTTGTCCATGATGGCCAAAAGTTCCCTGTCTTCTACATCATAGTTCCTTTCTGCATCAGAAAGGTGACTGAATGAAGAAGAACCCTTGCACCTTGTCTTTGGGAAAGTATTCCCCCAACTGCCGATTCCGAAGCATCCACTTCCAGAATGAATGGTAATACGGGATTCGGTTGTCTCAAAACAGAAGCGTCCATAACATGTTTCTTAAGTTTATCAAATGCTATTTGAGCTTCTGGGGTCCAATAAAAATGGTTCTGTTGATGGGTAAGCTGTGTGATAGGGAGGATTACTGTGGGAAAGTTTTTGCTAAATTTGCAATAAAAGTTTGCAAAGCCCACAAATCTTTGATCTGCCTTTTTGTTACCAGGAGGTGGCCAGTCAAGGATAGTTTGAATCTTCTGTGGATCCATGGTAAGACCATTGACTGAGATAATGAACCAAAGAAATAGAATTCAATCCTTCTCAAACTCACATTTCTCTGCTTTTACGTACAGTTTGTGGAGTCTTAAAGGAGTCATCAGCCAAAGTAAAGTAAAATGAGTAGTACTTACCAAGGGCTTCCTCCAGCTCCAAGCTCCCAGGATGTCCCTCACCGCAGCTCTCCCCACAGCCGTTCACCGCAGGTCCGTTCCGGTCCCCGGTGATGACGTCAGAGCGACCTCTAGTACTGCGCCTCTGTACCGCGCCTGCGTGAGCGGCGCTGTCAATCACCGCCACGTGGGCCGGAGCGGACTGCGCAGGTGCAGAACTACTGCACCTGCGCAGTCCGCTCCGGCCCACGTGGCGGTGATTTACAGCGCCGCTCACGCAGGCGCAGTACAGAGCGACCTGGTGGTCGCTCTGACGCCATCGCCGGGAACCGGGACAAACCTGCGGCGAACGGCTGCGGGGAGAGCTGCGGCGAGGGACATCCTGGGAGCTTGGAGCTGGAGGAAGCCCCCGGTAAGTACCACTCATTTTACTTTACTTTGGCTGATGACTCCTTTAAGCATGCAAGTAGTTGACAAACTTAAAGGGACACTGTAGAGGGGTCGGGGGAAAATGAGTTGAACTTACCCGGGGCTTCTTATGGTCCCCCGCAGACATCCGGTGCCCGCGCAGCGCTGCTCCGGCCCCGCCTCCGGTTCACTTCTGGAATTTCAGACTTTAAAGTCTGAAAACCACTGCGCCTGCATTGCCGTGTCTTCGATCCTGCTGATGTCACCAGGAGCATACTGCGCAGGCCCAGTATGGTCTGTGTCTGCGCAGTACGCTCCTGGTGACATCAGCGGGATTGCGGACATGGCAACGCAGGTGCAGTGGTTTTCAGACTTTAAAGTCTGAAATTCCATAAGTGAACCGGAGGCGGGGCCGGAGCATCGGTGAGTGGCTGCGCGGGCACAGGATGTCTGCGGGGGACATTTAGAAGCCCCGGGTAAGTTCAACTCATTTTCCCCCGACCCCCCTACAGTATCCCTTTAAAGTGGTATAAAACCCTGACATAACATTGAATAAAAACATGTTTTCCTACTTTTTATATGCCATACGTTTAGCATAATTGCTTTTGTGCATAAGTATTATTCATTTCAAAATTATACGTTCCTAAAGTACACTTTTTTTTATTCTGAGAGCTTACTTTGCATTTTATTCATAACTGCTTTATTCATCGTCTAACTTAAAGGAATACTATCGATTGAAACGACTTTTTTTTTAATACTCTATATTAGTGTACACATTCCCACTAGTGCTAGGGGCACTTTATTTATTCACCCAGGTCTCTCTCTCGCTATCCCTGCTTAAAAATTCATTTCTCACACAGCTCATAGTAGTTTGGGTCACCCTGAGCTGCTTGGTTACTCTGTCACACAGCTCACAAATAGATTTCACTGTGTCACTCACAGCATGCAGCAGACATGAGGAGAAATAGGCTGATCTGAGGTGGTAACAGGTAACTAAATGAGCTGGAATATAACTAGCTATACCATGAGTCTGTGTTTACACTCAGACTGGCTGCCTGCTTGAGGTGATTCACTCCAGGCTGCATCCACTTTACAAGCTGCTGAGAGGGGCAGACTGTCTACAATTGGTATTATTAGTATCTTTATCAGTCAAGAGAAGCAAAGATAATAAACACACATTGCTAGAATCTTTAACCCCTTACCACCATATCAATAAGATTATTTCAGCAAGGTGATAATTAAACTATAAACTGAGGAGTTGAAAGCAACTCCCCTGTGCAGAGATATGGTCTAGCCCTCTGGGAGCTCAGTATTAGATACATTTTGTATCCAACACTGACGCCAAAACTGACGGAGGATTTTACAGCTGAGAGGAACAGCTGTGTGAGGAATCAAATTGCTCCTAGTACTTGCCCTAATGTGTGCTACAACATACAGCATTTAAAAATAAATGCATACATCGATAGTATTCCTTTAAGCATAAATGCTTTCTGATGCATTCTGATTGACTCACTGTCTTTAGGAGACCCAGCACTGTCAGAGACGGCTTTGTTTACATTCCTCACTTGAAACAATTAAACACAAGATAACATTATCTGCAAGTTCCGATGCATCCAGCTCTGCTGGCTGGGAAGCTTCTAAGGCCTGTGTTAACCCTTTGAATTCTGTTCTATTAAAAAAAATGCTGGTGGTATATAATTTGCTGTAAATCAGGGGTGCCCACACTTTTTCGGCTTGCGGGCTACTTTTTAACCTGCAGAGTCTAGGAGATCTACCTGACCCCCCAGCATACAAAAGGATTTTTGTTACCCCCTAACCCCCCCCCCCCCCCCCCCAAAAAAAAAAGCCTAGCAGATAGTAACTGCAGGAGCCTTCTCCCCTATATGTCCTGAACCCCCTCTCCCTCTCCCAGCAGTTCAATCTTTCTCCCTTCAAGCGTTGCAAATAGCTTCAGAAATCCTCATGAAGCTACAGTGGCTTGCAAAAGTATTCAGCCCCCTTGAAGTATTCCACATTTTGTCATATTACTGCTACAAACATGAATCAATTTTATTGAAATTCCACATGAATGACCAATACAAAGTGGTGTACACATGAGAAGTGGAATGAAAATCGTACATGATTCCAAACATTTTTTACAAAAAAATAACTGAAAAATGGGTTGTGCTTAATTATTCAGCCCCCTGAGTCAACACTTTGTAGAACCACCTTTTGCTGCAATTACAGCTGCCAGTCTTTTAGTGTATGTCTCTACCAGCTTTGCACATCTAGAGACTGAAATCCTTGCCTATTCTTCTTTGCAAAACAGCTCCAACTCAGTCAGATTAGATGGACAGCGTTTGTGAACAGCAGTTTTCAGATCTTGACACATATTCTCGATTGGATTTAGAACTGGACTTTGACTGGGCCATTCTATCACATGGATATGTTTTGTTTTAAACCATTCCATTGTCGACCTGGCTTTATGTTTAGGGTCGTTGTCCTGCTGGAAGGTGAACCTCCGCCCCAGTCTCAAGTCTTTTGCAACTCCAAGAGGTTTTCTTCCAAGATTGCCCTGTATTTGGCTCCATCCATCTTCCCATCAACTCTGTCAGCTTCCCTGTCCCTGCTGAAGAGAAGCACCCCCAGAGCATGATGCTGCCACCACCATATTTGACAGTGGGGATGGTGTGTTCAGAGTGATGTGCAGTGTTAGTTTAGTGGCTTCGGATTTGACAGGACGCGGCCAAGGACGCGATCTGCTAAACAGACGGTCGCGATCTACCGGTAGATCGCGATCGACCTATTGGGCACCCCTGCTGTAAATAATATTTTAGAGCAAAGTAGCAATGCTGGGTTATATTCTGCTTTAATGATGATAAATCTCCAATGAATCGGAAAAAATAAGGATGTCATCCAAATATACGATTACAAACTGATCAATACAGTCTTGGAGTACGTCATTAATGAAGTGCTGAAACGTGGCTGGGGGATTGCAAAGTCCAAAAGGCATTGCTAAATATTCAAAGTGCTCATAACAAAATCTGAAAGCAGTTTTCAACTTGTCTCCTTCTCTTATTCTAACTAAGTTGTATGCTTTTCTAAGATCCAATTTAGTAAAGATTTTTGTTACACCTAGTTTCGGGAACGATTCAGGAACCAAAGGAAGAGGATATAGATTTTTGATTGCTACTTTATTTAATGCCTGATAATCAATGCATGGGCCTTAGTGCTTTATCCTTCTTCTGAACAAAATACCAGCATCGGCAGGAGAGGACAAAAGGATGGATGAATTCCTTCAAAGGCTCTCCTCGATATATTGTTTATGTACCACCTGGTTCAGAAAGAAGAAACATCCTACCGAACAGAATGGCTGCACCTGGAAGAAGATTAATCATATGGACGATGTGGGGGAAGTTGATCAGCTCCCTTCTTATCGAAGACATCGAGATATATATGATATCGTACAGGAATGGTTTCTGCCATTGAGGTACACCGTAAAGGGCCAGTGGATACTGGGTCTTGCTGAAAGCAACAGCTTACATAATAAAGGGAGTTGAATGTTACTTCTTCAGTGGACCAATTAATAGCAGGATTGTGGGCATGGAGCCAAGGTAATCCTAGGATGACAGGGTACAATGGGGATGATACAAGGTCAAACTTGAGTAGTTCTTGATGGTTATCCGATATGTGAGTAGGTACTGGGATTGTTTCCATGTTTGCAGGCTCAGCCTGAGCTAATAGAGGAACCATCGGTTAGATAAATATGAAGAAGTTCTTTTCAAGGACATACTGGAAATTGGTGGGTTGTGACAAATGAATTGTCCATAAAACAGCTGCAAGCTCTGGAATAGATTATTGCTGTGGTTCTAAGGATTTTTCCTGTAAACTGAAAAAGAATAGGCATAATTAAATGATTGCTGGCAATCAGAGAAGGGAATGATGATTAAAACTTGGAACTGTATTCCTTACCAGAAGAATGGAACAGACAATTCCTCAGAAAATGACCCAAGTTCCCACAATAAAAACGCAGGTTTCCTTGCCATCTTTATGTCCTTTATTCATCACACAATGGAGAGTACATAACACCAAGTTGCATGGGTTCTGGCTGATCATTGGAGGAAGCAGATGCCAGGGAGGGTGATTGATAGAGTTGGGCCGCACCTCCGATTTTAGGTTCGCGAACCGGGTTCGCGAACTTCCGCGGAAGGTTCGGTTCGCGTTAAAGTTCGCGAACCGCAATAGACTTCAATGGGGATGCAAACTTTGAAAAAAAAAAATTATGCTGGCCACAAAAGTGATGGAAAAGATGTTTCAAGGGGTCTAACACCTGGAGGGGGGCATGGCGGAGTGGGATACACGCCAAAAGTCCCCGGGAAAAATCTGGATTTGACGCAAAGCAGCGTTTTAAAGAGAACCCGAGGTGGCCTTGTATTACGTAAGTGGGGCACAGAGGCTGGTTGGGCACACTAACACCAGCCTCTGTTGCCCCATCGTGTGTCTCAAAGACCCCCCTGCTCGCCGCTATACTCCCCGCAGTGCTGGCGACACGCAGCGCGTCGCCAGCACAATGTTTACTCTAGCGCTGTCTGTCAGCGCCGCTCACACGCCTCCTCCGCATCGCCGCTACCCGCCCTCGTCCCTTCCCTCCAATCAGCGGGAGGGAAGGGACGAGGGCAGGTAGCGGCGATGCGGGGGAGGCGGCGGAGCGGCGCTGACAGACAGCGCTAGAGTAAACATTGTGCTGGCGACACGCTGCGTGTCGCCAGCACTGCGGGGGTATAGCGGCGAGCAGGGGGGTCTTTGAGACACACGATGGGGCAACAGAGGCTGGTGTTAGTGTGACCAACCAGCCTCTGTGCCCCACTTACGTAATACAAGGCCACCTCGGGTTCTCTTTAAGGGCAGAAATCACATTGAATGCTAAATGAAAGGCCTAAAGTGCTTTAAAACATCTTGCATGTGTATACATCAATTAGGTAGTGTAATTAAGGTACTGCTTCACACTGACACACCAAACTCACTGTGTAACGCACCGCAAACAGCTGTTTGTGTAGTGACGGCAGTGGCGGGTTCACTGAACAGGAATACAGTGGTGGGTTCACAGAACAGGTATGCAGTGGCAGGTTCACTGAACAGGTATGCAGTTGTGGGTTCACAGAACAGGTATGCAGTGGTGGGTTCACAGAACAGGTATGCAGTGGTGGGTTCACAGAACAGGTATGCAGTGGTGGGTTCACAGAACAGGTATGCAGTGGTGGGTTCACAGTACAGGTATGCAGTGGTGGGTTCTCAGAACAGGTATGCAGTGGTGGGTTCACAGAACAGGTATGCAGTGGTGGGTTCACAGAACAGGTATGCAGTGGTGGGTTCACAGAACAGGTATGCAGTGGCAGGTTCACTTAACAGAACAGGTATGCAGCCAGGAACAAGCTAAGCCTAACTAATCTTTCCCTATGAGAGACAGTCTGCAGCAGCTCGCCCTACTCTCACTAACGCAGGCACACGAGTGAGCGTAATGGCCGCCGCTGCATGCCTTTTATAAGGGGGGGGAGTGGCTCCAGGGGCTAGTGTAGCCTAATTGGCTACACTGGGCCTGCTGACTGTGATGTAGAGGGTCAAAGTTGACCCTCATGGTTTATTATGGGGCGAACCGAACTTCCGCAAAAGTTCGCCTGCGGGACGCGAACGCGAACCACTGAAGTTCGCATGGAACCGTTCGCAGGCGAACCGTTCGGCCCAACTCTAGTGATTGATTAGAAGGCATCCATGAGCCAGGGAAGAGTAAATGTTGGATTTCTCCAATTGTCATTCACAGTAGCGTCGGTCAATTTGAATGGCCGTCAGAATAAGGTCATCCAAGGTTCCTGGTATTCTTATTCTGGCTAACTTATCTTTGATGTACTCAGATGATCCCAGACGATACTGATGTTTTAAAGCAGACTCATTCCAATCAGTATCTGATGCCCATCGCCTGAATTCAGAAGAATATTCGTCCACTGGTTTAAAGCCTTGCTTAAGGGTAGTTTCAGCAGTGGCACAACGTTGTGGATCATCATAAAGGATGGCCATGGTAGTAAAGAACCTCTGAGTCAAATTTAGACACTGATGTTTCAGTTCAATTAACTACCTAACGACCGCGTCCCGCCAATGGCCGTGAACGCGGCGGCAGCCCCAGGACTGCCTAACGCCGCATGCGCGATCATTCCCTGCCGATTAGCCTGCTAGCCACCGATTGCGGCTAGCAGGCTGTTTGTAAACAAAAGGAAAAAGAAATCCCCTTTGTTTACAAGCGTACAGCGCTGCCGGGGACTGCAATTGGCCTCTGATTGGCCGGGGACTGCCGTCCTCTCATAGGCTGATGCCTATGAGAGGCGAAACAGGACGGTTCGCCGTTCTGTTCCATAACGATTACAGAGGGGAGGGAGGAGGGAAGGGGTGTGAGGAGGGGGGGAGGGAGAGAGAGCCTCATAGAGGCAAGGGAAAAATAATCTGCCACAGCGATCGGGCCCCTCTGGCGGCATGTCCCCAACAACAAAAAAGGAGGTGAGTCCGATCGCTGGGCTCCATAGCTGGGCTGTGCAGGAGGCTGGAGGCTGAAAAGCCTGCACAGCCCAGTGCTGCAAAGAACAGACTGGTCGTTAGGGGGGGTTAACACTGCGGGCGTCAAGTGGTTAATCTATGTGCACAAGATTGAGGTTCTCCTTGGAATAATGAAATTATAAATCCTACTTTAAAGAGGAACTGTAAGCACATAATAAACTCTTCACCAGTGTTAAGCCAGTGTCCACGTTATGGGGGAAAACCTGGTCTTTCCAGGAAATAAAAGCAAGAATACACTGTAAATACAACTTTAAGACATTAGCCCCGCCCACCAAAGACCTACATCTATGGCTGTATATTAATTAGGCCTAGGACTACAGCCTTTTGGGTAATGGCAGTTGTCTCTGTCATTGCTGGACATGGTCTCGAGGCAGGGGAAAAGTAAGTTATGTGCAGTGACGCATACAGTAAAAACCGGCGCCAGGGGAAAAAATGGCGCATGGTTCTGAATAAAACGATATTTAGCGTTTTGATGTGATTGTGTTCCAAACGCAATTTGTCGTTTTGAGTTTTGCTAAAAAAAGTTTTTTTTGCACAAGAAGATACAGCGACAGTCTCCCCAGGCTGCCTGTGGTGTGGTGGAATGGGAGAGTGCATTGCCCGGTTTCCTGCGGTGGGGCCGGAGGAGGCGATAGCTGCCCGGGGAAAAGTAGCAGATGTGCGCAGGGAGTGGAGGCCATCTCCCACCCTCTGTTCCTCACCTCGGGAGCCCCCTCCTTTTAATGATAGTTAGCGCAGCGGAAGATACAGCCGTCAGCTGATCAATTACCTCCCCAGGCTCCGGTCTTCAGCAAACGTTAGAGCTGCAGGTGACGGTGTACGCTGTTTCTTCTCTCTGCAATGCTGATTACACTACTTCCTGATTCCGTGTAATCAGCATTGCAGAGAGAACAGCGTAGACCTGCAGCTCTAATGTTTGCTGAAGACCGGTGTTGGAACACCGGAGCCTGGGGAGGTGATTGATCAGCTGTATCCTCCGCTGCGCTGACTGAAGGGGCTCCCGAGGTGAGGAACAGAGGGTGGGAGATGGCCCCCACTCCCTGCGCACATCTGCTACTTTTCCCTGGGCAGCTATTGCCTCCTCCCGCCCCACCGCAGGCAGCCGGGTAATACACTCCACCACACCACAGGCAGCCATCCAGCAACGATGCCACCTGAAAACGGTATATTACGTTTTCGGTACATTTGAATGGCGCGCCAGAAAGTAGCTGCGGAGCTATGCGCCAGATTTTCCTGCTTCGGCAGTGACAGCTAGGATCAGCACTTGCTTGCCTGAGTGTGTGATTGTGCATCTCCAGAGATGCAAGCTAAGGGCCCTTTTACACTTAATCAGTTGCTCTCAGTTATAACTGAAGAAAACTTATTTTCAAAGTAAAACTAATGTTTTCCTATGGTACCTTTCACACTTAACGCGTTTTAACTGAAATCTTTTTCACAATGCACTGCTTTGAAAAACGCACACGAACCCGTACTAACGCACACCAACTGATTAAGTGTAAATGGGGCCTAACTCTTTCCTCTCCAGGGGATGCTGATTGGCTGCCTGCAGCTTTAGTATGAGAAGAGAGAGGACAGCAGCTTATTTGCTGTGTATATGTGTGCAGCCATGCCCCCACTCTGTGCTGTGTGTAAAGCCAGTGCTTTCTGTACCTTCCTGAAAGCTGTGAGCTGGGCAATGAGAGCAGGGAGAAGACCTTGATATTATGCAGTCTCCTTTCCCCCTCCTCTGCAGGCAGTATGATAGGATCCAACTCAGAGATGGAATTAGTCTTCTACAGGTCCTATTTCTGACATTCTGATTGTAGTAAGTAGGCAGCAGAGCAATAGACTCCCACTAAGCTGCAGCAGTTCAAGCATATATGTAAACAGCCCAATTTCTCCTGTAGATAAAACCAACTATTAATACCTGAAGGCACATGTTTTTTTTTTTTTTTTTTGTACTTCCTCCAACTTTCATGTATTTCACTCTGTGGGGCAGGGACTATCGTGAAAGGTCCTCCACTTACACTCCCTCTGCAGGCGATTTTCAAGTGTGCGCAATAAAGCACGGACCTGTATGGAGTCAATTTTTTCACCACTGTCCTCTGTTTTTAATATGGTCTGCAATCACACAGCACAAGGTAATTTTAGCGTGCGCACGGTAATCTTGGTACTGTCAGCGTAGCATGCGATTTTAAGTTACACACGATCATTCTAAATGGCGCACAGTAGTGCTGTAGCATGACTGTTATACTTCACTAGTGTGGTCGCTACTATGTTAACCACCCTGGCGTTCAATATCCCCAGGATTTCCGTGCAAAAAGTGTTTCAATTAATTTCCAATCATTTTCAAACATTTTTTTTTGCAACCAATTTTTTTTTTATATTGAATTCAATACAGGTTATTGTATTGAATTCAATAAAAAAAAAGTGTTTTCTGCAAGATGTTGATGACGCTGTGTGACCCTGGTGTCATCAACGCCGATCAACGGGGGACATGTGATCGCCGAGGGAGAAGCAAAATCCGCCAAGGGACATGGAAGAAGACACTGGGGAAGCTATCAGAGGTACGCGACGAGGGATCAGCACGGTGAGTATAAGACCCAGATGTATAGGTAGCCAGATGTGCAGCCAGGTATAGTTATCCAGATGTGCAGCCAGGTATAGTTAGCCAGATGTGCAGCCAGGTATAGTTAGCCAGATGTGCAGCCTGATATATAGTGAGCCAGGTGTTTAGCCAGGTATATAGTGAGCCAGGGGAGGATCCCCTGCCCGCACAGCCACAATAGAAGGGGTTCCCCCCACCTGCATAGAGGGGGATCCCCTGCCCGCACAGCCACAATAGAAGGGGGATCCCCCCCGCCCGCACAGAGGGGGATCCCCCGCCAGCACAGCCTCCGCATACAAGGGGAAACCCCCGCACATTCTCTGCCCCGCTGGCTGCCCAGGGATTTCCTAGGGTGGCTGGATGCTTGTTGTGCACGCTGTGGGTAGCACAGATCGCTACCCACAGCGTGCAGTCAGGCATCCAGCCATCCTGGGGAATCCCTCTGATGAGAAAAAAATGCAGCCGGCGGGGCAGAGAAACAGGAAATCTCCCTGTCGGCATGGAGCTCAGCTCGTCATTAACGTTTTTTGCACGTTTTTGCTGGACGAGCTCAGCTGGTCCATACCGCCAGGGAGGCTACTGAACTAGTGTACTATTGCACGACATTTAGAATGATCATTTGTAACTTACGAGCGCAGGCAACGCTGGCAGATTACCGTGCGCATGCTAAATTACCTTGTGCTGTGTAAGCGCATTACTTTTAATGAATGTAGCCCATTGTCAGAATGCATTGCTGTGTAACTCATAAAGGCTTTCTATGCCCCCTCTGATGTCTTTACAATAAGAGCATACGTGTATTATTGAAACTTTGAAGTATTAGATTATTTTTGTAAATCGAGCAACAAAGTGTGATCGTACATTGAATGTTGACATATACTTATGCTCGGAGCACACGATGCAATCTCCTGCCCAATTGACGAGTGATCAGACAAGAAGTTGTATAGTGTATTTGTCCAAACTGCACCCAATCCATAAAGGGATCGATTTTCCGATGATAACTTCGCAAAATCAATCCCTTTCTCGATCGGAAACTGATTGGAGGTTCCAGAAATAATCACCCGACTTCCGTCGATCGGGCAGCAAATAGCATTGTGTGTTCCCAGCATTATACACTTACAGGATTGGCTGCCAGCCCTGCAATGCATAGTGATTGGATTTCTTGGTCCCACCCGAAGAGGTATCGCGGCCAATAAGCAGGGAGAGCGCACTACACCGGGAAGTAACGAGGAGATAGGATATGCAGCGCACCGGGGCTGTGTTTGACAGCGTTACACTGCACCGGCTGAAGACCGAAGAGAAGATGGAGGACGCGCCAGCTAGATAGGTAATTAACAGCTTCTGCTGCGCTCTGCATTAGCTATCTCTGCCACGAGGATTGTGCGGTGGGCTATATACTTTTATCGGCGCTCTGCATCAGCTATCTCTGCCACGGGGATTGTGCGGTGGGCTATATACTATTATCGGCAATTATCAACATTATAATCATGCATTGGCTACGCACAGATCGCTGCTGCGGGGATTGTAGGGGGGGGAACGAGTATCAGTATTAACTATTATTGAAGATGGACTCGCTCTGACTGCACTAGGCTTGGGGCATTGCTGGGAGAAAGTATTTGCCGTATATGGTTAGAATGCATCACCGCGGCACCATATATATGTGGTTCAAATTTTGTACATTCGGACCATAAGACGCACTGACTTTTTTCCCCCACTTTTTGGGAAGAAAAAGTGCGTCTTATAGTCCGAAAAATACGGTAGCTCACTTGAAGTTCCTTGATGGCATCTGTTAGTGTGGACATCTGTTTGCACAGGTTGCTTAGTACATTTTCTGCCTCAGCAGTCTCTATTTTGTGGTTGTATTTTATCACGTACCTTAATGGTTGGTGACCGATGTACTGAGGACAGCAACTCTTGCAGCTTACTAGCTGAGGACCCTGGAGTGGGTACAGGGACCAGCAGCTAATACGGGGCAGGAGCGCTAATAGAACCACTGGTGTGATGCCAAAGCATGTGACCGTAGAGAAACTGAAGTGCTCCCATAGGCTGAGTCTGGTGGTGCAGTGACTCAAAGACCAGGCCAGAATGACCACAGGCAAAGGTTCAGCAATGGATCTGGTCCTTAGACAGGCAGAAGTCAGCAACAAATTGGGTTCTCGGACCAGCAGTTGGTAGGCAACAGATCGGGTTCTTAGATGGGTAGAGGTCTGCAAACAAGTCAGGTAGTCGTACTAAGCAGAGGTTGGCAATGTAAAAATGTAATTGGGTGCTTCTATGGGTTACTACACCTTTTGTTCGGCACCATATCACGGGAACTGCGATAACTTGACATTCTCCCAGCAACAGAAGGCATGGAGGGAAATCACAGACGTCTTCAAACTTTAAGTTTATTTGCCAAATACAGGTATACAGCAGAAATGCAGTCATACATCTTTAAGAGTTACCTCACCCTCAGACCATAGCATATATACAAGTGTAGTGAAGGAAGAAGAGGAAGTTAAAGGTAGTTACACGTGACTAGAAGTGAGCTCTACAGCTCCGGTTTAGCTTTATATACTAGCCCCTAAAGAGTTAAATATGACATCACCCGAGGGGTGTATCATGATCAAGTCATATCTGTCAATCACCTGTAGAAGATCACAGGAGTCAACTATTGGCTCTTTCGGTCATATGACTGATAGGACACTGCGCAGGCGTAAATGCGGCCTACCTGATAAGGACCAATGCTTCAAAATGAGGTAATATGTCCTGGTAAGTTCTAGCTGAATATGTTTTTATAACAAAACTGTTTTACTGGGCAGTAGTCAGCCTGTCTGGTACATCTGAGCTGATAAGATGCTCTCTGGCCTTGTCGAAGAAACACAAAATATATCTCTAAATCTCAGAACTGTAATTTCTCCAAACGTCTTTGTCTCTTAACCTCCCTGGGGGTGCATTTCTTTCTGGAATTATGAGTCAAAAGCGGTACATTTTTTTCAAGAATTTTAGGCCTCCAATTCTTAAGTCGTAACTCACCAAAATATGCCAAAATAAAAGCCTGGTAGACATTCTGCATATAGATAAGACTAGAACACACATTTGTTGAATTAATTAAAATTATGAATAAACTTAAAAAATTTTGAAACTGTACAAATAAGGCAGGTAGAGAGTAGTCAAAATCCAGGCATAAGTTGGTTCAGTCGGCACACTGGGAGTAGTCAAAATCCAGGCAGAAGTCGGTGCAGATGGCAGGCAAAGAGGAGTCAAAATCCAGGCAGAAGTCGGTGCAGATGGCAGGCAAAGAGTAGTCAAAATCCAGGCAGAAGTCAGTGCAGACGGCAGGCAGAAAGTAGTCAAATTCCAGGCCGAGATCGGTGCAGGCAGCAGAATATTATACATACGGTGTGTGTGTGTGTGTGTGTGTATATATGTATATATATATATATATATATATATATATATATATATATATATATATGTATATATATATATGTATATATATATATATATATATATATATACACGCGGCTCACTTCTCTTTTTTTCTCCAGCTAAAAAAATAGTTCAGGTGCGCTTTAATATTAGCCCCGCCCCCGCTGACATCACGCTGCCACCACCACCACACTGATTGGCCGCTGGGTCCCCAGAGGACATGGGAAACACGGCGGCCAAAAACATAGGTGGACAGCTGGGGGAGAAGCCTGGGTCCCGCTGTGCAGTGCCTTGATGGCATCTGTTAGTGTGGACATCTGTTTGCACAGGTTGCTTAGTACATTTTCTGCCTCAGCAGTCTCTATTTTGTGGTTGTATTTTATCACGTACCTTAATGGTTGGTGACCGATGTACTGAGGACAGCAACTCTTGCAGCTTACTAGCTGAGGACCCTGGAGTGGGTACAGGGACCAGCAGCTAATACGGGGCAGGAGCGCTAATAGAACCACTGGTGTGATGCCAAAGCATGTGACCGTAGAGAAACTGAAGTGCTCCCATAGGCTGAGTCTGGTGGTGCAGTGACTCAAAGACCAGGCCAGAATGACCACAGGCAAAGGTTCAGCAATGGATCTGGTCCTTAGACAGGCAGAAGTCAGCAACAAATTGGGTTCTCGGACCAGCAGTTGGTAGGCAACAGATCGGGTTCTTAGATGGGTAGAGGTCTGCAAACAAGTCAGGTAGTCGTACTAAGCAGAGGTTGGCAATGTAAAAATGTAATTGGGTGCTTCTATGGGTTACTACACCTTTTGTTCGGCACCATATCACGGGAACTGCGATAACTTGACATTCTCCCAGCAACAGAAGGCATGGAGGGAAATCACAGACGTCTTCAAACTTTAAGTTTATTTGCCAAATACAGGTATACAGCAGAAATGCAGTCATACATCTTTAAGAGTTACCTCACCCTCAGACCATAGCATATATACAAGTGTAGTGAAGGAAGAAGAGGAAGTTAAAGGTAGTTACACGTGACTAGAAGTGAGCTCTACAGCTCCGGTTTAGCTTTATATACTAGCCCCTAAAGAGTTAAATATGACATCACCCGAGGGGTGTATCATGATCAAGTCATATCTGTCAATCACCTGTAGAAGATCACAGGAGTCAACTATTGGCTCTTTCGGTCATATGACTGATAGGACACTGCGCAGGCGTAAATGCGGCCTACCTGATAAGGACCAATGCTTCAAAATGAGGTAATATGTCCTGGTAAGTTCTAGCTGAATATGTTTTTATAACAAAACTGTTTTACTGGGCAGTAGTCAGCCTGTCTGGTACATCTGAGCTGATAAGATGCTCTCTGGCCTTGTCGAAGAAACACAAAATATATCTCTAAATCTCAGAACTGTAATTTCTCCAAACGTCTTTGTCTCTTAACCTCCCTGGGGGTGCATTTCTTTCTGGAATTATGAGTCAAAAGCGGTACATTTTTTTCAAGAATTTTAGGCCTCCAATTCTTAAGTCGTAACTCACCAAAATATGCCAAAATAAAAGCCTGGTAGACATTCTGCATATAGATAAGACTAGAACACACATTTGTTGAATTAATTAAAATTATGAATAAACTTAAAAAATTGTGAAACTGTACAAATAAGGCAGGTAGAGAGTAGTCAAAATCCAGGCATAAGTTGGTTCAGTCGGCACACTGGGAGTAGTCAAAATCCAGGCAGAAGTCGGTGCAGATGGCAGGCAAAGAGGAGTCAAAATCCAGGCAGAAGTCGGTGCAGATGGCAGGCAAAGAGTAGTCAAAATCCAGGCAGAAGTCAGTGCAGACGGCAGGCAGAAAGTAGTCAAATTCCAGGCCGAGATCGGTGCAGGCAGCAGAATATTATACATACGGTGTGTGTGTGTGTGTGTGTGTGTGTGTGTGTATATATGTATGTATATATATATATATATATATATATATATATATATATATATATGTATATATATATATATATATATATATATATATACACGCGGCTCACTTCTCTTTTTTTCTCCAGCTAAAAAAATAGTTCAGGTGCGCTTTAATATTAGCCCCGCCCCCGCTGACATCACGCTGCCACCACCACCACACTGATTGGCCGCTGGGTCCCCAGAGGACATGGGAAACACGGCGGCCAAAAACATAGGTGGACAGCTGGGGGAGAAGCCTGGGTCCCGCTGTGCAGTGCTGATCGCACGCTGGACCCAGAAACAGGGCACAAGCAGTGGTTTTTGCCATCCTTACCTGAGCTCGGGCTTACCGCTCTCCGCTCACAAAGTGGAGCCTGAGCACAGGTTAAAGAAGAGCCCTGTATAAAGAGTCTCCAACCAAACCATGATTCTCTTAAGCTACTGGGGAATTCTCTACTGCAAAAATCCAATCCATGAGATTGCTTTCTACAGGCAACAGATCAGGAAGTCAGACGAGCCAAGGTCAGCAACAGCATGGAAACAAGAAACAGGCAGATATCTGCTAGCTGCAATTCAACAGCAATGGAGAGTGGCACTCTCCAGACTTAAATTGGCCATTTGGGCGCAAAACCACATATTGCGTGATGCGCGCATGCGTACTTCCATGCTCGATGACGCGTGCATCCATACGCAATGATGTGTATATCTGTACGCAATGATGCGCATCCCTACGCACTCATGCACACAAACACACCATCACATGCACATTCATACACAATGCAACAAAACATGTACAGACAGACCTATTATACGTGCACGTGCGCAGCGTCAAGCCAACGCCTTGCAGTGCCAACACTTCCGCCACAACACGTAACACGTATATGTACAAACCGCCAAGACCACTCTCCTAGGGACTGGACAAGATGCGCCAGGACGCCTGCCGACATCTGTACGTGCCAGCCAGAGCCGGATTAAGGCTAAATGGGGCCCTAAGCAAAGTAACTGATTTGGGCCCCCCATCATGTCGTAATAGAATCAGAAGATGCAGCTGCACAGCAACATGCCGCACACACCGGGGCAGCCGAGCTACTGGTTGCTATGGGCAACAGCCCACTTTCCTCTGTGAGTGCACAATGCAGGGAATAGCAGCGGCAAAATGCAGAGTGAGAGATGAATGGCTGGGACATTTGCGCTCAGGGGCTGGGGCACCCCTGTGAAGAGGGCGCCAGATATCCCAGCAGCAGCACTTTCCCCCTGCATTTCCAGTCTGGCAATAGCAGAAAGCTCTGGACACCGCCAAACTAGAAACCGTTCCCCAGACAGAATTACATAACCTTCCCCACCACCGAACAACCGATTTTCTTCCCAAACTAGACAGCCACCATACAGCCTCCATCCCAGTGAATACGATAGTCCAGCAGAGAAGGCAGCTGCAGCAGGGGAGAATGACAGCACCAGATGACTCACATTCACCTATTGCGATCGAAGCAATAGAAGTCCCGTCATCCGGAGCCCATCTGTCTCCTCTAGAGTGCTGCCGCTCTGTTACTACTACTATTACTACTTCCTACTTCCTGTCTGATCTGAGAATCAGGAAGTTCAGAGCGAGCGGCTGCACTGTAGAAGAGACAGATGGGTTTCAGATGACGGGGTCTCTATCGCTTGGATTATGGATAGGTGAGTGAGCGTTTGCCATCTGCTGCTATCATTCTTGCTGCAGCTGTGGTTCTCTGTGGGAAGGAATGGAGGAGTGGGCAGTGGCAGAGCGCGCACAGTAGCAGGAGGGGGATCTAGGAGGAGAGCCTGTCTCTAAAGACAATCAGCAGTGCACGGCAAATTGGACAAGACAAATAACATTTATATTGCGCGTTTCTCCTGGCGGACTCAAAGTGCCAGAGCTGCAGCCAGTAGGACGCGCCCTATAGGCAGTAGCAGTGTTAGAGAGACTTGCCTAAGGTCTACTACTGAATAGGTGCGGGCTTACTGAACAGGCAGAGCCGAGATTCTAACCCTGGTCTCCTGTGTCAGAGGCAAAGCCCTTAAAGGGACTCCGAGCAGTGCCTGTGGGCATGCCTTTAAGCATACCCACAACTAATTAATTACATCCTCACACCTACCAGCATGATGTTTGTAATTATATCCCCCTGGGTTCCTTATATTTCATATTTCATTGCATTGTGCTGAATCGAGCTGCCGAATTTGTAGAAAAGTCATCCTGTGTAATACAATGCAACTATGGAAAAATGCATATCATTTTGAAGCTCTCTTTCTCCTCTTTCCAATGATAGATAAACTGCCACCCTACGCCTTTTAATTTTCGCTATTTTCGTGATCGAAATTGCCGTGGCTGCGATTTTGATCGCGAAAATAGCAAAAACTAAAAGGCATAGGGCGGCTGTTTATATATCATTGTAAAGAGGAGAAAGAGAGCTTTAAAATGATATGCATCTTTCCATAGTTACTGCACTGCTCAGAGTCCCTTTAACCATTATGCCATCCAGCCGCCGCTGACAGGATGGCGAGGGCTGGTTTATGTGCTCATGGGGCCCCTTTGACTCTGATTTTGTTGCCTGGTTGGTAATCCGTCCCTGGTGCCAGCATCCCTGCCTGGACCGGTAAGTGATCGTGATACAGCAGCAGCAGACATACAAGAAAAAGAAATATCTTGGCAAGACAAGACCCTGTCCAGAATATATCATCAACAGATAGCTGAGGTAGCTGACACTGGAAACCCTAGCAGTGGCTGAAGAGAGCTACTGAGGCATTAATCTTAGTAGCAAAAGAATAGGGCGTTAGCACCTACATAAGGTTAGTGCTGAGACAGTAATTTAGGAGATAATTCTCTGCATTCTCAGCTGCTATTCTCCTAGCCATTATTCAGTTATGTAGGAGTGGTGAGCTCCAGCCTTGCCAGATTACAGCTTTTTATAGTCAGAAAGTTGGTGATCTTGGTTAAAGCCTTATGGACTGAGAAGATACCAGGGAAATACAATTGCACACTTAGTACGTTGGACCAGCCCTATAGGTACATATAAAAAGCAATAAGCTTGACATAAGATATCGGTTCAAAAATGCTGGATATCAGGTGCGATATCACCTGCACAGGTTCAAACGTGTATATATATACTGCTACAGCCTCTATATGAAGGTCTGTGCACAAAAATTAATGGAGGTCCTTGCTCATCCCCCACATCCAATATGGTGTGGTGTAGCTATTCCATTATATCAGAGGAACCTGCAAGCAAACTGATGGGTAGTTGTACTGGCCGCCCCGGTCAGTTGGTACATAGATGCCGTCCAGAGGAGCCCTGGCGTCAGGTACACACTAAACCCACAGCGGCAAAGGAACATATATACAGTGAGAGTGCCTATTTACAAAGTGCTTGTATAATGAGTCTCGACATGTTTCACCTAAACGGCTTTTTTCACAGAGTGCTATACATATATACAATGATAAGTGCTACCTTCACCAGCAAAATGTCCCCCCGCAATAGCCCAAGTCAGAGCTGAGGCAACTTGTCAGGTGCGCATTTAAATACTGGAGACAACTTGAATACACACCTACCGGGTGTGTCCACATATATGCTGCATGCATGTTTCCGGGACCAGTTTGCCTCCCATGCATTCGGGTATTTGGCGTCCGGGTTCCCTGTATGAGGATAATTCATGCCAGCATGACAACCCCGCAAGTGCCGCCAGAGCACTTCCGGGTAGCGTATACGTCACTTACGCATAGCGCATTCCTATGGCAACCGGGCCGCCACGCACATAGAGTAGCGTGGCGGCCATTAGTTGACAAGCGTTGCCATGGTATCTCTTCAGCTTAACTCACGGGTGTGTAGGTATTAACACATCCCGATAGTACGATCGCATTGCATCATCCTTCCTAATTTCTCTGTCCATGTCCCCACTCTAGTCATAAATCATATGCCCATGTTGATTCTATAGAAAATGAGCGAGCATTTTATTAGTTATATACTTCCTCCCCATGTACTGCAGGTCCATATAGGACACCTCTATACTGGGCAGCATACTTTCTGTATATAAGGGCATCTCTATGTGAGGGCAAATCTATAAATATACCGTTGCACTATGTATAACGGCATATCAAGCCATGTATATAGCAAGCCACCTTTAAGCCCCAGGGGTCATTTAACCCCTCTATACCCATATGAGGTGGGTGACAAAACGAGTGTGGAGATTCTAATCTCCATGATTGTGCACACTTATGGAAACAGTGTGCACAGTAAGAGGAAAGCAGTGTACTGTAGAGATAATCATGGGCATGATTAGTTAATATATCAATGTTGCATACTGAAGGTTAATGTTGCTCTGCTGTTCACCTTACAGGAAGCATGCTAGATTAAAATCTTCATTTAAACCGTTTGGGGCGATCGTATCCAGCCGATAGATCTATTGCGATTCTATTTGTGTTAGCTTTTTATCAAGATTACCTCCTCTAATATTCTTTGCACTGTTGGATCCCCCAGAACATGATATCATATCTAGATCGGGGGTGTACCTGGTTCATATGGCGTGCCACTGAGGTGTCATTAACATGTTTTATGTCGCCAATATGTTCCAGAACACGTTCCTTAAGAGCTCTAGTGGTCTTCCCCACATAAATTAGATCACATTTGCATTTAGCGGCATACACAACCGCTTTGGCATTACACGTGATAAAGGAACGAATGTTAAACTATCTCCCATTCATGGGCGATACAAATTTTTAGTAGTTGGCATATACCTACAGGACTTACATTTACCGCAGTGAAAGGAGCCATGTGGTTTTGTTGGTAACCAGGTATTTTGTGGTGTATGAGTCTTAAGGCTCATACACACATCAGACCATAGTCTTTGGAAAATGAAAGATCACAGACCAATTTTACCCCCTTCCATGTAGTATGAGAGCCATACCTACACAGTCTATTCTATTGAGCTGAACTCCCCATCAGACAGAAATCTTTGCAAGATGCTGCACACAAAGATGCTGTAGACATTCAAAAGATCAGTATCTGCAAAAGATCTGTTCCTGCAAAAGATCCGTTCCTGCAAAATGCATTCATAGTCTATGAGATCTGCAGATCATCATACACACCTTGTTTAACAGACATTCATATGCTGATCAGATCCACCAGGATAGATTTTCAGATCTGCAGTTGATTGTCTGATCTGCAGATGAATGTCAGTTAAACAAGGTGTGTATGATGATCTGTAGATCTCATAGACTATGAATGCAATTTGCAGGAACGGATCTTTGGCAGGAACAGATCTTTTGCAGATACTGATCTTTTGTGTCTGTACAGCATCTGTGTGTCCAGCATCTTGCAAAGATTTTTTTCTGATGGGGAGTTCAGCTCCATAGAAAAGACTGTGAAGGTATGGCTCTCATACTACATGGAAGGGGGTAAAATTGGTCTGTGATCTTTCATTTTCAAAAGACTATGGTCTGATGTGTGTATGTGGCCTTAGAGAAGGTGCTATGGACCAAAATTTCCCTTAGGTTATTCGCTCTCCTGTATGTTATGGATGGAGATGAGGGGAGTATGCTTGCCAGATCTTTGTCCTTTTTGAGTATGGGCCAGTAACGTTTTACAGTCTCAAATACTGTATGTGACTGTTCTGTATATGTTGCCACTAGTCTTGGTGGAGATCGTTTTGTACTCATCACTGCATTGTCATTTTGTTTCCTTAAAAAGGAGCTGTTAGGTATAAGGTCTCAGAGAAAATAAACACATATATCAGTAGCTAAAGATTGGCTGTACTTACATTACATATGCATTTCACTGTCCACGTTTGGATTTCACAGAATTTGTATATAGTATATGCAGAGATAGACGCTCCTGACAGCTCATGGCAGGCTCCATGTTTTTCTGTCAAATGTGTCGTCATGTCCTGCCTGCTTCCTGATCACAGATAAGCTCCTACTTGAACAACACAGTGTGCAGTGAATATTAATGAGCCATGTGGCTAGGAACAATAGCTTTATCCTGCAGAGTACTCTGCCCCGAGATTTATCAGTGCTACACGCTGGACTGATTACAAGCTTCTGTAACGTCTCATTAGCAGCCGAGGGGAGGGCCCCAGAATGCTTTGCAGTTTAGTATGCGGCTTGCGTCCTTATGGGTCTATAACAGACTTTAAGATAAGCACACATCAAAGGTAACTGAGATTTTTATCTTCACTAATGGCTTTTGGTCTTCCTTCTAAACTGTTTAACACAGGAGAATAGAGGTTTAAATTAGCTTCTGCAGCCTGACAGTTACTCTTTAAAGGAATACCATCGAAGTTTATCAATTTCTGCCATCGGCATAAATCAATCTGTTAACAACAATAAGAGTGAACACTGCATATGTTTTTGCTATGCAGCGTCTTTTTTTTTTTTCATGTACCTGATGCTGCGATCCCTGCAGATAGTGACTGAGGTGGACACAGGAATAGTCCAACTCTGTAGGTAACACCACTGTGGTAAAAAAAAAAAAGAGTGGATTGCTCTGTTTGTTTACTCCCCCCATCTGTTCTCTCACACTCCACCACTTTAGCAAATTGTAAGTCAGAGGAAGAGAGAGAGACAACCCCTCCCTGTCCTTATCTGCTATGCCAGTATTTTGTGAAAGGAAAAGTGTCTGTTTTCATTCAGTCTTTCAGTGTTGTGTCTGATAGATATATCAATTCAACTACAAAAAAAATTCAACTTTATTACTGGGGAAAAAATAAAATACGATTCACGTTATAGTTACAAGCATTACATCTCATGTGTAAAACCCCCAGCTTCTTTCTCCTCACAGCAGCCTCCTGTGAAAATTGAAAACCTCTCCACAGAGACTGCGTCCCGACCCCCGCATCCTGCCTCTATTTCAATTTATGATGATTCCTCTTCGGCTCCTCGTCTGGACAGAGCAATAAATAACGTGCCCTCCTCCAGCTTATTTGTTTGCAAACAACCAATGGCGCAGCGGCAGGCCAGCACACAGAAGTCTTCTTCAGAATTCACGGCAAACGAGAACTCCAAGGAAAGAAAGAAAGGAGACAGGTGAGCCGTGCAGACCAGAAGCGAGAGCTCATAGTAATTTATTGAGCTGGGTCCCGCGCTGCATAACTCGCTCTGCTGTGTGGGGATCAGACTAGAATAAACCACAGCTGTACTCAGAGGCTCCCCTCTTGCATAATGGACTGCCCCAATTCCCCGTCGCCGTCAGTTTGCTCAGGGGACACGTCAGGAAGGTAGATGAAAACAAAGACACATTGCACAGCAAAAGCATATGCTGTGTTCCTTCTTACTGTTGTTGGCATATTGATTTATAGTGCTGCCTGAAATAGTATAAACTTTAATAGTATTCCTTTAAGGGTCTGTCGGGCATACCGATTAGTGTTTCCTCTCTAGTAGTGTTTTTAGCACGTATATATGCCTTATGAATTACTTCCTCAGGAAACCCCCTCTGACAGAATCTAGAGGTGAGCAATCTGCATTCTTGCTCAAAAGATTGTTCATTCGAGCAATTTCTGCGAGCCCTCAAAAATTGCCCAATTTGTATGCTTTTTCGTAGTGACTTTGGATGTGAACTATCCCATTTGAGAAGGGAGTTAGTGGACGTGGGTTTGCGGAATATCTCAGTTTCTATCTTCACATTATCACCTATTGTTATGTTAAGGTCAAGAAAGTTAATGGATCTTTCGTTTACTTCTTATGTAAATCTCATACCGATATCATTGGTGTTCAGAATGGTTACAAAATCAACAAATAGGCTACGTGTGCCCTCCCAGAGGATTATAATGTCGTCAATAAAACGTCCCCAGTAGGCTATGTGTGCCGTATAAAACTGGAGATCTTCTGAGAAGACAATTGTATCTTCCCACCAGCCCAGGAACAGATTTGCATATGAGGGGGCACACGCCGTCCCCATAGCACTGCCCCTGAGCTGGTGGTATGTCTTTGCGCCAAACCAAAAAATATTGTGTGTCAATATAAATTCCAACAAATTAATGAGTGTATTGTTGTGTTGGGCAAGATGATTTCCTCTAGTGGACAGAAAGTATCTGACTGCCTTAATCCCCACATCATGTTGTATATTGCTATACAAAGCCTCCACATCAGTGCTAGCCAACAGAGTATTGGGTGCAACTGAGATGTTGTGAAGTCTCTTAAAGAGAACATCCGGACTAAAAATCGACTTAGCAGCACTGAAAAGGCCTGATCTTTCTTTAACAGTTTCACAGCATCAGAACTTTCTTTCGCTTATACAAGCCTGATTTTTAGCTGCACAAAAGAAAACTGCCCGGGCTTTTTTCCCCTGATGCTGAGCAAAGCATGATGGGATTTCTGATGTTGTTGTTCTCATTCTGCTGTTTTGGTGCAATTTTTTTTTTTTTACATTTTGAATTTGACATTTGAAGCCTATCATATGCAGCTGGGAGGGGTAATCAGGACACAGGACAGTTGGAACTGTGTCTCCTGCTCCTTGTCACCTCCTTTCAACCAAAAAGATGGCTGCACCCATGACAAAGATGGCTGCCCCCATGACAAAGATGGCAGCCCCCATGAATCACAAACATTTGCCTGTTCTTTTAAAACAGGGTGGGTAAGAGATTATATTACCTATCTATTCTAATTAACATAACTAATGTAACTTGATGACAGTATGTTTGTTTAGGCTGAAGTTCCCCTTTAAGTAACCTCTTTTGTATCTTGTAAATAGGAGGGTAGTGATTCAACAAAAGGGTGAAGGAATCTGTCAATATATTGGCTTACTTGATCAGTTAAACTCTTGCAGCCAGACACTATGGGTCTACCAGGGGGTGGAGATCTTTCTTTATGTATCTTGGGAAGCGCATAAAAAATAGCCATCACCGGGTGTTCTGTAGATTTTTTGAGTCTCTCATAGTCTTCAATATCAAGACCACCATTTTCTAGAATCGATCTTAGCAGATTCTGGAGTATTTCTTGATGTACTTTAAGTGGGTTACTAGGAAGTTTGGTGTACTGTTGTTCATCAGTTAAAAGTTCCAGACACATTTGCTCATACATCGTTCGATCCATCACCACCACGTTTCCCCCTTTATCTGCGGGTTTTATAACAAGTTGATAATTTTTTCTAAGCTGTTCGAGGGCCATTCTCTCTTCCCTGGTTAGATTATCATGTATAGGGGTATGGAACGTTTCACTTTCCAATTTTCCCAGTGCTCTCGTGACCATTTCCACAAAGGCACTGATTTGGGGGTACTGTGTGAGCGATGGACAAAACACGCTTTTTTTCATTTCACCACTAGGTGGCGCTATATCACCCATACCCTCTATGTTTTCTCTTAAGAGATCTTCCAGAGCATCAAAGGCCTCTTTTTCAGATCTTTGAGTTTTTCTATCTTTAGCTTCCCTTGATTCATACATTTTAATGAGAGCCAGTTTGCGGGCAAACAAATTGACATCCTTGACCCATTCAAAAGCGTTGTACATAGTTGTTGGTACATACGATAGACCCTTTAATAAAAGAGAAATTTGTGCCGGAGACAGTACAGTAGACAGATTGATCACCCGCATAACATTCGTATCTTTATCTCCCAAGTTAGTATGGACTACCACTGATGATGTGTTTTTCCTCTTTTCTGTCCGGTGTATCCCCATTTTTTGCGATCTCTCAACCCTTGTGTGTTCGGTGTTGCCATGTTCCCTGCTCCACCTACACATTGTGGGTCTGGTGTCGTTAGTGGAGTGTCTAAAAACCACTCTGTGGATCAGTTGGTCTGGAGGGTCAAAAAGCCATATGGAACTTTTAATGAGTTGTGTACCACTATATTTCTACTGGTAGCAGGAAAAAAGGGCGCAGGACGAGGGTGGACGAAAAGGGCGCTGCCATAGACTTTAATGCAATTATCGTTAATACGGCGAAAAAAGCAGAAAAAAGGGCAGCCATGAAAAATATTGTTAACAATATTAGAACATTATAGTTTTTGAAGTAGTTATCGTTTTAGAAGTTTACAACGTTATAGTTTTTGTCATATTATTTTGTTTATATGTACAGATTATATGTTATCAAAGATATTATCATTTGTATGTGTAAAAGGGTGTTTCTGCAGAGAGAGTGGTTAGGGTTAGGCAACACTAGGGGGATTGGTTAGGGTTATGCACCACCAGGGCGGCAGTTAGTTTTAGGAAACACCAGGGGGGGGTGGTTAGGCACCACCGGGGGGTAATTAGGGTTAGGCGCCACCAGGGGAGTGGTTAGTTTTAGGCACCACCAGGGGAGGGTTCTTTGTGAGAGTAGGGGTGGGTTAAGCTGTATTGTTGAATTACGCAACGATTTTTTAACGTTAATATCTTTTCGTTATTATTTCCCATCTGTAATTACAATGGTATTTATCGTTAAGCAAGTTTGATAACAATGTTTATCATTATCAGATTTCGTTATCCACCCACGCCATTTCGTTATCAAGCCAAGCCCTATTCCTTCATTCCTTCTCCAAGACAAAACCCTGCTCAGGTGCACAGCTAGGTAGTAACTGTACAGATCAGGGGCACCTAATCTGCCATGCTTATCCTTAGTCAAGGTACTGCAGCAGATTCTCGTTTTTTTTTATGCCATATAAATTCTTGGAGTAGTCTATGACCGTCTTTAAACCAGGGCTTTGGAATTCAAATTGGCAAGTTCTGAAAAAGGAACAACATTCTGGGTGTGATCATCATCTGAATGATTGCAACCCTGCCTATACTATTAAAGCAGGGTCGATCCCAGTTGTTTAAAAGGTTTTCACACTTAGTAATCATAGTTCCATAAATTATTTGAAAGAGAATATTCAAATTTTTGATGATCTTTATACCAAGGTATTTTATGAACTTATTGCGCCAACCCACACTATATCTCCGACTTATAAGTTCCTTTGTTGCAGGAGCACAATTTAAATCTAAAATTAACGTTTTTTTCAGAGTTAATCTTAAAACCTGATATCTTGCCAAATTTCAAAACAAGCTCCATGGCTCTAGGAAGAGAGTTACTCGGATCAGTAAGTAGCAACATTAAAAATCGTCGGCGTATGCCAAGACCTTAACTTGTATGTGTTTATGGGTCAATCCAAGGATGATATTATCCCTCTGAATTAACTGAATCAGTACCTCAATAACTAGATTAAAAAGATAAGGGGATAGAGGACAGCCCTGACGAACTCCCATAGACACCGGAAATTCGTTAGAGGCAAGACCGTTTGTCTTTACTATATTGGTTCATGTACAGTTTTTGAATGTGTTCTATCAAGTTTTCCCCAAAACCATATTCTCTCAAATCCATAAAAAGGAAGTCCCTGGAGACAATATCAAAGGCTTTTTCAGCATCCAGACTTGCCAGGACCATTTCTGTATGCGAATCCTGGCAACTATATATAAAGCTACAGATGGAATAAATATTATCACGAGAATGTTTTCCTTTTTGAAAACCAGCCTGTTGGCTCCCCAGAATTGTTTCCATTATACCCTCCATTCTAACTGCAAGAATTTTAGAGTATATTTT
Organism: Hyperolius riggenbachi; assembly: GCF_040937935.1. NCBI lineage: Eukaryota > Metazoa > Chordata > Amphibia > Anura > Hyperoliidae > Hyperolius > Hyperolius riggenbachi. The sequence continues at coordinate 348,970,689 of NC_090649.1, read as the reverse complement.
AACGTTGGTATTAATAATTAATATCGGATGATAACCTTCACAGGCCGTCCGTGGTTTTCTATCCTTATGTAACAGAGAGAGAGCTGTAGTGTTTGTAAGTTGGGAAAAGATGAAAGGTGTTTGGTTGACATTCTTCATAATGCAGAATGGTTCAACTAGTTCAACAGTACCTTTTATAAAACTCTGCAGAAAACCCGTCAGGACCAGGGCTTTTATTGTTCTACAGGCTCGACACTATGTCAAAAAATTCCTGGCAATTTATTGGAGAATCTAAATTCAGTCTATCCTCATCCCTGATTTGTGGAAGATTCACCGATTTAAAAAGGTAATTAACAAAATTCTCAGCAAAGGGGGGTCTTTAGCATACAGTTTACCGTAAACGCCGAAAAAAATATTCGCTATATCTTGAGTGCTATTTGCATAACCGCCATCCGACTTTAAACATTTTCTATAAATCTTTCTGCTTTATCTCGCCGAAGCTGTTCTGCCAGAAATTATATATGATTTTTGAAACTTTCATATATATTAGCATGTCTTTTATTCAAAATCCCATTTAACTCTTTCCTTAACCACTTCAGCCTTCAGTCGTTTTCACTTTATGCATCCGAGCAATGTTCACCTCCCATTAATTAGCCTATAACTTTATCACTACTTATCACAATGAACTGATCTATATCTTGTTTTTTCCGCCGCCAATTAGGCTTTCTTTGGGGGGTACATTTTGCTAAGAGCCACTTTACTGTAAATGCATTTTAACAGGAAGAATAAGAAAAAAATGGAAAAAATGCATTATTTCTCAGTTTTCAGTCATTATAGTTTTAAAATAATACATGCCTCCATAATTAAAACTCACGTATTGTATTTGCCCATATGTCCCGTTTATTACACCGTTAAAATTATGTCCCTATAACAATGTATGGCGACAATATTTTATTTGGAAATAAAGGTGCATTTTTTCCGTTTTGCATCTATTACTATTTACAAGTTTAAAATAAAAAAAATATAGAAATATTTCATCTTTACATTGATATTTAAAAAGTTTAGACCCTTAGGTAAATATTTACATGTTGTTTTTTTTTATTATTGTAATGTCTTTTTTTTTATATTAAACATTTTATTTGGGTATTTTTTGGGAGGATGGGATGTAAACATTAATTTTATAATGTAAATGTGTGTTGAGTTTTATTTTTTTTTTACTTTTAGTTGTAGTTTTACTTTTTGGCCACAAGATGGCGGCCATGAGTTTGTTTACATGACATCACTCTAAGCGTAGCATACGCTTAGAGGGACGCACGGGAGACGCAACAGCCAGAAAAAGCGGAGCTTCTGAGAGAAGCTGTCGCTTTTTCTGCCAGGGAGAGGAATCAGTGATCGGGCAGCATAGACCGATACACTGATTCGTGGGCTAACGATCCGCGGCCGGGAGCGCGCGTGATCGGCCGCGGGAGCGCGCGGACGCGCACATGGCCTCCTGGGCGTAGCTAGTACGTCCAGGAGGCCAAAGTAGTTAACCTGCTTAGTTCGTCATAAGATCTCCTAGAACCATGGCATTTATGCTCAGCTTTCAGAATTTTCAAAAGTTTTTGTATTTTACTGTTCCTGTCCCTATTCTTCTTGCAACTATGTTTTATGAATACCCCTCTTAGGACACATTTTAACCACTTCGCATCCAGACCTTGTTTCCCACTTATGGACCAGAGCAGTTTTACAGTTTAGCTATGACCTTATTTAATCAGAAATAAGTTTATCCCTACTTATGACACAGAAATGAAATGTATATTGTTTTTTTCAGGACAAACTAGGCTTTCATTGTATGCTATTTTTTCCCTCAAACAATTTTTTCTATGAACTTTAATAGGACAACAAGGAACACATTATTTCTCAGTTTTACCAACTCCAGTTTAAAAATAAAAAGTGCTACTGTAGATAAAAAAACACAAATTTTGTTTGGCTATTCTTACCGCTTATCACAAAACTTAGATTATGTTCCTGTCACAATTTTTGGTAAAGATATTTGATTCTTAAATAATGCTAAAGAGTCTATTTTTCACTATGAACTGAGAAAATAAAAGTATTTTTAATGGTAAAAATCAATCTCATTAGCTCAGGAAACATAAATTACCGTTCACCAATTAGTGCTGCATCAGATAGTGCCAGAGATGTGCACAGGAGCAAGCCCAATTTTGCTCAGCACTGCTTCTGCTACAAGACGTATATATACTGACTTGTGGCTTAGATGAAGTCACAGAGGACAAAGATATACTGTAGTGGTGGATAAAGTGGTTAATGTATCCCAAAGAGTGGTTTCGCTCACTCCAGATGATCTATTTTCTTTGTAAAAATTTCTGATTGTGCTTTCAATCTCCTTTAAAACCTCTATATCGTTAAGCAATTCATTATTAACCACTTGCCGACCGCGCACTCATACCGCGCGTCGGCAAAGTGGCAGCTGCAGGACCAGCGACGCAGATCTGCGTCGCCGGCTGCAGGCTAATTAATCAGGAAACAGCCACTCGCGCAAGCGGCTGTTTCCTGTCAATAGCTGTTTTCCGTGAATAGCCTGCGGGCCGCCGATCGCGGCTCGCAGGCTAAATGTAAACACAAGCGGAAATAATCCGCTTTGTTTACATTTTTACAACGCTGCTACAGTAGCAGCGTTGTTAGTAGATCAGCGATCCCCGGCCAATCAGCGGCCGGGGATCGCTGTCACATGACAGCGGGGAGCCTGTTAGAGGCTGCACGGGACAGATCCGTTCCTGTGCAGCCTCCGATCTCTCGGGGAAGGGAGGGAGGAGAGGCAGAGGGGGAATCCTGCGGTGGAGGGGGCTTTGAGGTGCCCCCCCCGCCACCCACAGCATGCAGGAGTGATCAGACTCCCCCAGCACATCATCCCCCTAGTGGGGAAAGAAGGGGGCGGTCTGGTCGCTCTGCCTGTCATTTGATCTGTGCTGGGGGCTGTAGAGCCCACCCAGCACAGATCTGAAAAAACAGCGCTGGTCCTTAAGGGGGGGGGGGGGGGGTAAAGGCTAGGTCCTCAAGTGGTTAAGCTTCCAGTTATATATTTTAGTAGGTACAGCATTAAGCTTTAAGTTTATAAACACCGGGGCATGATCCGAGAATGTGAACCATGCCAATCTCGGCATCAAAAATGTCCTCTATCTGGTCCTGGTTAACAAAAGACATATCCAACCTGGTATAAGTATCATGAGCCCTAGAACAAAAAGAGTAATCTTTATTATTGCTGTTTAACACTCTCCAAATATCAATAATTTTTTTTAGTTCAGCATCTTTAACCACTTAAGGACTGCAGTCATAAAACCCCTTAAAGTGGAGTATAACCCTGCATTTCATCTTTGCACTAAAACATTATTTACAGCATATATGCAACCAGCATTTTTTTTTTTTACTAGACCAGCATTGGAAGGGTCAGGGCCCTTTTACACTTAATCAGTTGCTCTCAGTTAAAACGGAAAGAAAACTGATTTTCAAAGTAATGCCCATGTTTTCCTATGGCACCTTTCACACTTAACGCGTTTTAACTGAAATCTCCTTCCCAATGCACTGCTATGGAAAAAACGCGTACCAACGCACACTAATGCATACTAATGCACACTAACGCATACCAACTGATTAAGTGTAAACGGGGCCTTACACACAGAGCTTTAAAGTTGAGTGCAGTGAAATGCTGCGCATCATCCGAGCTTCAGATAATGTTATATTGTGTTTACTTAAATGTATCAAGTGAGGAATGTGACACAGTCTCTGACTGCTGAGAAGCTTCTGGAGACAGAGAGACACTGAAAGCTTGTCTGGCTGCAAAACAGCAATGAATAAAACCAGTTAATAATAAAATGCAAAGTCAGCTCACAAAGCAAAAAACTGTACTTTTGGAAACCTATAACTTCTAAATGAATAATAATACTTATGAACAAATGCAAATATGATAACCGTATGGCATATAAAAAGTAGGTAACATGTTTTTATTGAATATTATGTCAGGGTTTTAAACCGCTTTAAGGACCAGACACTTTTTTCCATTCAGACCACTGCAGTTTTAACAGTTTATTGCTCGGTGATACAACCTACTATCTAAATGAATTTTACCTCCTTTTCTTGTCACTAATACAGCTTTCTTTTGGTGCTATTTGATTGCTGCTGTGATTTTTAGTTTTTATTATATTCATCAAAAAGACATGAATTTTGTCAAAAAAATTATTTTTGTAACTTTCTGTGCTGACATTTTTCAAATAAAGTAAAATTTCTATATACCTTTTTTATCCAAATTTATTGTGCTACATGTCTTTGATTAAAAAAAAATCCAATAAGTGTGTATTTATTGGTTTGTGTAAAGGTTATAGCGTTTACAAACTATGGTGCGAAAAGTGAATGTTCCCATTTTGAAGCATCTCTGACTTTCCTGAGCACCTGTCATGTTTCATGAGGTGCTAGAATTCCAGGATAGTATACATACCCCCCAAATGACCCCATTTTGGAAAGAAGACACCCCAAAGTATTCACTAAGAGACATGGTGACTTCATAGAAGATTTTATTTTTGCCATTTCTGCTAACTTGTGACAAAAAAAAAATGAAATCTGCCACGGACTCACCATGCTCCTCTCTGAATACTTTGGGATGTCTACTTTCCAAAATGGGGTCACTTGTGGGGTATGTTTACTGTCCTGGCATTTTGGGGGGTGCTAAATTGTAAGAACCCCTGTAAAGCCTAAAGGAGCTCATAGGACTTTGGGCCCCTTAGCGCACCTAGACTGCAAAAAAGTGTCACACAAGTGGTATTGCCATACTCAGGAGAAATAGTTAAATGTGTTTTGGGGTGTATTTTTACACATACTCATGCTGGGTATCTCTGTAAATGAGATTTTGTTTGATTTTTTTTTTTTTTACACACAATTGTCCATTTACGGAGAGATATTTCTCCCCACGTCATGTCCAGGAGCCACACACGGAAAGGAATAGTGTACGCGCCGGCCGGCACAGCAACAACAGAGGCTCGCTCTTAGGAGCTGGAGCCTTGCTGATCAGGCAACGTGACAAACCAGGCAAGACAGCGGCCGAGGGTCGTGGAAATCCTCCCCTGAAACACCCCACCCAGGGAGCCGTGAGTTACACCATACAGCCCTGCGGGGTTTAGCACGTGATACTTGTTTACGGAGGACTGTCCCCATGCAATTGATGTACATTCTCATCTCTGGCGCAGGAAAAGAAATAGTGCATAATAGGGTTTCATGCTTATTAAGAAGATACAAGTGTTCTGGGAGATAGTTGTACCATAGAGAGTGGTCTGGAAAATCAATAGACAGTCGTCCAGAGACTTTTGAAGTGCACGTAAAACAGTGTAACTGCTGTGCTATAGAGGCCTCAGGGTGTGCGTCGGTGGTGGGTCCACCTACACACTCACTATATCGGTGGTAACCAGGGTTGGCATAGGCTTAGGCTGGGCGACCTTTCGGCTGCAATAACCTGATAGTGAGAGGTGGAATTAAAAGGAAGGAGCGCTCCCTCCATCTCTGTCATCGCTACTGTTTTTAAGATTTTAATTGGGGAACCCAGCTGCTGTGTGATCTGTTCGTTTTTGTACTAATAAAGGTTTTTCTAAACACATGAAGGGCCGTCCAGGACATCTATTTGTAACGATATTTCTCCCACCCAGCATGGGTATGTGTAAAAATACACCCCAAAACACATTATACTACTTCTGAGTACAGCGATACCACGTGTGACACTTTTTTGCACCCTAGGTGCGCTAAGGGGCCCAACGTCCTATGAGTACCTTTAGGATTTCACAGGTCATTTTGAGGCATTTGGTTTCTAGACTACTCATGGTTTAGGGCCCCTAAAATGCCAGGTCAGTATAGGAAACCCACAAGTGACCCCATTTTAGAAAGAAGACACCCCAAGGTATTCCATTAGGAGTATGGTGAGTTCATAGAAGATTTTATTTTTTGTCACAAGTTAGTGGAAAATCACCTGTAAATCAATGTGCTTACCAGGGGGCTGCCTCCTGCCCTGGTGGTCCCTCGATCACTGGGACCACCAGGGCAGGAGGCAGCCTGTATAATACACTATGTATACATTACAAAGTGTATTATACGCTTTCTATGTGGCAGATCGGGGGTTAACAACCCGCCGGCGCTGCTAACTGAACGGCGGGTGGGCGGAGCTGGGGGTGCCACTTTGCCGTCGCTGCCCATAGGTAGTGGGCGGTCGTCAAGTGGTTAAAAACCTATTCCGGTTTCTAGAGGAGATAGCAGAGCCTCCCTTGGAGCTGTCTATTTTTGGATCCATAACCAGGTTAAAGTCCCCGCCTATTATTATTTGACCCTTCCCTAGTTCTTTAATCTTTTGAAGACTATTGCAAATAAAATCAACTTGGCCGGAATTTGGTGCGTACAGATTGGCCAAAGTTCAATCATGGCATTCAATTTTCACCACTAAAATGGATAAACGAGCTTTGTTACCAAAGTATGACTTCACCACCTCGATATCCAATTTAGCGTTTATCAAAATGACTACTGCCGATTTCCTCTCTTTGCTTGAATTCAACACTCATCTGTACTCTTTATTTCCTAAACAGGGGATTTTATTTTCCCTAAAATTAGTTTCCTATTAGAAGGCAATATCAACTTTATTTTTTTTTTAGCTAGTCGATTACTCGGGTTCTTTTTTGCCCCGCGTTCGCTTCCTTAATATTATAAGTTATTACTTTAACCATTTCAGCCGCCCGGACGTGATCCTCACGACCAGACGGCTGCTCTGATGCAGAGGCACGCTTCGGCGCGCTCTCGCGCCCCCGTGCCCCCCCTGGGATCAGTGAACGGGAAAATGGTTCCCGTTCACCGATCTAAGTTGCAGGCAGAAAAAACGATGGTTTCTTATGAGAGACAGCAGTTTAAAAAAAAAAAAAAAAAAAATTCCCCTGTCCTCCTTGTTCTTCCGGTAAGCGAGAAGCACAAGGAGAAAAAAAACCTCAAATATTAAAACTACATCTACATACATTTTTCATGCCAATTTACACATATTATAACATTAAACATTAACTGTTTATTTCCCAACACCAAAAAAACTACCCAAATAAAATTTTTAATGAAAAAAAAAAAACTACAATAAAAAAAAGAAAAACAAACAAACAAATAGTTATCTAAGGGTCTGAACTCTTTAAATATGCATGTGAAGGGGGTATACTATGAACAGTTTTTAAATTATAAGCTTGTAAATAATGATGGACGCAAAACTGAATAAATGCACCTTTATTTCCAAATAAAATATTGGCGCCATACATTGTGATAGAGACAAAATTTAAATGGTGTAATAACCAAGACAAACAGGCAAATAAAATACATAGGTTTTCATTATGGTAGCATGTATTATTTTAAAGCTATAATGGCCGAAAACTGAAAAATGATTTTTTTTTTCATTTTTTCTTAATATTCCTGTTAGAATGCATTTATAAAAAAATTATTCTTAGCAAATGTACCACCCAAAGAAAGCCTAATTAGCCACTTCACCACTGAGGGGTTTTACCCCCTGACCACCAGAGCAATTTTCACCTTTCAGCGCTCCTTCCATTCATTCGTCTATAACTTTATCATTACTTATCGCAATGAAATGAACTATATCTTGTTTTTTCCGCCACCAATTAGGCTTTCTTTAGGTGGGACATTATGCCAAGAATTATTTTTTTCTAAATGTGTTTTAATGGGAAAATAGGAAAAATGTGGGGAAAAAAAAATTATTTTTCAGTTTTCGGCCATTATAGTTTTTAAATAATGCATGCTACTGTAATTAAAACCCATGAAATTTATGTGCCCTTTTGTCCCGGTTATAAAACCGTTTAAATTATGTCCCTATCACAATGTTTGGCGCCAATATTTCATTTGGAAATAAAGGTGCATTTTTTTCAGTTTTGCGTCCATCCCTAATTACAAGCCCATAGTTTATAAAGTAACAGTGTTATACCCTCTTGACTTAAATATTTAAAAAGTTCAGTCCCTAAGGTAACTAATTATGTATTTTTTTTAATTGTAAATTTTTGAATTTTTTTTTAATTACAAAAAAAAAAAAAATGGGGAGTGTGGGAGGTAATGAGTTAATTTTGTGTGTAAAAGTCATTTATTTGTATGTGAAAAATGTGTAGGGTGTAGTTTACTATTTGGCCACAAGATGGCCACAGTAACTTTTTGCTTTATTGCGACCTCCAAGCCTCCTTCCGGAAGCTTGGAGGAAGAATAAGGAGGCTGGACACGTGAGTTTCTTCTCACAATGATCGCGCTGCCCATAGGAGAGCAGCGGGTCATTGTGGGGCTTAGATCAACGAACGGGAATGGATTTTCCCGTTCATTGATCTCCGGGCGAGCGGGCGGCGGCGGTTTTACTAGCGGCGGGCGGCGTGTTTACGAGCGGGAGCGCGGACAGCGTCGGGAACGCGGAAAGTACGTGTTTCTCCGTCCCTGGTTTTTAAAGGATGGAAAAAGGGGCGGAGAAATACGTACGCGCGGGGGTAAAGTGGTTAGTGGTGGAAAAAACAAGATATAGATCAATACATTGTGATAAGTAGTGATAAAGTTATTAGCGAATGAATGGGAGGTGAAAATTGCTCTGATGCATAGGGTGAAAAATCCCAGTGGGCTGAAATGGTTAATGAAATTAGTCATTTAATAAAAATTCATAAGATAGTAGACCCTTTAAAAAGGGTAGACCCATCAAGAAACCTGTGTGGAAAGTATATAGAGTCTTCAACACTGTCGGTTGACTTCACACTAATCTGTTTATTATTCAATAAAGTCTGCGGCAAACAAAAAAAACTGAAAACAACAACAAACAAAGCAAAACAAAAAAAAAACTAAACAGGAAAGGCCAAAAATGTGAGTAGAGGAAAAAATATCTAAAAAAAAGAGCTGGTTGTCTTGCCATTAACGGGCCCTTTATAACCTCCCTAGCGTTCTGGACGAGCTAGGCTCGTCCAGAGACGCCGGAGGTGACCGCTCAGGCCCCGCTGGGCCGATTTGAATAATTTTTTTTAAAAACACGTAGCAAGCACTTTGCTTGCTGCGTGCCTTAACCGATCGCCGCCGCCCACTGCCGATCCGCCGCTACCCGCCACGATGCAGGGGCCCCCCAGTCGAGACCCTGTGCGCTGCCTGGCCAATCAGTGCCAGGCAGCGCTGAGGGGTGGATCGGGTCTCCCTGTGACGTCACGACGTGGGTCGCCATGGCGACGGGGGAAGCCCTCCAGGAAATCCTGTTCAGAATGGGATTTCCGGATGGGCCATTGCGCCGGCGGCGATCGGAGGGGTGGGAGGGATGCCGCAGGGAGGGGGTAATCATGTAGCTAGCGCTAGGCTAGCTACATGAAAAAGAAAAAAAAATGTGCAAAAAACGTTCCCGCGGCCGCAGGGCCACGGGAATCAGAACGCCAGGCAGGTTAAGCAACCAGCCGGTGTTGCATGACACCCCATTCCCCTAGATGGGAAAAAAAAAAGACACCCAAGGGATTAAATTCACCATGAAGAAGAAAGGAGGGGGAGTCACGGGCAAGAAAAAAACAAACGCAGCAGGAGCGAGAACCAATCATATTAATTTCAGACTTCTCAACATCACCGCACCGCTGTTGCCACTTAACCACCTCAAGATCTGTTGCGCTTGTGGTGGGAAGGTGGGTACCTTCCCAGCCAGCCAGATGGATTGGCATATGATTCAATTTTATCATGAAAGGAGCGATTGGTTCATAATTTTTTAAACTAAGGGTATAACCCTCATGCTGAACAATAAGGGCAAGAGGGTATCCCCATTTGATGTTCATATTCTTTTCTCTAAGGGCCCTTTTACACTTAATCAGTTGGTATGCGTTAGTGTGCGTTAGTACGCGTTAGTGCGCGTTGGTACGCGGTTTTTTCCATAGCAGTACATTGGGAAGAAGATTTCAGTTAAAACGCGTTAAGTGTGAAAGGTGCCATAGGAAAACATGGGACTTACTTTGAAAATCCGTTTTCTTTCTGTTTTAACTGAGAGCAACTGATTAAGTGTACAAGGACCCTAAGAATATCTAATAGTGGTTTAAGTAACCACCTTCTTGCTAGTGAGTGTGGAGATACGTCTTGATAAAATTTGATTTCAAGATTATCAAAATAAATAGTTTTTTGTTGCCTCACTTTCAATAGTATGCGTTCCTTCAATGAGAATGATTGTAGTCTCCATAACACATCTTGACAGAGCCCATTGTTCGTGTGTCTTACCCTGCCAATTCTGTGGGCACGGTCTATTTCTATCACCTCAGGAGCATCATCCCCCCAAACTCCAATAGATCTCGCTGTGGGGAATTGGCTAACAGACCACAGATTTTGATATTATTCCGTCTTCTGCAGTTTTCCAGATTGTGTATTTTGCTGGTTAGATCTAAAAGTTGTTTATTATTGTGTCAAAAAATGTGAGATGGAAGAAAAAGTAGGTATGACCCGACTATGCACAAATCACAGAATAATTTTATCAAAAGATACTTTATTAATCATAGAAATTGTATATACTAAAACACACGGTTAAAAATGTGCCCGCCCCGCACCCCCAAAGGAACCCACCCACACAGCCCAACTCCCGCAGACCCTACAATATCCCCACCGATGAATCAGGAGCACCAATACACCAATAAGGATATGAATGGTTGGAATGCATGCATCAATAGGGCCACAGAGACCACTAATCCCTCCACATGAATGAGATCTAAGCGCTTAAATCATAAAGTCTCCAAACAGCTGTATAATGTATATCAAATGACCAGGAACAGAGCATCCATCTCAGTACAATTGATCCATATTGCCAACAGGTCAGTATGAAAGCACATTAGCCATGTAGGATAGGATTAAGATGCAGCCCAGCACATTGTAACAGAGTTAGTAAGCAGGCATTCAATTGCAAATAGGTATAACTCCAGCTTTTATGGAAACAGACGCCTTGCTTCACTGTAAAGAGGCAGTGGGAAACAGCAGCCACATAGAGCAAGTTCAGAAGCAAGCAGTTCAAATGCAAGCAGTTAGCACAAGCACAGTTCCATTGTGTGTGGAATCAAACAGTTCCTTGTCCATAAGGAGAGATCAGCAATAACCAAATGGCAGGCAAGTTGATACCTCAAGGTACCTCACTTATCGAGAAAGGTTAGATAAACTGGGTTTATTTAGTCTAGAGAAAAGACGCCTTAGAGGGGATCTAATTAACATGTATAAATACATCAGAGGGCAATATAATACCTTGGCGGATGAGCTTTTTGTCCCTAGGCCTTCTCAAAGGACTAGAGGACATGATCTGCGCATGGAGGAAAAACGTTTTAGCCATTTATTTAGGAAAGGGTTCTTTACAGTAAGAGTGATTAAGATGTGGAATGCATTGCCACAGGAAGTCGTTATGGCAAACTCTATACCTGCATTTAAAGGGGGCTTAGATGCTTTCCTTGCGTTGAAAGACATCCATGGCTACAATTACTAGGTAATGCCTAATGATGTTGATCCAGGGATTTTATCTGATTGCCATCTGGAGTCGGGAAGGAATTTTTCCCTTTAGGGGCTAATTGGACCATGCCTTGTAAGGGTTTTTTCGCCTTCCTCTGGATCAACAGGGATATGTGAGGGAGCAGGCTGGTGTTGTACTTTATACTGGTTGAACTCGATGGACGTATGTCTTTTTTCAACCAAAATAACTATGTAACTATGTAAGGTAAGCTTACGTGTTTCCAAGTGTAATCCGGACAGAGCAGCAGCTGAATGCTTGTGGCGTCCTGGCTAGAGCGCTGGTATGCCTGTGTATCGCTGGAGACCATGTAGGGCAAAGCTGGGTCCTTGTGCAGGAGGGTGATGGAGGCCGAGACGCAGCACATGCGTCCTCGACCGGTTTCGCCGGACTTCCGGCTTCCACTGGAGGTATGCGTTGTTTATTATTGTGTTCCGTCTTATCAGCACTTGACTTAACGGCCGCAGATAGTTTACCCAGATCGTTCTCAACAGCTAAGACGCAATCATTTAGTTCAATAATTGCTTCTTTTAATAGGTTTGATCTCATTCTTAATCGTTTCCTGACTAATAGATAGCATTGAGTGTGACAATCCAGCCCCGCGATCCCGTCTAATCTGCTCCCGTTAGCGTACGCAGGAATTACGGTGAGCAGACGGACAACAAAGACCGGTTGCTGGATCGTCAGGGGAAGAAAGTTAATGCGACAGAGCGCGCTAATCCCATCTAATCTGCTCCCGTTAGCATACGCAGGAAGTACGGTGAACAGACTGACAATACAGATTAGTTGCGCATCTGCCGGCAATATGTAATGGGACAATCACTCACCAATCCCATATTACTTGGCCACTGTAGCAATGCAGGCCTCATGCACTAGAGACTCCTGGAGGCAAATTCACTGTGTGCTTAGTAAACGGTTACGATTGGTTGGAGGTGCCCATACATGTACAATCACGATTGTATGTACAATCGGTAAACTAAAAATATCGATTTCGCACTGGAAATCTGGTAAATTCACTGCCACCACTGTCTGGTTGAATGGAGCAGACAGTCTCCAACTAGCTACTCCTAAAAGGAAGAAACGGTTATTTACAACCTAGCTAGCAAATCAACAATTTAAAAGAAAATAATAAAACAATGCGGTAGTATGACTCTGACTCTTCAGAGGGCAGATTCGTTGTAGCAACAATCAGATGACCAGAACAGGTACAAGACTGAACGATAAAATCGTTAGTTTTTATTCTAAAACTACATACACATAGCCTAATTTAGCCCACAGATAAATATATCTGTCCAGCAGAACAGATTGGTTTGATAGAAAGAGAATAGAGATGAAAAGAAACAGTGTCTTTAACCACTTTACCCCCGCGCGTACGCATTTCTCCGTCTCTTTTTCCATCCTTTAACCCCCAGGGATGGAGAAATACGCACTTTCCGCGCTCCCGCCGCTGCCCGCGCTCCCGCTCGTAAACACGCCGCCCGCCGCTAGTAAACACGCCGCCGCCGGCTCGCCCGGAGATCAATGAACGGGAAAATCCATTCCCGTTTGTTGATCTAAGCCCCGCAATGATCCGCTGCTGCTCGGCTGAGCAGCGCGACCATTGTGGGGAAAAAAAAAAGTTCTTAGCCTCTTTCTACTCCCTGCAAGCGTCCTTCCGGACGCTTGCAGGTCGCATAAACAAAATGTTACTGTGGCCATCTTGTGGCCAAATAGTAAAACTACATCCAAAGCATTTTTCACATAGAAATAAATTAGTTTAACACACAAAATTAACCCTTTACCTCCCACACTCCCCAATTTTTTTTTTCTTGTAATTTAAAAAAAAAAAAATTACAATTAAAAAAAAAATACATAAATAGTTACCTTAGGGACTGAACTTTTTAAATATTTATGTCAAGAGGGTATAACACTGTTACTTTATAAACTATGGGCTTGTAATTAGGGATGGACGCAAAACTGACAAAAATGCACCTTTATTTCCAATTAAAATATTGGCGCCAAACATTGTGATAGGGACATAATGTAAATGGTTTTATAACCGGGACAAAAGGGCAAATACATTTCATGGGTTTTAAATACAGTAGCATGCATTATTTAAAAACTATAAAGGCCAAAAACTGAAAAACAATAATTTTTTTCACACGTTTTTTCCTATTTTTCCATTAAAACACATTTAGAATAAAATAATTCTTGGCATAATGTCCCACCTAAAGAAAGCCTAATTGGTGGCGAAAAAAACAAGATATAGTTCATTTCATTGCGGTAAGTAATTATAAAGTTATAGACGAATGAATGGAAGGAGTGCTGAAAGGTGAAAATTGCTCTGGTGGTCATGGGGTAAAACCCCTCAGTTGGGAAGTGGTTAATGTACAGTTCAAATACCGTTATTGGTAGTCCATGCGGCAATCAAAGTCCAGAATGGCCGATTGCCATGTGGCCTAAGACCTTTGTGAGAAATAATCCAAGATGGAGGTTTTGGCCCGTGTCCTGGCGGGCTGGTCGATTTTATGTTAATTCAATGTCAGATTAAAGGTGAAGGACGCTGGACCTTTGTGTCAATGGAGTTTTAATCCTCACTGTAGATGGGAAGGATTATGACACGTCAAAGTCCAGCCTTGTGCAGTTTGAATAAGGCAGTGCCCCTTTAGGGAGGGAGAGATTTTGGGCCAATTCATGTCTTGCCCGCTCTCTCCGTGCCCGTAGGCATCAAGAACCCAAATGAATATTCATAATCAGCGTAATTGTGTGAATCTGGTAATACCAAACACGAGGATCAGATATGACTCATAACACCGTTTTTTACTTCCTCCCTTTGTAGTATTGGTTCTGGAAGCTCCAGATGCTTCAAAAATCTCTCAGAACCAGTGTCACATAAAGTCCAGTAAACGCTGCGAATTTGATGGACCGGGTATTTTTGTAACCCCAGAAATATTACCAATATAGTAGTTTATGGGATATTAACAGTTACAGTAGGGTCATCTACTCTCTGAGCTGAGCCAGCTGGGGGAGGATTCTCCTTTGATCTTCTAGCTGAGGGAACCCTGAGAGACCCCCTGTGGTTGGCTCTTTTCAAGTACGGGACTGAGGAGACTCAAATTCTGGAGGGAGAGCAGTGTAGGTTTGAGATTTCTCTCTCTCTGCCTGGTGGGTGTCCTAGACCCAAGGAATATCTCAAGATTCTTGCTTTGGGAAAGGAATCCATTTGATGCACCTAGTGATTATAGGAGTATCTGACTTGCCCAAGGGTCATTAACATGAAGTTGCTACAATTGACCAGGGAGAGGAACTATGCTAACCCCTGGCTTCCCTGATCTTTTTATAAACCATGCCTTTTCCTATCTGCTGTCACTTTTTAATAGTGGCTACAGGGAATATTTTATGAGGCTCTAACCACCTTAGGATGAATAAACGTTTGTCACACCTCCCCCTTTTAAGAGATGCGCTGAGGGAGGAGCCAACAAGACTCTGAGTAAAGCAATCCACTGTCTGATGGGTCTGGTTCGCCTCCTCAGAAAAACCTTGTGGGGTTGCCTCTTACCCGATGCATCGGTCCATGGTTTAGTCAGGATGCTACAGGGCTTAGCAAACTTCCTGTAGTATCCTGCCATTCCCAGAGAGGCTTGTACCTCTGTCATGACAATCTGATCTGCGTCTGGTTCAACGGTCAGATTGTCAGCTGACAGCTGTCCTAGTACCAGGGACGAGTGATCGCAGTGTTGCTCCCAAATTGGGGCGTAACACAGGGATGTCATCCGGGTACGTGACTGCACAACCGTGCTTGCCCTTCAACAGGTCGTTCCACACCTGTTGGAAGGTGGCTGGGGCATTCATCATACCAAAAGACATCCGTATTGAGGCGTTAAAGTCCAAGAGCAGGGTGAATGTGGATTCCAGGCGCGCCTCAGGCACGGTTGGAACCTGCCATTATCCGTGGCTCCGTTCCATGATCGTTAGATAGTTGACGGATGCCAGCTAATCCAACAGATCACCGAGGGGGGACATGGAATATGCATCAGTTATTGTGATGTCGTCCGGCCTCCTATAGTCCTCACAGAACCTGGTGGTCTGTGAGCTAGGGGATTTGCGGAGGACAGCCATCTGTAACATCTCCTTGAACTTCCTCTTTACTTTTGCTTGCACTTCCGGGAAGGTGCTGTAGGGGATCTGCTTTAAGGGCTTGTGAGTCCCCGGGTCCCTTCTGTGAACTGCTGTAACCTGCCCAGGGTTTCTGCGAAGAGTTCGCTGGGGGGGCGCAGTGCGCTTCAGCGAGGCCTTCTGGGAGTCCGAAAGGTGGGGGGTGACTTTCACATCATCCGCCAATTCTCGTGTGGGAGCAATCAAGCCTGACAGGGGACCTGTGTCTTCATGTTCTAATTGGCCGTACTCTCCTAGAACTAACTGAGTTCTGTCTGACTGGGCTTCTAACAGATCCACATGGACCGTGCTTTCACCTGGGGTGTCAGTTACATGGGGAACGGGTTCACTGGAGTATTTACCCTTCTCCCTGTACACCTCTGTAGTGGAGCTTCCGCTGCTGGCGCCTTAGTGGTCTGGCCACTAAGCGCACGCAGTTTGGAGTCACTCTGTAGTATCCTCACGAATGTGGGACTGTAAATCTCAGCCAGCTGCCTAGTGAGATCTGGGGTCAGCTGCTGGAGATCAAACTCTCTGGGATCAGAGCTGACAGGAATGCCTGTATGCTCTGAGCTCAGGTTACCACCAGTACTGTGCGTGTCTGTCTGCACAGGTACACCACAATAAACATCACATTTTGGGTAAATTACGTCAATATTGACATTGGTCTGGGGCTCAAAGATTTCAGGGGAAGTCGGGACTTCTCCAGATAGTCCTGAGTCCAGACTGCCGGTGACACTGAAAGCATCAGCCAGCGTACTCTCATAAACATGCACAACATTATCAAAAGCATTTGCATAACATGGCATGTCATTTTTAGCATGAGTGTCACCCGCCTGAAAGTCAGAATCATCAGAGGAAATCCCTGCTGTCAGCTCTGAGTTCATGCGACTGGCTATAGGGCATGTAATGGCCAGAACATGTACAGCATTTCCATCACAATTATCACTGACACATGCATTTTTATTAGCAATAACAGGTGCAGCAATGGATAAAAGACAGTTAGTTGCAGGTACATTTAAATCTGAGGATACCTCCTGCCCAACGGGGTTAGGTACAGTAGCAATAGCAGGTAAGGGGTTGACCTCTCCCTGTTTTCCCAAAGGCTTGTACAGTACCTGGCTGTCAGGGAGTCCTGCTGGGATCTCCTGCATATCAGCAGAAAATTCCGAAGGGTACACAAGCGTGCCTAGATCAGTGCCAAGCACAGTAGAAGAGGGAACCTCAGCAACAGCCCGCTCTGGAAAACCCACCCCCATCCGGCCTTCTCGGGACCTGGGACAACAGGGTTGTGGTGGTTGGACCTGACTCCTGTCAGGGTGAGGAGCTTTCGTGGGAGAATATCTTCCTCTGTGGCAAAGTCGAAACAGACCAAGAAAACATCTGCTTCTGCAGCAAAAGATGATCTGGTCGTCCACAGGAGCACTATGAAGATTTCCGGAACCGTAGAGCATCTCTGACACGCTGTCAGGCAGTGCAGAGGGTGATGCAGGTGATGGATCAGGGGTGCTAGCCATCTTCGGGCTAGGGACTGTGGTTCTCTTCCTCTTGGGGACAGAAGAACTGTATGTGGCCAGTCTCGCCACAAAGATTACACGTGCGAATGGCAGGCCTCAGTGGCGCAAAGCTCACCGGACCAGGAGGAGCAAATGTAGTAGGCTTACCTCCTTCCAAGTCCTGGTACAGTGTTTTGCGACTGTGCAGCACCATGGTTCTCTGGCTGTCAGGTACAGGAACCTGATGGTACGCCCTCTCAGAGGTGCATACAGGAAAGTCTTGTTCCGTGCCCTCTTCCATGACAGGAAGTTTTGCTGTGGGGATCACGGGTAGAGGATCTCTTCTCTCCACCGAAGCACATAGTGAAGAATGCAGATTCATTTGGGCTGGCTGGGCCAACTCCAATTCACACTGGAGCCGTAGCTCTTCGATCTGAAGATGCCACCACTGCCACCAATGTGACAATCCAGCCCCGCGATCCCGTCTAATCTGCTCCCGTTAGCGTACGCAGGAAGTACGGTGAGCAGACGGACAACAAAGACTGGTTGCTGGATCGTCAGGGGAAGAAGGTTAATGCGACAGAGCGCGCTAATCCCGTCTAATCTGCTCCCGTTAGCATACGCAGGAAGTACGGTGAGCAGACTGACAATACAGATTGGTCGTGCAGCTGCCGGCAATATGTAATGGGACAATCACTCACCAATCCCGTATTACTAGGCCACTGTAGCCATGCAGGTCTCATGCACTAGAGACTCCTGGAGGCAAATTCACTGTGTGCGTAGTAAACGGTTAAGATTGGTTGGAGGTGCCCATACATGTACAATCACGATTGTATGTACGATCGGTAAACTAAAAATATCGATTTCGCACTGGAAATCTGGTAAATTCACTGCCACCACTGTCTGGTTGAATAGAGCAGACAGTCTCCAACTAGCTACTCCTAAAAGGAAGAAACGGTTATTTACACCCTAGCTAGCAAATCAACAATTTATAAGAAAATAATAAAACAATGCGGTAGTATGACTCTGACTCTTCAGAGGGCAGATTCATTGTAGCAACAATCACTGTAGATGGGAGGAATCATGACACGTCAAAGTCCAGCCTTGTGCAGTTTAAATAAGGCAGTGCCCCCTTAGGCAGGGAGAGATTTTGGGCCAATTCATGTTTTGCCCGCTCTCCGTGCCCATAGATCACATCAAGAACCCGAATGAATATTCATAATCAGCGTAATTGTGTGAATCTGGTAATATCAAACACGAGGATCAGATATGACTCATAACACTGTTTTTTACTTCCTCCCTTTGTAGTATTGGTTCTGGAAGCTCCAGATGCTTGAAAATCTCTCAGAACCAGTGTCACGTGAAGTCCAGTAAATGCTGCGAATTTGAAGGATCGGGTATTTTTGTAACCTTAGAAATATTACCAATATAGTAGTTTATGGAATACTAATGGTTACAGTAGGGTCTTCTGCTCTCTGAGCCGAGCCAGCTGGGGGAGGATTCTCCTTTGACTTTCTAGCTGAGGGAACACTGAGAGACCCCCTGTGGTTGGCTCTTTTCAAGTACGGGACTGAGGAGACTCAAAGTCTGGAGGGAGAGCAGTGTAGGTTTCAGATTTCTCTCTCTCTGCCTGGTGGGTGTCCTAGAACCAATGTAAGGATTGGTGTCAGCAATGTCAGATATCTGATTATTAGGTGATCTGCAGTATCACCAATAATCCAGACACTATTCCTGATTATGTGGTGATCTGCAGAATCACCAATAATGCAGGTATAGCAAGGTAATGATGTGATAGCTAAATACAAAGGTAAGTGCTTGGTGCAACAGTATGTACTGATAGGTTTAGAGATACCTCACCAGAGGAGTTGGTGGGTACTAACAGTACAGCAGTTCCTCACCAGTGACAAGGGCTCACTGGTGAGAGTAGAGTGGTCAGACTATTTAGGTTGGCAACAGACAGGCAGATAAAGTAAAAAAATCGGAAGGTATAGGCAAGAAGGTTAAACAAGCAGAGTCAGCAACAAGATCAGATGGGCAAAGGTACAGAAGCGTTAAGCGAAAGAGAAGTCGGAACAAGCCAGAGTCATACACAGATAATAATACAGTCTTTCAATGCTTAATAATTATAGCTATCAAAAGGTCTGCGCGCTAACACGAAGTATTCGCAACAGCAGACAAGTTGCGAGTGACTCCGCCGAGCTTAAAGAGTAACTGTTAGCCCCCAAAGTGAAATTTAAATCTGTACAGCAATGTTTTATTTAGTATTAAACTGATCAAAAAAGCCAATGCAGAACTTAAAAATCTATATAATTTTGCTACTATGTAGCCTTTTTCCCAAGCTAACGACGCAAAGCCGCATATCAGATACTATTGACGAGCATGCAGAGCATGCCTATGTCTGCCCTCTCCCCCTCTCCCCCCCAGGACCAGGTGCCGATCTATTTGCACCACAAACAGCTGACCGCTCTGACACGGAGACAGAGCGGCAGCACTTCCAGCCGGAGCACCGCAGAGCAGCCGCCGCCGTGCATCTCTCACATGTGATTCTCTCACATGTGACTCGGCGGCGGCTGCTCTGCGATGCTCCGGCTGGAAGTGCTGCCGCTCTGTCTCCGTGTCAGAGCGGTCAGCTGTTTGTGGTGCAAATAGATCGGCACCTGGTCCTGGGGGGGAGAGGGGGAGAGGGCAGACATAGGCATGCTCTGCATGCTCGTCAATAGTATCTGATATGCGGCTTTGCGTCGTTAGCTTGGGAAAAAGGCTACATAGTAGCAAAATTATATAGATTTTTAAGTTCTGCATTGGCTTTTTTGATCAGTTTAATACTAAATAAAACATTGCTGTACAGATTTAAATTTCACTTTGGGGGCTAACAGTTACTCTTTAAGAAGCGTAGGAGACCCTGAGGCACGCCCACGCAAATCAGCCAATGGGAAGCGGCGAGCGGTAAGCTCGCCGCCTCCCATTGGCTGATTTGCGTGGGCCGGTCAGCTGACGCGCCTCCTCCCCGCATAAAGGTCCTGTCTGTGAGCGCGCGCACGCGCTAATGCGACCTTATGTACGGCAGAGACACCCGTCCTCGGCGTGCTAGACGCCCGAGGTGCGGAAACATTGCTAGGCAGAGAGGCAGAGGTAGCTGTTCACCGCAGCTGCCTCACTATTGTTTATTACACCCAAGCAATATCTCAAGATTCTTGCTTTGGGAAAGGAAGCCATTTGATGCACCTAGTGATTATAGGAGTCATTAGCATGAAGTTGCTACATTTGACCAGGGAGAGGAACTGTTAACCCCTGGCTTCCCTGATTTTTATAAACCATGCCTTTTCCTATCTGCTGTCACTTTTTAATAGTGGCTACTGGGAATATTTTATAAGGCTCTAACCACTTTATTAGGACGAATAAACGTTTATTTGTCAAATTGAGGTTTTATAATTCTCAGTAAAGTCTGAAAACAGTTGTTTAAAGTGGCCTTCAGTGAGTGTACTTTCCTTATCTTTATCCGACAATTTAATTTCTGCAGCAAATACTAATACACCTTGTTCCTTAGATCCAGGTTTAGGGCTTTAACCAGATTTCACCATGTCTGCGCAGCAACTGCTAAATTTAGGTGAGTTGCATAGGTCGGCAATACGCTTATAGTGATTGGAGACGTCCGACGGGGTGAGCAGGCTAGCAGGTAAGCCGTTGCTTGAAATATTAGCGGTTCCCTTTGGAGACGCCAGTTCCGAAGGAGAACCGGAAATGGATTGACCAGTATTGGAGGGGACCGAGAAACCAAAATTGGTCAGTTTTTTCTCTTTAAGGTTGATTTTAGCTTTTTGTCTAGTGACATTGGCCATAAATAATAAAAGCTTAATATACTTAGCTAGAGTAGGAGAATCAGTAAGTAATAAACCTATAACAGTGCCCACATTTAATCCTTATCAAACCTTATCAATTAAGCCAAAAATAAGTCTGAAGCTTCTAAAAATAATAGCTTATGAGATTATTAGCTTATGAGAGTATTACTAAGAGTAATACAGGCAAAAATACACACCAATGCCGCTCGCTATTACAGCGGTTACAGCTATAAAAAAAAGCTATGAAAAACATTGCCAGCTCAGTATAATAAGTATGTCTAAACCATAAATTGCAACTGATACCACCAACTCACAATCAGCCTGGCACCTCAGCCTTATTACCAGAACCCTTTAGACAGCAGCCGCGGGCCTCATTACAGACAGCCCACTATCCATTAGCCACAAAAACCTGTCTTTCTGTCACAGCAGTTTGCCACGTTATACATTATGGTTTGTTAATTCTTTAGCTGTTTCACCAGGTTCGCACAGCTTGTTCCAGTCCGGCTCAGTACAGCCTGTACTGGTGCTGATTTATTCGCACTACTTTCTATAACTCCCACACTCAATTCACAGCATACGGTTCAACAGCTCACGAATCACGGCTCACAGTTCCAGCATAAACAGGTACCGACTCTTATGCGGCACTTATACGGCACTTTCTTCCACTCACAGCTTACAGCCAACGGTTCACAGCTTAATGATTCATTCTCTCACCTGCTTTGTTGTTTTTAATTTGCGATTCACGGCTCTCTGCACAGCCCAACACAGCAGCGGTTCACTACTCACACTCCTCCTACGGTTCACAGCTTCCCAGTTCACGGCTAGCCCAGTTCATTGCACTGAATAACTCACACGATTAGCTACACTGTACAGCTCACTACACACATGGCATGCTACACCATACGGCTCACAGCTGTAAAAGATGGAATTGACAGTAATGACTCGGACACACCTCTCAAAGTGACAACCTTTATTTCTATACCAATGGCCATTGGTATAGGCTGAAGTGAGATACAAGATCTGATCATATCGTGTACTACAGCAGTTTTTATAGGGTCACAATTTTGCAGAAATATACACGCCCTGGGGCTGGTCAGGATATTTGTCATTATTACAAAAACCAATCACAAATTGATAATCAATACAGTACACAAACAGTTAACAGCCTGTTGCTGGAAATCTCCTACTATATTTAAATTGAAATCTTCACCCACTAGCTTCATTACTTTTGAAATTCTTGCGATCATTGTGGTAATTCAGAACACATCTGGACTTATAGAAAAAGGAACTAAGTCGTGTTAGGATCAGTAATTCTTGCCTAAGCAAACAACATGTTCACCCGAAACGTCTGTTTTTGTGGTTCCTGTCCCATGACTTTCCCAAGAACTTATCACATTCCAACATTTCAATAGAATGTCCTAGGTCAGACAAAGGACATCAGAGGAGCACAAGTTCAGGCCTATTTCATATAATCTGATTAATACATATCCTTTGCTAAACATGGATATTTGGCTACCTTGGCCTAGATTTCTCTTTCTACAAAACAAAATGTCTGTCATAGAAACAAGAAAAGCTTCACATCTTTATCACTCCCTCCTCTAGTTCATCCCCATGAACTATTTAATGTTAAAAGTTCTTATAGTAGTGTCTTGTAGAAAGGGCTCCCAGCTGTATCACCTGTGACACTGTGGTGTAGTAGTTGCAAAGTTATCATCTTCACCTTTGTAGTGGCTGGATGGTGTACTGGTTAAGGGCCTGCCTCTGACATGGGAGACCAGGGTTCGAATCTTGGCTCTGCCTGTTCAGTAAGCCAGTAATTCAGTAAGGAGTTCATTGGGCAAGACTCCCTAACACTGCTACTGCCTACTGAGTGCGCTCTAGTGGCTGCCTCGCAAGCGCTTTGAGTCCGACAGGAGAAAGGCGCTATACAAATACTGCCATTATTATTTGTCAGAGCTGCCCTCTTGGCACAAACTCCGCATAAGGGGTGCACCCTGGTGGAGCATTATTGTGGCTCCTTCCAGGGTGAGTCAAGAAGAATTCCTTAAGTTCCCCAAGTGAGGCAAATGAGATCAGGGCAAGAGTGCTCCTTTAACTTGATGTAGAGCGATGTCTTACCAAGGATTCAGCTGTTTGTTGTCTTTCCAGCCGGGATGTCTTTTTCCTTGCATCCTCAGGACCTCTTGTCATCGGACTTTCCAGTGTATAGTAAAGCATGAGGTAGAGTTAAAAGTTAAGGTAGATGTTACACCACAGGCAATAAGTATCTTCTTAGTGATAATCTAGGACCCTTATGTGGACAAGTCTTTGAGGTAGATAACAAGGTAGAACCAGAGAATGAGTGATGCTAAAAAGACGAGAAAATCAAGCAACAACAACAAAAATATCTGTAGAAAGTAATTATTATAAAAACATTTTTTATTAATGACCTTTTATGCATAACGTCCTAGTACCAAGCCCCATGTGTGTGTGTTGTTTTTTTTTACACTGACTGTAGTACCTTAAAAGTATACATCAGAATACTTCAACAATATTGCATAGGGGATTACAATGCCTAATAAATCTACCCTCTCACTCTTGATGGACTCCTCCCGCCCCTCGCTCAGCAGTCTGACCACTGGCGTCCAGTTCAAGAACAGTTTCATTCATACTTATGTTAACTTTTTCTCTCCATCTCTGGAGGGTCCTTTGATTTCCATTCACTCGTTTCCATGCATACTATTTTAACTAGACATAAGAGTAAACTTATGACTACATAACATATTTAGATATACTCTTCATCCTTAGAAACCACTACCAAAACATCCCTGAGATTCTTTTGCTTCTTGCTTATTGTTGCACCCAATCTTTTGATTTTACAAAAGACAAATAATTGAAAGAGGTAGAGTAAAACTGTGAGGACAATCAGTACTATTACTGGATGGAGCATGAGGTTCAGAAAGGCACTTGCTTTTGGACTATACCCGAATAGACTTTCCCACCATGATACCTTAGCATCCTGCTCAAGGGCATGTGAGACCTGCAATAGTTTCTCACGATCATGCTCCAAGAGCACAGTTGCTTGCCTTTCTGAAGCTCTGAGTGTTTGTATGATCTCATCCTCCCTCCCATGTCAAGTCTCTGTTCAGGTGTTATGTGTGGGTGTTATGGGTGGGTGTTATGGGTGTTCTCCCTTTTTGCTGTGCCAGATCTATCCCTAGGACTGGGCCAGTGGTGCAGTACACCCCTCGGGTCAGTGTTCCACTTTGAGTACAATTCAAAGTGTACACTGTATAAGAAGTGGCATTCTCCATCTGATACCAGCACCAATAACCCTGTCCCAGATACTTCATTCGGCTTGGCACCTTTTCTTTTGCGTCCATCAAACATGATCCGTCCTTGTCCCAGCATTGCTGTCTCACAATTCTATTTTGTTGTCCCTGACATAAGAGCACATTTTCCTTTTTCCAGCACCCATCTGTATCTAGTAATCTGGGCTCCCCCTTTTCATACAGCATTAATTCATGGTCAACCTGGGGTTGCAAAACCACACCTTCAGATAGAATAGAACCCAGGTTTACCACTGCATAAGCTTGGTGCTCTTCGCCAGCAACAGGTACTAAGGAGGAAATAGTGCATGTGAGGTTCTGACACCCATGGAACTGAGTAAGCCACTATTTTTCATGTTTCATTGCAAAATCAGGGACAGACCTTTCAGCCTGTTTATGTAAATTTATAGGAAAATGGCCAGCATGCAGTGAGGTTATCATTGGCTTTAAATCCTGTGAAAGTTCAAATTGAACCTAAGTACATAATGCCAACTGGACGTCTTGTTGTTTAACCAGACCTGCAATTAAACCCTTAAACTTTTTCTTCCTTACTTCTGACAGTGATGCTGTAGCATCAATGTGTTGTAAATTCTCCAATACATTATTTATATCTAATTGGGTCTTCACTCCCTCCCCTACATGCTGAGCCAACCCCCCAAGTTTATTTCGTAGCACCTCCAAATCCATAGTGTTCAAAGCTCCCAAACCGAGACCCCCAGCCCCTAGTGTTGTACCCATCAAATCTCTTTTTACTTTACTGTGGCTATATCCTGATTCCAACCACCCTTTCAGCATGTATATCTGATTTTTGACATACACACCACAACTTTTGTCCCATGTATCCACCCTAAAATCAGTTAGGGTCACTCTCCATGTGTACAGAACAAACTGAGTATCCAACAACACTGCCCAAGGTGCGGCTAGTTGGGGAACTATTAGATCCACCACTTTGACAGCTGGGACCTCACATGTATCTGAACTCACCTTTGCAGGGACCACAACATCATTTTCCTTTTCTACTTGAACTACAGTTACACATACTTTACCTTTTCCTTCCCATGTGTACCATCCCCTTTTATTTATTGATGGATTGTTCACACCAGGAACTGGACTCTCCCCGTTTAGCTGGACAGATTGAGTAAAGGTCCAACACCCTTCATCTGACTCCTCACAGAAAGGCCAGATAAATTTACCTTTGGTACATCTATCCCATTGCACAGCACATCCCACCTCCAAGGTGGGATGTGCTGTGCAATGGAGAGAGACTGATTTGATGATCAGTGTGCTGTGTCAATAATATAATGACCTTCAATGTCTGGTGTACAGGCCTCTCTCATAATTCTTAGCATATACTGACGTACTGTTATACCTTCTTTAGGTGCGATGCGTTCAAATGACTTACTTTTAGCATCTGTTTGTACATGCAATACCAGGGTGCTAGAATATGCATTAAGTCTGACTTCTCAGTGTCTTTATACCAGGTGATCTGTTTGACTATACTACAATTCAATCCAAATATAATTATTTCTTGAGTCAGGTATGTCAGAGGGTTTACAGTTCCAATGTACTCAGAAGTTTGAGTGAGTAGGAACTCCATGATCCCATCTGCTGGGTTATAACATTTATTTAACAAAGTACCTTGCACTGGTTCAGGTTGGCCATAGAATATTTTTCTATACTGTCATGTCTCTCCAACATTATATACCATATACGGTACACAATATTCCAGTCGTCATACCCTCCTCTTGTCGGGTCCTCGGGATATAATTTTCCTTTGTCACATCTTACTAGCAATGGGTCAACTGAGGTTTCATTGTTTAAATTGGATGATAAGTCCCTCATCTTTACTGTCAAGTGTCTCGTCATTTATGTCATTTGGGTCTGTAATGAAAATTCCTGGCATGGTACATATGTCTACCCCAGGGTCCTCCTCTCCCTCACAGTCCGGTATGTTTTTGTCCTGGACATATGTCAAAAACAAAATAATCTCAGCTTTTCCTTGCAACTTCTGTTTAGATACTCCTGAAAGGGGGGAATGATTCTGCGGTACAGAATGCCACAGAGCTCATCCAGGGTATGCCATTCAGTGTCTATTATAAGAGGTGGGTGTGTTGGTCTAGCATGCTCAAAATAATGCTGAATAGTGGGACTCATTCCCTTTGTACCATGTACATGCAAATACCCATGGAAAAAGAGGGGGTATCTTGGCTCTAATTTCCCGTGTTTACACTCTACCCTGTGAAGGTGGGATGGATCCCATCCTTTTGGTTTTATTCCCCATTTCCCATAAGATTTGGGTGGAACCCAAGGTTCCTGATGGTGATCCAGGACATGCTGACCATCAGTCCCTGTGGATTCTCCTGACAGACAACATAAAAGACAGACTAACATAAATGCCCCTGTTGGCATAGCTGCCTTAATCATTTTTCTGTATTTTTTTTTTTACGGAGTACAAAGGAGTCTGGGCAGGTGACGTGGTCTTTACCAAGATACCTTCTTTAATGTAATGTTTTATTTGGTCCCTAATCCCATCCTTCTGAGCCATTTTCAAAGGATATTGTGGCATTCTTGGGATCATCACATTTGGCTTTAGTTTAATTTTGCCTGGCGAGCAATTTATCATGAATCCTATCTTTCCCTCCTTTGACCATACTTCAGGGTTCACTATTTCTGATAAATCACTTAGTAGACTTTCTTCAGTCCCCGATAGTTGGACTAAAGAACACAGGGCAATGATACTATCCCATGTTTTTCTGATAGGATCTGGCTGTGGTTCAGGACATGAAGGTATGGTCACTCCCACCCCTTCCTCAGTAAAGGAAATCTGAGCTCTCATCTGGGTGAGTAAATCCTTTCCCAGCAAATTGCAAGGAACAGAGTCACTCAACAATAAGGAAGCTTCAGTGTGAAATCAGTTCAATTCAATACACTTTATTGTCATTGTGTAACACAACGAAATTACTTTTCATGACAACCCCACGGTGCATATAGGGAACATAGTGATAGTAACAAGGAAGAGAAGAAATTATACAAGTATGCCAGGTATTACAGATGTTTAAACAATTTGTACACAGTGTTAATTATTTCAGAGAGGATTCAGAGTTCATCAAGTTTATGGCGGATGGGAAAAAGCTGTCTTTCAGTCTGTTTGTGTGTGTGCGGACTGATCTAAAAAGTTTACCTGATGGAAGGAGCTCAAACAAGGCATTTCCAGGGGGAGTGTTGTCCTTGATAATGTTTTTGGCCCTTCTCACGCTGCGAGTATTATACAAAAGTTCCAGTGATGGTAGCTCAGTGCCAATAATGGCTTCTGCTGTTTTAACAACTCGCTGCAGGGCTTCTCTAGTAGCCTTCGTGCAGCTGTTGTACCAGGCCGTCATGCAATTGGTCAGAACGCTTTCTATAGTGCATCTGTAGAAATTAACCAGCAGCTTCTGTAGGAGGTTAGCGCTCCTTAGTTTTCTCAGAAAGTAGAGGCGTTGTTGTGCTTTGCCAGTTAGAGCTAAAGCATTGTCAGCCCAGGACAGGTTCTCTGCGATGGTGACTCACACAAATTTGAAGCTGGAAACTCTGTCCACAGCCTCTGCATTGATCATTAGTGGTAGGTGAGTGGTCTTTTTGGTGGTCCTAAAGTCCAGAATAATTTCTTTGGTCTTCTTTGTATTTAATAACAGGTTGTTAATGTCGCACCATGCAGTCAGGTTTCTAACTTCTTCTCAGTATGCAGCTTCCTCATTGCCTGATATAAGCCCAATGACAGTCGTATCATCTGCAAACTTAACAATTATGTTTGAGGTATGGATAGGCTGGCAGTCATGGGTGAAAAGTGCATAGAGGAGAGGGCTTAATACACAGCCCTCGGCACGCCAGTGCTCAGGGTAAGGGTGGAGGATGTCTGTTTTCCTAGTCTGACAGTTTGAGGGCGATTAGTAAGGAAGTCCAATAACCAAGTACATATGGAGGGAGCAAGACCTAGTGCATGGAGTTTGTTGGTCAGCTGGCTAGGTACAATGGTGTTAAATGCAGAGCTGTAGTCAACAAAGAGCATCCTAACATAGGAGTTGGGCTTTTCCAGGTGTGAGAGGGCAGCATGGAGAGCTACACAGATGGCATCCTCAGTCGATCTATTTGTTCGGTAAGCAAACTGGTGTTGATCTAGATTTGCTGGGATGGAGGCCTTGATGTGTGTGGCTACCAGTCGTTCAAAGCACTTGGTGATGACAGGGGTTAGAGCAACTGGTTGATAATCATTAAGACAGGTTATCCTAGGATTTTTTGGGACTGGCACAATGGTTGTAGATTTAAGGCTTGATGGGACTACACCCATGAACAGAGAGAGGTTGAATATTTGTGTAAAAACCTTCGCTAGTTGACCAGCACAGGCCTGAAGCACACGTCCTTGCACACCATCAGGATCTGCAGATTTCCTGGTGTTGATATTTGTGAGTGCTTGCTGCACTTCATGTATGTGAAGGATTAAAGGCTGTGAGTCTGTAGTGGGCCCAAAGTTGACTGGAGGCCGATTGTTGTTCTTTTTCAAATCTAGCAAAACAAAAGTTTGCTTTCCTAAAACAGAAAGAATTTGCGATAATTCAGGTTGGAGTGAGCTTGAGATGTCTCCCAGAGCAACACTGCGGAATATATGCAAATTAACCATTGTACCCTAAGAAGCTAAACACACCTCCAGAACCGCTGGAATGCAATGATGTGTCAGCTTGTTAATTTGTACAGAGCCATAATAATCCAACATGCATACAGACTGTTTCGGATTGTTTGATCCTCATCAGTGCATGGCATGGATTAATTTGGCTCTATGGAGTAGGGCTTGTGAATCCGAGAGGCACAGACTAACCAGCAAGCTCATGGTGACCCAGAACTCATTGGAGTGTGTAAGGGACTAAAATGCTCCTAAAAGCCCCCTTACTAAGATGTTAAGAAAAACAAAAGTTTGCTTTCCTAAAACAGAAAGAATTTGCGATAATTCAGGTTGGAGTGAGCTTGAGATGTCTCCCAGAGCAACACTGCTGAATATATGCAAATTGTCACGAGCAAACTTTTGTTTTTCTTAACATCTTAGTAAGGGGGCTTTTAGGACCATTGTAGTCCCTTACACACTCCAATAAGTTCTGGGTCACCATGAGCTTGCTGGTTAGTCTGTGCCTCTCAAATCTAGCAAAGAAGTTGTTAAGTTCCTCTGCTAGGCTGGGGATGTTATTGTCCAGTTATGGGCCAATTTGTATTTTTGTAGGGACTGTCTCTAACAGTGGGTAAGTTATACCTCCCAGTCCTACGGCATTGATGGAACCTTGTATGGGCAGTTCAATTTCATCTGATCGCAGCACTGAGCGGCATGCTCCGTGTCTAAAAGGCAATTTACAGTTTGATTATTGAACTTCATTTCCACATAAGCATTCCCTCTACCTGAGGTGGAAATAACTGGTAAAGCGGTTAGTCAATCAGATGGTGAGTCAGGTGGTGTTTTAGTGTACCTACCCTTTTGTGTGTTGGTGTGGAATCTGGTTTGAGGTGTGTAGGTGCATTGTTTGATGAAATGCCCTGGGTCTCCACATCTGTAACATACTTTCAACCATTGCTTACGAGGTGGGGGTGGCTCCCTCTGTGTCCCTCTCTGGTTACTCCCTTCACTTACAATACAGATCTTCTGAGGCTTCTTCCCTTCTGTATCCAATATGTTTCTTTCTATGGCTGTAGCCAAAGACAACAAAGAGGATAGTGGTTTATCCCTCCAATCTGGATTAGCAATCATTAGTTTTTCGCAAATTTTACTCCTCAGTCCTGTCATAAAGTCATGTAATACTACTGGCTTGAGATCATCACTAGTGATGTTACACCCAGCAGACTCAATTGCCTGATTGAACTTAATGTAATAAGCCATGCAGTCTTCACTTGTAGCTTGGACCACTGCAGATACATTGGACCATGACTGAGGGGGATAAACAGTTTTGATTAATTTTGCTAGGGCATTTGTCCAAAAATGTCCCTCATCACTGGAATCTGGTGACACATCCCATGGTATGAATGTCTTGCTGACTATATCCTGAAGGTCCCCCTCTCCACACACCCTCTTGATAATTTGAAACATGTCTCCCCATGTGGCTTTGTAGCTTGTCTGAGTGTCTATGATCTCCTTTGCAAACTTGGCAGAGTCAGTCCGTAGGTGGGGTATGGTACTTAAAGAGAACCCGAGGTGGGATTTAATTATGTTAGTGGGGCACAGAGGCTGGTTGTGCACACTAACACCAGCCTCTGTTGCCCCATAGTGTGCCTCCAGGACCCCCCTGCGCGCCGCTATCCCCTCCGCAGTGATAGCGACACACAGCGTGTCGCCAGCACAATGTTTACCTATGCCGTGTCTGTTAGCGCCGCTCCCCCGCCTCCTCTGTATCGGCGCTACCCGCGTCCCTTCCCTCCCGCTGATTGGAGGGAAGGGACACGGGCGGGTAGCGCCGACACAGAGGAGGCGGGGGAGCGGCGCTGACTGACACCGCATAGGTAAACACTGTGCTGGCGACACGCTGTGTGTCGCTAGCACTGCAGAGGGGATAGCGGCGCGCAGGGGGGTCCTGAAGGCACACCATGGGGCAACAGAGGCTGGTGTTAGTGTGCACAACCAGCCTCTGTACCCCACTAACATAATTAAATCCCACCTCGGGTTCTCTTTATGAGTCCCTTCATTTCTGAGTGAGTCCAGGGTATAGGGTGTCTGATAGTCCCTGTCTGGACATATCAGTTCAGCCGGTTGCTGCCTTTCCCAGCTAGGTGTTGCAGGGGCTCGTGACAGGTTGGCATCCCATTGTGACCCACTGGGACTTTGCTGCAATTGTGTTTGTCTTGAGCAAATCATTTCTTGCCTGAAAGGATTAGTATCACTCATCCTGAATGGTTGACTGCTGCCTGGCTGTGGCATTAAAGGGACAGTATTAGGATTCAGTTGCAGTGGGGAAAAACTATTTCTGATTTAAGATAGTAATGGGTGATTCATGAAGGGGGAAGGCTGTAAGTAGTGTGTTAAGTAGTTGCTTATATTGTTAAGTTGAGTAGGCATCTGCTCATGAGGGGAGCAAAAGGGAATGCCATTTACCGTTAGTTGAGAGGGGCATGCCCTATCATATGGGGTCAGAGTATATTCATGAGGAGTGCGTTTTAATACTTTACCTGATCCATATGCTGAGGGCAAGTCTTTCCCTACCTGTATTGAGGCTGTGAGTGTGTTTAACTCATCAGCTAATTCTAAGTATGGAGTGGACTGACATAGTGACCCAGACTCATCTGCCCCTCCGTCATTCACTCTGTGTGCTGTGTTCAAATCAGCTTGTAACTGCCTCCTAGCACTGTGAGATCGTACTTCCCCCTTCTTCAGTGAACTCAATTAGAGGCTGTGTCCCAGCAGCGCTTCTCCAAAGAGGTTCTGCAGCAGCTCGGTGATCTGCACTCTGCAACACAGCTCTGCTAAATGACTCACTACATTGTCTAGAAGCTCTGGCTGATGAAGCCTGGTGTGATCTCATCTCTAACTCATCCCCCTCTACTGTTTCCTCATTGTTTGACTGCTGTGATTCCTCTGTGTTGTTGTTTAATTTAGTCTTACCGGTGGTATTTACAGAAGATTGTGACACTTTCAACAAGTTAATGTCTCCTGCTTTATGGATGGATTCCATCATCCATCTATCCCATGCCTCTTGCTCTTTAGGGCAGGTCATTCTAGTTCTATGAGTGTTCCACAGATGTTCCCACACTTCAGGCTTGAAAGGCCCTTGTTTGGCATATTTATGACCTGTCCATCTATCCCAATCATCGAAGTAGCGGGACACCCAAGCCCCGTATTTACTGGAGATCTCTTCTCGCGGGGTCAAATGTTGCGGTTTTCTGCGATTTGATACCAGCTTCTGAGAGATCGAGCTCCCCATAAATAAGGACTATGAGCTCCCTGTGAATTCCAAGCAATTCTCACACCAAAGATGGCCAGTCTCTGGTACCGACTGGGAGTACCCTAGCAGCAGACTTTCACCGCTAACTTCCATACACCTGAGTCAGCCAATCGTGTCACTCAGCAAATTATTTTCGCAATGATCTGCGAAGCTTCCTCTCGACTATTCAGCTTACACTGTGGTGGGAGCAATGATTACTTTCGCTCTGCAGCTGGTTGTTTAATGCCCACGCAGTGTTGAGAGCAGTGTGTACACTGAGATTACTTCTGCTCCCTAACTGTCTGCCCAATGCACTCACAGAGTAGAGAGCAGTGAGTACACTAAGATTACTTTTACTCTCCAACTAATTGCCCAATGTGCACACAGGCATTGGTCTGGTGTGCATTGCGACCCCCGCAAAATTTAGATTACAGCAAGTTAACTTCGCAATGATCTGTAGAGATGCAGTGTAGAGAGCAGTGCGTGCACTGAGATCACCTCTGCTCCCCAACTGTCTGCCCAATGCACACACAGAGTAGAGAGCAGTGAGTACACTAAGATTACTTTCACTCTCCAATTAATTGCCTAATGTGCACAGAGTAGAGAGCAGTGAGTACACTAAGATTACCTTTAAGGTAGCCATACACTGGTCGATTTGCCATTAGATCGACCAGCTGACAGATCCCTATCTGATCGAATCTGATCAGAGAGGGATCGTATGACTGCCTTTACTGCAAACAGATTGTGAATCGGTTTCAGCCTGAACCGATCACAATCTGTTGAGCTGCTCCTGCCGCCTGTCCCTCCCCCCCCCCCCCCGTATACATTACCTAAAGCTGGCTCCGGGTCCTCTTTTCCGCGCTGCACCCCGCACCGCATCCCAGCGTACACTGTGTCACTCCATGACCAGGAAGTTCAAATAGAGCGCCCTCTATTTGAACTTCCTGGTCACTGCAGTGACACAGGAAGTTAATGTACGCCGGGATGGAAGCAGGAACAGAGCGGTGCAGCGCGGAGAGGATGCCCGGGAGCCAGCGTCAGGTAATGTATACCTGATCGGATCGGCCGCCGCTAGCGACGCGCTCCCTACCCGCGGGCGATCGACGGTATTTTCCCGCACGGCGCGATCGACGGACGATGCGATTTCGGGAGGAAATCGGATCGGCGGGTGCGTTTAGCGCGAACGATTGGCAGCAGATTTGATCCCAGTGATCGAATCTGCTGTCGAAACGGCCGCAAATCGGGCCAGTGTATGGCCAGCTTTACTCTCCAATTAATTGCTCAATGTGCACATAGGCATTGGTCTGGTGTGCATTTGGACCCCTGCAACGTTTAGATTACAGTAATCTACTGAGTGACACTCAACTGGATCTGGCTGAACGGACTCCACACACTCTTGGACTGGTGGGTCCTCTCCAGATAGACAACCCTTAAAGCAAAACCTCAAAGCCACCTCTAATGCGGCTTGAGTCCCATAAATAGTGACTAAATCAGGGCAAAACAATTATTTCCAGCAATTATATCACCACCGAACAATTAGAACAACCAGAGTGCTAATCACAGCAGTAAGACTAAGAATCCAGGCACTACAATCCCTCACAGGGCACTGTGAGCAATCTATGGTCATTTGCCAAGTGGGGAGAATCTTTTGCTTGCTGTCACTCCCACTCAACCAGTTCTTAGTGCAGGCTACACCATCTCAGATCTCCGAGCCCTGAGAGCCAGCTGGGCTTTCCGAAATCTCAGGTAGCGCTCCAACCTTTCTCTTATTCCCTGGGATAAGGAGGACCCAGTTACTTCTGAGATGTCAGAATCATCAGAGTCCCCATAACTGTCCGACATCTGCTCAAGCGTTTCTATGAGCTGCAGGATAGGGCGCTACCAAGGGGCAATTGTTTCTGAAACTTCAGAATAGTCTGAGTCCTCTGAGCTGTCTGACACCTTTTCCTGCTCCTCTATGAGTTGTGGGATTGGGCGGTTCCAAGGTTCAGACAGTCCCGAGCTCAACAGACGACGCTGAATAATTAACTCCGGCTTTGGATGAAATGTAGTACCTAGTTCCTCGCATTCCCATGGTGTTGAGTATAAGGGGAATTTAAAACTGCCTGGGGGGGGGGCGCGTGACATGTAGGGCCTTATTACTACTGGCCTAAACTTGTCTAGGGAAGTGCCGGGGATACCGGGGTTTCCTTCTGACAAAATATTTCACTATACTGGGCACTTTCCCTAATGAAGTGAGACACTCTCATAAAGTGTAGTATAAAGATAACACAATTCATGCAAATTCACTTTTCTCCCTTCCATTCACCACATGAGCATATCTCAATAACAAGTTTCACTAATGGTTCTCAGTCTGAGATCTAGTATGCTCTCCAAAACTTGGTGTTCATGGGAAGAAGAAAATGAATTAAATTATCTATGCATACAATCAACAATGATAACAACAGTATTTCCAACTGGCATCAAGAGATATGATTTATAGCAAGCAGCACAAACATTAGCATTAATTTAGATACACAATTAACCTTATTGCTAAGATGTGTCCTATTAAAGATACTCTGTCTCAGGGGAGAACCAGTTTGCAGACTCCACTTCAAAAGAAATGTGTGCTTCCCATTTGTTTGTGAGAATCAGTCAGGAGCCAAAAATTTATCAGTATGAGGTACTTTAACTTTCTGCAGCGGCAGGGCTGCTCACACACTTGTGTGGTAAACCACAGAGGTCTTGACTTCTGGCTGACTCTCCACTTATGATCAGTGACGTAAGATTTCAACACCCTTACTCTTGTTTCTCAATCCCAAGACAGAACATCATAAACACAAATACTGTAGCAATTCAATTTTCCACTTATAAAACTTAAACTCTATATACAACAGCAGATATGTTAGATGTCAACAATAGATTTACCAGAAGAAAAAAATAGCATACACAAAGAACAGTAGATATGTTAAAATGTTTATTAACAAATCAGCAGATATCAAACATCAACTTAACCAAGAGATAGAGACAGTATGCAGAGAGAGTACAGAGTATAAAATATAAAATAACATACCACATATCAAGGGGAAAGCTGGGTTGTCGCAGGGGTCCTCATGGAAATACCGCTGAGCGGATGTAGGTTTGCAACCAGCAGAGAGGTGCAGGAATAGATTTAAGGCAATGAAGTCTCACGTTGTGCAGTGCTGTCTCAATACCTGGACCTCTCCATGGCGGCTTGCCAGATTTCCGCTCCTCAAGATTTCCTGGGTCCCTCCAGAGGTGTGT
This sequence comes from Hyperolius riggenbachi, assembly GCF_040937935.1. Classification (NCBI taxonomy): domain Eukaryota; kingdom Metazoa; phylum Chordata; class Amphibia; order Anura; family Hyperoliidae; genus Hyperolius; species Hyperolius riggenbachi. Next base: position 348,935,208 of record NC_090649.1, on the reverse strand, counting down.
CACAAAGTCAATGTATCATTAAAGTTGCCCGCATTCTCCACCATTAACTGTCAAAGATGGAATTGACAGTAATGACTCGGACACACCTCTCAAAGTGACAACCTTTATTTCTATACCAATGATCATTGATATAGGCAGAAGTGAGATACAAGATCTGATCATATCGTGTACTACAGCAGTTTTTATAGGGTCACAATTATTCAGAAATATACACGCCCTGGGGCTGGCCAGGATATTTGTCATTATTACAAAAACCAATCACAAGTTGATAATTAATACAGTACACAATTAACAGCCTGTTCCTGGAAATCTCCTCCTATATTTAAATTGAAATCTCCACCCACTAGCTTCATTACGTGAAATTCTTGCGGTCATTGTGGTAATTCAGAACACATCTGGACTTATAGAAAAAAAGGAACTAAGTCGTGTTAGGATCAATAATTCTTGCCTAAGCAAACATGTTCACCCGAAACGTCTGTTTTTGTGGTTCCTGTTCCATGATTTTCCCAAGAACTTATCACGTGCAAACATTTCAACAGAATGTCCTAGGTCAGACAAAGCACATCAGAGGAGCACAAGTTCAGGCCTATTTCATATAATCTGATTAATACATATCATTTACTAAACATGGATATTTGGCTACCTTGGCCTAGATTTCTCTTTCTACAAAACAAAATGTCTGTCATAGAAACAAGAAAAGCTTCACATCTTTATCACTGCTCACATGGCTCATCGCTCACAGTTCAGGAATTTCTAGCTCACAGCAGCTCAAGGATTCACCCTGCTAGCTGTAACTAGATGTAACTACCCCTGCTGCCTCCGTTCGGCTCACAGCTCACTGCTCACAGCATTCACCCCCGACACGGCACTCACTCATGCCCACGCCACGGCTCACGGTAACTACGGCCAAACACCGCTTCCACTATAGAAGCCGCTCCTGCTGACCCCGCTGTCGCTGACTCACACCTCTAGCCCCTCGCTGCTTAATGCTCTCACGCTGCTCACTGCTGCTAGCATAGACACACTGTAGGCTCCATACACCCGCTCATAGATGAATACACACTACCTGACCACACTCCAAACATGCCAGACATGCAAGTCTTGATCTCAGACTCTAGCCCGCTCGTCGTCCTCCTCTCAAGTCCCTCACGCCCTCACATCACACCCTTCACCAACACCTGTGTGTTTTTAAGCTTAAAGGGAACCTAAACTGAGAGGGATATGGATGTTTCCTTTTGAACAATACCAGTTGCCTGGCAGTCCTGCTGATCTCTTTGGCTGCAGTAGTGGCTGGATCACACACCTGAAACAAGCATGCAGCTAATCCAGTCTGACTTCAGTCAGAGCAACTGATCTGCATGCTTATTGAGGGGCTGTGGCTAAAAGTATTAGAGACACAGGATGAACGGGAGAGTCAGGCAACTGGTATTATTTTAAAAGGAAAAATCCATATTCTCAGTTTAGGTTCCCTTTAAATGTTTATCCTACATAAATGTATAAGACAGTTTGCAAGTAATCTTACAACTCAGCTATATGTTTTATTTATTACACTTCTGTGGGATATTTCCCACATTCAATATTTCATAATAATAATCTAGGTTAATAACCTCTCTAATTAAGAGTTTTCAGTGGATTGCATCTGTATGCAGGTGCAACAGTGTTCAACAAAGCTAAAAGTATAATTCACATCAATTTTTTCTGGGAGCATCAGCATTCACCTTTGCCCTGCATGGTCAGTGTGTACCCTTTAATGCACCATTCCAGCTCCGAGCTGGAGACTGACCCACTCCTTATGGAGCAGTTGCGTTCCACCTATTGTATTGTTCTAACAAATTAGGCTTTTGACTTAACACAGAAAATCGTCAGGTCTTTTCGGCAAGAAACTCTCCTCAACATTAGCAAGCTTGCAATATAGCTATGAGACCCTTGTTACTTTCACTCTATTTTAGTTACCCCAGGTTTGATACCTTACAATACAGTAACTGACACAGAGCCGACATTCTATCCTTTTTATTAATCCAATCCCTCTTTAATGCTTGAGTTTCAAGACATTTTCTTGGCAAGGCATCTGTATTCTAATTCATTTCTGTACACCTGCCTGATATTTTTTTTTACCTGCTTAATATTTGAATTCAAACAAGAAGCTAGAACAGCCAACTAGTGTTATTCAGCCCCTTCCAACTTAACTAGAGTAAGAACATGGAAGAGTTTTGCAATTTTTTATCTCACATTCCACCCAAGAAATGGAAAAAGTGTGTAGTTTCAGCTTTGAAGACTGAAAGACAAAACAAGCTGGTAGCCAACCTATTGTTAAACGATGTTTCACAATATAGTTGAAAACTATTGTTGGTCACAAAATGTTGACTGTAAAATCGCGTTGTGGATATGGGCATTTATAGTCCCAAATGTAGGTTGTGTTCAGAACAAATGAACCTTGAACCTAGGTGATCACTTTGGTTCATCCTTCACCAGGGCTCTCTTAAAATGTTCTCGAGTTTCTGCATTTAACTTTTTGCAAGGTTTTATTAGTTTACTTACTACATCCTTCAAAGTTTCTGTGAAGGCACTTTGGTCAAAGGTGACTGAACTGTGCACACAAATTGCACTTCCAAGCACTTGCACAGTAGGTATTTTGCATCCATTCTAATTAAATCCACCTTAGCTCAGCTCTTGCTACAGAAGTGTAATTAGTGATCTTCAGAAAACAGAAGATTAACATGGCAAATCAACAACTAGTATTTTTAAATTCATCAATAATGACAGATATTATCTCTCAGTATCGACTTGCTTAACCATTTAAGCCTTTTGGATGTAGCTGCTACTTCCAAAAGGCTGCTGCGCACTCCCGTGCCACCGCCTGTTAGCCCGGAGATCAATGAATGGGAATGCAGTTCACATTTATTGATCTAAGTCCCCGTTATAAAGACCGATGGCTACACTCTGCACTTCCTGTAAGCATACATGTTACGCTTGCAGGACCAAAAAAAATGACTGAGGCCATCTTGTGACCTAATAGTAAAACTACATCTACATACTTTTTTTGTTAATAAATATACATACACTTACATTTACAATTTACTGTTTACCTCCCACACTCTCCCAAAAATACACAAAGAAAGGTTTTAATAAAAAAAAATTACAATAGTAAAAAAAATTGTTAAGGGTCTGAACTTTTTTAATATGCATGTCAAGAGGGTATATTACTATTATTTTTTAAATTATAAGCTTCTAAATAGTGATGGATGCAAAATGGAAAAAAATAACCTTTATTTTCAAATAAAATATTAGCACCATACATTGTGATAGGGACATAGTTTAAATGGTGTGATAACCTGGACAAATGGGCAAATAAAATACATGGGTTTTAATTATGGTAGCATGTATTATTTTAAAGCTATAATGGCCGAAAATTAAAAAAAATAATGATTTGAATTGATTCCTGTTAAAATGCATTTAGAAAAAAATATTCTTAGCAAAATGTACCACCTAAAGAAAGCCTAATTGGTGGCAGAAAAAACAAGATATCGATCAATTAATTGTGATAAGTAGTGATAAAGTTATTGGCGAATGAATGGGAGGTGAAAATCACTTGGATGCTGAAGGGGAAAAACGACTGAAGGCTGAATGGTTAAAGGCTGTGACTGGGTCAACACCAGTGGTTTTTAATGCCTTGGTAAAGCTGCATACACCTTCAAAACTGGCCCTGTCCATCACCTGTGCGCACTCCGCTGTCCCTCCTCCTCCCCGCATAGCAACAGAATGTGTCGTCAGCTGTACAGCTGGCTTGCATCTGTACAATCGGCCCATTGATGTTGCTCAAGGGATCAGGTCCTGATCCCCGACAGGCAACATCATTCAGCCCGTGTGTACAGGAGTACAAAAGAATATATGCATTCTTCTGGCCACTGTCTTGAACTAATAAATGCCTGTTTTCTTTAACATGTCCTGGAAGCAATGACATACTTTGTTTCAAAAAGACCATTCTGTGCTTAAAGTTATGAAATTTGTGATTGGCTGCATTAGGTCATTTTATGTTAAATTATAAAAATTGTTTGTGTTACATACACAATAAATTAATTTTGATATGTAAGTAAAATCAAGAATTTCTTTGGAGACTATTTATGGTAATGTGAAGTGCAGGGCTTGGCCAAGGCACCAGCCTCTGGGCGCACTTGTGCCACCTCCTCCCCCTTGAGTGCCCTCTTTCACCTGGCCGATACAGAGTTGAGAGCAGAGCCTCTACAAGTACTACTCAACACACAGGGAACTCCGCCATGTCACAGCTCCCAGCATCTCCTTTTGTTTCACTCTAATGGTGTCTCTAATTTTGTGCATCACTAGAGGGAGACAAAAGGAGATGTTGCGAGCTGTGAGATCCAAGCTGACTTCCTGGCATGGTGAGTAGCACTTCTGCAGGCTCCGCTCACAACGCTACTTGGGGGAGGCTGTCTACTACTCAGGGTTAATCTGACTAGCTAATATGGGGAGGGTGCGTGCCTAATACTGGAAGCTGATCTGACTATCTAACTTGGGGAGGGGGAGCTGCCTAGTACTGGGGACTAATATGTCTATTCAGCATGGGGGTAGGCCTGCCTAATACGGGGGGCAAATCTGTCTCTCTAACGTGGCGAGGGGGGCTGCCTAATACTGGGGGCTCATCTGGCTATTGTTGAAGTAAAAAGCAACCTTATCTACTTAGAAGCACCGGAGGAAACAGAATTGATTTCAGAAACAAAGCGTTGTTTATTACACACGTGCGGCTTCTCCCTGGATAACAAAGAGTCTATGATAAGCACAGCTCTACCCAGAAGAGAAGTAACTTTCCCGCGCAGCTAACCCCCCCTATATAGTCCTCCGTTGTCTTCTGGGTGTCTCTTTGGTGATGTCAGGTCATAGGCGGTGTCATCAGGGAAAGTCAGTATCTGACCAGTAGAAGTTCAGAGTTCGATGCTTTCTCCTTATATGTCCTTACTGAAACCATGGCTCCCTGGTGGTTCCTCATTCTGTGTAAGACTCATGTACAGACAAGAGTGGGCCTCATCCTCCAGATGCACTCGCTTCCTGTAGAGAGTAAAAATATCCACGGCAGACTGGTGCTCTTTTGAACACATTCATCACCCTAGTTCCTTAACCCTAGTTTCACTGACAGGCTGCCTTAAAAGGTATCACGCAGCTGCTTAAACAGTAATACTGAGTTAACCCTTTAACACTTGCTAAGCTTGATGCACAAAACACATATGATTATATCCACATTTCCCTCCTGTTATTACTTTTAAAGCAGCTTTCTGCAGAACTAACATTACAATTCTTAACTTCAATAGCTTTGCTGTGAAAACATCAAATGCTGGAAAAGTCTATGACTGGTATTGCAGCATTGTCATATAACAGTTCTGTATCATTATACATTGTGATCTTAGTCTTTGTCTCAATGAAACTCATCAAGTATTTCTTTGCCAGGGGAAATACACAGCACGCTAGTAAACAAAATATAAAAAGTATAGCAAGTAGTGTGACCCCAAAGTTCTGAAAAAGGGAGGCCCATGATCCGAACATTTTTTGGAACCAGTCAGAGATTGGGTTATTGATCCCTGAATTCTGCTTTAGCTCTATTGACAAGTCTTCTAACTTTTGCAGAGCAACAGTGACCTTCCCATTTGGGCCTGTGTTACTGGGTATATAGGTGCAGCAGGTATCCCCAAAACCCATGAATTTGCACACCCCTCCCTTTTCGGCCAGCATCATGTCTAAGGTCATTCTGTTTTGGAAGGTCATTCGGGAGTTGGGACCCAGTTCATTTGCCAAACCTTGGAGGGCGTCTCTGGTATAGTTAACAAACCTCTGTTGGTTATAGTAGATGTAGTTAATCCAGTCAACATTTTTGTTAATTGTGATCATAGGGATCAGTGATTCAAACCCAGCAGCGACCTGATCTCTGGCTTTAAATTCATCAGGTACTCCTCTTGGTACGCCTATAGCATCACGGTATACATGGGGGTCTAGGCTGCCTTTAAGTTCTCTTTTGACTCTACCCATGTTGTGCACTTCCTCTGCTGCATCACCTTCCTTAAAGATGTGCAGAGGCATTAGGACTTTAGCGAGTGCACATTGCCCCTTCCATCTGCTGGGTAATTTTGGTCTCAGGTTTAGGTCCCCACACAACCAATAAATATCCCCTATGGCTTGGGTTTGGTTCTGTAGCTCAGTGCCGTTTATAGTGCTAAAAGTGCCACAGTAGCCAGGTGGGAACACTCCTACATCAACTCCCTTCTCATCACCTGAGTTATAGCAGGTGTAATTGCCTTTGTAGACACTGACAGGGGAAGTCAGTCTGCTATTGGAGGCGGATAGGATAGGGTATTTTGCCTTCCAATGCTCACAAGCCGGGTCATTTGTACTTGAGTTAGTGTACAGGCTTAAAAAACATTCCTCTCCCTCCTGTGGGAGATGGAGGGGGACAGTTCCCAGGTGAGGTCTGGCACCCCCGCACACATAACAGTCAGACATATTGTGTTGATTAGCTGTATATCTCATCCACTCCAACCACATGTTAGTGTCTGAGTACCCCCTTTCTGTGGCCAAGACATCCTCATACGTTGGGTCTGCTGTTGCTATCATTTTAGAAAAGGAAAAGGAGTCTGTTTTTGGAGCTAAGGGGTTCTGAGTTGGCTTACTCGCCTGGTAATTCTTATTTTGGTACATGTCTTTCAGCTGGAACTTGCCCCTGCGTCCTGCTGAGGCTCCTGACATATGGAGCCCCATGACATACGTTCCTGCATCCCCAGGGCTTGGGTTTTCTATATTTAAGGTTAAGCGCATTGTGCTTCCTGTTTGCCCATAATTAGTACAGGTCCCTGTCTTTATCAGGGTCATTCTGTCGCGGAGAGTTTTACCATTTTTGTCCTTTCGAGTCATTGCTGTGTCAGGTTTGTAACCCCAGTCATCTCCAGTGTTCCAGGCTGCTGCTCCCCAATTCCCACACTCTGATCCCCAGTAGTCATCTGTCACACACATATAAATATGTCCACGAGTAAACATGGTGCATTGCCAGGGGACTGGTGGGCAGGACACTATATTGCAATAGTCAAAGGTGTATGTTGCTACCTGGATGCTTGAGGAATTATACCAGAACACTGGCTGGGTGCCTTCCTTTGTAATATCCACTTGTCCCTGGTCTCTCTTAGTTTTTGTAGCAATCACTAAACTGTGCTTTTGCCTGAGATGTGGTGACTGCCAATCGGTCCTATCTGACATGGGTGAGAGTACTACCTCGGTGTATGACTGTTCATGGTCATGCAGCGCCCATCCCCAAAGTCCAAGCATCATAATTATTGACAGGGCTGAGACAATTATGCACGCTTTCCCCTCTGAGGTTCTATGGAATCCTACGTCCATGAGTCCCAGTCTCCGAGGTGTGAGGATTCTAGTGGCTGGTTGGGGAGTGAGGATTCTAGTGGCTGATTGGTCTGCATCTGGGTAGGACTCTAGGGTCTCTGTAGGGGGCACCATCTCTCCCTGTTCTACCTCCTCAGTCATCCCGCTCAGGGCTTGTACCCGCTATGAGTAGAGGAAGATCTCTAACGTTTCCTTTACCCGCTGTGACTGTGATCTTGACTAGAGCTCAAGCAAATGTTCCTGTCGCTCCAGAGCCCCAGGAGCCACCACATCCCCTCGCAGGATGCTACCTATTCTGTCCCTTTCTCTGGAACAGGTGCCCTCTTACAATGTGTCAGGTGAACCCAAGAGTTCCTTTCCGCCACTCTGACTGCTGTAGGGGTAGCAATCAAAACCTGGTAAGGTCCCTCCCACCTGGGGGTATTCCAATGTTTTCTTTTAATGATTCTGACCCATACCCACTCTCCTGGGTTTACAAGTAAATCCTCACTTACAGCTGGTCCCTCTGGGGGGTTCCCTGGTGATCGTGCCCTCTGTCTGCAGGTGTGTCTTAAGTAATCTGCGAGCTCCCACTCCTCTGGGGAGCCTTGGACTGCGTCAAATGCCGGTATCCTGTATACCCTGCCAAACAGAATTTCATAGGGTGACAATTTGTCCTTTTTTGGGGTAATTCTCATACTTAACAACACCAATGGCAGGCACCACATCCAGCTTTTTCCTGTTTCTGTCATTGCTTTACTAAGCTTATTTTTAATTGTGCCATTAGCTCTTTCCACAGCCCCAGCTGATTGGGGGTGGTAGGCACAGTGGTTCCTTACATCAATGTGCAGTGTGCTTGTCAACTGTTTGATGATCTCATTTACAAAATGACTACCATTGTCACTAATCATTTTTTCTGGTATTCCCCATCTGGGTATGATTTCTCTAGTCAATGCTTTTGCTACCGTGAGTGCATCTGCTTTGGCTGTGGGGAAAACCTCTACCCACCCTGAGTATATGTCCAGTATCACCAGGGCATATTTCTTTCCTTCCGAGGGGTTCAATTCAATGTAGTCCAGCGCTACTGTGTGGAATGGGTAGGCTGGTGTAGGTGTAGTGCCTATGGGTGGTTTTAGCCCCTTTGCTGGATTATGCTGTGCACAGATAGTGCATTGTGACACACATTTTTGAAAAAATGTGCTGATGCCCGGGCAGTAGAAATGGGCAGTAGCAGTAGCTATCATTCCTCCTGTTGACACATGGGTAACACCATGTGTCATTAAGGCAAGCAGTCTGAATAAGACCCTGGGGAGACAGACCTTGTTGTTTACAGCATATAGACCTTGTGCATTGAGGGTGGCTGAAGCTTTGAGCCAGGAAGTCAGCTCTGCTTTTGGGACATTTTGCTGGAATTCTGTTAGTATTTCAATAGAAATGGAGGTGAGCGAGGACTGTGAGGTAGCTAGTGTTGGGGTGTCTTTGCTCACAGCTGCTTTTTTAGCTTCAGAATCAGCAAAGTTATTGCCTCTGGTGACAGGGGTGTCATCATTTTTGTGAGCTGCGCACTTGACTATAGCAAGTTTCTTTGGCAGCTAGACACTCTGTAGGAGCTGTTCCAACAGGGACTTATGGCGAACAGGTTTACCTGCCGCGGTAATCATGCCTCTGTTACGCCATTGTGCAGCAAAAGTATGCACTGTAGAGAAAGCATACTGGCTGTCTGTATAGATAGTGACAGCCTGATCTTTGTACAGGGTGCAGGCACGGGTGAGAGCATGAAGCTCGGCAGCTTGGGCTGAATAACTAATGGGCAGTTTACCAGACTCTCTTACTTCATCCAGAGTCACTACTGCATAGCCCACTCTATTAGTACCTACTAGATCTTTGGAGGCTGAGCCGTCCACAAAGACTAGTGCACCCTCTGTCAAGGGTTCAGACTGAAGGTCTGGTCTGGGCAGGAACTCTCTGCGAGAGCCTTGCAAACAGTCATGGTGGTCCTCCGCATCAGTCAAGTTATCTGATGTGGGAAAGAGTGTGGCTGGGTTCAGAGTCGTACAGCGCTGCACCTTTAGGTGAGGCTGGCCCAGCAGGGTGGCAGCACAGTAGAGATGGCGTGCAGGAGTAAGCAGTGTCATTTTATCCTGCAACAAGAGGGCATGAACAGCATGTGGAACCAGCACTTCTAAGGAATGGTACAGCACAAGAGAGGCAGTGATCTCAACAGCTGTAGCTGCAGCAATGACAGCCTGAACACAGGATGGTAAAGCACAGGCTACAGCATCAAGTGGGCGTGAGTAAAAGCCCAAAGGTCTTTGTTTGTCTCCCCACCTTTGTGTCATTACAGCTGTCATGCATTTGTCTCTGCAATCAACATACAAATGAAATGCCTTAGTATAGTCAGGAAAGGCGAGTACAAGGGGATCCTTAAGTGTTTGCTGACAACGTTTGAACTGTTCATTAAGTTCTTCAGTCCATACAATTGTGTCATTGAGTGCCATGGGATGTTGATGTATGGCATTGTAAAGTGGTTTCACTAGGGCTGAACAGTGTATTATCCAAGCCCTGCAATAGTTCAGTGTTCCAAGAAACGACATCATGTCTTTTTTTGTTTTTGGCTTAGTCATGGTCTGTATGGCCTGAACTCTGGTCTGCTCTAAGGTTCTGCCAGCTGCTGAGATCAGTTGGCCTAAGTATTTGACTTCAGGCAGACAGAACTGCAATTTGGCCTTTGAGGCTTTGTGACCCTGCTCTGCCAGGAAGCAGAGCAGCTGTATGGTAACCTTTTCACATTTCTGAGCAGTAGGGGCCCCTACCAAAAGATCATCTACGTAAATGAGGAGTTTGCAGTCCTCTGGCACAGGGAAGGGCTCTAACAAGCGAGTAATCTCCTGTGAGTAGATTGCTGGGCTTTCACAGTATCCTTGAGGCATCCGGGTGTACGTATACCTCTTGCCCTGGAACGTGAAAGCGAACCAGAATCTGCTGTCTGGATGGACCTCGACTGAATAGAATGCATTTGTGAGATCCACGGCACTGAAAACCTTGCAGGTAGGTGTAATACCATTGAGTATGGTGTTAGGGTCAGGTACCACAGGTGCCCTTGGTATTACAGCGGCATTAACCGCTTGTAAGTCATGTACTAATCTGTATTGTTGCGTTACAGGTTTGAGTACAGGGAAAATGGGCGTGTTACAGGGGGAGGAGTCACATGGTATTAACACCCCCCTTTCAAGTAGGCCCTGTATTATGGGACGGATACCTGCCATAGCTTCTGGCTTTAAGGGGTACTGTGCTTTATATGGCCTGTAGGGGCCCTTTGGTACAACAACGATTTGCTCAGAATTTTTGATCAGACCGACATCAGTTTTAGACATTGCCCACAACTTCTCCGGAACACTGGACAGCATGTGTCATTCTAACTTCATCCTGCAGTTGGCCTTGGTAGGCAAACTGGGAAGGTGTGTGAGGATACCCACACACTCTGAGAACCTTTCATAATGGTTCCCTGTTGTTCTCCCCTGTTTCCATCTCTTCAGGAGCTTTCCCCCCACCTCCCACTTTCCCCACTTTGGTTTGTACAGGGAGATGTGAGGTGCTGAATCATGAAGTGTGTACAGGGTGTCCTGCAATATGCCTTTGTTTGGCCTGTGAGCCCAGCCTGGGATTGTGACATCATACAGTGTGTTCCCATTATTGTCTTCCCAGAGGCCATCAACAGCTATTTTTACTGTCATGCCCAGTGGGAAGCTTGCTTCATAGTCTGTGTCGCTACTACCATTAAGTATGACATGAGTGGTAACATGAGGTACTTCTATCACGTCTTGGCCATTACTGGGGGGACCTGCGTCCCTCGTCATCCAGTCAAGTACTTCATTTCCCAGGATGATCCCATACCAGTGGAAGCCCATGCTTTTCCCATGCTCACCCAACTGCGGGGAGGGGAATGGCTGCTGCAGCCTTTTAATCTGTAATGAGTCTCTGCCGGATTCAATTATCAGTCGCAAGTCACCTATCAAATCTCTCCCACACAGGTTTATAGGACATTTGCGGGAAATCACAAAACTGCAAGACACTGTTATGCCTGACAAGGGGTCCCTGACCTCTATGGGCTTAGTGGTGGGCTCGCACTCCACCCCTCCCCCTGCATTCCGAGTCAGAACAGTGCCTGCTTTTTCCCAGCGAATGTAAGTTGAAGCTCCTAAGACAGAGCGACACGCACCAGTATCCACCAGAAATCTGATCTTTTTCCCTCCCACTAGCAGGGTTATTTCAGGTTTGTGAGTGTCCGCGTAATCAATGTTTATACATGTCCTCTGGTGCTGAATGTCAGTCTCACTTTCCCTGCTGTTTGTACCATCTAGTCATGCAGTGGGTCTACTCCTCCTCTCCCTCTTTGGGCAATTTCGAGCAAAGTGACCTTTCTCACCACAAGAAAAGCATTCCCCTCTGTCACGTCTCCCCTCATAATCTTTGATCCTTCGCCTAGGGCGAGGCACGGTGTCATTCACATAAACACAGTCACTACTGTCCTTGTCACTGCTGCTGTCATAGTCTAGAGCATATGTGGCAGCTGTGTTAATTTTCTTTTGCTTTTTTTTCTTGTCCCTAACAGTTCTCTCTGCATGCCTAGCATATTCCAGAAAGTCTTGTAACCTGCAAGTACGCCAGGTTACCAAATGCTTGTGGATAAACCACTGCAAGTCCTCTCACAAGGATCTGTCTATTTGGGCTTTAAGTTGCTGTTCCCATGGACTGTCATCAGCCCTGTTTGCAGGCCTTGTAAGGCCACTGTATTTGTCAAAAGCATCCATCACCCTTGCTACTAAGTCATCTACAGTTTCAGTTGGTTTTTGGGTTATGGATGAAAGCTTACTGTAGTCTGGGGTTACTTTGTAATATGTTTCCATGCGACCTAGTACCGCTTCAAATGCGTCTTTCAGCGCTTCACTGTTCCAGTCAAAAAGTTTAGGTGGATCTGTCCCTACAGCAGGGTGATAAATTTTCCATTTCTCATCCACCTCACTCCAGGAAGTACCATTCATTCGCCTGAGGACTCTGTCGCATTCTAATGCTGTCAATTTAAAGCTAGCTCTCAAGCCCCTTAGGCCTTTTACACAGTCTGCTATATCTTCCTTTGGGGTAGGAATACCTTTGAGAGCACTGATCATGTCATCCTCAGTCCAAGGTCTGTAGACCTCCTGTATGCTTCCTGAGCCATTTGGGAGTTCTATCATGGGCATAGACTGCACCACTGGGTCAAGTGGTGGGGAAGGTGCTGTAGGTACTTCCTCTTTTGGCAAGGGTGGATATACATTAACATAGGGAGGCGGAGGAGGATGGGCATAATTCTCCTGTAGGTGAGCCTCCGCCTCCTCCTCCTTGATGGCAGGTTTCTCCTTCCCTGATCTACCCCTTCTCTTCTCTGTCTGTTTTGGTTCAAGTTTAACTGTAGTCTTTTTTCTTGTCGCCCTGTTAGCAGGGGCGGACGCAGATCTATGTGTGGCCACCGATCTAGCTCTGAGCCGGGGTGACCTGCTAACGGGGGAAAGAGACCGGTCACGCCTATCGGCTACCTCGTCCTCCACCTCCTCCTCGTCACTAATTTCTGGGTCATTTTGTCGTGTGTGTGCAGTCACATAGTCACTTTCAACAACATCAGTCTTTTTCCCAAAGTAAAATGTACAAACGTCTTTCTTTTTCTTATCTGCCTCATCCTTCCATATTTCTGCTTGCTGCAGACCAAACCTTTTTTCTAACCTTACATCACCTTTAGCTTCATCCTTAATACGTTTTATGAGGGCCCGGCATTGCTTTGGGTGTAAGTGACCCGGGAATTGAAACCGCGCCCGCCAGAGGCCACACTTCTTTGTGTAAGAAGGATCCCTCCTGTGCATGATGACCTCGTCATCTGTAGCCTCTAGAGGACGGGGTTTGTTACTTCCTTGTCCCATGCCTGGGTTTGAGAATTACAAATGAGCGATGACAACAACTATTTTCAGTCCCTTTCTCTCTGGACTACCTTAAGGATTTTTCTATCACCTCACGACTCAAACATTCACATCTACTCCTGTGAATAGGAAAAAGGAAGTAACACTTACGTTTCTGCAGTTGGAATCAATGGACCCGGGACCCTCAGTGAGTGGCACGCGATGTCTCTGAACTGTCTCCTCCGTCTGTGGTTCTTTGGAAGCAACTGTTGAGGACGATGGAGTCTGTGTCGAGTGGCCTCTGTTGACAGGTTACCTTGTGGGTCCCCGGAGGACTTTGGGTGGACGTCAGCTGTGATTAGACGTCCAGCAGCACTCGACCAGAGGTCCAATTCGTCTACGATCAGTGCTTCCGGTTCGAAAAGACCAAAGATGTTGAAGTAAAAAGCAACCTTATCTACTTAGAAGCACCGGAGGAAACAGAATTGATTTCAGAAACAAAGCGTTGTTTATTACACACGTACGGCTTCTCCCTGGATAACAAAGAGTCTATGATAAGCACAGCTCTACCCAGAAGAGAAGTAACTTTCCCGCGCAGCTAACCCCCCCTATATAGTCCTCCGTTGTCTTCTGGGTGTCTCTTTGGTGATGTCAGGTCATAGGCGGTGTCATCAGGGAAAGTCCGTATCTGACCAGTAGAAGTTCAGAGTTCGATGCTTTCTCCTTATATGTCCTTACTGAAACCATGGCTCCCTGGTGGTTCCTCATTCTGTGTAAGACTCATGTACAGACAAGAATGGGCCTCATCCTCCAGATGCACTCGCTTCCTGTAGAGAGTAAAAATATCCACGGCAGACTGGTGCTCTTTTGAACACATTCATCACCCTAGTTCCTTAACCCTAGTTTCACTGACAGGCTGCCTTAAAAGGTATCACGCAGCTGCTTAAACAGTAATACTGAGTTAACCCTTTAACACTTGCTAAGCTTGATGCACAAAACACATATGATTATATCCACACTATCTAAACTGAGGAGGGGGACACCTAATACTGTGGAACATCTGGCTATCTAAACTGGGGAGAGGGCTTATAATAATAGGTGGGAATCTACTTTATACTGGGGGCATACCTGGCTACCTATACTGGGCAGAGGTGGGCACCTGCATAATATTGAGGCCACACCTTCTACCTACACTGGGGCAGGCACAATTTGTGGACCCTAGTGCTCGAGAATATTGACAAATGTATCCCTTCAATAGAAAAATAGCACGTTTTTGAATGTTAATAAATAATACATGTCAAATGCAAACAATATCCTTTTGTACTTCTGTAGAATGTTTATCTACAATGTTCAATTGTTTTGCATAGTAAAATTGCATTTATTTTTATTTGTGTATTTTAAATGTTTATTTCTGTTTAAAATAATACTTGTATTGTTTGGGGTTTTTAAATCCCTGCCATAATCTATTAAAGTCCCCTCCCCATCTTTAAGAGGTTCAGTTAGAAATCCAGCCAAACATTTTTAGCTTCACACATTGTTGGGAAGAGTTTAAAGAGACTCTGTAACAAAATGTTCAGCCTTATTTCTTCTATCCTATAAGTTCCTATACCTGTTTTAATGTGGTCTGTCTTACTTCTGCCTTTCCTAGTTGCACAGTGGCTGTATTATCTCTGTTATATAGTCCAATCTTATTTCCTTTGACGGCTTTGTCGGGCTCAGGCACTAAGGCAGGAATGTGCTGCTCTGCTTGTGATAGGCAGAAGCTATACACACCCTCTCCACGCCCCCTGCAGGCTCTGTATGAGTCACGGACTGAGCTTCTCTCAGCCTATCACATGCTGGTTAGCAGCCATGTCTTTTGTTTGTAAACACTGCCTAAAACTGGCAATTACAAGCCAGGATTGCAGCAGGGAGTGGCAGAAACAGCACAGAGGGGCCCAAGAGAACATAATGAATAGAATAGGTACAGATTCTGTTTAAAACATAGTTTACCTTCTTGTTACTGGTTCTGTTTTACAGTAATTTCTCCACATTTGCTATCCCAGTACCCTGGAAAATAGTTATCTTCACGTCTCCTAGTGACCAGTTGTCAGAGGGGTAGGTGATACAGGAAATACACACAGTATGGAAGCAATCAACAATAAAAAATGCAACTACTTCTAATATTCTTTCAATTTAATATTAAAGTGTGATGTTTATGTTCCCTCTCTCCTCCTAGTGACCACCTGCAAGTCCACACAGAAAATTATCTATTAAATGAATATCTTTTGTCACTGTTGTTACGAGTGTATTTTTCGTTGATAAAGTTAGAACTAATAACGTCATCAAGGTTTGACAGATAAATGTTCAAACTTTATCCGTTCTAACCCTTTCCCACTGCATTTATCTATTTAGAAGAAGTGTTCAAACTGTTGTCTATATCCCTTTTGGAAACATTTTGTTCACTTCCTTTTTTGCTGAATATCCATTAGTAGGAGAGAAAGTAGAATTAAAGAGGACAAGAATCCTGGCTCCAACCACAGAAGGATCTAATTAAATCTCAGCTTTATTGCATTCCCAACAATCCTGACATCAATTGTCACTACACTTTGCAAGTTATGTTGGGATTGTTATGGATGCAATAAAGCTGTGATTTGATTGGATCCTTCTGTGGTTGGTGCCAAATTCTTGTCCTCTTTATTCATACATCGACTGAACCTTCTATCTGGAGGCACAACCACTGCACCTGTTACCCCCAACATTTGCTGAATGCTTTCTGGAGCAGATCATTCTCTCTCTATCTCATATTAGTAGGAAAGAAAGCAGGAGCTAATCTCTGCAGTGATAGTAACAGTAATACCCTTGTTTAGCGTTTTTCTCCTGTCGAATTCAAAGCACTTGAGAGCTGCAGCCACAAAGGGTGTGCTCAGTATGCCACCCTGCAGTGTTAGGGAGTCTTGCCCAAGGAATATTTACTGAATAGTAACTGACTTACTGAATAGGAACAGCCAAGATTTGAACCCTGGTCTCCTAGGTCAGAGGCAGTGCCCTTAACCAGCACACTATCCAGCCAATCAACCAATAATGTCAAAAATAGGACCAAATGTACAGATGCTACATGATTCAATAAAAATCTTTGTATTGCCACTTAATTTTTGATAGATTAAATGCTTTCATAAAGTAATGCATAGTTCTAAAGTTGTGAAATTCACTTATTACTTTTGTTTTATTTAGAAATGGGAACAAATTGAAAATAACGCCAAGCTGAGGCATGTGGGAAGCAACTTTTGTCTAGATAGTCGGAATGCAAAAAATGGTGGTCTAACAGTGGAAGCATGCAGTCCATCTTTATCACAACAGTGGAAATTTTCTCTCAATCTCCAACAGTAGGAACGTGCAGAAGCTGAGATTAAAAGGAGGAAATACATCCCGAATCATGGACATTATTTTTGAACTTATTACTGATATATTTGGTGAACAATTGATGGAATTATGTACGTCATTATTCCATCTTGACTTTAAAAACAGGAACACGACAGAAATGTAGGTTGTGAAATTAGTAACACTGCAAAAACCACATTCTGTGTTTTGTGATTTGCTTCTGTGCACTTGGGCCCTGGAAGAGGATACACGTATAAATCTTATTTTTCAAAGAGACAGGTATGAGTGTATTCACTTGAAACGTTATAACCAAGTGGAAAAAACATGTTGTTTCCTTGGACTTTTTTTAAAGCAATTTTTTTTACAGTGTGGACTGGATATTCAGTTTGGTTTAAATATTCCATCTGTTCCACAAGAAATATTTTTCAAATTGCTTGTGAGACATTATTATAAGGAGTATGCTGCTTTCCTGAGAAATTAATTAATGCAATACTTTCATAATGGGATGTGATGCCTGAAAAACCTGGACCTATAAGGGATTGAAATTGTGATGTTTTTTTCAGCTTGTGAAGAATGTTTGATCAGTACTCTTGTCAGAAGTTCAAATTTCTTCTGTTCAGTTCAAGTGAAATGTGTGCTTTTATTTACATTCAAATTTATATATTTTTTTTTAACACAGACTACAATAAAATGTGGGCCAATTTGAAAACACAGGGACAAAGAAAGCTGAAGCAAAAATTGAGTAGCTGTCATGAGCAGCCAGTTAAATCCTTTCAAATGAACAGTTACACTGAAATCTGATTTTGGGCAAATTTGATTTGCTGTTGTCTTTTTAAACCAGCTCAGCTGCTTTAACTACTTGCCGACCTCCCCACACCAATGGGCGTGGCCGCTACAGCAGCCCCAGGACCGCCTAACACCAATTGGCGTCAAGTCCTGGGGCTCTAATTTGCATGAGGTTGCGCATCTCATGCTCAGAGGGCGGAGCTCCGCCACCTCTTCAGTCTCCCAGCGGCAATAGCCGCTCGGGAGACTGTTAGACGGCGTGATCGCCGTCTATTTACTTGTACATTGCTGCGATCAGCAGCAGCGCTGTACTGGGGACAGCCGTGTGACACGGCTGTCCCCTCCTGACTATCGGCGGTGATCGGCTGTCATAGGCTGAAGCCTATGACAGCTGATCATGGGGATTGGCCAGCAGGGAAAAGGAGGGAGGGGGGAATATAAAGAGCTAAATAAAACCGCAAAATTTATTTAAAAAAACAAACATTTAACAAACAATAAATAAACAAATAAACATCCGGGGGGCGATCAGACCCCACCAACAGAGAGCCCTGTTGGTGGGGGGAAAAGGGGAGGGGGGGAATCACTCGTGTGCTTGGCCTTAAAGCTGCAGTGGCCATTTTCACAATAATGTGCCTGGTCTTTAGGGGGGTTAATCACTGCAGTCCTCAAGTGGTTAATTGCTACATCAGACAAACTATAATCATCAGTCAGACAATAATCTAAATTTTGATACTTTGATTTAAAGGGAACCTGAGATCACGAATGAGAAAGAATTTAGGCTTACCCGGGGCTTCCTCCAGCCCCATGAGCATCACTGCATACCTCACCATCCACCGTTAATCTGGCTAGGCCACGACAGTCAGCTCTTCTGTGCATGTGTGGCGATCCGTGTATGCACAGAAGAGCACGACTGATGTGACTAAGCCAGTTACCTGGGCTGATTGTGGCTGAACAGAGGCACTTGGGAGGACGGCGAGGAATGCAGCAGTGCTCATGGGGCTGGAGCAGCTCCGGGTACGTATAAAATCTTTCTTATTCGTGATCTTCGGTACACTTTAAATTAATCTTTTTAAAGTGTTTAGTTTGTCACTTTTCTAAAGAACAGTACTCTGAAATTTAGATATTCTATTTAGTATAAATCTAAAATTCCACTGAGCTTTACCTGCTTCATACATCAAATGATACAAAGAAGTCCAATTAATTAATTACAGTTACAGACAGTGGGGGACAACCGGGCTGGTGACAGGAGTGATCTGCTCCGTTGTCACCCAGGCAGGGGGGGGTAACACCAGAGACCTCCTGCAGCCGACCGAATGCAGCGGCTTCCTTCTTGCGAGCAGAAGGAAACCGCTGCATGCCATTAACTCACCTGCTACACCGCCGGAGACCAGCGATGTTGGACCTCCTCTCAGTTCTCCTGCTAGTGCTGGCTTGTCTTTCTGCATGCGTGTAATCATGTGATGCAGGAAGACACACCGGGCTCTAGGTGGTACTTAGCACGTTGCACTCACGGGGGTGGGGTGGGGAGGGTTTACGGGTCGGTCAGGGGGTGTTGTAATTTAATACCTAGCAGCGGGTTTCAAATGGCGTAGGTATGCCACTGCTTACAGATATTAATTTTTCCTGCTGTATATTTTTTATGCTGAATGGTTTCTATTAGTGTTCATCAAACTGCGATATCAGACACTGAACTACTTGTTTCAAATCAAATTCATACTTATCAAAGTATATACTTTGTAGGCCCATACAAAATTTCAACTTAAACCTGACGCTGCCTTCATCAAAATAAAAAAGTCTGTACTACATAATGTGTAATTACTACAACATTTTCTTTTAATTATCAGAAATCACTGCTGAGATGAGTGTACAGGACTGAGTTGAGTGGATACTTCTGGGTATGTTGTAATTTTTTTTCAGCCATTTATTATCTTGCTGTGTAAAGTAGGTCAATTATGCTTCAGCTCTCAAACAGATGTACATATATTTCCCTTTAAGCAAACCATTTATGAATATGTGTGTAGTAAATTCATGTGCCTTTACTAACCCATGCACAAAGCATTGTTACGCCCCCATATATCCTACAGTGACTTATGGAAAAAAAAAATACTGTGGGCACAGCCAACTTGGGAAACCAGAATGGTGGAGTATGTTCATTGAATTTAAAACACAACACAATATTTTAATTTAAAAAAAAAAAAAAGAGATTTTTTGATTGAATTTTCATAACATAACACAATGAACAAATAAAAAGAAAAAGAAAAACATCCTCCAACAATCCAGAGGCATCACCAACCGTATAAGATACAACTGTAAATGCAGTATTTGATATCATATATTAATGAAGGTTAAAATCAAAGAATGCATTAGCATCCATAGATATCCCAAGGGTACATAATATAAATACATTATTATTATTATTATTATTATTATTTAGCATTTATATAGCGCCGACATCTTACGCAGTGCTGTACAGTAGTATATATTGTCTTGTCCCTCAGAGGGGCTCACAATCTAATCCCTACCATAGTTATATGTCTATGTATGTATCGTGTAGTGTATGTATTGTAGTCTAGGGCCAATTTAGAGAGAAGCCAATTAACTTATCTGTATGTTTTTGGGAGGAAACCGGAGTGCCTGGAGGAAACCCAAACAGACACGGGGAGAACATACAAACTCCTTGCAGATGTTGACCTGGCCTTAACTGGGGATTATGCCACGCCATTAGGGGCTGTGTTCTAGAGGTACACATTAAAGGTAAAGATCTTGTATCATAGCATTAATATCCAGATGAGAAATA
Organism: Hyperolius riggenbachi; assembly: GCF_040937935.1. Classification (NCBI taxonomy): domain Eukaryota; kingdom Metazoa; phylum Chordata; class Amphibia; order Anura; family Hyperoliidae; genus Hyperolius; species Hyperolius riggenbachi. Next base: position 348,914,967 of record NC_090649.1, on the reverse strand, counting down.
ACAGTATCTGATGATTCTACCCAGACGGAATGTTTATATTTTATCAAATTTAGTAAATTGAGACCTGGATTGGTAGGGCAGTTTATACAGTGGTAGAGTCCCATTTACAATATTGATCCAGTCATTTACTGTCAGAGGTGATGTTTGTTTCCACCTTGATGTGTTTTTCTAGCATAAAATAGTATAATTCTAATAAGCAATTTTTGTATTTTCCACACGCCATATCTCCCATTATACCCAGCATGCAAGCTTTACATGATCATACCAACGGAAGGTTAAGTTTGGAGGAGATAAAATGAATGACCGATTTTCAATAGTTCTGTATTTGCACACAGTGCCACACACAGTGTAGAAAGTTAGCATTTGGCACCTGGCATTTAAAACATTGCCCACTATGCACACCAACCATTTTTGCTAGACGAAGAGGAGATAGATAGGCTTAGTGTAGCCACTTGACTTGAATAACCCTGTCACAAAATGCTATAACTGTCTTATGATAGGTCTCCTGAAATTCCTCCCACTCAGAGTCAGAAACAGGGGCTTCATCAAGTCACCATCTTTCTCAATACAAGGCATAATTATTCTTCTGCCGGTGCAATGACAGGAAATTATACTATTTAGAGATTAGCTTTGTTTTATCTCTTTGTAATAGAAGGGACTCTAGTGGCGAGGATGCTAGGATGACCGACGTGAGACCCACCTGGGCAGCCAAAGCGTGGCGTAATTGAAAATACCTAAACAAGGAGTGTCGTGGCAAGTTAAATTCCTGTCTCAGAGTGGAGAAATCCTTAAAGGAGATCTCATGATACAGCTGATGCCTGTATTTAATGTTGTACCTACACCAAAAAGAAATAAGCAGGGAATTTTTTTAGTTCAGGAAAAGCAGTATTATGCCACAATGGCATACTGGGAAATATGGTTCTTGGTCGTGGATCACAGATCCCTTGTACTTTTTGGTAGACTTTAATGGTGTTTTTAATAAGGATGGTGTCTCCATTACCTGAAGGAACTTTGCCCCTGTAGATTGCGTTACAGAGAGCCTCATATGAAGTAGCTATATCGACTTCAGTATTCATAGCTGAGTCCAACCTACCGGATCCCAACCAGTTTTGTAGAAGTACCAACTGGGGCGCCATATAATAAGCATAAAAATCCCGCAGTGCAAACCCATCTTGATCAACTGGAAGTCGATGAGTGGTCAGAGCTAACCTCAAGTGCAGAGTCAATTATTTTAAATAATGCCCGGGGCACACAGCAGGGTGACATCTGTAATATATATAACAATTTAGGAGCTAAGATCATTTGCAGTGAACATACTCTGCCATATAAATTCAAAGGTAACCCTGCCCAACTCTTTATTTTAGTTTAGTCTATAGAGCTTTTTTTCTTTGGTGATTCTCGTAAGGGCCACGAATACCTAGGTGAAAAGTAGGGAGAGACCGGGAGCCCAGTGAGCAGTATCGTCAGGTATAGGGAAGATAAACTTATATATATATATATATGCTCACAAAGGTGGGTTGCAGTTCCTGCAACCACCGTATAGGCCTGCAGGGAATTAAAGGTCCCTGCTTGGTACTCCAGGTCTTGCTGGATATATACTTTCCAGAAAAATTGCAAAGCTATTACCTCCAAAGGAGGTCTGACTGGTAATGGATAGGATGGAGGCACCCAATGTGTGTTCTATTTTAGTATTTTAAAATACAAATAAAAAATTATATAATAAAAAGAGAGGCAATTGCTATAAGATATAGACACCAGTTTAACTGGAAAAAAGTTTTTATTCAAAAAGCAATCTGACAAAACACGTTTCACGGGTCATGACCCGCTTTCTCGGGTCATCACAAAAGGCCTTAATAGTATAGGGGATAGAGTGTAGGCGCCTCTAGAAGGGGGGAATGGTCAGGTATACCAGGAGATAAATATTTTATTTGGTCTATATATGGTAGTAAATCTCCCAAGGTAAGTGCTGAATCGATCCGTGACATAGGGCTTGATTCACTAAGACAAATAGCATGCCTTATCAGAGTAGCATAGTGAGCACTACGAACCCGCAGGGGCTCAGGGCAGGCCGAGTGGAGCTCTCCTCATTGCCAATTAGCAGGCATAAGTTTGCTATGCTACTCTGATAAGGCATGTTAACTTTGATAAGGCGTGTTATCTCTGATAAGGCATGCTATTTATCTTAGTGAATCAAGCCCATAGTCTTATAACTGTCCGAAAAGCATGAGTACTCTCTTTAAGGGTAATTTTCATCTCCAAGTGACTGTTAAACTGTAGTCAGTAAGAACACAGATATCTGATTATGTGGTGATTTGCAGTATCACCAATAATGCAGATAGACAACGTAAACTTTATTGCACAAGTGTGGTGATTGGTGCAAACAATAGTACAGGAATACTCCTTCAGTGATACAGAGACTGAGGCTATCACTGGACAGAGAGCCCCCTAAGTGATAGCCCTTGAAGGCTGGGGCTATCACTTGGCAGAGAGTGGTCGTACAGGCGGGGTCGGCAATGGGTCAGACAGTAGCGGCACAGGAATGTCAGGCAAATGGTAGTCAGAAAACAGACCCTGTTTTCTGACTACGAATAGCAATAGCGGTACAGAATCATCAGACAATATCGTAGTCGGAAAACGGGCAATAAGTCGGCAGCAGATCAGATAGGCAGAAGTACAAAATCGGAAGACAGAGGCGAGGTCAGAGCTCAAGTGAAAGGTCATACACAGAAATACAATACAATATATGTTTATAATTATAGCTATCAAAAGTCCTAAGCTAAGTGTGACTCCTCAGGGTCCTGCCGGATCAACACACCAGGATCTAACTAAAGGTCTGAGAGCTAGCACTGAGTAGTATTTGCAACAACAGACAACGAAGCACTGACGGGAGGATCCTTAAATAGCAGAGGATCCCTCTGCCGAGCCGCCCAGAAGCCCAGCCAATCAAAGTGCTGGAAAATGTCAGCCTACCAGCAGGTCAGCTAACGTACCTCCTAGAGGTATAAGTGCGGCGGGGATCCGCACGCACGCGAGCAATACGCTCGCCCACAAAAATCTGACTACCGGACCTCCCTGGAGCCGGGGGGGAGGCCCGGAGACGCCACAGCGGAAGACGCCGCGTGAGTGGATGCGGAAGCGGCGATTGCGCCGCTATCCGCATCCTGGGCCGGCGTAGCTGCCGGCGTGACATTACCCCCCCTGAGGCATGGATTCCGGACGTGCCTTAAACGTTTTTTCTGGATGTAAAGCATGAAATTCTCGCTTCAATTCCTCTGCATGCAACCGGCGATCGGGCACCCAAGATCTCTCCTCAGGACCGTACCCTCTCCAGTGCACCAAATACTGTATAGAATTTCACACCCTGCGAGAGTCCAATATCTCCTCAACCTCATACTCGGGTTCGCCATCAATCAGAACAGGGGGGGGGAGGAGTCCACACAAACAGCAGGCTTTAACAATGTCACGTGAAAAGATCTTACACCTCTCATGGTAGAGGGTAGAGCAATACTGTAAGTCACCTCATTGATCTTTTCAGAAATCGGATATGGACCGATGTATCTGGGTCCCAACTTAGCCGAGGGTTGCTTTAAAGCTATATGACGTGTAGAGACCCACACCATGTCCCCAGGAGCAAAGTCCCACTCGGGAGAGCGTTTTTTTATCCGCCTGCCCCTTCTGTGTTTGGAACGCTTTAGATAAATTGCTCCTCACCAGAGACCATATCCTTTTTAAGGAGTCTTGCCACTGTTCCAAAGCAGGGAAGGGGGAATTGTTAACATGAAAGGATGAAAAACTTTGGTGATTTCCCTGTAACCACCTGAAACGGGGAAAACCTAGAGGAAGCACTCTTAAGATTATAATGGGCAAACTCCGCAAACGGAAGAAACTTGACCCAATCAAGTTGTGAATCAGCCACATAGCAGCGAAGGAATTGCTCCAGTGACTGATTAATTCTTTCCGTTTGGCCGTTGGTCTGAGGGTGGTAGCCCGATGAAAAGGATAAACTTATGCCCAATTGGCGACAGAATGCTCGCCAAAATTTCGACACAAACTGCACCCCTGTCTGACATCACATTCAGGGGTATCCCATGGAGTCGAAAAATGTGAATGACAAACAAGTCAGCCAGCTCTTGAGCTGAGGGGAGTTTTTTCAGGGGCACGAAGTGAATCATTTTACTAAAACGGTCTACTACCACCCAAATGACTGTCATGCCCTCAGAACTAGAAAGTTATCCCACAAAGTCCATGGATATATGAGTCCATGGCTCCGAAGGTACTGGCAGGGGTTACAAAGTCCCTGAAGGAGCTTGTCTGGGGACTTTATTTCGTGCACAGACTGAACAGGCCAGGACAAATTCTCTACAATCATTCTTGAAGGATGGCCACCAGACACATGTGGATAATAACTCCTGGGTTCTAGCTATACCTGGATGTCCCGCATTCTTATGAGAATGAAAGATCTGCAGGACCTTGAGACGCAAATGCAACGGAACAAAAAGGACACCATCTGGCTTTCCCTCTGGAGTATCGGACTGATAAGACTGCAGAGTGACAGTCAGATCCTCCAGGGGTTCTGTGGCTTCTACCACAATGTGCTCTGGCAAGATTTTTACAGGAAGCGAGGGCTGAACCGTCTCAGGCTCAAAGCAACGGGACAGAGCATCAGCCTTGACATTTTTGTTACCAGGTTTGTAGGTTATTATAAACCTGAAGAGAGAAAAGAAAAGAGCCCAACGGGCTTGTCTCGGGTTAAGTCTCTTTGCCCCTTCGATATATTCCAGATTTTTATGATCTGTGTATACCGTTATAACATGCTCCGCCCCCTCCAGCCAGTGACGCCACTCCTCAAAGGCCATTTTGATGACCAACAATTTGCGGCTACCTATGTTGTAGTTATTTTCGGCAGATGAAAACTTGCGTGAAAAGAACGCACATGGGTGTAACCGTCCCTGGATACCTGAGTGTTGGGACAAGACAGCCCCCACACCTATCTCTGAGGCATCCACCTCCACAATAAAGGGACGTGTCACGTCCACATATCGCAGGATAGGACCCGAACAAAACAATGACTTCAATTGGGAGAAAGCTGCGCATGCCTCACTAGACCAATTAAAAGTGTCTGCCCCTTTTTTGGTTAAATCAGTGAGGGGTGTCACAACCGTGGAGAACCCCTTGATGATCTTTCTATAGTAATTAGCGAACCCCAAGAACCTTTGGAGGGCTTTCAGGCCCACTGGTTGTGTCCATTCCAATACTGCGGAAACCTTCTTGGGATCCATGGATAGACCACTCATGGACAAAATGTAACCCAAAAAGGACACCTCTGAGACCTCAAATAAACATTTTTCCAACTTTGCATATAAACAATTCTGCCGAAATGTTTCTAGGACAAATCTGACTATGCTCTCTGAGGTTTTTAGAAAAAATCAAAATGTCGTCAAGGTACACAACGACAAAACGGTCAAGTACCTCCCTGAAAATTTCATTAACCAATTCTTGGAATACAGCAGGGGCGTTACACAACCCCGAAGGGCATCACGAGGTACTCGTAATGCCCATCGGGCGTGTTAAAGGCCGTTTTCCATTTGTCCCCTTGTCGGATGCGAATAAGATTATAAGCCCAACTCAAATCCAATTTAGAAAAGACCTGAGCCCCAGTTACTTGCGAAAATAAATCATCGATCAAAGGTAGGGGGTAATGATTGGCGATCGTAATCTTATTTAGAGCCCTGTAATCGATGCAGGGTCTGAGTCCACCATCTTTTTTCTGAACGAAAAAGAATCCCGCCCTGGCTGGTGATTTAGAAGGGCAGATGAAACCTTTCTCCAAGTTTTCCTGGATATATTCTTTCATGGCTATTTGTTCAGGGCCAGAAAGATTATATAAATGTCCCCTGGGGGGCATGATACCAGGCCTTAAGTCGATGGGACAGTCGAAGTCCCTATGAGGGGGAAGCTTATCAGCTGAACGAGGACAAAATACATCAGCATAGTCTGAATACGGGACTGGAACACCTTCCACATGAACTTCCGAAGAACAGAGGGCCACTTTACACAGACAAGAATTTTGACAGGCTGAGGACCATGAGAGTAACTGCCCTGAGTCCCAATCTATCAGAGATGAGTGTTTACGTAACCAGGGTAAACCCAATACAATAGTAGAAGAGGACATCTTAAGTACATAAAATTGTATTTCCTCTTTATGCAGAACCCCTACCTGAAAGGTAAGAGGAGGGGTCTGGGAAAGAGGTAGTCTATTCTGCAGGGGAGGATCATCGATAGCGGTGACAAAGATCTGTCTCTCCATGGGTAAGATAGAATATTCCAGGTAGAAGCCAGATCAACATCGATGATGTTTGCTGCAGAGCCTGAATCGATAAAGGCCTGTGTATCGTAAACTTCATTCTCCCACAACACAGAACAGGGCAGCAATAGTTTAGAATTTTTAGGAGGTAAAACAAGTTTGCCCAGGGTAGCACCTCCAACTACACCTAGGCGGAGACGTTTTCCGACTTCCTGCCACAATTTTGTTCAAGTTGTCCCTTCTCCCCACAATATAAGCAAAGACCTTCCTTCCTTCTCCTACTCTTCTCTGCCTCAGACAATTTAGAATGACCGATCTGCATCGGCTCTTCAGTATTGGATGCACCAGTAGGAGAGGAGGGTACCGCTTTAACAAAGGCACGTGATTTGCCCTGTTTGTGATACCGGACCCGGCGATCTATCTTGACAGCCAGAGCTATGGCTTCGTCAAGAGTCTTTGGCTCAGAGTGACTGATCATTACATCAGAAACGGACTCAGCCAACCCTGAGAGGAAACAGAGCGAAATGTTCCCATCTGGAGGAGACTGCCCTCTTCCTGAACTCGAAGGCATAGTCCTCCACTGTACGATTGCCCTGCCACAGTCTTTTTAATTTCCTTTTAGCTGTGGCGGCTATATCTGGATCGTCGTAGATGACCGCCATAGCTTCCTGTACTGAAGATAAGGCCTCATGGCCTTCAGGAAAACGATATGCCCATGTCTGGGAATCTTCATGCAGGAGAGTTTTAATTAGCGTCACTCTCTGACGTTCAGAGCCTGACGAAGTGGGCCTAGTCTCAAAATAGGACAAACATCGATTTCTAAAATTTCTAAAGTCAGACTTTTGACCCGAGAATCTCTTTGGGAGTGCCATCTTTGGCTCACTAACAGGAGTGGGAGGTATCTGTGCTGGAGGTGCTTGCAAGTTACGCACTGTCTCAGACAGGTGGTTAATCTGAGTCTGTTGTGACGTCACAGTGGCGTTTAACTGCTCCACAGCTGTAGTCAGAGCTAGCACCTGTGCACATAAATCCTCCATAGTGGTCATGGTCTGTTGTTATGTAACGATCAGTGTCGTAACAAATGATCAGACAATGCTCACTCAGAACAGTAGTCAGTAAGAACACAGATATCTGATTATGTGGTTATCTGCAGTATCACCAATAATGCAGATAGACAACGTAAACTTTATTGCACAAGTGTGGTGATTGGTGCAAACAATAGTACAGGAATACTCCTTCAGTGATAGCCAGTGGAGACTGAGGCTTTTACTGGACAGAGAGCCCCCTAAGTGATAGCCCTTGAAGGCTGGGGCTATCACTTGGCAGAGAGTGGTCGTACAGGCGGGGTCAGCAACGGGTCAGACAGTAGCCGCACAGGAATGTCGGGCAATAAGTCGGCAGCAGATCAGATAGGCAGAAGTACAAAATCGGAAGACAGATGCGAGGTCAGAGGTCAAGCGAAAGGTCATACACAGAAATACAATACAATATATGTTTATAATTATAGCTATCAAAAGTCCTAAGCTAAGTGTGACTCCCTGGGGTCCTGCCAGATCAACACACCAGGATCTAACTAAAGGTCTGAGAGCTAGCACTGAGTAGTATTCGCAACAACAGACAAAGAAGCACTGACGGGAGGATTCTTAAATAGCAGAGGATCCCTCTGCCGAGCTGCCCAGAAGCCCAGCCAATTAAGGTGCTGGAAAATGTCAGCTGACCGGCAGGCCAGCTGACGTACCTCCTAGAGGTATAAGTGCGGCGGGGATCCGCGTGCATGCGAGCAAAACGCTTGCCCACAATGATCTGACTACCGGAGCTCCCTGGAGCCGGGAGGAGGCCCAGAGACGCCACGGCAGAAGACGTCGCGTAAGTGGATGCGGAAGCGGCAATTGCGTCGCTATCCACATCCTCGTCCGGCGTAACACACCCAATTTTTTTGCTAAGTTTATCAAGTTCCGGATTCAGCACTGCATTGAAATCACCCAAAATTAGTAATCGGCCTTCTAGGAAATTGTGCAGTTTAGAAGCCATATTTTCCAAAATTTGCATCCTAAAGGGGGGCAGAACATACATGGAAACTAGCGTAAAAACGTTCCCCCTCTACACTACGTTTAAGAATTATGTAATTGCTGTGATGAATAGCGGAAAAGCCGCCGCATGTTCTGACAGTAAGGCGGCTGATTCCGCGTCTGATGCGGCGGTTTGTCCGCGTCAGCATGCGTCTGGGTTGTCTGGAACTGGTGGTGCACATGGGAGGAATGTCGTGGGGGCCGCCGCGTGTTCTGATGGTAAGGCGGCGGATTCCGCGTCCAGTGCGGCGGTTTCTCCGCAGCAACATGTGTCTGGGCTGTCTGGACCTAGTAGTGCACACAGATGGAGAGCTGCACGCACGCGCACTGCAAGACAAGCTCTTTACCAATAGGAGGAAGATCAGCTGATCAGGGCGGTCAGCTGATTCCTGTTCAGTCAGTGATTGGTTGATGGGAGCTGGGCGGCGCTGTGGGGGCGCTTTACTATATATATCTCCTGCTGTTCAGTTGCTGGTTGTCTGGCGTTGCGAATGCCTATGTGTTAGCACTCAGACCTTCAGTCAGATCCTTCAGTGTGGTGGAACCAGGAGGACCTCGGAATCCACACTTAGCCAGTTACTGTATATCATCTGTGTTATTCTCTAGCATAGTTCCAGGGTGTTGAGATCACGGCCCTCACACCCCAGACTAGGAATACTGTTTATCATCTGTGTTATTCTCTAGCATAGTTCCAGGGTGTTGAGATCACGGCCCTCACACCCCAGACTAGGAATACTGTATATCATCTGTGTTATTCTCTAGCATAGTTCCAGGGTGTTGAGATCACGGCCCTCACACCCCAGACTAGGAAAACTGTATATGATCTGTGTTATTCTCTAGCATAGTTCCAGGGTGTTGAGATCACGGCCCTCACACCCCAGACTAGGAATACTGTATATCATCTGTGTTGTTCTCTAGCATAGCTCCAGGGTGTTGAGATCACGGACCTCACACCTCAGACTAGGCCTTGTTCTGATATCTGTTATGACCTGTAGCTTTCCTGACTATTCTTCTGATCTCTGATTTGGTACCTTGCATATGTGATACTCTGTTGCCGACCCGGCCTGTCTGACCTTCTGGCTGTCACCCCCCCTCAGGGTGTCCAGCCTTCCCGCAGGGGTCCCCTGCTCTACAGAGGGGACACTGCTCCTTATCAGTCAGGGACTCCCTCTCCAGGTGTCCTTGACTGCAGTAGAGTCTTCTCTACTTATTGGACCACCTGCTACCCCGGTGGTCCAAAGGTTACTGTTGCACCAAAACACTTACACACTCAGGTGTCTAGAGGTTAGACATATTTGATTGTTGGCGATTCTGCAGATCCCCAATAATCAGGTATATCTGTATTCTTGGGGATACTGCAGATCGCCAAGAATCAGATTCTCTCTCTGGTTGCTGACACCTATCGTTACAATTGCCTTGTGAGTCTGAATAGGCATTCGGTATTTGGCCAGGAAAGGATTTAGAAATCAGGATGGCAGTACCCCTGAAGAATGAGGAAAAATGATCAATATAATAGTTAGATACTCAGGGTTTCTTTAACAGGTTCTAGAGCCCATCAAATGTGTTTCCTGAAAACAGATTGGGCTCAATTCTGGTAGCGGTTAGTAAATAATGACCTCATGGAATTGGGTTTACCTCATGAGGGAAATCAACTTTTGAATTCTGGTAGTTTAAGTAAAGTTTTAACTCATGTAATTTCATGAGGTAATTCATGTGTTAATTTTCTACTAAATATGTGTGGTATTTAGTAGTGTAATACCTCACACCTGAATTCTGAAGTGAAATAAGGTGCGTGTTTGCATGTCTTTTACCTCACATAATTAGACCTACCTCTACCACGTGATAAATACAGTGTTGTGATAGAATTGTGATATCTGTCACATAACATGGAGCCTTTTCAGTTTGTTCTGTGTTCAGGGCCCACATATTTTGCTGAAATAAGTAAAAGTGATCTGACCAACGAATCCCCCCCCCCCCCCCCCCAGCTTCCATTTTCTTTTAAAAAAGAAAAAAAGTGCTCCAAACCCTGTATAATCCTTCATCTGCTGCGCCCTCCCCTCAACATTGCCATTCCCTAACCTCTGGTTGGAAAAAAAAGTAAAAATGCTCCAACCCAACCCACAGCCTCTATTTTTTTTTAAATTGTGAGGAAACGCGGAAAAGCCGCCGCAAGGGCTCAGAGTGAGGCGGCTGTTTCCGTGTCCAACATGGCGGCACAACGCGAAGAAACCGCCGCATGCCGCTTAGGCAGAGCGGTGGAGTCCGCATTGGACTCGGCGGTTTGTACGCATAGCGATACCCCTGACATGGTGGTTGGACTTGCTTGGAAAGCGGTGCGGCGGCTCCCGCGCCCGAGTCAGCTGATACTTTACAAAACATGTCTGGTGTGGCTAAGACTGCTAGTCCACACAGGTTCAGAAGGATGCGCGCGCGCGCTGAGAGGCAAAGCTTATATGGCAGCCAGAAAAGGGTCAGCTGACATGTTCACCACCTGCCATTGGTCCAGCACTTAGAGGAGGCGCTGGAGAGCGCTTTACTATATATACTGGGTGCTGGTCATTGTCTGGTTGTCTGCCGTTGCGATCACAACGTGGTAGCACTCAGACCTTGTCTGTATCTGTGTTCTAGCATAGTTTCCAAAGGTGTTGACATCAAGGAGCTCACACCTTAGCATTAGGAACATTGAATTGTATTATTTGTTATGACCTTCTGCTTGCCTGACTATTCCTCTGAACTCTGATCTTGTACCTTGCTATTTCTGATATCCTGTTGCCAAACTCTGCTCGTTCCTGGACTCTGTATTTGCCTCCTGATTCTGTACTGTGCTACTCTGATACTCCAGTGCCAAACCCGTATCTGCCTCCTGAATCTGTACCTTATCTGTCTGTGTGTTAACGACCTGGCTTGCCGACCTCGAGAACTGGCCTTACTGTTAGAGGCAGTTCCCAGACCTGTTAGTGACACCCTCCCTCTCGGGTGTCACTCACGCTCTGTCCTTCCTACCCGCAGCCTAGCTCCTCCCCCCTGGAAAGTCTAGGCCTTAGGAAGGAACATACTTCTGGAGAAGTACTCAAAGTATACTGTTGCATATAACACTCACTTGTTCTCTCTGGTGTCCAGAGGTTAGTAGATATATCTGATTATCGGTGATACTGCAGATCACCAATAATCGGGTATATTCTGTATTCCTGGTGAGACTGCAGTTCACCGGTAATCAGATCCTCTCTGTGTTACACCGATCGTTACAGAACGGCAGACCAAACACAAATGGATGCACTCACCAGCCGTCTGGGCGAACTTACCACTTCGGGGGATAACATCAATCAAGTGCTGGGTAGTCACAAGACTATGATTGAAGCCTTGTCTGGTTCTTTACAAACCCTCCAGACAGCAGTGGATGAGGTGCGATCCCCTCCTAGCTCTGACATACGTTTGCCTGTACCCGAGAAATTTTCTGGTGACAGATCTGACTTCCGAAATTTTAAAAGTAGAGTGTTATCTTACTTTGAGTTGAGACCCCGTTCTTCTGGAAATATGACCCAAAGGGTCACATTTATTAAGACTTTGTTATCAGGCTGCACTTACACTCTCCACAGATTAATTGGGCTACCGGTCAGCTAACCAGCTGGTCAACTCACTGTTTTCAGCAGTGTTTAGGGAGAGTGACACTGGGCCAGACCAGGATCCAGTTGGAGGGGGTACCAGCACAATATTCCGAGTATTCTGATGTGTTCTGTCCCAAGGCTGCAGATAAGTTACCTCTACATCGCCCCTTTGATTGCCCCATTGATCTCCGATCGGGTTGTATGCCCCCTAGGGGCCATCTTTACAATTTGTCTGGACCAGAGAAAGTGGCCATGCAGGAATACATTCGTGAAAATTTAGCCAAGGGGTTCATTCACCCTTCCCGGTCGCCTGCTGGCGCAGGTTTCTTTTTTGTTAAGAAAAAAGATGGAGGCCTGCGGCCTTGCATTGATTACCGGGGCCTGAATAAATTCACAGTAAAGAATCGCTACCCTTTGCCCTTGATAGATGACTTGTTTACACAGATAACCGACGCTAAGATCTTTTCAAAGTTGGATTTACGGGGTGCATACAACCTGGTGCGGATCAGAAAGGGCGATGAATGGAAGACGGCCTTTAACACGCCCGACGGTCATTACGAGTACCTGGTGATGCCCTTCGGGCTGTGTAACGCCCCGGCCGTCTTTCAGGAACTGATTAATGAGGTATTCAGGGAGGTATTGGGCAAATTTGTGTTGGTATACCTAGATGATATACTTATCTTTTCTAACAACCTCTCTGAGCACAGGACACACGTCAAGTTTGTATTGGATAAACTAAGGCAAAACATGCTTTACGCTAAATTGGAGAAATGCATCTTCGAGGTAACATCTGTCACCTTTTTAGGGTACATTATTTCCACCTCGGGCCTGTCTATGGATCCTGCCAAGGTTTCTGCTGTGTTGGAATGTCCTCAACCAGTGGGGTTGAAATCTCTTCAGAGATTTCTAGGCTTTGCCAATTACTATAGAAAGTTCATAAAGGGGTACTCCACTGTTATTGCACCCCTCACTTGTCTCACTAAGAAAGGGGCAGATATCACCCACTGGTCTCCTGAGGCTCTGCATGCATTCTCCACTTTGAAAGATTTGTTTTGCTCTGCACCCATCCTGAAACACGTTGACACTTCCTTTCCCTTTATTGTTGAGGTGGACGCCTCGGAGGTTGGGGTAGGGGCTGTGTTGTCCCAGCGGTCAGGGTTGCAGGGTAGATTACACCCATGTGCCTACTTTTCTCGTAGGTTCTCTCCGGCAGAGAGAAACTACGATATAGGCAATAGGGAGCTCCTGACCATCAAATTGGCCTTTGAAGAATGGCGTCATTGGTTGGAAGGAGCAGAACATACAATTACAGTTTACACTAACCACAAAAATTTGGAATACATCGAGGGAGCCAAGAGATTAAGCCCCCGTCAGGCTCGATGGTCATTGTTCTTCTCGAGATTCAGATTTATAATTACGTATACCCCAGGGAGCAAAAACATTAAGGCAGATGCCCTGTCTAGATGCTTTGAGCCAGAGACAGCACAGCCCTCCCTCCCATAGACCATTGTCCCACAGAGACTGGTATTAGCTACAACTGAGACTTGGGAAGATTGGACAGAGACTTTAGGTCCTTTTCAGCAGGACATCCCAGAGGGGAAGCCCAAAGGGGTTATGTTTATCCCACTGCCATTTCGCCTTCAGATTTTGCAGATGTTCCATTCACACAGGAATGCGGGACACCCTGGGGCCTCCAGAACACAGGACCTTGTAGCCAGATGCGCTTGGTGGCCGTCTCTAGCAGCCGATTGCAAAGAGTTTGTTAGAGAGTGTGCGGTGTGTGCGAGGAGTAAGCCCTCCCGACTGGCATCTGTGGGAAGATTGCAGCCCTTGCCCACCCCGAGTGAGCCATGGACCCACTTATCCGTGGATTTTGTGGGTGAGCTCCCCAGGTCTGAGGGCATGTCGGTCATTTGGGTGGTAGTCGACCGCTTTAGCAAAATGGCCCATTTTGTGCCCTTGAGAGGACTCCCCTCGGCCCAGAAATTAGCAGATTTGTTCATCATCCACGTTTTCCGATTGCATGGCATTCCGGAAAACATCGTGTCAGATAGGGGAGTCCAATTTGTTTCCAGATTTTGGAGGGCATTCTGTCACCAAATGGGCATGGAACTGTCATTTTCGTCGGGCTACCACCGACAGACCAATGGTCAGACGGAAAGAGTCAACCAATCATTGGAACAGTTTTTGAGGTCTTACGTTGCAGAAGCGCAAAATGATTGGGTCAAGTTTTTACCCTTCGCAGAATTTGCGCACAATAATTAAAAAAGTTCCTCTTCAGGATTTTGTCCATTCCAGGTAGTGACCGGGAAGTTGCCTAAATTCTCCCCATTGCCAGTCGCCTCCACTCCGTTTCCAGCTCTGGAGGCCTGGCAAAGGTCATTTAAAGATATATGGTGGATTGTGAAAAATAATTTGGAGAAGGCGTTTCAAAGTCAAAATGGGTCAAGCTGACAAGAGACGTTCCTTAGAGTGGAGGTTTTTGACAGGAGATTTAGTCTGGGTGTCCACACGTCACTTGAACTTGAAACAGCCCTCAGCTAAGTTGGGGCCCAGGTATGTGGGTCCATTCCCAGTAACTAGAAAGATCAACGATGTCACTTATGCCATTCACCTCCCTGCCTGTATGTGCGGCGTGAGATCCTTTCACGTGTCCCTGCTTAAGCCAGCAGTTCATGTGGGTCCCACTCCTCCTCCTGTGATAGATGACCAACCTGAGTACGAAGAAGAGAAGATTTTAGACTCTCGCATAGTTCAGAACTCAGTACAATATCTGGTTCATTGGAAAGGGTATGGTGTTGAGGAGAGATCATGGGTACCTGAATGTCGCATGCATGCGGACAAATTAAGAAGCATCCTGAGAAGCCTGGTAGGAGCTGTCCGGAGTCCACTCCTCAGAGGGGGGGTACTATGAGATAACACGGAAAAGCCGCGCAAGGGCTCAGAGTGAGGCGGCTGTTTCTGCTTCCAACATGGCGGCACAGCGCGAAGGAACCGCCGTATGCCGCTTAGGCAGAGCGGTGGAGTCCGCGTTGGACGCGGCGGTTTGTACGCATAGCGATACCCCTGACATGGTGGTTGGACGCGGAGAGTCCGCCGCTTGCTTGGAAAGCGGTGCGGCGGCTCCCGCGCCCGAGTCAGCTGATACTTTACAAAACATGTCTGGTGTGGCTGGGACTGCTAGTCCACACAGGTTCAGAAGGACGCGCGCGCGCGCTGAGAGGCAAAGCTTATATGGCAGCCAGAAAAGGGTCAGCTGACCAGGCGGGTCAGCTGACATGTTCACCACCTGCCATTGGTCCAGCACTTAGGGGAGGCGCTGTAGAGCGCTTTACTATATATACTAGGTGCTGGTCATTCTCTGGTTGTCTGCCGTTGCGATCACAACGTGGTAGCACTCAGACCTTGTCTGTATCTGTGTTCTAGCATAGTTTCCAAAGGTGTTGACATCAAGGAGCTCACACCTTAGCATTAGGAACATTGAATTGTATTATTTGTTATGACCTTCTGCTTGCCTGACTATTCCTCTGAAATCTGATCTTGTACCTTGCTATTTCTGATATCCTGTTGCCAAACTCTGCTCGTTCCTGGACTCTGTATTTGCCTCCTGATTCTGTACTGTGCTACTCTGATACTCCGTTGCCAAACCCTGTCTGTCTATTGGATTTCGTATCTGCCTCCTGAATCTGTACCTTATCTGTCTGTGTGTTAACGACCTGGCTTGCCGACCTCGAGAACTGGCCTTACTGTTAGAGGCAGTTCCCAGACCTGTTAGTGACACCCTCCCTCTCGAGTGTCACTCACGCTCTGTCCTTCCTACCCGCAGCCTAGCTCCTCCCCCCTGGAAAGTCTAGGCCTTAGGAAGGAACATACTTCTGGAGAAGTACTCAAAGTATATTGTTGCATGTAACACTCACTTGTTCTCTCTGGTGTCCAGAGGTTAGTAGATATATCTGATTATCGGTGATACTGCAGATCACCAATAATCGGGTATATTCTGTATTCCTGGTGAGACTGCAGTTCCCCGGTAATCAGATCCTCTCTGTGTTACACCGATCGTTACAAAAATTAAGTAAAACTGCGACAAACACCGTTTTTTTTTCTTTCCCCTCCTCCTCTGGTTAAAAGTGCTCCGAGCCCCCCCCCCCCCCCTGAAGCCTCTAAAAGTAAAAGTGCTGTAACCCCCCCTCCAGACCCCCAGCCTCTAAAAGTAAAAGTACTCACACCGCCAGTCTCTAAAAGTGCTGACCCCTCCCCCAGCCTCTAAAAGTGCTCCGACCCCCCCCCCCCTCTAGAAGTGCTCCTACGACCCCCCCCCCCCCCCCCCCGCCACCGCAAGCCTCTAAAGGTAAATCTATATATCTAGCTCCTATAAATTTACTTTTCATATTTTGCTAAAATATCAGTTACACCATCCCTCCTCAAAACAAAGAAAAAACATCTTCCAAAGACTATCCTAACTTATGGAAGACAATTAAAGACTACTACTTATTTGCTGCAGGCTTACCACTGAAATACCTCATGTTTTACCTCACTCTATGCATTTACCTCATGTTTTACCTCATGTTCGGAAATGGAGAAAAAGCTTTCAGAATTTATAAAAGAAGAGGAAAATACCTACATGAGGTATTTTACCTACAAAAAAATATTTACCTCACATAGCTACCAGAATTGAGCCCATTATGTGGGGTGACTGCTTACGCAGGAAATGAAACACCAACTTTCATTTGATGTGGTTGTTCAGACTCCTAATGTTCCACGATAAAAGTTTTAACTGTACCATGGTAAGAAATAGTAATGATATAAAGACACACAATACATTTGACTTATTAAAGAGACACTGAAGCGAAACAAAAATTATGATATTATGATTTGTATGTGTAGTTCAGCTAAGAAATAAAACATTAAGATCAGATACATCAGTCTAATTGTTTCCAGTTCAGGAAGAGTTAAGAAACTCCAGTTGTTATCTCTATGCAAAAAAGCAATTAAGCTCTGCGACTTTCAAAGTCGTGGAGAGGGCTGTTATCTGACTTTTATTATCTCAAGTGTTATTGAACTATTTACTTTTTCTCTGCTAGAGGAGAGGTCATTAGTTCACAGACTGCTCTGAAAGAATCATCTTGAATGCTGAGTGTTGTGTAATCTGGACATATTATAGAATGATGCAATGTTAGAAAAAAAACACTATATACCTGAAAATAAAAATATGAGAATATTTTCTTTGCTGCTAAACTTCTAGTAATTATTCATAGTACACAACCAATTCATTATATCATATTTTTTTTCGCTTCAGTGTCTCTTTAAGAGGAAAACCTTCATCAACAAAACCCCATTACCAAAGGAAATCCATGGGCATACCAGTGAAGTGCAGGAGGAAATAAATAAAAAAATATCACAGCCCTACCCACCCTGCTCCCTGTTTTAAAGAACTACTGAGAGCTTACTACCCAATGTCCCAGAAAAGACTGGTGGAGAAACTAAAATGGGTCCACTATGCCTAACCCGCTCAGTAGTGTAGGGAAACGTTCCTGAAAAATAAGGATGGCCAGGTTGTATTTGCCGCTGTTAGGGAGACAGTTAAACGGCATACTTGTAGTTATTATATATGAGTACAAAACTGGAGCTATTCATATACATCTCTATCTTCCATCTGAGGACATACAGAAAAAAAAGAAAACACACTTAGTGAAGCCCTACATTTTATCAAACAGACCCCAGACCTCAGTATCCGCCCTGTCACTATCTTCAAAATCAGCCTGAGCCCGTCTCCCCTGTGTTCCTTCCTGTTATGGGATCTGCTGTGAGTGGATCTAGGGGGAAGAGAGTCTAATACCTGAGCTGCTCGGTTTGCAGTGGAGTCTTGCACTGCAGAGCCCTCTGCAGGGGATTCAGTGCTGAGGGAGGCCGCACCATGTTCCTGCGCGCTGTTGCTACCATCTTGTGGCCCTTTCCCGTGAACTTTGCTAGCTTCTCTGGCGTCCAAGGATCTGACAGGCCTGTATTTAGTCATCTTTGCGGCCAGAGGGGGCTCCCCAAGTGTGCAGGTGCTCCAGTAGCGCCAGTAAGGGCCTGTTTACACTACACGCAGATTGGATGCAGAAAAACTGACTCCAATGAATGTCTATGGGAAAATCTGCTTCAGAAAAATCGTGTTTAGTGGAAACAGGCCCATAGGTCTGCATCCAATCTGCATGTAGTGAAAACAGACCCTTACCGCTCCAATCTAGCAAGATAATTGTGCGGGTTAGTGGGAGCTGAGGAGAAGCACATCTTCACGCTACCATAGCTGGCCACGCCCCCCATATTTTACATTTTTATACTCCCAAAAGTGGGTTGCAGCCTGCAACAAATAACATTTATAATGCATTTTTCTCCTGGTGGACGCAAAGCACCAGGTACTGAGCCACTAGGGTGCGCTCAGTAGGCATAACAGTGTTAGGTAGTCTAGCGCAAGTACTCCTTGTTGAATAGGTGCTGGCTTACTAAACAGAAAGAGCCAAGATTTGAACTCAGGACTTCTGTGTCAGAGGCAGAGTCCTTAACCATTAAATTATCCAGCCACCAATTAGAGCCTGTGGTGAGATGCTCTCCCTTGTGTTATGCTCACAGAGGATACTGTTGACCTTACCACTGAGGTGAGGACTTCCCAAAGCACAGATTCTAAGTGACCACGGGTTTTCACCAAAAGGCCCACGGGGGCCAAAGGACTTTGCTGCCTAGTGCCCACCAGGTTGCGCTTCAGGTTGTCCTAACAGTGGCTCTGAGAACAAATAACACTGTGTTTTGGAGTGCAAGGAATAGCGTGGTACAGATTCAGCAAACAAGAGCGTAGTCAAACAATCCAGAGACAGGGCAGGCAGAGTTTGTTCATAGACAGATGACAGGCCAGGGTCGAGACAAGCAGAGTACGAACACAACGGCGTCCAGGCAAAAGGTCAGGGCAGGCGGAGAACAGATGTAGTCAGGTAACAGGCCGGGGTCATTTAACCGGATTCAATCAGAGTGTTAGTGGGCAGAGTCATAGGAACAACTGCTAGCAAGCTGCACGAACAGACGGCACTGATGTGCTAGACCAGAAGGTTTAAATCGGAAGCTTGGCGCCAAACTTAGAACACTGTGCATGCGTACAGACGTCTGCATCGTAGTGAGCACGCGTAACCTTGTCAGTATGGGGACGCACATGCGCACACGTCCGCATAGACCGGATTGTGCGTGGACCCCTGTGCGCGTCACGCCGAATGTCGTGAGACTGGTGATATGACATTGCCCCCCCCATGGCATCCTCTGGATGCCTCTAGGACTAGGCATGTCAGGATGCCTTTGGTGAAATAACCTAATTAAACTAGGTGCATGTATATTATCCACATAGACCCGATTGTGCGCGGACGCGCATGCACATAACCCTGTGTGCGTCACGCCGTATGGCGTGACGCCATGAATAAAACAAACAGGTCAGCCTCTCCTGTGCACGTATGTGCGACCAGGAGCCTGGAGACCATGCAGCGGGGACCGGTGAGTATGACACCTCGCTTGGGTTTCTAGGTACTGCAGGAACAGGAACTAGATAGTCATACTCCTAGATTGTTCTTTAGGGGTAAACTAAAAACCAATACCTTGATATAGAGGTGATACTGTAGCAACAATGGGTTCACAGCTGCCGAATGTATTATATGTATATTATCTGACAGCCGGCTTTGCATTTGCCGGTATGTATTTGGTTGGTGTTGGCTGCGCCCACTTTTTCTAACCCTAACACACAATTACTCAATGACCAAGTTTGTGAGCTTTGCGGTCTTTAGCATCAATAATTTGCATTGAAATGAAACAAATCTGATTGGCTGTTTGTGGCTTCACTCCCTTTTCTGAATTTGAACCCCAATCACCCAATGAGCAACTGTACCAGGTTTGAGGCTTGTGCCATTAACAGTGCAAGAATGGCAGCAATTAAATATTCCCCTTGAAAATCAATAGGCAAATTTTCATTGGCTTTTGTAGGCTCCACCCACTTTTTTGAATATTAATTCCAGTCATCTAGTGTCCAACTGTGAAAGTTTGAGAACCCTACCATTAACAGTGTAAGAATGGCTGCAGTTTACATTTACCATTGAAATTTGTATTTGTCTCCACCTACTTTTTGGTTATGGGGATAAAAATTATCCTATGTATTATTCCAGGTAATGTACTATGCGTGTGCCAAATTTCATTCAAATCTGATCAGCCATTGTTGTGTGATTGAGTAACAAACATTCAAACATCCATATTTTCACATTTATAATATTAGTGATATTGTATCAGTGCAAATGCATGAATATAGGAGATGTATATTATCTTACCTCTCCTGAAAAAGTGGCAAGAAGAAACCAGATTAACTGGAAAGTATTTTATTAGCACTAAAATGAAAACGCATTTCGCGGGTCTCTACCCCACTTCCTTGGCGTAGCAGTGCTTTTCAGCGCAGGAAGATTTAAGCGCAGCCGGTGCCACCATAGACTGTAATAGGAATTACAGCTATCGCGGCGCTCAGTGAGTAACGTCAGTCGCATCAGAAGACGGAGCTGAAGTTGCTTTTAAAGCACAATAATTTGGCCTCCAACAATAGCTGGAAGCCGAATTATATCAATCACCACCATCCATGGCGGCCTGGAGGGGGAATAGTAATTAAGTGCTGCCAATTTTAGAAATCGCCCTAAAAGCGCTTGTGCAATGATTTCCTATGAGAGTGTTCACATATAAGTGTTTCGATTTTCAGCAAATGGCAAACATGCTACATGTACCCTTTTCTGAGTGCTTTTGCTGTAATGGAAGGTTTAGGAAAAGCACAAAGAGCTTGAAAAAGCGAACGCTTTTAAGAATAAATAAATTTATGCTTTTCTGGGTCAGAGTTCACTTCCTGACTAACGTCAGGAAGTGAAAATCTCAATCGCTCTGCAAAAGCGTTTAGAAAAGTGCTTATAAAAGCTCAAAGCGCATAGAAAAGCGCTTTGAAAAAAGCTCAATAAATCGCACTTGCAGTAGTGCTGGCGATTTATAATGTGAACAAGCCCTTAATCTGGTTCCTTCTTGCTACTTTTTCATGAGAGCTAAGATAATATACCTCTCCTACAGGGTTGCTCGTGTAGTACTTTTTAAAATCCATCCGGATCCGGGTACTCAGATATCTGGATATGACCTTTCAGATATCCGAGTGAACTCGGATATCCGGCCGCATTATCCGCGGGTACCCGACCTATTTGGGTATCCGGATAGAAAAACCGGAAGTGCCTTTTAAAATGATTTAAAAGCATCTCCTCTTATCCACGTTTCCTCCTCCTCCTCTTGTCTTCCAGGGATCTGTAGGCTGTCAAAAGCACGCTTACATACCTTGGCCAGGAAACGAACCCAGGTCCACTGCTTAGAAGGCCGCTATGCTCACCACTTTACCACCAGTGGCTGGGAATCAAACCCAGGTCAACTAACTGGGAATCAAACCCAGGTCAACTAACATTACAGGCTGAAGCCAGCCATTTCAATCATCTCTTCAACTACAAGAAAGGCCCAGGAGTAGTCTTAGCTACCGTAATATCTATGTTACCTGCTGTAACACTTATTACACTTTCTCTTACAGGGCTATGGAAACCAATTTGCCCATGCGATAAAGTGAGGTGCAAAAATGAAATCATAACTAGCAAAGGATGGTTTTGATCCATCAACCTCTGGGTTATGGGCTCAGCACACTTCCACTGCACCACTCTGCTGCCACAAAGGGAATGCTTCGTTGTAAGAAAAATGGCTAAATGGCTTTCTGGGGTTTTCTTCTGACAACTGTTGAGCACAAAATGCAAGGCCATCCCTGGGTGGGCTTGAACCACCAACGTTTCAGTTAACAGCCAAATGCACTAACCAATTGTGCCACAACAAGGACTGTGTATAGGTCAAGGCTGCTAAATGGCTATCTGGGGTTTTCTACGGACAACTGTTGAGCACAAAATGCAAGGCCATCCCTGGGTGGGCTTGAACCACCAACCTTTCGGTTAACCGCCAAATGCACTAACCAATTGTGCCACAACAAGGACTCTATATAGGTCAAGGCTGCTAAATGGCTACCTTCAGTTTTCTTCAGACAACTGTTGAACACAAAATGCAAGGCCATCCCTGGGCTTGAACCACAAACGTTTTGGTTAACAGCCAAATGCACTAACCAATTGTGCCACAACAAGGACTGTGTATAGGTCAAGACTGCTAAATTGCTATCTGGGCTTTTCTTCTGACAACTGGTGAGCACAAAATGCAAGGCCATCCCTAGCAGGAAGGGTTGCATGGCCACCTAGCTTTTCATCCTTCCCACCCTTGCCCTGGAATCTTCCAGACTTCAAATTGCTGTCCTTTGCTATGTGTGTTACACCAGCATCATCATCCAGGGGGGCACATGATCTTTCTGATTCTGAAGTCTTGAATTGAATCTTGTAAGCAGTTTCACCATGTGTCCCACTGTTATTATCTAGCCGGATCTGGATATCTGTAAGAAATCTGCGGGTATCCGGGGCGACCGTGAAACTATCCGCAGATAGCTATCCGGATATCTGCCCAACTATCCGGAATCCGGATCCGACCGGATAGGGTAAAAATGGTCGGATATCCGGGTAACCTGGATATCCGAAATCCGGATGAGCATCCCTGCTCTCCTATATTCATGCATTTGTACTGATACCAGTATAGAAGGAAGGATTAAAAGGAGACATCCTACCATCTGCAGTGGAAAAACATAATAGCATATGTTGTGTGTGCCCCTACCCAAGCTGGCACCTAGTGCACCCATGGGTGCACTATTTTATTTATTGTATTTATAAAGCACCAACATAACAGTGGCTGGATAAGTGTAATGGTTAAGGGCTCTGCCTCTGACACAGGAGACCTGGGTTCAAATCTTGGCTCTGCCTGTTCAGTAAGCCAGGACCTATTCAGTAAGGAGTTTCTTGGGCAAATCTTAACACTGCTACTGAGTGCGCTCTAGTGGCTGCCTCGCAAGCGCTTTGAGTCCGACAGGAGAAAAGCGCTATACAAATACTATTATTATTATATTATGCAGTGCTGGACATTAGTTAAGGTTATGAAAAATATTTAGGGGTGACATACAGCAATAAGACAATACAGGAATACATACAAACCAGATCATGCAACACGGTATGAGTATAAGGTAATGTTTAGTTAGTCACTGGATTGGGAGCATGGAGATTAGGCAGGTCAAGTTCAATCAAGAGTTCACTCAGATCCATAGGATGGAGGTGCATGAACAGGTAGGAGACACAAGGAGGAGGACCCTGCTAAAGGCTTATAATCTAGAGGGCATGAGTGGTTGCGATGGGTGTAGGCAGGTGGGAAGGACCGTGGGAGCCAGCAGAGGAGCGCCCACATAGGACAGCACTCTCAGATAAACTAGGTATTGTAATGTTAGGCTTGGCAAGTTATCAGTTCACAGCTCAGCTCCTATGCCCCAATCTATCCCCACCTTCTTCACCCCATGTGGCGTGTCCCCGCTTGAACGGGAGGTGAGGAAACAACACCTGCCCAACTTTGGTTACACCCAGGCCTTGTAGGTGCAAGGTATAGGAGCTGAACGTAGAGTGAACTATGTAACTCACCAGAACCTAACAGGAGATAAGCAGAGTCCAGTAACAATCCGAGGTCATACACGTACAACCAGAAGTATCGAGGTACACAAGGAGCAGGCGAAATCAAGGTCAGGTAATCCTAGGTCGGTCCAGGCAGAGATCAGAGAGTAGTCAGGGATCAGGCAGAAGGTCGGTTCAGGCGGAAGGCAAAGTGTAGTCAGATTCCAGGCAGAGGTCGGTTCACAGGTAATCAATAAGTAGTAAATCACACCCAGCAGAAGCACACAGCCAAAGCAAATCACAGGAAGCACACAGCAGGTTTAAATACTTCATGCAACCAATCAGTGGTCGACCACATGCACACAGCAGCCAATCACACGCAGGCAATAATCCTATTTAAGTGTCAGCTGAAGAGATCAGCTGACACAGGTAGCAATACATGTTAGTTGGCTAACTACTCAGCTGACTAACAAAACCTCCTGGCTGTGTATTAGCTATAGCATACTGGTTAAAGGTAGAGAGACCAGGGTTCAATTTCGGCCAGGGACAGTATTCATATTTTATATTTATTAAATAAACCCCTGTCAGCTGACTAAACTGTCAGCTGACACTACCTCTGTCGCCGCCTCAGACCATACTGTGGCCGAGAGGAGTGAGACAGCCGCCCACCAGTATGCACAGAGCGATCCCCAGTGCACGCATCACCAGCGGAGGATGGCAGTTGACATGCGGAAGTGGAGGACCTGACGCAACTCTCGTCAGGAGCGGTCGCATTGTGAGAACCTCCAGGTGAATTCCTAATAGTACCCCCTCTCTGAGGAGTGGGCTCCGAACACTCAACACCTGGTTTATCTGGATTCTTAGAATGAAAATCTTTAACCAAATCATCTGCATGAACTTGATGAGCAGGTACCCAGCATCTCTCCTCTGGTCCATACCCTTTCCAGTCAATAAGGTATTGAAGGGAATTCCTAACTTTTTGAGAATCCAGAATACGTTCTACTTCATATTCAGGACAGAGGAGGAAATGGCATCACTGGCAGATTTCAACAAAGACACATGAAAAGAGTTGACTATTCTCAGAGACTGAGGTAAACACACTTTGTAAGTCACTCTATTAATTTTTTCAAGGATAGGATATGGACCGATAAATCTGGGACCCAGCTTTGAAGAATGTTGACGTAAAGGAATATTCTTAGTGGAAATCCAAACTAGATCTCCCGGAATAAATTCAGGTTCAGGTGACCTACCGTATGCCAGTCAGCAAAATCTTTGTTTTTTACTAGCGCTTTCCAAATTTTCTTTAACCTTATTCCATATGACATATAATTCAACCATTCTTTCAAAACAGGGAAATTAGATGATGACCCAGACAATGATGCAAATTTAGGGTGACAACCAGTAACCACTTGAAATGGTGACAAACCGGTGGAGGAGCTAACCAGATTATTGAATGCAAATTCCGCAAATGAAATGTATCAGCCCATTCCTCCTGATTCTCAGAATCATAACAACGTAAATATTGTTCAAGGGTCTGGTTAGTCCTCTCAGTTTGGCCATTAGATTCTGGATGAAACCCAGAAGAGAAAGACAGAGAAATGCCCATCCTGGCACAGAAACAACGCCAGAACTGAGCCACAAATTGTACCCCCCTGTCAGAGACAATGGTTTCAGGTATACCATGTAAACGGAAGACATGTTTAATGAACAACTCAGCTAATTCTTTGGCCGAAGGCAATTTGACTAAGGGTACAAAGTGAGCCATCTTACTAAACCGATCTATCACTACCCAGATTACCGTAAAACCTTGGGATGGAGGTAAATCTACTATGAAATCCATAGATAAATCCGTCCAAGGTTTACTGGGGATGGGAAGCGGAAGTAAAGATCCACTAGGAGCCGATCTGGGAGCTTTATTGCGGGCACATACAGTACAAGCCTTAGCATCATTTATCATTGAGGGCCACCAGACAAGACGGGATAACAATTCCAGGGTCTTCTTTTGACCAGGATGACCAACACTTTTAGACTCATGGAATTGTTGTAAAACCTGCAATCTAAATTGTGGTGGAACAAATAAGGTATGGGCTGGCTGCCCCGGTGGTGGGTCATCTTGAGAAGTTTTCAAGAGACTGGATAAATCCTCTGACAAAGTGGACCTAGACAAGGCTGCAATAATATATTGTGAAGTAAGGATTGGTTCAGGAGCTTCTACCTTGGAAGTGTAATAAACAGTGGTGAGGCAGCTGTGGTGAACAGCGCTACCACCGCAGCTGCCTCTGCCTCCCTGCCTAGCAATATTCCCGCACCTCGGGCGTTAAGCACGCCAAGAACGGGTCTCTCTGCAGCTCATAAGGTCGCATTAGCGCGTGCGCGCGCTCAAAGACAGGACCGCTACCGGCCGGTCGGCTGACACACACAGGGCACGTTTGCCGCTTTCCATTGGCTGATCAGTGTGGGCATGCCTCAAGGGTCTCCTCCGCTTCTCAAGCTCGGTGGAGTCACTCGCAACTTGTCTGCTGTTGCGAATACTTCGTGTTAGCGCTCAGACCTTTTGATAGCTTTAATTATTTAGCATTGAAAGACTGTATTATTTTCTGTGTATGACTCTGGCTTGTTCCGACTTCTCTTTCGCTTAACGCTTCTGTACCTTTGCCCATCTGATCTTGCTGCCGACTCTGCTTGTTTAACCTTTTTGCCTCTGCCTTCCGATTTTGTACTTTATCTGCCTGTCTGTTGCCAACTCGATTAGTCTGACCACTCTACTCTCACCAGTGAGCCCTTGTCACTGGTGAGGAACTTCTGTACTGTTAGTACCCACCAGCTCCTCTGGTGAGGTGTCTCTACCTATCAGTACTTACTGTTGCACCAAGCACATACCTTTGTATTTAGCTATCACATCTGTACCTTGCTATACCTGCATTATTGGTGATTCTGCAGATCACCATATAATCAGGAATAGTGTCTGGATTATTGGTGATACTGCAGATCAGCTAATAATCAGATATCTGACATTGCTGACCCCAATCGTTACAGGAAGAATGGATTTCAAAATTACGAGATAAAGCATCAGCTTTGGTGTTCTTTGAGCCTGGCTTGTTTATAAAGTTATAATGAAATTAAACCATGAGAAAAATAAAGCCCAACGTGCTTGACGAGGATTCAGTCTTTTGGCATTTTCTATATACTCCAAATTTTTATGGTCGGTGTATACAGTGACTGGGTGAGAAGCTCCTTCCAACCAATGTCTCCATTCTTCGAATGCCCATTTGACTGCCAGTAATTCTCTGTTGCCAATATCATAATTCTGTTCAGCAGAAGAGAATTTCTTGGAAAAGAAAGCACAAGGATGCAATCTCTCCGGTTTGCCTGCATACTGGGAAAGCACTGCCCCCACCCCTCGCTCAGAAGCATCAACTTCAACAACAAATGGGTATTGAATGTCAGGATGGATCAAAACAGGCACAGAGCAGAAGGCTTGTTTTAAATCCTTAAAGGCTTCGATTGCTTTTAAAGACCACTGAGAAGGGTCAGCATTTTTTTTTTTGTAAGGCCAGTCAATGGGGCTACTTTAATAGAAAAATCCTCAATGAATTTTCTATAAAAATTAGCGAACCCCAGAAACCTTTGAAGTACTTTGAGACCCTGAGGTTGAGGCCACTCTAGAACTGCAGATAACTTGGATGGGTCCATGGACAATCCAGAGTCAGAGATAACATAACCTAAAAAGGAAACCTGTCGGGTCTCAAAGATACACTTTTGCAATTTTGCATATAGACGATTTTCACGTAATTTTTGTACAATTATTTTCACATGAGTACGATGTTCAGAAACAGAAGATGAAAATATTAAAATGCCATCCAAATAAGCAATAACAAATTTCCCTAGGAAATCTCGAAAGATGTCATTAACAAAATCCTGGAACACCACTGGGGCATTACAAAGACCGAATGGCATGACTAGGTATTCATAATGACCCTCGTGAGTGTTAAATGCAGTATTCCATTCATCTCCCTGCCGGATGCGGATGAGGTTATAGGCTCCGCGCAAATCTAATTTAGTGAAAACTCGAGCTCCAGCCACCTGAGTAAAGAGATTGTCAATGAGTGGGAGAGGGTAACGATTTTTCACTGTGTTCTTGTTTAACCCCCTATAATCAAAGCATGGTCTGAGTCCCCCATTTTTTGTTTCCACAAAGAAAAACCCCGGCCCGGCAGGAAAGGAAGAAGGTCTAATAAAACCCTTCTCAAGATTCTCTTTTATATAATCCCTCATAGCCTCTTTCTCAGGACCTGAAAGGTGAAACAACCTACCCCGAGGAGGTATGGTACCAGGTAATAATTCAATAGGGAAATCATATGGTCTATGAGGGGGAAGTTTGTCTGCCTCCTGTGGAGAAAATACATCTGAAAATTCTTGGTAACATACAGGCAATTGATTGTCTTTAACCTCAGTACTTCGTAAAGGAAGCAAACTAATACAGTTTTCAAAACAAGTATTAGACCATGATGTGAGTTGAGCAGACTGCCAATCAAATGTTAGCTTATGCAAGCGTAACCTTTTCACAGTGACAAACACCAATTTTTAACAGAACTTCAGGTGTGACAGTTATAGGTTGGCTCAACACCAAAGGAGAGTCATCAAGAGCTGTGACACAAATTTCTTCAGACAATGGTAAAGCAAGAATACCTAGGCTTTGTGCGGTAGTGAGGTCCATGAAATTACCTGCTGCCCCACTATCCACAAAAGCATGACCATCAAAAGAATTGTCACTCCAGATAATATTGCAAGGTAATAATAAACGATTCTTATGTGGAGATACCTGACCGCCTAGGTGAGTTTCCTCAATCTTACCTAGGCGCTGGAGTTTTCCGGCTGCTTTACAGGACAGGAGCGAACCATATGACCTGAAGCTCCACAGTACAGACAAAGACCCATAGAGCATCTTCTAGTTTTTTCAGCAACCGATAACTTAGAAGCCTCCAACTGCATGGGTTCTGGATCATCTAACCCAGATGGTTTTGGAGGAGAACCAGGAGGTGGCAGGACTGGAACTGAAGTGGACTAGTTAGGACGGAAGGAAGAAAACCTCTCCTGACGTCTCTCCATAAGGCGTCGATCTATCTGAATAGATAATTTGATGAGATCTTTAAGTGTGTCTGGAATCCCGACCCTGGCAAACTCATCTTTCAGTTGTTCAGAAACACTTGGTGCTTCAGAGCTGCATCACACCATGCTGTATCCCCTGACCATTGTCGGAATTTCGTAATGTACTCCTCCACAGGGCGTCTACCATGACGGAGTGACTGAAGGGCCATCTCTGCTGCGGCCCCTTCACTTGTATCCTCATACAGTTCAGCCAGTGCTTCGAAAAGACTTGCAGTACTAGAGAGGGCTGGATGCTGCTGATCCACTAATCGTAGTGCCCAAGCCTGCGGTTCCCCTTGTAACGAGGCTATAACAGTTCCAACACAAATATTTTCACTAGCGTAAGTTCTGGGTAGAAGTATAAAATGCAAATAACAAGCACTGCGAAATAGTCTAAACTTGGCTCTATCTCCCGCAAATCTTTCTGGCAAAGGAAGTTTAGGCTCGGGAGCAAGAGACACAGCTTGATCCACTGGAACAGGAGCAGGAACTGGGTTTTCGATAGGAATAGATACTGGAGCAGCAGGCGGAGCAGGAGTCGAGGGTGCTGCTGGATTGCGTAACTGCTCCTGGATTTGTGAATAGCTCCTTTGAACTTCCTCGACTGAAATCCGAAGTTGAGAGACAAGTTCACATAGGATCTCCATCTGGGAGTGTTCCCCGTTACCGTCCATCTTGGTAATATATTGGGGTATAGGGCCCGTGATAATGTAATGTCAGGCTTGGCAAGTTATCAGTTCACAGCTCAGCTCCTATGCCCCAATCTATCCCCACTTTCTTCACCCTGTGTGGCGCGTCCCCGCTTGAATGGGAGGTGAGGAAACACCTGCCCAACTTCGGTTACACCCAGGCCTTGTAGGTGCA
Organism: Hyperolius riggenbachi; assembly: GCF_040937935.1. NCBI lineage: Eukaryota > Metazoa > Chordata > Amphibia > Anura > Hyperoliidae > Hyperolius > Hyperolius riggenbachi. The sequence goes on along the minus strand of NC_090649.1, from coordinate 348,885,386 downwards.
AGGTATAGGAGCTGAACGTAGAGTGAACTATGTAACTCACCAGAACCTAACAGGAGATAAGCAGAGTCCAGTAACAATTCGAGGTCATACACGTACAATCAGAAGTATCGAGGTACACAAGGAGCAGGCGAAATCAAGGTCAGGTAATCCTAGGTCGGTCCAGGCAGAGATCAGAGAGTAGTCAGGGATCAGGCAAAAGTTTGGTTCAGGCGGAAGGCAAAGCGTAATCAGATTCCAGGCAGAGGTCGGTTCACAGGTAATCAATAAGTAGTAAATCACACCCAGCAGAAGCACACAGCCAAAGCTATCATGGGCAATCACAGGAAGCACTCAGCAGGTTTAAATACTTCATGCAACCAATCAGTGGTCGACCACATGCACACAGCAGCCAATCACATGCAGGAAACAATCCTGTTCAAGTGTCAACTGAAGAGATCAGCTGACACAGGTAGTAATACATGTTAGTTGGCTAGCTACTCAGCTGATTAACAAAACCTCCTGGCTGTGTATTAGCTATAGCATACTGGTTAAAGGTATCACCTCTGGCGTGAGAGACCAGGTTTCTCAATTCCAGCCAGGGACAGTATTCATATTTTATATTTATTAAATAAACCCCTGTCAGCTGACTAAACTGTCAGCTGAAACTACCTCTGTCGCCGCCTCAGACCATACTGTGGCTGAGAGGAGCGAGACAGCCGCCCACCAGTATGCGCAGAGCGATCCCCAGTGCACGCATCACCAGCTGAGGATGGCTGTTGACATGTGGAAGTGGAGGACCCGACACAACTCTCGTCAGGAGCGGTCGCATTGCGGGAACTTCCAGGTGAATTCCTAACCGGTTTAGCTGAGAGCAAAGCATCTTTAAATTTTCCTCCAGGGCTCCCCATTGGTTTCTTTATAGACCAATAAAGGTTAGGAGGATCCACAATGGTCTGTTAAAGAATGAATTGGGAGCCCTGGAAGGAGATTTAAGGATGCTTTGCTCTCAGCTACTTTCTACCATTTAAGTCTGAAACATTGTTATATTGTTTCCGGAACCAGTTTTAAGATGTACGCTAGCACATGAGAACTAATTGTTTAGAAACCAGTTTTAACTAGTCGAGTTCCATGTGGCTAGCAGGACATACAACTCATCCCAGTGCAACTTCCTCGTAGCCAATTACAGAGCATGGGAGAGGGTGGAACTCAGGAGGTATATAAGGATTAGGTCTCTCTTCTGCTGAGATGCCAAGCTGTGAGGACATCAAAGATCAGTGCCATGGAGAAGTTTCCATGATGATTAAGGAGGACAATGGGCATTGGAAACTGATCTAACCTACAAGGACACAAGCTAAGTTTCACTTTTTGTTCAATTATAGGAGATGGCGCGAACCTCAGATTTTGGGTTTGCGGACACGAACTTCCGCAAAAGTTCGCGAACCGGCGAACTCGGGCGAACCGCAATAGACTTTAATGGGCAGGCGAACTTTCAAAACTACAAATACTGTTTCTGGCTACAAAAGTGATGAAAAAGATGTTTCAAGGGGTCTAAAACCTGGAGAGGGGGAGATGACAGAATGGGATACATGCCAAAAGTCCCTGGGAAAATTACGGATTTGATGCAGAGCAGGGTTAGAATCCCTAAAGGGCAGAAATCACATTGCATTCCTAAATTGGAGGCATAATGTGCTTGAAAACATCTTGTGTATGTATACATGGATCAGGTAGTGTAAGTAGTGTATTGCTTCACACTGACAGACCAAACTTACTGTGTAACACACTGCAAACAGCTGTTTGTGTAGTGATGACAAGCAAACTGCAGCGAGTCCCTGTGGAATAGGCCTAGTCAGGTCTATGTTGCCGGTGCACAATCCCTCTGTGGGTCACCACTCCACACACGGTTCAATGTAGTAAATACGAAGGAGGCACTCAATTGGCTTCAAACTTGCGCTTTATCAAATCACAGTAATACACTGTGTATTACTGGGATTTGATAAAACGCAAGTTTGTGTAGTGATGGTCGTGCTGGTGCGCATGATGGCGGGAGTGCAGGCGATGGCGGCTTTCCAGCCCATATGGTCTGGCTGAGTTAGCTCAATGACAGAACAACAGTGACTGTCCAGCTGATCAAATTTGCTCTGTCCACAATGAAGCAACAACCTTATTATCTTGGGTGTGCCCCCCAGCACACTCATATAGGTCATTGCTTCATTGTGATATGCAAACCCCTTCACCGCAGCAAGGTAACGATTATGAAGGGGAATTGACACATGTGCATGCCTTTGTTTTGTTGTAGCAGCCAGAAACATTAGGCATGTACACGACCAGAAAAATTATTATTCTTTTTGGTAGCGACCATTGCAAGCAGTGACCTTAAAAATTCAGGAATCCACCTCAAGTCTTGGACCCTGTTGGTGGTGACGGAGAAGGCAGTCAAGCGGCCTGCAGGCAGAGATGCTGTGTGGGCACTGACTTAGTCTTCAGGCAGGCAGCAGCATGCAGGCAGAGATTCTGTGTGGGGACTGACTTGGTCTTCGGGCAAGCAGTATAATACAGTGTGCTGTCACACAGGTACAGAGGAAAAGTATGCACTGGTATAATAGAGTGTGCTGTCACACGGGTACAATGGGAAGGTATGCACTAGTATAATAGAATGTGTTGCCAGTGGTGGGACTACAAATCCCAGCTGGCCTGGCTGGAAACTGTCTGTGGGCTTTATGTATATGCAGTGTCTCCCACAAAGACTGCTTTGCTTACTAAAGTTAAATCACAAATACAGTGAAAAGATATGCAATGGTTTGGTAATACAGTGTGCTGCCAGTGGTGGGACTACAAATCCTAGCTGGCCTGGCAACTGTCTGTGGGCTCTGTCTATGCATTGTCACACACAAAAACAGCTATGCTTTAGTAAGTTAAATCACAAATACAGTGAAATGATATGCAATGGTAATACAGAGTGTGCTGGGCCTGGCACAGTACAACAACTAGGCCCAGCTGCGACAGGGCTGTATCTATGCCTGTCTGTGTCACACACAAAAAAAAAACACATCAGAAGAATATTAGCTCTCAAAAGAGCTTTTGGCCTCAATTCATAAAAGTGAGTGCGGTAGTTCAGAGACGGGCGAGAAATTACCGCTAGCAGTAAATGAGGGTTTTTGCAGTGAATTCATTGAAAAAATTCAGAGTGCGAGGTGATTGCGATAGCAGTCGGTAAGTGTGTGGTGTGGTGTGGAAAGCTGTCAGTATAATTTGCGGAGTGCGGTAGTTTGCCGCTGACTTCCTAATGACAAGGTGCATGCTGGGTAGAAATGCGCAGTTTTAGACACGTGACTTATTTTTTATAATATATATATATATATATATATATATATATATATATATATATATATATATATATATATATATATATATATATATATATATATATATATATATATATATTCTTATAAATTGTCTAACTGTACTGTTTCTAAAAGCCTGGGTGATATTACAACCACCCTTCCTCCTCTGTATCCTTAAAAAATCCATAACATTAGGTTGAAAGGGCTCCATTTGTCACCTAAAATGCTACTGTGTAGAGCAAACTCGCCAGGTCTTTGTTGGCGATAACAACATGTTATTTATCGCTTCCTCACCCCCCTTTTTTTCTTCATGAATACACTTCATTCAGTTTACCGACACAAACAACGTTTTCGTTACCGCACTATTACCGCATGCGGTAAAACATGCATTCAATTTTATGAATCCACTATCAACAATATTCCATGCGGTAATTTACCGCTTGGGCGATAACGCATGCGGTAATGCTTTATGAATTGAGCCCTTTGTGGGGTGTTTTTAGCAACAAAATTCAGCGAGGAGCACGCTAACAGCCTAACTAACGCTTTCCCTATCTCCAAATGCCTCTCCCTGCTCTCACTACAGCAGCATCAGCAGACTGAGAACATGGCAGACGCTGCAGCATTTTTATAGGGGGGGGGGGCGGGGGTCCGTGGGCGAGTGCAGGCTGATTGGCTGCCATGTGTCTGCTGACTGTTTTGTAGCGGATCAAAGTTTAGCCCAATGACGAGGTATAGGAGGCGGGTCGAACACGATATGGGTCCGCAAGTTTTCATCCGCGCAAAATACCTGCTGGGCGAACCGTTAGGGCCATCTCTATAAATTATACTGTATATATACAGTAGATTGCATAGTGCATTTGTTAGGAGAAAAAAATATATATACTTGTAAGACAAGTTAGTGTTCCTTTTTGTATGCGAGTTAGGGCCCGTTTCCACTTGTGCGGTGGGAATCGCCGCGGTAAAGATTTGCATGCGGATGCGAATTTTGCATGCGGTTATATGCAAATTTTCATGCGAATTCACATACGATTTCGCATAGATGATGATGTATGCGAATTTAACCATGGCAGTGCCTGTGTGCTTTTTCCATTGATTCCATTGAATCGGATGCGAATTCGCATGAAAATTTGCATACCAATACTGCATGCGAATTCCCTATTTAAATACATTGTATGCGAATCGCATAGCGGTATGCGAATTCTGATGGCTCTGATGTGCAGATTTTTTTCTGCACTGAAAAACGCAAAAGAATCCTGACAAGTGGAAACAGTCCCATCCACTTGTATTAGCTATGCGAATTCGCATGCGGCAAATGCATGCGAATTCGCGATAGTGGAAACTGGCCCTAAGTGTCTTTATCCTTTTGAAAATATTTTGTTACTGATCTTTGTTTTAGCTAATTAAAGGCATTACTATGACTTTTTATTCCAACACTGCCCTGTCTCCTCAAATTCACTGCTAGAATGCAAAGAAAAAAAAAGGTTAAATATTGCAATACTTTGATTAGGGATAGCAAGATGCCACTCCACTGAGACTGATCTCACGCTCGCCAAGGCCGAAGGAAAATACACCATCCTCCTTCTCCTCAACCTTTTATCAGCATTTGACATAGTCAACCATTCCCTGCTCCTCCAATCCCTGCAATCTGTGTGTATCCAAGACCTTGCCCTATCCTGGTTCTCCTCCTACCTCTCAAATCGTTCCTTTAAGACCTCCTTCAATCGTTCCTCCTCAACCTCTACCCACCTCTCGGAGTCCCCCATGGCTCTCTTCTGGGCCCCTTGCTGTTCTCACTTAACACCGCCTCCATCTGCAAATGTATCTTTTCTCTGGGCCTCAATTACCACCTATATGCAGACGACATCCAGATCTACCTACATACTACGGACCTCTCCACCACCACCATGGAGAAGGTACTCTGCCTCTCAATTATCTCATCTTGGATGTCAGCCAAGATCCTAAAGTTAAACTTGGATAAAACAGAATTCCTAATTTTCTCACCCCCTACACTCCCATCCACCACGGACATCTATGGAACTGTCAATGGTACAATCATCTACCCAACTGCACATGCCTGCTGCCTGGGTGTCACCCTGGGCTCGGCCCTCTCCTTCACCCCACACATCCAAACCATTGCTAGGGCCTGCAATCTCGATTTACAGAAAATCTCCAAGATCCTCTCCTTCCTGACTCCAGACACTGCCAAACTCCTTGTCTATGCCCTAGTCATCTCCCACTTGGACTACAGAAACACCCTTCTGTCAGGCCTCCCTCTGAACCGCATTGCTCCCCTACAATCCATCATATATGCAGCAGCCAGACTAATCTACTGCTCCCACCATTCTGTCTCCACAATTCTCCTATGTAAATCCTTTCACTGGCTCCCGATACACTTCAGAATCTGCTTCCAAATCCTATGTTTGGCCTACAAATCTATACACAAGTCCTGCCTGACCTACATCTCTAACTTGGTCAGCAGATACACACCTGGTCACCCACTTTGCTCCTCCAACAACCTCCTCCTAACCACCCCACGCATCTCCTACTCCCATATGTGACTACAGGACTTCACTAGAGCTGCCCCATTCTGTGGAACTCTCTTTCACTGCCAATCAGGCTTGCCCCCTCCTTCAATACCTTTAAACAAGCCTTCAAAACTCACATCTTCAAGAAGGCTTCCACACCTCACTGCTGCCCTAACTCTCTCTGCTAAGTACCTCTTGATACAGCCCCCCCTATTGCATCACCACCCACTTCCTCTAGATTTTAAGTCTTATGCTGGATACACATGGTGCGTTCGCTCGATTCCCGACGATTTGTTTATTTCCAACATGTCCGATTTGCATTTCGATGGATCGTTAGGTCGATTTGGCATACTTTGCATGCGAATTGACCTGACGATCCATTGGAATGCAAATCGGACATGTTGGAAATAAATGAATCGATGGGAATCGAGCGGCAAATAGAGTGCGCAAACGCACCATGTGTATTCAGCATTAGAGGTACAGACTAACCAGCAAGCTCATGGTGACCCAGAACTCATTGGAGTGTGTAAGGGACTACAATGGTCCTAAAAGGCCCCTTACTAAGATGTTAAGAAAAACAAAAAATTGCTTTCCTAAAACAGAAAGAATTTGCGATAATTCAGGTTGGAGTGAGCTCGAGATGTCTCCCAGAGCACCACTGCTGAATATATGCAAATTAACCATTGTACCCTATTCAGCATTAGGCAGGGCCCTGATGAATTGTGCACTTTACCCACAGAATAATGTGATGTATATAAATGAGGTCTGTGCTGGTACACTCTTACCTCTGTAGAAGCGGAAATAGCTGTGGACCATGTGAGGGAGCGCATGGGGAAAGGAGTGGTGGACACGCATTGGCCAGGTAGTCTATTGGTTATTTTCTTTTTATCATTTAGTGATAAGTCTAATGCAGGGCTGGGCAAAATTTTTTAATCATGGGCCGCATAGGTATCTTGAATTTGACAAAAGGACTGGACCAGTGTAGCAAGCCGATGTGCTAGCCCCCCATCCCGGAATCTAAATGTGCCCCTAGTTTTAGTTTGGCCCTCAGTTCAGGTAACCTATTAGCTTTTCCTCCAGTATAGGTAGGCAGGTGTACCCCCAATATTAAAAGACAACTGAAGTGAGAGTTATATGGAGGCTGGCATATGTATTTCCTTTTAAGCAATACCAGTTGCCTGGTTATCCTGCTAATCTCTAACCCTTTAAGCATAGACCCTTCAGCGACCAAGTAACCGGTCTATAAGGCTCTTAGATCTGCAGGTGCTGCATGCGCGCTCAACTGAAGCAGACACCAGACAGGCTCAGTCTAAAACCTATTTTCTTAAAGCATATATGTCAAATTTATTTAAAAAAAAAATATTTTGAAAGGTTTTTTTTATGAAAAAATTAATGAAAATAACACAATCACAAAGTTATTTTAAAAAAAAATGTCAATGTTATTTAAATTTAAAAACTATTTAAAAATAATATAAAACAAATAATTACAGCAGGCCTGCCATTTGTGGTGGTGGTAGTGTCACCAACTCCAATGCCGAGCCACGCAGTGGAGGCTTGCCAGTTGCCATTGGTGTTCAGTGGGTGGCAGACTGGCAGCAGGCCTGCCTTGCGTTCATGGTGGGGGTGGTGGTGTCACCAACTCCAATGCAGAGCCACGCAGTCAAGGCTTGCCAGTTGCCATTGGTGTTCAGTGGGTGGCAGGCTGGCAGCAGGCCTGCCTGCCATTCGTGGTGGGGGGTGGTGGTGTCACCAACTCCAATGCAGAGCCACACAGTGGAGGCTTGCCAGTTGCCATTGGTGTTCAGTGGGTTGCAGGTTGGCAGCCTCCCATTTATGGTGGTGTCACCAACTCCACTGCAGAGCTATACAGTGGAGGCTTGCCTCAGTGGTCAGCAAGTTTACCCAATGTGCGGTATAGGTAATATACGCAGGCATGCTCAGATGTACCAAAATTCGATTCGGGTACATTCGAATTCGGGTCCGAAGGACATTCGTATTCGCCTGCGAAATTCGGTTCGGATTTGGATCGGGTGTCGTTAACAAAATTCAGTAAAAATTAGTGTTCAGGAATTCGGATGCGTTTTTTTTTTTTAAAGGGAAATCACATGTAAATCGGTGTAATTAAAAAAACAAAACAAAAAAAAGTGACGTATGGCAGCAGTCAATGTATTCTGTGGAACCTGGCGGTGGGAAAACAGACAGCAGGAGGATAAATACAGCAGCAGCAGGAGGAGGAGTGACGTATGGCAGCAGGCAATGTATTGTGTGGACCCTGGCGGTGGGACCACAGACAGCAGGAGGATAAATACAGCAGGAGGAGGAGGAGTGACGTGTGGCACTGGCAGCAGGCAATGTATTGTGTTGACCCTGGCGGTTGGACCACAGGCAGCAGGCAGATAAATACAGCAGGAGGAGGAGTGACGTGTGGCAGCAGGCAATGTATTGTGTGGACCCTGGCGGTGGGACCACAGACAGCAGGAGGATAAATACAGCAGGAGGAGGAGGAGGAGTGATGTGTGGCAGCAGGCAATGTATTGTGTGGACCCTGGCGGTGGGACCACAGACAGCAGGAGGATAAATACAGCAGGAGGAGGAGGAGTGACGTGTGGCACTGGCAGCAGGCGATGTATTGTGTGGACCCTGGCAGTGGGACCACAGACAGCAGTAGGATAAATACAGCAGGAGGAGGAGGAGTGACGTGTGGCACTGGCAGCAGGCAATGTATTGTGTGGACCCTGGCGGTTGGACCACAGACAGCAGGAGGATAAATACAGCAGGAGGAGGAGGAGTGACGTGTGGCACTGGCAGCAGGCAATGTATTGTGTGGACCCTGGTGGTGGGACCACAGACAGCAGGAGGAGGAGGAGTGACGTGTGGCAGCAGACAATGTATTGTGTGGACCCTGGCGTTGGGACCACAGACAGCAGGAGGATGAAAATCAGTGCGGTGTAGTATGTTGGCGCTTTATAAATACAATAAATACATAAATAAATACAGCAGGAGGAGGAGTCACGTATGGCAGCAGGCAATGTATTGTGTGGATGTAATGAGCAGCGGTGAGGCGGCAGCGGTAAGCAGTGCGATCGCCACCGCCGCCTCTCAAACCATGGGTATTGTGTGGACCCTGGCGGTTGAACCACAGACAGCAGGAGGATAAATACAGCAGGAGAAGGAGGAGTGACATGTGGCACTGTCAGCAGGCAATGTATTGTGTGGACCCTGGTGGTGGGACCACTGACAGCAGGAGGATAAATACAGCAGGAGGAGGAGTGATGTGTGGCACTGGCAGCAGGCAATGTATTGTGTGGACCCTGGCGGTTGGACCACAGACAGCAGGCGGATAAATACAGCAGGAGGAGGAGTGACGTGTGGCAGCAGGCAATGTATTGTGTGGACCATGGCGGTGGGACCACAGACAGCAGGAGGATAAATACAGCAGGAGGAGGAGTGAAGTGTGGCAGCAGGCAATGTATTGTGTGGACCCTGGCAGTGGGACCACAGACAGCAGGAGGAGGAGGAGTGACGTGTGGCAGCAGACAATGTATTGTGTGGACCCTGGCGTTGGGACCACAGACAGCAGGAGGATGAAAATCAGTGCGGTGTAGTATGTTGGCGCTTTATAAATACAATAAATACATAAATAAATACAGCAGGAGGAGGAGTCACGTATGGCAGCAGGCAATGTATTGTGTGGATGTAATGAGCAGCGGTGAGGCGGCAGCGGTAAGCAGCGCGATCGCCACCGCCGCCTCTTAAACCATGGGTATTGTGTGGACCCTGGCGGTTGAACCACAGACAGCAGGAGGATAAATACAGCAGGAGAAGGAGGAGTGACATGTGGCACTGTCAGCAGGCAATGTATTGTGTGGACCCTGGCGGTGGGACCACTGACAGCAGGAGGATAAATACAGCAGGAGGAGGAGTGATGTGTGGCACTGGCAGCAGGCAATGTATTGTGTGGACCCTGGCGGTGGGACCACAGACAGCAGGCGGATAAATACAGCAGGAGTGACGTGTGGCAGCAGGCAATGTATTGTGTGGACCCTGGAGGTGGGACCACAGACAGCAGGAGGATAAATACAGCAGGAGGAGGAGTGAAGTGTGGCAGCAGGCAATGTATTGTGTGGACCCTGGCAGTGGGACCACAGACAGCAGGAGGATAAATACAGCAGCAGCAGGAGGAGGAGTGACGTGTGGCAGCAGACAATGTATTGTGTGGACCCTGGCGGTGGGACCACAGACAGCAGGAGGATAAATACAGCAGGAGGAGGAGGAGTGACGTGTGGCACTGGCAGCAGGCGATGTATTGTGTGGACCCTGGCAGTGGGACCACAGACAGCAGTAGGATAAATACAGCAGCAGGAGGAGGAGGAGTGACGTGTGGCACTGGCAGCAGGCATTTACGATTCTGTACCTCTGCCCATCTGATCTCGTTGCTAAACTTTGCTTGTACCTCACTCTGATTCTGCTTGCTGATTCTGTACCTTATCTGCCCATCTGTTGCCTACCTGATCTGTCTGACCACTCTCTCTCACCAGTGAGCCCTCGTCACTGGTGAGGTTTCCTCTGTGCAGCTATCTGTAACCTCCAGCTCCACTGGTGAGGTTGCCGCTGAGAATCTATCAGTAACTTACTGTTTGCACCAATCACTACACTTTGTGCAATAAAGTGGTGACAGTGGTCACTTCCTATACTCCTTGTGCTAGCTATATTTGTATTATTGGTGATTCTGCAGATCACCACATAATCAGATATAGTATCTGTATTATTGGTGATACTGCAGATCACCACATAATCAGAATTCTGTTATTCCGCTGACACTGTTGTTACAGTGGACCCTGGCGGTGGGACCACAGACAGCAGGAGGATGAAAATCAGTGTTGCGTAATATGTTGGCGCTTTATAAATACAATAAATACATAAATTCATGAATAAATAAATGCAGCAGCAGGAGGAGGAGGAGTGACGTATGGCAGCAGGCAATGTATTCTGTTGTGGACCCTGGCGTTGGGACCACAGACAGCAGGAGGATGAAAATCACCGCGGTGTAATATGTTGGCGCTTTATAAATACAATAAATACATAAATTAATTAATAAATACAGCAGCAGCAGCAGGAGGAGGAGGAGTCATGTATGGCAGCAGGCAATGTATTGTGTGGACCCTGGCGTTGGGACCACAGACAGCAGGAGGATGAAAATCAGCGCGGCATAATATGTTGGCGCTTTATAAATACAATAAATACATAAATTCATAAATAAATAAATACAGCAGGAGGAGGAGGAAGAGGAGTCACGTATGGCAGCAGGCAATGTATTGTGTTGTGGACCCTGGCGTTAGGACCACAGACAGCAGGAGGATGAAAATCAGTGCGGCGTAATATGTTGGCGCTTTATAAATACAATAAATACATAAATAAATTCATAAATAAATAAATACAGCAGCAGCAGGAGGAAGAGTGACGTGTGGCAGCAGCAGGCATGTTGCTTTTTTATTAAAATACTGCAACATATATACAAAAATTATAAAAATAACCAAGTAAATAAATAACAAAACATTAGGCTAACCGCTTTAAGTCCATAATAAGACCACACTTGAAAAAGAACTGAAACCCAAAAACAACTTAAGGCCTCTTGCACACTGCAAGCAATTCAGATTCAGATTCCGCTTTTTAATCAGTTTTTACCTCCGATTCAGATTCAGATTTGCAGTGTGCAAGGAGTAAACTGCAAATCTGAATCTGAATCGGAAGTAAAAACAGATTAAAAAGCGGAATCTGAATCTGAATTGCTTGCAGTGTGCAAGAGGCCTAAATCATGCCATGTTGGCTTCAATATATATACATTCTGTCCATATCAAGTCCGTATCTGAAAACTTCAACATAAATCATTCCACTTTGGTCTATTATACACACTATACTACAACAACACTGCACACTATTTACATATTACAGCAAGAAAGACTAGGCAATCTTACGCCTCCTTATGCGTGCAAACCATTCCTCAATTTTAGATCATCTAGCTAAGTGAAAAGAGAAAGAAAGCTCACCAAAGAGAAGGTCTGGCCAAGTCATGGAGGGTTGATGTTCCGCCAAAGCAGACGCCATTCCCTCCTCAAGACCCCGAATTTTCCCAACCTCACCAATAATGAAATGCACCACCACCTGGACAGGGAGGACGTTCTGATGTGTCGCAATTTGACACCGTACATTCTAAGTGTAATACTGAATCACTAAGCTAACTAAAAATGAAGTGTCCAAATTAAATGACCCTCTGTTATTGAATGCTCCATATGTCCTCTCCGCATAACTAAGCCGCTCAAGGAAAGGAATAATTAAAGCCCTGCGCACCTGTTTGTATACTTCTTTCTTATAGGAACAATCTACCAGGAAATGGTCCATGGTCTCCTCCACACCACCACACTCCTCATGAGGACAACCACGATCCCTATCCCCAATGAACTTCAAATTTCCTCTAACAAAGAGTCTGCCATGAAAGGAAAGCCAAGCCAAGTCCCTGAATTTGTTAGGAATCCTGGGAGAATATAGCAAGCGCAAACCCTCCTCCATAATTGGGCTTGGGCAATCTCTCAGGGCCAATGGATCCTGGAAAAAGGTTTCAACCACTCTCTCCTCCAGGGCTTTCCTAGGGATTGAAATGATCTCCTCCTTCGTCAGTTCCCATTGCCTCATTGTTTTCAGACACGGCGCAACATTGGCTGGGAGATAATCTGGGCCAGCTCTCAGTCTTTTCACTACACCACCACTCTCCCATTGCCTGAGAAAAGGTTTAAACCAGGACTGGAAAATACCCATCCATCCAGGCAGTTTCTCCGCATACATTTTACCAAAGTTGTTTTTAATAAATTACAGAGAAAAGAAAACCACTGGGTTGACCATGGCTAAGCCACCCTTCTGCCTTGATCGATAGGTGATATTCCTCTCAACGTGGTTCATCTTATTTCCCCAGAGCATCTGGAAAAACAAGCTGTAGATCCTTGTGTGAAGAGACACTGGCAAAATACAGACAAAACTGACATATAACATAATTGGAATCAGATACGTTTTGATTATGTCAATCCTTTCTCTGAAAGTCAATCGCCAACCTTTCCAGCGGACCACCTTAGCCTCAGCACATTTTAGTCTGCTTTCCCAATTTTGGTGACCATAGTCATCCGAGCCAAATTCTATGCCAAGTATTTTAATCTTTTCCTTTGGTGCAGGAAAAGAGACCGGAAGCAAGAAGCTCTCATTTTCCTTACCCATCCAGAAAGCCTCACATTTATCCCAATTGATCTTGGAACCTGATGCCAATAAGTAACGGACAATCTCTGTACAAACACCTTCTGCCTCCTCCTGCCCAGAGATCACCACAGTCACATCATCAGCATAAGCCACAACCTTGAGAGGAGGTACTCCAGCTATGCCCGATGGCACCCAACACAAAGATCCACCCTCAATCCTTCTTATGAAAGGATCAATGGCAAAAGCATACAGCAGGGGACTCAACGGACACCCCTGACGCACCCCAGATCTAACCTCAAAGGTCCGTCCAACCCAACCATTGACAAGCGAGAAGCTTTCAGCACCTTTATACAAAACTTTAAGCCAATTAATAAACCTCCCTGGCAGACCATACTTACTAAGGAGCATCCACAGATACTCATGATTGACATGATCAAAAGCCTTTGCCTGATCCAACGCCAGTAACTACTTTCCCCAACCAGCAGCCCTGCATCTCTCCAAAATCTCCCAGACCGTTAATACGGCTGAAAAAGTACTTATCCCTTGGACAGAACAGTGCTGCTGGTGAGAAAGCACCTCATTTGCCACCTGGCCCAATCGCCAAAATATTATCTTAGCCAGAATCTTTCGGTCAACATTGAGAAGGCTGATAGGTCGCCAATTCTCAATCATTGAAGAATCCTTACCCTTTGACAGAAGAATAACTGCTGATTCTCTCATAGAGGGAGGAAGCTCATCCTCTGCAAGGCTGCGATTGTAAACCTCTGCCAATTCAGGAGCCAGAATGTCCTTGAAAACCTTATAAAATTCGGCTGTCAGGCCATCTGGCCCTGGAGTCTTTTTAATGGCAAGCTGCTCTATGGCTTTCTCCACTTCCTCAGCAGAAATTCTTTCTGTCAAAAAACGCAAGAGGAACATCCAAATTCACCAGCCCTGGAATATCACACAGGAAAGATTCCATCTCTGTCTCATCAAGAGGCTTACTACCCAACAGTTCAGCATAAAAGGATCTCACGATTTCCAGAATCCCTGGTCTGGACTTCACCAGAGATCCTGTACTATCTTTGAGACCATACACGACCTTAACTGCTACACTTTGTTTGCAATTCTGATAAGGGTCCGGCGAGTGACTTTTACCGTAATCCCTTTCCAGAAGCAAAGAAGCACCTTTGGAGATGAGGAAGCAGAGCTCTCCTTAACAAAAAACCTATCTATCCTACTCCTACGCTCTCCACTGAAATAAGTGAACCCTGTGTCATCTGGAGTGTGCTTTATATGCACATCTACCAGACCAGCATCCCTAGCCATACTATTCAAAATATTACTATCGCAGCCCAGGCGGGTCTTGGTACCTCTCCTGTCCCTTAACCTAACTACGGTATTGAAATCACCACCAAAGACCACCTCCTGGGCTGTAAACATGAATGGCTTGATCTCTGTGAAGAGGCGCTTCCTCTCCCTCTCAGACTGAGGACCATAGATGTTAATTAGCCTCAAATCCTGCCCCCTCACAGAGACGTCCATGACCAAGCATCGCCCCATCTTTACTTCACTTACCCGCCGGAAAGTTACCATGTCAGTCTTAAAAAGGACCGCCACCTCAGTGTAAGGCTCAGCCGCAAGAGACCAATAAGAGGGACCATAGTGCCAATCCCTCTTAGCCTCGTGTATGTCACCCAGTGTTTGCAACCTGGTCTCCTGCAAAAATAAAATGTCGGCATCAAACTGACCGAGAAAAAATATGGCTTCCCTATGAGCACTTACAGATCTCATACTGGCAACATTAATGGTTGCCAGTTTTAAAGGGGGGGGGACCTCCATCAGAGCAAGTGAAGACATTGCCTACCCTTCCTTAAACTGCTCCTCCCACTACCCCACCAGCAGATACCTCCATATCTTCAGTTTCCCCAACACCATCAATTTCATCACCATTATTAACAATATCATCATTGGACATGTCAGATTGGTCAGATAACACATCAAATCTGTTTCTCACAGACTCCGATTTTTTCTTTTTAATCCCCTCCAATTTCTCATTAGCTTTCTTTTCTATCACCATTTTCCTTCTCTCCTTCCTTCTTTCCTTTGCTGATTTTACTTTTACAAATTCATCCAATTCTTCTGTCTCTTTCTCTTTTACCTCCCCACTCTGATTGTTCTTTCCCTTTCCTTTAGTAACACTACTTGTTTTTGCTTCCCTTGGGGTTTTGATATTACCCTTTTTCCCTTCCTCACTTTCTACCCCCTTTTTTTCTTCAGAAACTTTCTCAAATGAGGTTTCTTCTCCCTCCTGAACAACATTTTCTTTATAAGCAGAAAAAAACGCTTTCCCCTTCTCCCTGTGTAGTGATTGTAAAAATCGCATCTGCCCCTAAGGCTGTCTCGGGCAACTTGGTCACCACCGGGATCAGGGAAGGAGGAGGGAGGGTGGAGGCAGTGACTTCAACACAGACGAGGAAATAGGCGCAACACCTTGGGGCTTCAAGGCGGTGGGCTCTGACTGTAACGGTCTACCATCAGCATGCCGCCGATGGTAGACCATCTTTTGCTAAGTGCCCCAAAGCATAGCAAGAACACTTCACCTCCTTGCGAGAAATGCTGTAGTGGCTACGTGAACCACACTTATAACATGCCCGAGGCTGCCCCTGATAATAGACCGTCACACTGTCCTTCCCGAGGAAAACAGACGTAGGGATGTGCTTGACCACATTTCCCTCTCTATCCAACCTCACCATTAGCTCCCATCCTCCCCCCCAGATCCCGAACTCATCCATTACCTTTTTGAGCTCGTTTAGTGGTCTTCCATAGTTCTTTATCCAGACCAAGATGTCATGCACAGGAATGGATTCGTTCGGGACCACGATAGTCACCTTTTTGTCGAGCGACCGTCCAGACACAGACTGGGGAACCAAACCCGACCACTCCTCACTTGTCTTCTAAGTTTTTTCATACTTCTCCCAGAATGCGTCTAGACCGGTCGGGGACAAAAAGCTGACATCGAAGAAGGAAGGGGGGCTCTCAGGGGCCAAAATGGCATAAAAGTCCACCGCCTTGAAGCCCATTTTCAGCAGAAACTGAATAAACGTTTTTCGTGTGTACGCCTCATAGTCACCTCTCTTATAGCTCACACACACAACATTCCTTCTGTTCCTGGCTGTCTGACCAGCCACATCATGCGCACTGCTCACTGTTTTCTTTAACATGTTTGAATATGATATATTCTTTTTCTCAACAACAGGTAACACATTTTGATTACATGCAGGCTTCTCCATAGATGTATTAGGCATTCTCTCATTCTCCCGCACACTCCCACCCTCTCTTTCTGGGCCTTCCTCCCTCCTCCTCTTTGCTGCCAAACCTTTTGCAGTGCTGCCTCTTACCATGTTCTTGTCAAATTTTGGGGCCTCACTGACTGGTGCTGCTTCCTCCTCCATGCCTCCAGCCTCCCCTCCATCTTTGCCATCGAGTGTTCAGCTGCTGCTCCAACTGTGCTGACCCCCTGTGGCCTTGCAGAAGCTTCAGGATGCTTCCCTGCTGAACAGGAAATGATGCTGACATCACTTCCGTTTTTGCTGCCGCCTTCCGCCGCTGATTGCGCTGCTCTGGGGGCAGTGGGAAAGCTCCTACCAACTTTCCCCAGCTCCACAGATGCTCCCCCAGCCCCCCCTACGCTCGAAACGCGAAAATTTGCCGCTTTCCCGCCGCCCCCTTTAGGCTCCACATCCTATGCGAAAATTCGCCTGACCAGGGGCACTGGGGAAGCTCTGGACACTTGGGCACATCACACTAGCTGCTCCCCCAGCCCCCCAAACGCCCTGCAACTGTCTACCCTCACCTTCCTTGCCACCCCTGCTAAGCCCCGCCCCCTCACTGGATCCAGGCCCAGAAGCCATTTTGGGTGAGGGCAAGCCTTGTCCAAACATGCCTGCTGACAGTACAGGGTTGCTACACACTGGGGAAGAACTGACAAGGTAGGGATTGGACACGTTTGGGAAGTTAACACTGGGAAAAAGGTTTTGAGATACACTAGGATAAGGGGAAGGAGTTTGGGAAAAGGTCATGCTTTGCTGTGAAAAAAACGGGTTATGCACACCATTTGCAAGACTCTGGTAATGTAAGTTGGAATACATTCCAGATTGCTGTAACTGCCCTGGAAACTGCTGCATACTCTGTCCATACTGTGGAGGAAAAAAAATGTTATAGCAACTTTGCATCATATTAGCACCAGCAGTCTCCTGCATACTCTGTGGCTGCATGCCACTATTCCCAGCTGTTACAGGTAATTCTGTCTCTTCCACAGCTTCTTGACTCTGCACTGTACTTGACTCTCCACCTTTGCTTGTACTTGTTGTACTCTTCTCCACACACTCAGCCTCCATCTCCGCAAATCTCCTCTGGTTATTTATTCCCTCTGCAAGTACTCCTCCACTCAGAATCAGCTTCTCTTATTGCCTTTTTTTTCACCAGAATCTGCTCCTGCAGCTTTGCAAGCTGCGAGTTGGTTTTTAAAAAGCTAGGCTTCCAGGATTGACCGTACTTGCTAATCCTTTTCTTAAGTTCAAATTGTAGGGAGTCCAGATTCTCCTGTACTGCTTTCACATTTTTGTGCCAGTTCACAGTATTGTCCACAATGCTACTCACAGTACCTTTCGCCATATGAGCATTGTCCTCAGATGCATGAGCCTCCATCTTGGAGGACAGGGATGACCACTTTAGGGCCCAGGCCCCCCAGAGCCGGCTAGCCCAGGGGAGCCCAAACCTCCACTCGCGATTGTGACGCCATTGATATGACATATCGAATGTTTCCTGGGGTTACGAACACCAGTCTCTTCGCAAATCAACCAAAGCGACATTTGTTGGTGTAAAATCCCCTTATTTTCCTCTTTCTCTCTGGCTGCTAACAAACCCTGGCTCTTTGGTAGCTTCTAATTACAGCTTTCGCACCTCCATGTGACAAAGTGTTTCCTGGGCATTCAGGGACCCTCAACCAGGCAGAAAGGGAGAAATCTCACCCCTACACTGTCCTTCTCCAGACTGGTAGGAACCGACCCAGCAGGAGTCCGACACGTAGCTGCCTTGTGGCCTGAGTTGAAAGGAGACAGGAATGATCCTTATCACATCTGGGGACACCCAAAGATTCAACAAACCTTAGAAACTATATTTAATAAATAGGCACAGTTTGGTAATTTCTGGTGTTCCCAAGATCGCACTTCCCTCAAATTCACGGAGTTTATTAGATTCCACATGACACTGGTCCTGAGAGATTTTCAGCCCTCTGGATCTTTCGGAACCAGTACCAGTAAGGTGAAAGGGGGGGACGGTGCTGTTAGCGATCCAGACTCCTCGTGTTTGGTATTAGCAGATTCACACACTTACGCTGATTGTGATTATTCATTCGGGTTCTTGATATTACCTATGGGCATGCTGAGAGCGGGCAAAATATGAATTGGCCCAAACCTCTCCCTGCTTAAGGGGGCACTGCCTTAGTCAAATTACACAAGGCTGGACTTGTATGTGTCATTACTCCTCCCACCTACAGTGAGGAACAAAACTCACATGACCCAAAAGTCCAGGTCCTTTACCTTTCATCTGATGCCAAGTAACATCCTGGCAGCCCGCAAGGACACGGGCCAAAACCTCCATCTTGGAACTATTTCTAACAAAGGCTTGTTGGCCGCATGGCAACCGCTATTTTGGACTCTACGCCAAAGACTTGCGATTGCCGCATGGACTACCAATAACGGTATTTGAACTGTATATAATCGGACATTCTGTTTCTTTTCCTCTCTTCTCTCTGTCAAATCAATCTGT
The DNA here is from genome assembly GCF_040937935.1 of Hyperolius riggenbachi. Taxonomy (NCBI): domain Eukaryota; kingdom Metazoa; phylum Chordata; class Amphibia; order Anura; family Hyperoliidae; genus Hyperolius; species Hyperolius riggenbachi. Next base: position 348,866,488 of record NC_090649.1, on the reverse strand, counting down.
TCTAAAATAAGCTGTGTGTATGTAGTTTAGAAATAAACTAACGATTTTTATCGTTCAGTTGTGTGCCTTTTCTGGTCATCTGATTGCTGCTATAACGAATCTGCCCTCTGAAGAGTCAGTCATACTACCGCATTGTTTTATTACTTGCTTATAACTTGTTGATTTGCTAGCTAGGTTGTGAATAACCGTTTCTTCCTTTTAGGATTAGCTAGTACCAGATTTCCTGTGTGAAATCGATAACTTTCGTTTCTCGATTGTAAATACAATTCGAGATTGCATCATATAGGGACCCAGTAACCTTTCTTTAACGTCACATTGCTCACAGTCTTTAAGCCGTCGGAAGTGACTATTCCCCGAACGGTGACTGGAGCGTGTTGAACGTGATTGGGCTGACTACCGTATTATGATAGCGTTGGGGTCTCTTCGCCCTAGTTGGAGACTGTCTGCTCCATTCATCCAATCAGGCAGTGGTGGCAGTGTATTTACCCGATTTCCAGTGCGAAATCGATATTTTTAGTTTACCGATTGTATATACAATCAGAATTGTACATGTATGGGCACCTCCAACCAATCGTAACCGTTTAACGCACACAGTGAATTTGTTTCCAGCAGTCTCTAGTGCATGAGACCTGCATGGCAACAGTGGCCTAGTAATACGGGATTGGTGGATGTTTGTCCCATTACATATTGTCGGCAGCTGCGCGACCAATCTTTGTCAGTCTGTTCACCGTACTTCCTGCGTATGCTAACAGGAGCAGTATAGACGGGATTGGCACGCTCTGTTGCCTTTTCTTTCTTCCCTCTGACGATCCAGCAACCGGTCTAGTTGTCCGTCTGCGCCCGTACTTCCTGCATACGCTAACGGGAGCAGATCTCGACGGGATCGCGGGGCTGGATTGTCACATTGGTTGGCAGTGGTGGTGATAGCACACCCCAAAACCAGGCATAGCCAGCTTTTGGGAAATCAGAGCGCAAAGATCTGACAAACTCAGTCTTTGCAACCAGAATAATAAGACAGTGGTCACTAAGTATCCTGTCTTGCAGAACCGAAGTTCTGGGCACAAAACGGTACACATTGATAGCGAATAGATTGGTCTACATTTCCTAACTTTTTCTTTGCTATACCCTACTCTTTCTTATACTCTTCTCTTCTGAATGTCTGATTCAGTTCAGTTTCACCAGAATTGGTCAGTTCCTAACTTGAATGCCCTCTGCGAATCGCACGGCATTGCTGCTTGCAACACAAACAAGGCTGAGCTGGTGGCATTACCCCAGAGATAGAATCCTTGTCGCCACCTTGCTTATTGCCTATATTCCCTGCAATCCTGATACCCCCGGAGTGGTTGGCAAACCTGACCGGCGAGGATCTGCGCATATACCAGGAGTTCCGAGAATGTTGGTGTCAGCATGAAGCAAGGATGCTCCAGCGTGAAGCAGAGCGCCAAGAGCGACGGCACCAGTGGGATCTCCAGGACAAAGAGCTACGGTTCCAGCGTGAATTGGAGTTGGCCCAGCTAACCCAATCGAATCAGCACTCTTCGCTATGTGTTTCGGTGGAGAGATGCGAACCTCTACCTGTGACCCCCACAGCAAAACTTCCTGCCATGGAAGAGGGCACGGAACAAGACTTTCCTGTGTGCACCTCTGAGAGGGTGTACCATCAGGTTCCTGTACCTGACAGCCAGAGAACTCTGGTGCTGGACAGTCACAGAACACTGTCCCAGGACTTGGAAGGAGGTAAGCCTACTGCATTCGCTCCTCCTGGTCCGGTGAGCGTTGCGCCACCGAGACCTGCAGCTGCTGCTATTGCTGCATCCCAGTCTGACACACCTGCCATTCGCACGTGTAATCTTTGTGGCGCGACCGGCCACATACAGTTCTTCTGTCCCAAGAGGAAAAGAACGACCGTCCCTAGCCCGAAGATGGCTAGCAACCCTGATCCGTCACCTGCAGCACCCTCTGCACTGCCTGTCAGCGTGTCAGAGATGCTCTACGTTTCCGGAAATCATCACACTGCTCCAGTGGACGACCAGATCATCTTTTGCTCCAGTGCTCCAGAAGCAGATGTTTTCTTGATCTGTTCTGACCCTGCCACAGAGGAAGAAATTCTCCCACAAAAGCTCCTCACCCTGACTGGAGTCAGGCCCAACCACCACAATCCTGTTATCCCAAGCCCCGAGAAGGCCGGATGGGGGGGTGGGTTTTCCAGAGTGGGCTGTTGCCGAATTTCCCTCTCCTCCTGTGCTTGGCACTGATCTAGGCACGCTTGTGTGCCCTTCGGAATTTTCTGCTGATATGCAGGAGTTCCCAGCAGGACTCCCTGACCACCAGGTACTGTACAAGCCTTTGGGAAAACAGGGAGAGGTCAACCCCTTACCTGCTATTGCTACTGTACCTAACGCCGCTGGGTGGGAGGTACTCTCAGATTTACATGTACCAGCAACTGACTGTCTTTTATCTCTTTCTGCACCTGTTATTACTAATGAAATTGCATGTGTCAGTGATAATTGTGATAGAAACGCTGTACATTCTTTGGCCATTACATGCTCTATGGCCAGCCGCATGAACTCAGAGCTGACAGCAGGGATTCCCTCTGACAATTCTGACTTTCAGGCGGGTGACACTCATGCTAAAAATGACATGTCATATTATGCCAATGCTTTTGATAATGTTGTGCATGTTTGTGCGAGTACGCTGGGTGACGCTTTCAGTGTCACCAGTAGTCTGGACTCAGTACTATCTGGAGGAGTCTCGACTTCCCCTGATATCTCTGATCCCCAGACCAATGTCAATATTGACGTGATTTTGATTTACCCAAAAGGTGATGTTTATTGTGGTGTACCTGTGCAGACAGACACACACAGTACTGTTGGTAACCTGAGCTCAGAGCTTGCAGGCATTCCTGTCAGCTCTGACCCCAGAGAGTTTGGTTTTCAGCAGCTGACCTCAGATCGCCCTAGGCAGCTGGCTGAGATTTGTAGTCCCACATCCGTGAGGATACTACAGAGCGACTCCAACCTGCATGCGCTTAGTGGCCAAAGTAAAGATGAAGTATGAGGAGATGTTACAGATGGCTGTCCTCCGCAAATCCTCTAGCTTACAGACCACCAGGTTCTGTGAGGCCTATAGGATGCCGGACGACATCCCAGTAACTGTTGCGTATCCCATGACTCCCCTCGGTGATCTGTTGGATTGGCTGGCATCCGCCAACTACCTAATGATCATAGATCGGAGCTACGGATACTGGCAGATTCCAACCATGCCTGAGGCACGCCTGGAATCCACATTCACCCTGCCCTTGGACTTAAACGCCTCGATGCGGATGTCTTTTGGTTGGAGGAATGCCCCAGCCACCTTCCAACAGGCCTGGAATGACCTGTTGAAGGGCAAGCATGGTTGTACAGTCACGTACCTGGATGAAATCCCTGTGTTCTGCCCGACATGGGAGCAACACTGCGATCACTCGTCCCTGGTACTAGGACAGCTGTCAGCTGACAATCTGACCGTTGAACCAGACGCAGATCAGATTGTCATGACAGAGGTACAGGCCTCTCTGGGAACAGCGGGATACTACAGGACGTTTGCGGAACCCTGTAGCCTCCTGGCTCAACCACTGACCAACAAGAAAAGGGCAACCCCCAAGGTCATGTGGAACCCGGGCTTTCCCGCTGTAATGAGCCCAAGTAGCAAGTTGGTATTGCTTCAGTCAAGGTCCTGCTAACCTATCCTTCCCCAATCTTGGAAGGGGAGGAGATGTGACGCCATCGATATGACATATCGAATGCGTCCTGGGGTTACGAACGCCAGTCTCTTCGCAAATCAACCAAACCGACATTTGTTGGTGTAAAATCCCCTTATTTTCCTCTTACTCTCTGGCTGCTAACAAACCCTGGCTCTTTGGTAGCTTCTAATTACAGCTTTCGCACCTCCATGTGACAAAGTGTTTCCTGGGCATTCAGAGACCCCCAACCAGGCAGAAAGGGAGAAATCTCACCCCTACACTGTCCTTCTCCAGACTGGTAGGAACCGACCCAGCAGGAGTCCGACACGTAGCTGCCTTGTGGCCTGAGTTGAAAGGAGACAGGAATGATCCTTATCACATCTGGGGACACCCAAAGATTCAACAAACCTTAGAAACTATATTTAATAAATAGGCACAGTTTGGTAATTTCTGGTTTTCCCAAGATCACAGTTCCCTCAAATTCACGGAGTTTATTAGATTCCACATGACACTGGTCCTGAGAGATTTTCAGCCCTCTGGATCTTTCGGAACCAGTACCAGTAAGGTGAAAGGGGGGGACGGTGCTGTTAGCGATCCAGACTCCTCGTGTTTGGTATTAGCAAATTCACACACTTACGCTGATTGTGAATATTCATTCGGGTTCTTGATATTACCTACGGGTATGCTGAGAGCAGGCAAAATATGAATTGGCCCAAACCTCTCCCTGCTTAAGCAAAAAGCAGGAGAAAAAAAGTCCCTTTAACACAGCACCACACAAGTAATAGTATTCAAAAAGGTAACAATTTATTTATATCCATTAATAAATCACTATAGAACCATAATAAAAACAGTTAAAAAGAAATCATGCTGCCTGTAATTTTCATATCATGATTGCAAATTGCCAGTAAGTATTGTAATGAGCACCCAATGATAAATAATAATATCGTTAAAGTAATACTGTGAGGTGCTCAATACAGAGCTACCCCCAGTAATTGAACCCGGGTTCAGTATATAGCTGGAACAAATGAAAAAGACCCTAAACAAGGTCTGTAGTGAACACACAGTGCATAACAAAACCCATCAATATGATGCAAAGTGAAAATCAGATACAATATGATCAAGGAATAAGGAATCACAAAAGTGCATAAATCAGTGATGTAGTAACACTCAATTGCTGTGACTATGATACTGCATGCTACAAGGCTGACACAGTAATGTTAAGGCAATATACTTATCCGGATGGGCGCATAAACAGGCAGCAGAGAGGAGAGAGAGCCCCGGGCGGATGTCTCCACCGGTTCCGCGGCAGTGACACCGCTTTATCAAGAGCAAGGGGGACTCCACTTTAGTACTCTCCCTGCTTAAAGGGGATCTTCAGCCTAAACAAACATACTGTCATCAAGTTACATTAGTTATGTTAAGTAGAATACATGGGTAATATAATCTCTTACCCACCCTGTTTTAAAAGAACAGGCAAATGTTTGTGATTCATGGGGGCTGCCATCTTTGTCATGGGGGCAGCCATCTTTTTGGTTGAAAGGAGGTGACAAGGAGCATGAGACACAGTTCCAACTGTCCTGTGTCCTGATTACCCCTCCCAGCTGCACACGCTAGGCTTCAAATGTCAAATTCAAATTGTAAAAAAAAAAAATTGCACCAAAACTGCAGAACGAGAGCAACAACATCAGAAATCCCATCATGCTTTGCACAGCATCAGGGGAGAAAAGCCCGGGCAGTTTTCTTCTGTGCAGCTAAAAATGAGGCTTGTATAAGAGAAACAAAGTTCTGATGCTGTAAAACTGTTAAAGAAACACCAAGCCTTTTCAGTGCTGCTGAGTCGATTTTTAGTCCGGAGGTTCACTTTAAGGGGGCACTGCCTTAGTCAAATTACACAAGGCTGGACTTGTATGTGTCATAACTCTTCCCACCTACAGTGAGGAACAAAACTCACATGACCCAAAAGTCCAGGTACTTTACCTTTCATCTGATGCCAAGTAACATCCTGGCAGCCCGCAAAGACACGGGCCAAAACCTCCATCTTGGAACTATTTCTAACAAAGGCTTGTTGGCCGCATGGCAACCGCCATTTTGGACTCTACGCCAAAGATTTGCGATTGCCGCATGGACTACCAATAACGGTAGTTGAACTGTATATAATCGGACATTCTGTTTCTTTTCCTCTCTTCTCTCAATCTGTTCTAAAATAAGCTGTGTGTATGTAGTTTAGAAATAAACTAACGATTTTTATCGTTCAGTTGTGTGCCTTTTCTGGTCATCTGATTGCTGCTATAACGAATCTGCTTTCTGAAGAGTCAGTCATACTACCGCATTGTTTTATTACTTGCTTATAACTTGTTGATTTGCTAGCTAGGTTGTAAATAACCGTTTCTTCCTTTTAGGATTAGCTAGTATCAGATTTCCTGTGTGAAATCGATAACTTTCGTTTCTCGATTGTAAATACAATTCGAGATTGCATCATATAGGGACCCAGTAACCTTTCTTTAACCTGCTGAGCGGTCTGGACGAGCTCAGCTCGTCCAACACCGCCAGAGGCTGCCGCTCAGGCCCTGCTGGGCCGATTTTCGTCAAATAAAGTGCAGCACACGCAGCCGGCACTTTGCCAGCCGCGTGTGCTGCCTGATCGCCGCCGCTCTGCGGCGATCCGCCGCGAGCAGCGGCGAAAGAGGGTCCCCCCAGCCGCCTGAGCCCAGCGTAGCCGGAACAAAAAGTTCCGGCCAGCGCTAAGGGCTGGATCGGAGGCGGCTGACGTCAGGACGTCGGCTGATGTCGATGACGTCACTCCGCTCGTCGCTATGGCGACGATGTAAGCAAAACAAGGAAGGCCGCTCATTGCGGCCTTCCTTGTTTATTCTGGGCGCCGGAGGCGATCGGAAGATCGCCTCCGGAGCGCCCTCTAGTGGGCTTTCATGCAGCCAACTTTCAGTTGGCTGCATGAAATAGTTCTTTTTTTATTTAAAAAAAACCCTCCCACAGCCACCCGGGCGATTTAATCAGAACGCCAGGGTGGTTAACGTCACATTGCTCCCAGTCTTTAAGCCGTCGGAAGTGACTATTCCCCGAACGGTGACTGGAGCGTGTTGAACGTGATTGGGCTGGCTACCGTATTATGATAGCATTGGGGTCTCTTCGCCCTAGTTGGAGACTGTCTGCTTTAACTATCCAATCAGGCAGTGGTGGGAGTGTATTTACCCGATTTCCAGCGCGAAATCAATATTTTTAGTTTACCGATTGTATATACAATCAGAATTGTACATGTATGGGCACCTCCAACCAATCGTAACTGTTTACTACGCACACAGTGAATTTGTTTCCAGCAGTCTCTAGTGCATGAGACCTGCATGGCAACAGTGGCCTAGTAATACGGGATTGGTGGATGTTTGTCCCATTACATATTGTCGGCAGCTGCGCGACCAATCTTTGTCAGTCTGATCACCGTACTTCCTGCGTATGCTAACGGGAGCAGATTAGACGGGATTGGCACGCTCTGTCGCCTTTTCTTTCTTCCCACTGACGGTCCAGCAACCGGTCTCGTTGTCCGTCTGCGCCCGTACTTCCTGCGTACGCTAATGGGAGCAGATCTCGACGGGATCGCGGGACTGGATTGTCACAGCGATATCCTACTCCCTCCTCACACACTCCACCTTGGCAATACTCTGGGTCCCAGGCAGGAAACAGGTGAAAATTCACTCCAGCAGCCGGTCCTGCTGGAGCTCTGCTGGAGAGGTCCTCTCTCCTTGGCCGCTACACTCTGACTGAACTCCAAGGGGCGGGGTCAGCAGGCATGTCACGGGCCATGGTACCTAGCGTTAGTACCACAGCAACTACAGAAAAACCAGGCCAAATTATCAGGACCCAGGGACTGAAGGTTGATGTCAAAGAATAATTCCCAGGCACCTCATGTCCTCCTCTCGCCGACAACAGGGGCCAGGAACGTGCCTTCAATCCAGGCCTGGTTAATCTTCAAAAATGTCAGTCTGTCCACTCCCTCTGGGGACAGACGAGAGCGCTTCTCGGTGCCCACACCACCGACCGCACTGAAGCACCTCTCGGACAGCACACTGGAAGGAGGGCAAGACAATACTTCCAGGGTGTACTGCACCAGCTCCCTCCAGATGTGCAAGCCCTCCACCCAGTACTCCATGGGGTCCCCAGACTCTGCGCTGCCTATGTCAAGCCCACTGAAGGACCCCATGTAGCCGGCCATCATCTGGGTCATGCGCTGGCTGTGACTTTCAGAGAAGGTGGCTGCTGCACGCACCTCCTCTCTCGGCTGCTCTACCGGCATGTAGAACGCCTGCGTCAATGACAGCAGGTCTCCTGGGTGCCTGACACTACTGCTGGCCGCAGGCATCAGCTGCTGTGCTGGCTGGACAGGGACAGAGGGGGCGGAAGGCTGGGGCAAGGCTTCCTCCAGTCGCCGAACAAGGATCTCCTGCAACTCCCTTGTTCGCTGCTCACGGTCTCTAGCAGGCAGAAACTGATCCCACCTCCCCCTCAGCCGTGGGTCCAGGATCATGCTGATGCAGGCGTCCTCCCTCGCTTGCATCTGCTTGACCCTGGGGTCTGTGCGCAGGCAGTGCAGCATGTGCGCTGCCATGGGGAACAGGGTGGACCGTCCAACAGAGACATCAGGGTCAGCGTCCTCCTCTGGCCCCTGAGCCTCTTCCTCCTCTCTCCACCCTCGCACCACTGCTGCTGCGCTCCGATGCCCCCCCCCCCCAGCAGCAACGTCCAGCACCTCCAACTCCTCCTCCTCCTCCAGGGACTCAAATACCTGCGCAGCAGTGGACTGCGCAGGCGGCTGCTGTTCCAGCTGCTTCAGGGCCTCCTCTCCCAAATCGCCAAGTGCCCTGTCCAGCAGACAAACAAAGGGCACCCACTGGCAGAGGGATGCCCGTTGTTCGCTCACCAGGTTGGTTCCCTGCAGGAAAGAAGCCAACACCAAGCAGACCTGCTGCATCTTCCCCCACTGTGCGTTGGTGATTAGCTGGAGTGTGGCGGTGCTGCTGGTGCCGACGACAGTGGCATCATAGATGTAGCGTTGGACAGCCCTCCTCTGCTCAACCAGCCGCTCCAACATTGCCAGGGTGGAGTTCCAGCGAGTTGGCACATCTGTGACGAGGCGGTGTCGTAGCAGGCCCTCCAGCTGCTGGATGTCTGCCAGTTTTGCTGCGGCAGCAGATGAGCGGCGGAAAGTGTGCACAATTTTCCGCACCACTTCTAACAGCTCCTCCATCCCCTGGTAGGTGTGCATGAACTTTTGCACCACCAGGTTCAGGAGGTGGGCCAAGCAAGGGACGTGGACCAAGTCTCCCTTGCTGATGGCAGCCAGCAGGTTGTCGGCATTGTCAGACACCACCAATCCGACAGTGAGGCCTCTGGGGGTCAGCCACGTCTTCTCCTGCTCCCTGAGGTACCGGACCACGTTGGCTGCCGTTAAGCTGTTTTTGCCCAGGCTTTTCATATCCAGCAGCGCTTGGCAGTGGCGGGCCTTCACGCTGCTGTTCAGACGGGATTGCTTTGCGGCGGGAGCTGCTGCTTCTCCCCTGACCTTGCGTGGTGGCACCACATACTGGGCGACTGGTGCCGCTGCTGCTGCGCCCGAGGGTGGACCTGCTGCTTCCTCGCTCTGGCTTTCCACCAGGCTGACCCAGTGGGCCGTAAAGGACAGATAGCGGTCTGTCCCAAAACGGCTGCTCCATGAATCCATGGTGACGTGGATCCGGGCACTCATGGCGTGATCGAGCGCGCGGCCCACGTTTGCCATGGCAAAGCGGTGCAGTGCTGGGATCACCCTGCGGGAGAAGTAGCCACTAGCGGGAGAAGTAGCCACAACCTGCAGCCGCCCTCTCATGTCACTCCCCTCCTGCACAAAGGAATATGGCAGGAGCTGGTACCACATGGCCCGGGCAAGCAACCCGTTTAGCACCCGGATGCACCTGTGGGCGGGAGGCAGCACCTTGGTCACACTGGGGAATGACTCGCTAAGCGGGGTCTGGCGGCGTTTGCCTGCATGGGAGGATGAGGAGGTCACTGTGGAGGGAGCTGATGAGGCCACTGAGGACTGGCTGCCGGGGGGGGGGGGGGGACAGTGAGTTGTTGTTGCTGGTGCTGTGCTCCTGCGTGCGGCAGACAGTCAGTGACAATTAAAATCGGTCACACACAGCCAGACGCAATCAATCAGTAGGGTCGGGCAGGTGACAGTCACAGATCACTCACTACGGATGCTGGCCTGTGATGTAACTAACTATTATTTATTACACAGTACAGAAGCTAATAAAATCACACACTAACTAAAATTTACTGAACGGGTAGTAGTAGTAGTAGTAGTAGTAGTAGTACGCAGGTAACTAATAAATCCCAAGCGTACTACACAATAACTAAGTCATGCGGCAGACAATTAGTGACAATTAAAGTCGGTCACACACGGTCAGGCGCAATCAATCAATAGGGTGGACAGGTGGCAGTCACAGGTCACTCACAACGGATGCTGGCCTGTGATGTAACTATTACTTATTACACAGTACAGAAGCTAATAAAATCACACACTAACAGTGGAAAAAATTAACTGAACGGGTAGTAGTAGTAGTAGTAGTACTAGTACGCAGGTAACTAAATAAATCCCTAACGTACTACACAATAACTAAGTCGTGCGGCAGACAGTTAGTGACAATTAGTCGGTCACACACGGTCAGACGCAATCAATCAATAGGGTCTGGCAGGTGACAGTCACAGGTCACTCACAATGGGTGCTGGCCAGTGATGTAACTAACTATTATTTATTACACAGTACAGAAGCTAATAAAATCACACACTAACTGTAGAAAAAATGTACTGAACGGGTAGTAGTAGTAGTAATAGTAGTACGCAGGTAACTAATAAATCCTTAGCGTACTACAATAACTAAGTCATGCGGCAGACAGTGACAATTAAAGTCGGTCACACACGGTCATACGCAAACAATCAATAGGGTCGGGCTGATGACTGTCACAGATCACAACAGATGTTTGCTGGCCTGTACACAGTCAGTAACTAACTAACACAGTACTGAAGCGAATGAACTAACAGACTACAGCAGTACTAAATAATTAACTAAACTAGTATTAGTACGCAACTAACTAGAATCCCTAACCTACCTAAGCTAGTAGTAGGCTAAGGCTGCCCTAGGCTAGCAGGCCTAGCCTGCACACAGACTAACACTAGCCTAGCACAGCATACACTATACACTAGCTGACTACAAACAATAAAATGACTAGCTATCTAATAAAGAATACAATCAAAGGGCCTGACTCTCAAAGCGGTGCTAACAGTGAAAAGCCCTTTATCATGCCTAAACTCAGTTTAGGCATGATAAGTTTAGGTGTGATAAGTTTAGGCATGATACGTTTAGGCGTGATACGTTTAAGCACCAACTGGGTTAGCACCGCAGTGCACAGCTGATCAAAAGTTTTGCGCTAGCAAAGTCTGGTGCACTTCGCATAGAGTTTAATGGCGCTGCTTTGCATGTGGGACTTTGCGCACGATCTAAACTTATCTTGCCTAAACTTATCACGCCTAAACTTATCACGCCTAAACCAGTGGCCCCAACCGTCTCGTTTTCATCGGGAGAATCCCGATTTGGGGGGCCCCTCCAGCCATCCCGCGCTACCCCCCCTTGTGTCCCAGCCCCTGGGGGATCCTGGGGGGAAAACCTGATCGAGGCACCAGCCGCGGGGGATCCCATATGCTATTTGGGATGGGTGGCCGGCATGGCCGCTATTTCTCCCTCCCTCCTAATGTGCCCCCCAGTGTCCCCCCTGCAGATAAATGCGCAGCAGCGGAGCGGGCTGTCATTATTGCCTCTCCGACTACCGGCATCTGGCTCTTCTAGGCTTCCGGCTTCCTGTGACGTCACAGGAAGCAGGAAGCCGAGAAGACCAGACGAGATCCCCCGCGGCTGGCGCCTCGATCAGGTTTTTCTCTCCCCTCCTCCCCACCCACGGGCACCCTCACGCTCCCCCCCCCCCCCCTCGAAAATAAAATACAAAATATTTATTTTTCTTAAAATGGTGGGCGTGACTAGGGATTTTGGGGGTGTGGCCTGTGTCCCGTTTTGTAAAGTTGAAATGTTGGGAGGTATGCCTAAACTTATAACGCCTAAACTGGCTTTTCACCAGCGTGGTGCAATGGTTATCACGCCTAAAGTCTCTAACTGAGTTAGCACCGCTTTATGAATCGAGCCCTATGTGTTTAGGAGGTGTTTAGGAAGCAAAACGCTAGATTTGGCAATGAGAATGCACTTGCTCAGACGCAGCACAGCAGTGGAGAATCTCTCAGTACCAGCACAGTCACACAAGTACGTGGCTCCGCAACATGGCCTCCGCCTTACAGTGGAGGAAATAATTATTTGACCCCTCACTGATTTTGTAAGTTTGTCCAATGACAAAGAAATGAAAAGTCTCAGAACAGTATAATTTCAATGGTAGGTTTATTTTAACAGTGGCAGATAGCACATCAAAAGGAAAATCGAAAAAATAACCTTAAATAAAAGATAGCAGCTCATTTGCATTTCATTGAGTGAAATAAGTTTTTGAACCCTATAACAATAAAAGACTTAATACTTAGTGGAAAAACCCTTGTTTGCAAGCACAGAGGTCAAACGTTTCTTGTAATTGATGACCAAGTTTGCACACATTTTAGGAGGAATGTTGGTCCACTCCTCTTTGCAGATCATCTCTAAATCCCTAAGGTTTCGAAGCTGTCTCTGTGCAACTCTGAGCTTGAGCTCCCTCCATAGGTTTTCTATTGGATTAAGGTCCGGAGACTGACTAGGCCACTCCATGACCTTAATGTGCTTCTTCTTGAGCCACTCCTTTGTTGCCTTTGCTGTATGTTTTGGGTCATTGTCGTGCTGGAACACCCATCCACGCCCCATTTTCAGTTTCCTGGCAGAGGGAAGGAGGTTGTCGTTCAGGATTTCACGATACATGGCTCCGTCCATTTTCCCGTTAATGCGATTAAGTTGTCCTGTGCCTTTAGCAGAAAAACACCTCCAAAGCAAAATGTTTCCACCCCCATGCTTGACGGTGGGGACGGTGTTTTGGGGGTCATAGGCAGCATTTTTCTTCCTCCAAACACAGCGAGTTGAGTTAATGTCAAAGAGCTCTATTTTGGTCTCATTAGACCACAGCACCTTCTCCCAGTCACTCACAGAATCATTCAGGTGTTCATTGGCAAACTTCAGACGGGCCTGCACATGTGCCTTCTTGAGCAGGGGGACCTTGCGAGCCCTGCAGGATTTTAATCCATTGCGGTGTAATGTGTTTCCAATGGTTTTCTTGGTGACTGTGGTCCCTGCTAATTTGAGGTCATTCACTAACTCTTCCCGTGTAGTTCTAGGATGCTTTTTCACCTTTCTCAGAACCATTGACACCCCACGAGGTGAGATCTTGCTTGGAGCCCCAGAGCGAGGTCGATTGATGGTCATTTTGTGCTCCTTCCATTTTCGAACAATCGCACCAACAGTTGTCACCTTCTCTCCCAGCTTCTTGCTAATGGTTTTGTTGGCCATTCCAGCCTTGTGCAGGTCTACAATTTTGTCTCTGACATCCTTGGACAGCTCTTTGGTCTTTCCCATGTTGGCGAGTTTGGAGTCTGCTCGATTGATTGATTCTGTGGACAGGTGTCTTTCATACAGGTGACTAGTTAAGACAGGTGTCCTTAATGAGGGTGACTAATTGAGTAGAAGTGTCTAACCACTCTGTGGGAGCCAGAACTCTTAATGGTTGGTAGGGGTTCAAAAACTTATTTCACTCAATGAAATGCAAATCAGTTGCTATCTTTTATTTAAGGTTATTTTTTCGATTTTCCTTTTGATGTGCTATCTGCCACTGTTAAAATAAACCTACCATTGAAATGATACTGTTCTGAGACTTTTCATTTCTTTGTCATTGGACAAACTTACAAAATCAGTGAGGGGTCAAATAATTATTTCCTCCACTGTATATAGAGGAGGGGAGGACATTCAAATGTAAATGATAGTGCTGCAGAAGATGTCAGTGCTATGTAAATACAAAATAAGAATATGGTACCGGTTCCATTGTTTCTATGACTACTGTCAGTGACATGACTATGTACTCTGTAAAGTGCTGCAGAATGTCAGCTCTAAATAAATAAGTCCTAATAATATGGTAGCACATTAGACTATGACTATGGTAGGATTAGAGTCCGAGCTCCTCTGGGGACAGTGACATGACCATGTACTCTGTAGAGTGCTGCAGACGAGATCAGTGCTTTATAAGTACATAATAATAATATGGTAAGACATTACACTATAGCTGTGTTAGAGATTAGATTGAGAGCTTCTCTGCATATGGTTAGCAACATGACCTTGTGCTCTGTAAAGTGCTGCATAAGCTGCCAGTGCCCCCTGGACATACAGTCTGTGTATTGTGCCCCTATGTTGTCTTTGGTGGCCTCAGAACAATTGTCAGCACATGTTTTTTTGTTTGTTTTTTGTTTTTTTTGTTTTTTTGGGGGGGGACTAAAAAGTAAAACATATTTACCAAATCTCTGTCATCCATTCACAACTACTCCACCACTTACTCTTCAATCCCACCACTCCTTGTCCCTGGTGTTCTTGGCAATGCAGATCTATACCACCTTTCAAAATCTCTTAGTGGCTGTGAGAAAACGCGGGAAAGCCGCCGCGAGTACTCAGAGTAAGGCGGCTGATTCCGCGTTCAACATGGCAGCTTGCGCGCATGGGCCTGCATCCACTAGCCTGACGGAGCGCGGGGAAACCGCCGCATGCCCAGTGAACAAGGCGGCGGATTCCGCGTCCGACGCGGCGGTTTGCACGCATGGGCTTACCACTAGCAGTATGACTGAACGCGGGGAAACCGCCGCATGCTCTGACAGCGGTGCGGCTGGCCCCGCGTTCAAACCAACAGATGCATTACAACACATGTCTGGTGTGGCTGGGACTGATAGTCCACACAGGTTCAGAAGGCTGCGCGCGCGCTGAGAGGCAGAGCCTTTATGGCAGTCAGAAGGGTGTCAGCTGATCTAGCCGATCAGCTGACAATTCTATCAGGTTTCATTGGTCCAGCACTTAGGGGAGGCGCTGGAGAGCGCTGGTGTATATATACTGGGTGCTGGTCATTTCTCTGGTGTCTGGTGTTGCGATCACTACGTGGTAGCACTCAGACCTTGTCAGTATCTGTGATATTATCTGTGTTCTTATCTAGACCAGTTCCTGGGTGTTGATGATCAAGGACCTCACACCTCAGTCTAGGGAAAACTGTATATTATCTGTGTTATTATTTAGACCAGTTCCTAGGTGTTGATGACCAGGGACCTCACACCTCAGACTAGGAATTAGCTTTACCATCTAGTTATACTCAGACCAGTTCCAGGGTGTTGATGATCAAGGAGCTCACACCCAAGACTAGGCATTGTTGATTATTTGTTATGACCTTCTGCTTTCCTGACTACTCTTCTGATCTCTGATTAGGTACTTCGCTATATCTGATACACTGTTGCCGAACTCTGCTTGTCTTAGGATTCCGCATCTGTATGTTGCCGACCCGGCTTGCCAGACCTCGAGAGCTATCTCCTCAGTCAAGAGATAGCTCACAGACCTGGGGGTGACACCCTTCCTTGGTGTCACTCACACTCTGTCCTTCCTACTCCTAGCCTGACCCCTCTCTCGGGAGAGTCTCAGGCTTGCAGAAGGAACGTGTTACTGTGCAGTACTCCTTGCTGCTGTGCACCTGCTCCTCAGGTGCAGTCCTCAAAGTATTTCTGTTGCACCAAACACTCTTATTACCCAGGTGTTCAGAGGTTAGATATATATCTGATTATCGGTGATACTGCAGATCATCAATATTCGGGTATATATCTGTATTCTCTGTGATACTGCAGATCACCGGTAATCAGACCCTCTCTGTGTTACACCGATCGTTACAGTGGCCTCCTCCATTATCCTTCCAGGACTAAACAGTATAAAAAAGGAATAGCGGTAAGTCCTGGAAGGGAGAGAATGGGGCAAAAAACAGAGGAGAGACCCAGGACCAGGGATGTAACCGTAAGTTACTGGCTTCTAAGCAAAACTCTGGATAGGGCATGTTAGAATTTAAGTATTATATGATTGAATTCGTAGGCCTCAGTTACTTTAACTGAGTTTAGTTAAAGGACTTGATTTGCAGAGTCTCTCTTTAAGCAGCATTTCTAGAAACACTAGAACATGGTTTTGTGTCTTACACAAAACCAGCCAAGCTTAAAGAGTTTATCTAGGCCCGATAGGCAGACATTGAGGCAGTCTTTTCTGTAAACATTGAGTGTTTGCATATTTCGTGAAGGAAAACAAGAGTCCAGTACATTAAATATTGTTCTTCTTAGAACTAGAGAACTAGGTGATAGTTCGGGCATGCGCAGTAAAGACCATGCCTGTCATTATATCACGAGGTTTTATCAGCCAATAGCAGGCGATGAGTTATTGATATGTCCCTGCTCAGATGATGTCACATTTAACTCTTTAGTGGTCTGTATTAAAGCAGCCGACGGGCTCCAGAGAGCCACTTCTGACTACTGCTGCTTCTTCTGGTGTCTGGCTGATGACTTTCACCCTTTAATCTTTTTGTAATGTATTGCCATCTTAACTGTATGCTGTATATAGGCCTACGGGCCACGTAGTATAGATGTAACATAAGTATAGATGGAACATAAGAGAAAACCTGGTTGCCATACATTGGAATCAAGAGCTGTAACACAAAGAGGACTTACTACAGAACAATTGCTTCGCTAAGATGTAACAACATGTAGAGATAAGCATCTGTATATCTATTTACTGAATAAACTCCTAAACTTTGAGGACGCCTAAGAAGTTCTATCTCCTATGCTGTTGCTGTGACGAGAGTCGAGTTATCACACTTCCTGTGATCTGGTGCCGAACAAAGGTGTAGTGTAGTGTTGTTGCCAATAGCAACCAACAAATAGATTCTTACAATTGGTGCCGTGAAACCCAGTGCTGTCTCGCAGAGAAAGGCAGAAAAGGTCCAGGGTCAGAGATGTCAGTCTATCAAGGACTTTCTCAGCACAACAAGAGGAGAAGACGCGGAGAGGCTTATCAAGTAAGATAAGTGTGTGCGAGGCAGCAAAGAAGCCGGAGCACGGAATGAAGTTCGAGTAAATATAGCAGCAAGTCTCTTGGGGTGTCAGGAACTGTGCTGGACACACAGTTAATGCTAAAACAAGATCCGGGGAAGGAGCAATCCCGGGCAGCGGCTGGGCAAATTGCCGTAAGGGGAACATATGGATCAGCTGAGAAGAGGTCTCAGAAGCTCCGAGGGCGCACAGAGATTCATGAGAAAGATTTGCCATAGCTATATAACCTTCATTCAATTTGAGGAGCGTCTAACGGAACAAGCAAGTGGAGTTTAGTTTGTTATAGAGCATTATCTGTATTGTATTTGGTGATATAAAATACGTTTTTATAATGCATTCTGTGTGGGAGTTTGCAGCTGGGTATGCATGTGAGGATTCCTCACCCCCGAAGGAGGGGGGAAAGGGGAGTGATATTTCTTGTGATTTAAAAGTTCTGTGTTTTATGCCGGGAAGGCAGTGTTATGGTTGAGTTATGTGTGTGTTCCAAGCCTTGGGTGAATGATTTAGTTTGTCACGTACTGTATAGGTTTTTATAGTTGTGCTGCGGAGGCTGTATAGTGTCAGAAAATACACCACAACAAGTTTTCACTCTTTTTCTGAGGCAGCGCTGTAAACTGCATATTTTCAAGAGTTACTGTTAGAGCGGTCCCTCGCCTCGCATTCCGGAGGGAGGGGTGTGAAGCTGCGCAGCAATATATGCTATATCTAGTAGTTTTTTCCATCTGTACAGTTCTGAGGTATGTCCGAGCCCGCTGATGGCTGGATTTTTTTTCCTGCTGCACACAGGAATGCCCCCTCCTTCGGAGTGAGAAGAGGGGGAGGGATGATGAAATGGGTTGTCTGTTTTGTATGAAGAAGTTAAGAGTTGCAGCTGTGAGTTTGTTTGCGTGTATTTTCTCTCTGTCACGGAATCGGAGTTCTGTGTGAAGCTGTATGATGAATGGGGTGTATCTGTCAGCATGTATGAGTTAGATGCCGGATTTGTGTGGCTGAATTTTGCAGGAGAGATTGTGGCTCACGAACAGTGTGTCTGAGAACAAGAGTTTTTGAATCAAGTGGATATGTGTCGTTCACAGTTTCAAAATGTCAATGTGTTTGCATTGTTTTTTTTCCTTTTGTCTGTCTAGCCGATAGAGGGCTGATTGTAAGACAAATAGCAGACTTGCGGTAGGTCTGTCTGGCATGTTCTATTTTCCAAGATGGTGACCCAGTTCAGGGAAAGGCCGCCCCAACCTTCGTGATGTAGGTGGGAGTGGTGGGATGCTGGAAGAGCCCACAAAAAGGCACGCCCTCAATGCCCATAGAAGCTGGCAAGCTAGCGTCATGTCAGCAAGGTTGGGGGGGGGGGGGGGTCAGGAGGTGCCAAGGATGCACAACAGGGCTGTGCAAACAGCCACCTTGTACCAAGCAGCTGATCGGGGGACCCATAGAGGGGACAGAGACACTCTACAGAGTATCTGAGTGCAGAGTATTTTCCCAGAGTCTGGTCACGGGGAGAAAGAATGCCAGAGATGTGAAACATACAGTTGCTATGAGACAATCATAGTTGCTGAGGTTATAGGAAGTGTTTTCCAGCAAGGTACATGGAGACACATAGATGTCAGATATTTCCCAGGAAAGGATTTGCAAGTGCGGATCAGGGGTTATCTGGACAGGGTTACTTAGGGGATTATTCCTTTAAGTGATGCACTTTAAAGAGAGGTGCAACATGAGTTCCCAATAGAGAAAGGGGGGGAACAGTACATAAGGGTGTACCGGAGGTGGGAAAAAAAGGAGTTGACCAATCCAGGTGTCCGTTGCCGCGGCTGCAGAGCAGTAAACTTTTTTGGGGGTTTTGTCGTGGACAGGGCCAGAGTTTGACAAAGAGGTCAATGCTGGGCTGTCGTGTGTTTTTCCTCGTCCACTGATTGGTCAAATATATTTTTTCCAGCTCCTATCAAGTTTAGCACAGAACAGAACTGAAAGCAGTTCATGGGGCAATTACAAAGAAGCAAGGAATTGCCATTTACAGAGTGACAGTGTATCAGCACAGTGTTTGCCATAGGACTACCTACCTATTGGGCATTCAGTGATTCCCATGCAGACATATGATGCTGGCATGCATAGCCCTGAATCCTGTGTAGTTAAAGTGCAAAGCACACCTTCCTACAGGGAGGTAGCCATTTTTTTGGGCAAGTATTGAGGTAGTAGCATTGGCAAACATTGGTCAGAGGGTACAAATAACAGGACTTCTAGCAGAGCTGGTTGCGATCAATGAAGTTTTAGGTGAGTAAAAACGAAAATGAGTAAGAGAATTGCAAGCTCAGCTGAAAATCAGTCTGCAGGTAGCAGCTACATGTGTGGGGCATCCGTACTCAGTACATACTGCGGCCGAGTATGTACAGGGGGGATGAGGTAAGAGGTTTCAATGAGGTAAGAGCTTCCAAAGGTGAAGTCCGTGGGAGCATATTTTTTAAAAGGTAAGTACTTATGACACTGTACATTAGGTAGTGGAGAGGCGTTTAGCTCCAGTCTGCCAAAAAGAGTAAACAGAGTTCAGGAGAAAGATAAAGAAACGTGATCAATTACAGTTTATATTGATTAATCTAAGGTGTACAGAGTACAAACCGCAGGGCGAAACCCAAATCATTCATAAGAATTGATTTGTTTGTATGTCGATTTCAGGAGTTTGGCTATATGGAATCGAGAAAGCTGAGATGCTGGCAGCAGAGACAGAGATGTCAGTCGGATAAGCAATAGTTTCCAGAGGCCAATCCGGGTTTGGAGAACAGCGAGATTTCCGAGATCAGAAAGAGACTAAAAAAACTGACTGAGCAAAGCATAATGCAAATTGCTAATGTTTTTCTTTCCCAAGGAGGTGCTCTCATAATGAAGAGTACCATGCTGATGGTGATCCTAGGCTGCCGTTTCCTAGGAGACCGAGGAGAGGACATTCTCATGAACAATAAGGGGTTAATGAGAACTCAAGTCCCAAGTGTGTTAATGTTTGGAGAAAAAGGTACTGATCCTTTTGCACTTCCCTCTGATTAACCCGACTGGACCGAACAGGGAAGGAGGAAAAGATCACTCGTGCCAGGTGGAAACAAATTTCATGGCACAATGTTGGTGAGAGGTATGAAGGGTCAAGTGTGCTGGAAGTGTGATGTGAATGGCAGCTTAAAGTGGATCCGAGGTGAACTTTTACTCATTGCATAATTGTGTTCCTTTCCTATTATTTATACAGCATTCCTCAAGCCAAATACTTTTTTGTTTTTGTTTCAATACTCTAATTCCCTATAAACTAAATAAACCACGTCTACAGGTTTTCAGAGAGCCTTGGCAGTAGCAAGGGCTCATGGGAGCTCAGTCTGGGCAGGTGGAGGAGGAGGTGTTACTAGCCATTGATTTCAGACACAGAGGGGAGGAGGGGGGATTAGGTTTTTTTTCCACAGACTGAGTGCTCAAGATACAGATAAGCCTGCCTCTGTGTAATGTTTACAAACAACATGGCTGCTGTCATTGTATCACAGGAAGAAATAATCATTTTCTATTAAAGCTGTTTGCAGCTAGATTTGCTGTGTAAACTATCTAAACTTTAGATAAGATGTATAGACAAGTTACTTGTTATAGTTAGTTTTTCATCTCGGATCCACTTTAAATCTGCTCTGGAAAGTCACACTCCCGGAACCAATGCACCGATCCAAAGTTTTGTTAAAAGGTACCTTGCAGTACTATGGGTACATGCAAAAGGTGAAGTGTGTTGTTCAGGATTATCTTGTCTTGGTTATCTGGAGTGAGATGGTTCTAGATTGGAGAGGAACAAGCAGTAAGCATCACTTCTCCTCCAGGAGAGAAGCAGTGAACAATATCACACTCTGGAGCAACCAACAGAGGGTGTCTCTGAGACAACTATACACACGTAAAGGCTGGAAAGCAGAAGGGTTTTGGTTTTGGAATGAGAAGTAAAAATCGAGATCCAGCCACATTTTCAGGAGACAAAGAGGGTGGGGAGAGCGATCCCAAGGAAGGGAGAGTCAGCACAGGTAACACCATCCTCACTACACTGGTCACAATATGAGACAATATTACACAGTCCATATTCAGCCACTTACAGTGGCTTGCAAAAGTATTCAGCCTCCTTGAAGTTTTCCACATTTTGTCACATTACTGCCACAAACATGAATCAATTTTATTGGAATGCCACGTGAAAGACCAATACAAAGTGGTGTACACGTGTGAAGTGGAATGAAAATCATACATGTTTTCAAACATTTTTTACAAATCAATAACTGCAAAGTGGGGTGTGCGTAATTATTCAGCCCCATGAGTCAATACTTTGTAGAACCACCCTTTGCTGCAATTACAGCTGCCAGTCGTTTAGGGTATGTCTCTACCAGCTTTGCACATCTAGAGACTGAAATCATTGCCCATTCTTCTTTGCAAAAGAGCTCCAGCTCAGTCAGATTAGATGGACAGCGTTTGTGAACAGCAGTTTTCAGATCTTGCCACAGATTCTCGATTGGATTTAGATCTGGACTTTGACTGGGCCATTCTATCACATGGATATGTTTTGTTTTAAACCATTCCATTGTTGCCCTGGCTTTATGTTTAGGGTTGTTGTCCTGCGGGAAGGTGAACCTCCGCCCCAGTCTCAAGTCTTTTGCAGACTTCAAGAGGTTTTCTTCCAAGATTGCCCTGTATTTGGCTCCATCCATCTTCCCATCAACTTTGACCAGCTTCACTGTCCCTGCTGAAGAGAAGCAACCCCAGAGCATGATGCTGCCACCACCATATTTGACAGTGGGGATGGTGTGTTCTGAGTGACGTCCAGTGTTTGTTTTCTGCCACACATAGCGTTTTGCATTTTGGCCAAAAAGTTCCATTTTGGTCTCATCCGACCAGAGCACCTTCTTCCACATGTTTGCTGTGTCCCCCACATGGCATGTGGCAAACTGCAAACGGGACTTCTTATGCTTTTCTGTTGGCTTTCTTCTTGCCACCCTTCCATAAAGGCCAACTTTGTGCAGTGCACGACTAATAGTTGTCCTATGGACAGATTCCCCCACCAGCTCATTCAAAGTCACCATGGGCCTCTTGACTGCATTTCTGATCAGCGCTCTCCTTGTTCGGCCTGTGAGTTTAGGTTCATGGCCTTGTCTTGGTAGGTTTACAGTTGTGCCATACTCCTTCCATTTCTGAATGATCGCTTGAACAGTGCTCCGTGGGATGTTCAAGGCTTTGGAAATCTTTTTGTAGCTTAAACCTGCTTTAAATTTCTCAATAACTTTATCCCTGACCTGTCTGGTGTGTTCTTTGGACTTCATGGTGTTGTTGCTCCCTATATTCTCTTAGACAACCTCTGAGGCCATCACAGAGCAGCTGTATTTGTACTGACATTAGATTACACACAGGTGTACTATATTTAGTCATTAGCACTCATCAGGCAATGTCCATGGGCAACTGACTGCACTCAGACCAAAGGGGGCTGAATAATTACGCACACCCCACTTTGCAGTTATTGATTTGTAAAAAATGTTTGGAATCATGTATGATTTTCGTTTAACTTCTCACGTGTACACCACTTTGTATTGGTCTTTCATGTGGAATTCCAATAAAATTGATTCATGTTTGTGGCAGTAATGTGACAAAATGTAGAAAACTTCAAGGGGGCCAAATACTTTTGCAAGCCACTGTGTCCTCATGCTAGATGGGTAAGTGAGGAGGTACTCTTAATTGAAAGATTGCAGAGAGTACATTCTTCCCGACCTAAAGTACACATTTGCCTCAGGACATAAGGGGGACAAAGGTCCAATCAGGACAGTTGGGAACATCTTTTGTCATTGAGATGCTAATCAATTTCCCAGAAGAAAGAGTACCAACAGTATTCTTCTGGGGAGGGCAGAAAGGGTTAGCATGGGACGTGAGTTTAATGGATCAGGCAGGGGAGGACTGGGACCTTTTGGCCTGGGGGGAAAATGCAACCCAGAGGCCCTTGAGGGGGGGTAACGACAGATGACAAAAATGGGCGTGACCATGGCATGCTGTGGGTGGAGTCAACTGCATAACATGTCAGTATGGACCAAAAATCTCAGAGGAATGCCATAAATAATTAAAATTAAGGCAGTTCTGATGGCAAAAACAGAATATATTCAGTACTAGCAAGACATACTGTACCTAATAAAGTGGCTTGTGAAATACAGGTAGTCCTTGGTTAATGGAGGAAATAGGGAATGTAGGTTTGTTCTTAATCTAAATCTGTTCTTAAGTCAGAACACTCATTTCTGTGCCTCTTCTGTCCCCCTCTATGTCACCTATTCCCGCTGTGCCTTTTTCGTCCCCCTCTGTCTCTTATCTCCCTCTGTGTCCCCTCATGTCCCTTGTTCCTTTTTCCCTGTGTCACTTTTGTTCCCCCTGTGCCCCACCCCCATGGCTCCTGTGTTCCCCCCACCGTGGCTACTTTGGTTCCCCACTCCCCTCAGCGGGAAGAGCAGCAGTCATCTCACCTACTCCAGGGTGTCTGCATGATATGCGTCCTCCTCTGCCTGCTCCCTCCTAATGCCGGTGTCGCGTAATGATGTGATCAATATAATCCAGCAGTAGGGGGTACCAGTGAGGAAGATAGGAGAACGCTTATCATCAGGTAACCATGGTACCTGAAGGCTAAGTGACAGGAAAGCCACCATAGTTACTCTCAGCTTGAGGAGAGCAGAGAGATTTGCCATTGGATCGAGGACATGTGAGTACTACTCTTAAGAGGGGCTGTGGAGCACAGGGACAGCTCAGCCTGAGGCCCCTGCAGAGGGTGAGGGACCAGGCATGGCCACACGCCTCCCTGATCACACTTCCATAGTTGGAAATGTTCGCTGCGTGCGCAGTACCAATTTTTAGCAACTTCGCAAACGCAGAATGCTCCCGGCTGTGGGAGCACAATTCAGGAGGCACATGCAACTTTCAGAGGGAACAGCTGCTGAATGGATATCAGAGAGGGACAAGGAGGACAGCAGGGAGAGGGAATGGTGAGGGAAACAGGCATGTGCAGAAGCGCATGACTGGCTGCTAAATGGCTAGATTACCAGGAGGGGGTTGTGTAATATTACAAGACAACAAAGCGGCCAGCGAGGGAGCACCTCATGGGGCTGGAGGATGCCCCAGGTAAGTATAAATACACCAGTACACAACTCAGGTACACTTTAAGGTTTCCTTTAAAGGACTTCCAATGCAAAGTAAAGAATCTATTTTTTAATCACCTAGGGCTTCTTCTGGCCCCGAGCAGCAGTCACAGTCCCTCGCCACAGCCCTGGTCCTCTTCAATGTCCCTGCTGGCCATCCACAATGATGGCTACCCGCCAGGTGGTCGGGTCTTCTGCGCCTGCACGTCCACATCTGGCGCATACTGGGCGTGTGCACAACTAATGCTCAGGCGCAGTATGCGCCAGATGACGTGGACTCAGGCACAGAAGAGCCAACCCTGCCAGCAGGTAGACATCATTGCGGACGGCCAGCAGGGACACTGAAGAGGACCAGGGCTGCGGCAAGGGACTGCGACTGCTGCTCGCGGCCGGGAGAAGCGTGATTAAAAAATAGTTTTTTTTATTGTGCATCGGAACCATCGGAAGTCCTTTAAGTAAAGTAGTAAGTGTTGGTGATATAGTACAGTATATCAGTGTGCAGTCAAACTAGAAGAATATATAAATATGCATACAAAGAGCCAGTGCTGCAAAAAGCTAAAACTAGCAGGCAGCAGTGAAAGGGTTACATGTACACAGAGCTGGCCAGTTCAAAACAGAGCAAACAAATGAAGAGGAGAGGAGGTGTCTGCTTACAAAGAACATTGTCTGGTCACTGATGTCTGGCTGCAGTGATCTGTGTCCTGTCCCTTCCAGCTTCAAGGGGCAGGAGGCTGGGAATCTGGCATTGAGGGAGAAACTGCAGCGTTCATTTCACCAGGCAGCACTGGAATCCTCCGGCAGCCTGGCCACTTCAAATGACGCGCTAGAGCCACCTCTGCTCTCTCTTCACTGGCTGGCTGCTATTACAGGCAGGGGGCAGGACCTCTGTTGCCTAGCAGCACCTCGAATGATTCACCAACACTCACTGCATTCGGGCTGGGAGAGGGAGCCGCTTATATGACAAGTAGGAAAAAAATCCTGGCGGCCCTGATGAAAGGTGCAGGAGGCAGCCCGGGGGGCAATCGCCCCCTCTCCCCCCAGGCCAGTCCGCCCCTGGGATCAGGGGACTTTTTGGAGTAGAGAGGTAGAATCCTGGGATACATCAGGTAGCACCCCGGGGACTCTCTATGATGGAAGGGTGATGGGACTAAAACGGGGGAGTTTAAAAATAGCGCCCTTAGTCCGGGAGGATGAAGGACCATGGACATAAGGTTTTTGCATCCCACAGTCCCTAGAGTTTAAAGGTCCAAATAGATCTTGCATAATGAGAAGGGGAACCGTGACTGTAAAAGTGGGGGTTTCCACGACCCCTAAAGCTCAGGTAGTCACCCTGCCAGTGAAAACCCAGGAACTCAACCTACCGTCATGTGATGCACATCAAGTTGTAAAAAGTGGCCCTTTTCAGTTAAATCAACTGAGGGCGACTCCAGTTATCATGGAAGCCCAGCTTCAATTGATCACTTGGCAGATTAACTTAAACGAGTGGGTAATATCTAATATCTGCCCTAACTGCAGCATGGTCGCTGCCACCCTGGTACAGGCTTTTATGTCATGGGCACATTCCACAAGGAATAGAGTAGCCAGAAGAAGGTCCCGGGATTTAGCAGATACAATCTTGGGAGGCATGGACGCTGGAATGGGGGTAGCAAACAGTGTAGCCATAGAAGGTATGACAGAGGTCATTCAACAATTAGGCACATTGGGACAACAGAATGTGGGTACCCAACATCATCTGAACTTGGTTTTGGAACAGTTAACGCACAACACATATAAAGTTCAGGGGTACACTCAAAGGCACATTCACATAATTATTCAGAAGATGATTGCACATGTTCTGGTGGAGGGCTGCCTGTTCTGGTGAAGGGCTGCTTTCACTTCACGGCTGGGAACTGTGAGCATTGATTATAACAAGTTCGGCCTATCTGGCCGAGCTTCCTCGTCCAGATAGGCACTGCTGCTGCCGCCGCATGGTGCGCGCGATCGGGCACGTGCAGGCTCCTGCTGCCCGCCGCTAGCCCCCGATCAGTGAATGGGAATATAATTCCCATTCACGATCTAACTTCCCCGCAGAAAAACCGACGCTTTCTAGTGAGAGAGCGCGGTATTTCTGCCCCCCAGGAAACGCCTCCGTGTTCTTTAGTTCCTGGATGCGAAATCATTCGCATCCAGGACTTTTTTTTTTTACTGTGGCCATCTTGTGGCCAAATAGTAAACTGCACCCACATACATTTTTAATTAAACAATTCTATTATTTTACATTTAAAATTAGCAGTTTCCCTCCCACACCAAAATTTACCCACATACATTTTTTTATTAAAAAAAAAAAAAAATACAATAAAAAAAACAAAAAACCAACATAAATAGTTACCCAAGGGTCTGAACTTTTTAAATATGCATGTCAAGAGAGTATGTTATTTTATTATTTAAAGAGAATCTGTATTGTTAAAATCGCACAAAAGTAAACATACCAGTGCGTTAGGGGACATCTCCTATTACCCTCTGTCACAATTTCGCCGCTCCTCGCCGCATTAAAAGTGGTTAAAAACAGTTTTAAAAAGTTTGTTTATAAACAAACAAAATGGCCACCAAAACAGGAAGTAGGTTGATGTACTGTATGTCCACACATAGAAAATACAACCATACACAAGCTTTTTTCTCCTGCAAACAGCTTTGCCCTTGTCTGTAATTCTTCAGTATGTGAAAGCCCAGCCAGCTCAGAGGACGATTTATCCAGCTTGTAAAAGATAAGAGAGAAGAGAGAAGCTGCTCTAATCTAAATAATACACAGGCAGTGTGCATAGAGGGGCCTGGAAGGGGTAATTCATAGCAGAACCACAACACTGAAGAACTTGGCAGCCTTCCAGACACAGGCTGACAAGTCTGACAAGGGAAAGATACATTGATTTATTACAGAGACTGTGATAGCAGAAAGTGCTGCAGTAAGCCAGAACACATTAGAATAGCTTTTGGAACTTGTAGGATGATAAAAAACAGGATGCAATTTTTGTTACGGAGTCTCTTTAAGATTATAAGCTTATAAATAGTGATGGACGCAAATTGAAAAAATGCACCTTTATTTCTAAATAAAATATCTGCACCATAAATTGTGATAGGGACATCATTTAAACGGTGTAATAACCGGGACAGATGGGCAAATAAAATACATGAGTTTTAATTACAGTAACATATATTGATTTCAAACTGTAATGGCCAAAAACTGAGAAATTATTATTATTATTATTATTTATTGTATTTATAAAGCGCCAACATATTACGCAGCGCTGAACATTAATTTAGGTTACAGACGATATTTAGGGGTGACATACAGCAATATGACAATACAGGAATACAAGAAAACCAGATCACACACCATAGTATGAGTACAAGGTAATGCTTAGTCAGTCACTGGATGGAGCATGGAGATTAGGCAAGTTAGGTTCACTCAGATGCATAGCATGGGTGCACAGTAATGGAGGTGCAAGATCAGCTAGGACACAAAAGGAGGAGGACCCTGCCCAAAGGCTTACAATCTAGAGAAATAATGAATTTTTTTCATTTCTTTCTTAAGCTTCCTGTTAAAACGGATTTAGAAAAAAAATAATTCTTAGTAAAATGTACTACCCAAAGAAAGCCTAATTAGTGGCGGAAAAAACAAGATCTAGATCAATTCATTGTGATAAGTAGCAATAAACTTATTGGCGACTGAATGGGAGGTGAACGTTGCTCGGATGCATGAGGTTTTCGACACTGCGGTGCTGAACCAGATAATACATTGCTGTTGCTTGTAGATTGTGTTTTGCTGTTGTGATATCTGGTGGATAGTGTATTGCGGTTCATCTGATATCTAGAGCAGCAAGTGTCACTTTTTAAACATATATTTTTTTTCTTTTCCCTCTCAGGAAGATAGTGTCATATTGCAACAGGATCTGGATAGGATGGCTATATGGGCACATACATGGCAGATGAAATTCAATGTTGACAAATGTAAAGTCATGCATTTTGGTCGTACCAATGGTCTAGCACCATACAAAATAAATGGGATACAGTTGGGAACATCAAACTTGGAGAAGGACTTAGGAGTACTCATCGACAACAAGTTAAATAATCGTACTCAATGCCAAGCCGCTGCAGCTAAAGCGAACAAAATGTTGGGATGCATTAAAAGGGAAATAAAAACTCGAGATGCTAGCATAATATTGCCCCTGTTTAACTCTCTAGTAAGGCCACATCTGGAATATGGAATTCAGTTCTGGGCACCACATTACAAAAAAGATATTGCAGTTTTAGAGCAGGTGCAGAGACGAGCTACAAAATTGATACGTGGGATGGAAGGTCTCGCTTACCAAGAAAGGTTAGATAAACTGGGTTTATTTAGTCTAGAGAAAAGACGCCTTAGAGGAGATCTAATTAACATGTATAAATACATTAGAGGGCAATATAATAGCTTGGCGGATGAGCTTTTTTTCCCTAGGCCTTCTCAAAGGACTAGAGGACATGAGCTGCGCATGGAGGAAAAACGTTTTAGCCATTTATTTAGGAAAGGGTTCTTTACAGTAAGAGTGGTTAAGATGTGGAATGCATTGCCACAGGAAGTCGTTATGGCAAACTCTATACCTGCATTTAAAGGGGGCTTAGATGCTTTCCTTGCGTTGAAAGACATCAATGGCTACAATTACTAGGTAATGCCTAATGATGTTGATCCAGGGATTTTATCTGATTGCCATCTGGAGTCAGGAAGGAATTTTTCCCATTTGGGGCTAATTGGACCATGCCTGGTGGGTTTTTTTCCGCCTTCCTCTGGATCAACAGGGGTATGTGGGGGACGGGCTGGAGTTGTACTTTGTACTGGTTGAACTCGATGGACGTATGTCTTTTTTCAACCAAAATAACTATGTAACTATGTAAGATTGCTTAGCAGACAGGTAATTAGCTAGGGGAGGGATTAGCTGTATCACAGGTGATAAATTAAACAGGAAGTGTAGGCCGAAGCCCTTGTTCTGGTGGAGGGCTGCTTTCATTTCACTGCTGGGAACTGTGAGCACTGATTATAATACATTGCCATAGCTCCCAACTGTCCCTTTTTCGGAGGGACAGTCCCTTTTTGGGAGCCCTGTCCCTCTGTCCCTCTTTCACCCTCATTTGTCCCTCTTTCAGGACTTTGCCCCTCTTTCTATGTATATATATATATATATATATATTTCTCTACTAAAAATGTGTTTGATTGACTCTAAACTTTATTCCCAACCTTTAAATTGATATATTACTAATTTTAAAATGTTACTATGAAGGAAAATGAACCAGGATAGTAAGGACCAGTGTGGTTTGAATTATAAAACAACATATGTTTCTTATGAAATCTTTATGGTATTCGTGACTAGAGGCGTGGTGAGGGCGTGGGCTGGGGTGTGGCTTAAGTGTCCCTTTTTCTCATCTCAAAAAGTTGGGAGGTATGCATTGCTGTTATTTGTAGATTTTGTTTTCCTGTTGTGAACCTTAGCTAGTGGGAGGGATTAGCTGTAACAGGAGGTATTTGGTCAGCTTCAGGACTGAGCTTGCTCACTCTTTGGCTTGCTCACTAAGTGGCTTCGACTCAAGTGGCATAGGCACAAAAACAGGCATTAGAACACAGGCACAAAAGGGGAGCAAATACCTTAAAGGGGAACTGAAGTAAGAGGTATACGGAGGCTGCCATATTTATTTCCTTTTAATCAATACCAGTTGCCTGGCAGCCCTGCTGGTCTATTTCTCTGCAGTAGTATCTGAATAACACCAGAAACAAGCATGCAATTAGTCTTGTCAGATCTGACTTTAAAGTCGGAAACACCTGATCTGCTGCATGCTTGTTCAGGGGCTATGGCTAATAGTATTAGAGGCAGAGGATCAGAAGGGCTGCCAGGCAACTGGTATTGCTTAAAAGGAAATAAACATGGCAGCCTCCATATACCTCTCTCTTCAGCTGTCCTTTAAGCAGCAGGTAAGGACTAAAAAAAAATTCCCTTCAACCAATATTGCATTTTTTGCATTGGTTAGAATGTGCTAGGCACGTTGTGGTGTAGTTTTTAAGTTTTGAGGACTCCATCCCAACTTCTCTCACTCCCCAGCTTCACTCACTCTCCCTCTCCTCCACCCCAGCTTCACTCCCTCTCCTCCACCCCAGCTTCACTCCATCTCCTCCACCCCAGCTTCACTCACTCTCCCGTCTCATCTTTTACCACCACAGTTTACCTTAAGTCATTTTTCCCACACACTAGTCATCATGTTGGACAATGCAGTACAGTGTACATCCTGCAACATGTATGCATGCCTTGATCAGCAGATTAAGGGTGTTTACTGTTGCCCTGGGTGTGTGCATGTTGCTCAATTAGAGGCTGAAGTCAGAGAGCTAAATGAGCATCTCGCAACACTGAAACGCATACACAACATGGAGAAGAGCTTGGATCTTACAATCCAGGCACTGGAGGGAACCGGTGAAGATGAGGTGGGTGGAGTACAGCCGGAGCAAGAAGCAGAGGTAGCCGCTAGTTGGGTCACAGTTAGAAGGGGTATGGGAAAAAGTGGCAGGGAGGCTAGTCCCGAGTTGCCCCTCCCTAATAAGTATGCTTGTTTACGTAATATTGGGGAGGGTGATTCTGGAGTAGCAATGCTGCAGCAGGATGTGTCCCTTAGCAACCAAGGGGCAGACTGCTGTAACAAGAAAGGGAATAGGAGTGCAGCTATGGCTAGACAGATACTAGTGGTAGGGGATTCAATTATTAGGCACACAGATAGGGTAATCTGTCGAAAAAACGGCCGTACAGTCTGTTGTCTCCCAGGTGCTCGGGTTCAGCATGTAGCGGAAAGAATTGACAGATTATTGGGTGGGGCTGGGGAAGACCTGGCTGTCATGGTACACATTGGCACCAATGACAAAGTTAATGGGAGATGGAAGGTCCTCAAAAATGATTTTCAGGTACTTGGAGATAATCTTAAAACAGGGACCTCAAAGGTAGAGATGGCCCGAATGGTTTGCAGGCGAACGGTTCCAGGCGAACTTCCGGTGGTTCGCGTTCGCCATGTAACGCAAACTTTTTCGGAAGTTCAGTTCGCCCCCATAGTGCACCATTAGGATCAACTTTGACCCTCTACATCACAGTCAGCAGGCACATTGTAGCCAATCAGGCTACACTCTCTCCTGGAGCCACTCCCCCCTTATATAAGGCAGGCTCCGCCGGCCTTCTTACAATGTCAGATGCGCATTCCCTGTACAGCACGGAAAGTTGAAGCTATGTTGTTCCTCCAAAGTGTCCGACCAGAGGTGCTGCTAATCGCTCCAGGGCCCACCCAGGGACGCCAAATTGATATAGCGGGGAACACTGCTTTGATGGGTTTATCCAGGTGATTCAAATTAATGTTAGCCGTTAATCAGCTTCTATGCATGCATTTAGAAACCTTGAATCAGAGAGACACAGAGACTATATCTATAAGATTCATGAATAACAAGTCCTTTATTGGGGATGCAGCCCTTGATTTTTATAGATTACATGACGTAACAATTAATGTTTATTCATTTAAGGGATGGGTTATGATTAGTAAAGCGTGTACATAATTATTAAGAGATGTGTTAGGGGTGTACATCATTGAATATGATGCAATCTGATGAGCTCCTCAGTGTCCTGTTATGTCTAGGTCATCACAGGACACTTTCTGCCAACTCTCACACAACGTCTTGTACTTGTCCTCCAATGCTAATTATTATGTCCTATCCTTTGTAACAGAGCTGACATAAGCTAAATTAATTGCAGCACATTACACAAGATAATAAACAGTATAAAACAATATATATATTGGGGATATGAGTAGTGACTGTTTGTGGGGGTCTAATCAATCCTGGATTTAATCAATAACCTATAAGGTAAAGAATGTTATTCAATACCTAGTCAATAATATGCCTATGACACATGTCACTAACAGTCCTTTGACTCTAGTCACCATCTCATGTCATCCTTAGTGAACTGGGACAAGGTTTAGGGTGCAAGCACCAGAGGTAAGTGATATTAGGCAGGGATCAGACTGAAAGCTCCTGAGGACAGCAAAAGTCAGCAGTGCCTTATGGAAAATCCAGGCCAGATAGCGCTAATAACTACTCCTGCAGACTTTAGAAAAGGCAATGCTGCATAGGCGCTTACTAAGATCTCTTGCAGCCTAATTTGACACACACAGCACTGACCTCTTCCACAGCTCTGCATGAAAGCCTCTAAAATAATACTTAGCATTATTACTAACCTTCTGAAATGTTCCCTTCAGCTACTGTACCAGAAGAGCTTACAATCTAATGTCCTACCACAGTGTACTACAATGACAATGTAGAGACAAATTATTTTGTGCCAGTGATCTAATCAGCTGCTTGAGATTGTTAGTATTGCCTATAAATTAGCTTGTCTGAAATACGTTTTATAAACAATCTTCCCCATCAAATATGCAATTTCTATGGTGATTTAAACTTCACTGCTGGAACACAGTCAGTGCAACATTTCAGATTATGCTGCAGATATTCTTTTGGTTGCAAGAGAAAAAAAACAACCAAACAGAAAAGATTATGGATAGACCTGCAAGATACTATTATTATCATCATCATCATCATCAGGTTCCCCATACAATGATGAACTGTAGTAATTCAATTCGTGGCAGTGAAGTTGAAATCACCATAGAAATTACACTTTTTTTGATCTCTAATAAAGCTTTGCGCGCGCAAAGTCTGGTGCGTGCGAAACGTTGCATAGGGTTTAATGGCGTTGCGCGCGTAAACTTTATGCGCGAGTTTATTTTATCACGCCTAAAATGAGTTTAAGCGTGATAATGGGCTTTTCACCAGCGTGCTAACAGTTAGCACGGCTTTGTGAATCAAGCCCATGGACTCCACTCAGCTTGCCTCATTCCAATTATATCCCTGTGCTATGACCAACTCCCCTCCCTCCTCCTCTCCCTGCACTCTCCTCCCTTCAATGCACACAGGGCCGGAGCTACCATAGGAAAAAAATGGGCAAATGCCCCAGGGCCCCAGAGCCTGTAGGGGCCCCCAAGGTGTCCCTCCCCATCTTAACTGTTGCTCCCCAGGGACTCTGCAGAGTCTGTTAAGTTGGGAGGTGATTGGGGGAGGGTCAGCAGCCAGCTCAGGGGCCCAGGAGGGAAATTTGGCTGCAACAAAGGGCCTCTAATGACGCTTTTTTGTTGGGGGGGTGTCTGTTGGGGGGCCCCCAGGCTAATTTTGCCCTAGGGCCCAATTGTTACTTGAACTGGCCCTAAATGCACAGAACGGTGCAGGCAGCAGCACTCACCATCCATCTTGCTGACAGGCTCTGCTCAACTCCCGGCAGCATTCTTCTGAACTGTATGTGTCTTTGCTTGATGACCTCATCAAGCGAGAACCCTTAGGGCCCGTTTCAACTAGCGTGAATCCGCATGCGTTGTCTGCATGCAAATTCGTATAGCCAATACAAGTGGATGGGCCTGTTTCCACTTGTCAGAAATCCTGAGCGTTTTTCTGTGCAGGAAAAATCTGCACGGTAGACCCCTCAGAATTCGCTTGCCGCACGGAACGCGTGCAATTCGCATACAATGTATTTAATAGGGAAATTGTTCGCGTTTTTTTCATGTGTTTGTGTACAAAAACACAAGCAATAAAGACGTTTTTTTTTCAATCCTCTTTCTTCCTGTTTCCTGTTTGATCTTTATTTAAAAATGTCTGGCAGATAGTGCAGACATGGAATTTACATTAGAGGCTCTTGTGGCAATGGTGCAACAAAAACCTTTTACATTTGATAAATCCCTTCCACAGTGTAAAGATCTGGCACTGATCAGGAGGACTTGGGAGCAGATAACCAATGAATTCACACCTGATTGGTACCTGTGATCAGCAAAAGAGAAAAAGGAAGAAGGTGGGTGTAGTATAGGTTTTTATGTGTTTGTATTGATTGCATTTTTGTTTGCTTTTACTGACACTTTGTACTGAAGCAGTGTGTAGCAGTAGGGGTTGCAGAGGTGTAAACTGCACGTAGGTGGTGGTGGTGGGATGGGGGGCTTTACAAGTATGTTGTGGGCACCTTTAAAAGCTAGCACCAGGGCCCAAAAATGATTGTATGCTAATTCTGGCAAGTGTGTAATGGTCCCAAAGTAGCCTGCTTGTATTACAAGGGCACATAAAGCTGTGTCGGGAGGAGTGGAACGCTGTATGCAGAATCGATGTTATTCCACGGTAATCGATGGTACGACGCTCTGTACGTCATCTCTGCTGTACTGACATTTTTGCGGGTCGCGGCTTGATGATGTAATCAAGCTGCAACCCGGCACTTATGTCAGATGAAGTGGGGGAACATCAGGTATTTCAGTGGATTTTTTTCCCCCTATCGTCACAGTACTTAGGACTGATTACTATGATCCACCCCAGGTCATATTGATGAAGTGATCAGAAGCCATACGCGGTGGCTTATGATCATGGGAAGATGTCAGCTGTCATATGTTAATCTTCCCCACGTGCTCTCCACGTGTTCCTCCACTATCGCAGGGCCCCCACCGCCATCTCACTGAGAGCTCGCCCCTCCGGCATCACAGACTGACCTGCAACCCCTGCTGGCCCGGAGTCCGCACAGCCAACGTACCGGCAGCCTGCACAGCCGCTCTGTCCCTCCTCCGCCAGCAACACCGGGACACAAGACAGAGGCTGGAGCCCCCGCTGAGGACCCCACAATCGAGCAAGGCAAGAGGCCCCCATCCGCAGCCGACTTGAACACAGCCGGCAGACAGACTGCACAGTGGACCTGCTCCTCCACTACTATACAGGGGACCATACCTGGGGACTCGGCTCACATCGCCAGCCACAATAGGGTAAGAGGATCACTGGGGGTGCACTGAGAAGCATTGTTTTTATGGACTGTACTGAAGCATTGCTTTATGGACTGTACTGATGCTGTACTGTAGGGACTGTACTGATGCTAGGCACAGCTGTTACTCAGTGCACTGGGGAACACTGCTTATGGTCTGTACTGAGGCTAGGCAATACTAGTACTACGGGCTCCACTGCTCTGATACCAGACCCACTGTTTATGCACTGTACTATGGACTGTTTTCTAGACTGTACTCTGCCCTCACGGGGGCAGAGGCCTGCACATGTCCTCTGACATCCTGGTAGTGAATATGCTATACACGGTTCCTGCTGCTAGGCACTGTTATGCCCCCTATCATGGTATGTTTCTGCTGCTAGGCACTGCTATGTACTGTATTATGGACTGTTTCTGCTGTCAGGCACTGCTACGTACTGTATTATGGACTGTTTCTGCTGTCAGGCACTGCTGCGTACAGTATCACGGACTGTTCTGCTGCTTAGCACTGTATGCACAGTATCATAGACTGCTCTGCTGCCAGGCACTGTGATGCACAGTATCAGGGAGTGATCTGCTGCTGGGCACTGTCGCACTACATATTATGGTCAGTCCCACTGCTTGGCATTGTTATGCACCATACTATAGACTGTGCCAGGCACTTCTCTGTGGACTGTACGGCTCGGCAGTGTGCGCATTGGATCGTGAACTGCACTGTACTGGCCTGTGTGGTTTTATACTGCACTGGAATGTTGAACTGTTCCCTGCATACCTGCCAGGAGTGCACTCGCTCAGTCATTTGCTTCACCTGCTCCAGTCATTTGCTTCACCTGCTCCACTACTATGGTGCACTGTTACCTTAGGCCTAACCTGTAGTGCGGCGCACTGTTACCTTGTTATCCTGGCCACTGTGGGGACAGTGCTCCAAGCTCTGTCCCGCTCTGCTGCCGGACCATGTCTTCCGTGCCACTTCACCTCTCCCCACGTACCACCTACACCAGATCACAACTTCTCAGGTGGGAATACACTACAGCCCTGCACCCAGAGGACAGGCTCCTTTCCGATTCTGTCTGGAGACATGTTCAGAAAATAACATGCAAGCGACGGAGGGGCTGCCGGGCGGGTGCACTCGCGAGGCTGCAGAGGAAAGGCCTGAAGTCAGCCATACCAGCAGTCCTGGCAAACGTTCGCTCCCTCCCCAACAAGCTAGATGAACTACGGCTCCTCGGGGCAAGGAGGGACCTTGGCAACAACACCCCAATCTTCTGTTTTACAGAAACGTGGCTACATGACAACATCCCTGACAATGCCCTTCACCTCCCAGGCTACAACCTCATCCGGGCAGATTGCGATAGCACCCTCTCTGGGAAAAAGAAAGGGGGCAGCATCTGCTTCTACATCAGCCCCGCTTGGTGCTCCAACACCTCTGTACTCGCCAAAAAATGCTCACCAGAACTTGAACTTCTCCTGATTAACTGCAGGCCTTTCTACTCTCCCAGAGAGTTCTTATCCTACGTCCTTGTCCGGAGTGTACATCCCACCCAATGCCGATGTCAAAGCTGCCCTGCACGTCCTTAGCGACATGGTCACGCACTGGGAGACAACCCTCCCAGATGCATTGTTCATCATCCTGGGAGACTTTAACAAGGCCAACCTCCGCCAAGAGCTCCCACGCTTCCATCAACACATCGCCTGCCCCACCAGGAACGCAAACACTCTCGACCACTGCTACACGGTCTTGAGAGACGCTT
Source organism: Hyperolius riggenbachi (assembly GCF_040937935.1). Taxonomy (NCBI): domain Eukaryota; kingdom Metazoa; phylum Chordata; class Amphibia; order Anura; family Hyperoliidae; genus Hyperolius; species Hyperolius riggenbachi. The sequence goes on along the minus strand of NC_090649.1, from coordinate 348,829,848 downwards.
ACAAAGCCACCCCATGGGCAGCTCTAGGCTCATCCGATCACTGTCTCATCCACCTGATACCTACCTACAGGAGGCGCCTAGAAACTGCTAAACCAGTCCTTAAAACAATCAAGGTGTGGTCAAACGAGGCCAAGCTACAACTTCAAGCCTGCTTTGATTGCACGGACTGGAAGGCTCTGGAAACTCCAAACCTAGATGAGTGGGCTGACAACGTGAGCTCGTACATCAGATTCTGCGAAGACTCCTGTATACCAAAGAAAACGCACAAAGTCTATCCGAACGACAAACCTTGGTTTTCCAAGAAACTCCGGCAACTGCACAGAAGCAAGGAAGATGCACACAAGTCTGGGAACCATGAGGAATACAGGAAGGCAAGGAACATCCTAGACAAGGAATTGAGAATCGCAAAAAAAGGCTATGCAGACAAGCTGGAGCAGGACCTCTCCTCAAATGACGCACAGGCCGTTTGGCAGGGGCTCAAAGCTGCCACCAACTACAAGCTCCCCCCCCCCAAAACGCAGCCCCCAGCGCCGAACTGGCGGAAAAACTCAGCGGCTTCTACTGCAGGTTCGAGGAGCAGGAGGCTCCGGCGGGGCTTCTAAAACTACAGGTCCCCTTCACTCCACCCCATTTCTCAGCACCACCATGTCAAAACTCGACCCCCCTGGCTGTAAGTGAGACAGATGTGGCATGCCACCTATCTAAACTAAATGCCAGAAAAGCCTCAGGCCCAGATGGGGTGTCGCCGGCCTGCCTGAAAGCTTGCGCACAGCAGCTTGCTCCCATCCTTTCCTCCATCCTCAACAAGTCTCTTCAGAGTGGCAAAGTACCAACATGCTTCAAGAGGTCCACCATCATTCCTGTCCCCCAAAAACAGGGTGCCTCAGACCTTAACAACTTCAGGCCTGTCGCACTTACATCGGTCATAATGAAAACTTTTGAGAAAGCAGTCCTGCCCCTCCTTAACCTATTTTGGTTCCTGGACGTAGTTTCTACATCCAGGAACCATGCGCGCTACCACGCGCGTGCACGCGCACTCCCGGCCGTGGATTCGGTAGCCAGGGAATCAATGTATCGGGCTATGGTGCCCGATCATTGATTCCTCTCCCCCGCTGAAAAAGCGACAGCATCTCTCGGAAGCTGCGCCTTTTCTGGCCGTTCCCTCTCCGATGAGTCACTCTAAGCGTATGTTACGCTTAGAGTGACGTCATGTAAACAAACTCATGGCCGCCATCTTGTGGCCAAAAAGTAATACTACACCTGTAAGAAAAAAAAAATACAAATTAACACACATTTACATTATAAATCTATTGTTTACCTCCCACCCTCCCAAAACTACCCAAATTAAATGTTTACTATAAAAAAAAAACAACATTATAATAATAAAAAAAAAAACATGTAAATATTTACCTAAGGGCCTAAACTTTTTAAATATCAATGTAAAGATGAAATATTTCTATATTTTTTTTATTTTAAACTTGTAAATAGTGATAGATGCAAAATGGAAAAAATGCACCTTTATTTCCAAATAAAATATTGTCGCCATACATTGTGATAGGGACATCATTTTAACGGTGTAATAACCGGGACATATGGGCAAATACAATACGTGAGTTTTAATTATGGAGGCATGTATTATTTTAAAACTATAATGGCTAAAAACTGAGAAATAATGAATTTTTCCATTTTTTTCTTATTCTTCCTGTTAAAATTTACATTTACATTTACAGTAAAGTGGCTCTTAGCAAAATGTACCCCCCAAAAAAAGCCTAATTGATGGCGGAAAAAACAAGATATAGATCAGTGCATTGTGATAAGTAGTGATAAAGTTATAGGCTAATGAATGGGAGGTGAACATTTCTCACGTGAAAACGACGGAACCTGAATGGGTTAAACACAAAACTGAAGCCCAGCTAGACCCGTATCAATTTGCTTATAGGGCAAATAGGTCAACCGACAATGCCATTAACATCTGTCTGGAACTTGTCAACAATCACCTTGACAAATCAAATTCATATGCCAGGGTCCTCCTCCTCGGCTTCAGCTCGGCGTTTAACACCATTAGCCCCCATATAATACAAGAGAATCTGGCTGAGCTCGGGGTCCACCCCACACTTCAACTGTGGATCAAAGACTTTCTTAAAAACAGATCTCAGGTTGTCAAGCTGGGCTCCACCTCCTCGCAACCAAAGATCACCAACACAGGGGCCCCACAAGGCTGCGTCTTGTCACCATACCTGTTCTCCCTGTACACGAACAATTGCAGATCCTCGGCAAATTCTGTCAAGGTAATAAAATTTGCTGATGACACCACCATAGTCGGCCTGATCTCCAACAATGATGAGCAGGAATACCGCCGGCAGGTGGACAGGATTTGCCACTGGTGCAGGGAGAACAAGCTGGTCCTCAACAATGCAAAAACCGTTGAGGTTATCATTGACTTTAGGAAGCACGCCTCCACTGCACACTGGAGGGATGGTGGTGGAAAGCCCTGTGTACGCCTTCTGGGCACCACCATCTCCAATAACCTGAAGTGGGAGGCAAACACTGTCTCCACCCAGAGAAAAGCCCAGCAGAGGCTCTACTTCCTCCGCCAACTGAGGAAGTTTGGCATGTCCCAAAAACTCCTGAGGAACTTCTATACCGCAACTATTGAATCTGTCCTCTGCTCCTCCATCCTTGTCTGGTATGCTGGCTCCACCGATAGCGACAGACGCAAACTACAGAGGGTCATCAGGTCAGCGGAAAGGATCATCGGGAACCAACTTCCTGCCCCGGACTCCCTCTATAAGGCCAGACTACGCTCCAGAGCACTGAAGATTGCAAAGGATCCCTCCCACCCTGGCCACCAGTTTTTCAGTCAGCTCCCCGTGGGGCGGAGGTATCGGTCCATCGCTACAAAGACCACGAGACACAAAAACAGCTTCTTCCCCTCAGCGGTAATTTTGCTGAACGCGATAAACTCTGCTCATGCTCTCCCCCCTTAGGCTGCCCCTGCTCCTCCATGCTGACTTTAGGCATGTAACTCACCCGGTTATGTAAAACAGTGGTTTATGGTTATGTTTAGGTGATGAAGTGAGGGAAATTGTGGTTTATTGTTATGTTTATGTGGTTTATGGTTATGTTTGTGCAATGAAATGTGGTGTACTATGTTCTATGTCCTGATGTCTCTTATGTCTCTATGTATACGCTCTGCATCTGTTGTGCCAAGCCCAATTCCGGGCACGACCCAGTCGTGCTTGGCGAAATAAAAGCGATTCTGATTCTGATTCCCTCTCGGGTGCGCATGATCATGGTGCCATGCCTTGTGATCCCTGACGTGTACATCCACTCTGAGCAGCATCATTCAAACTACCTGGGTCCCCAAAAGTTTCATGTATAGCTATATATTAGATAATAAATTGCAGAACACAAAAAAACTGTCAAAAGTTTATTAAATTGATATTTCTAATTTGTGTAACTATATTGTTCTAGTTTATTACAGTTGTCCTTCCCTACTTAGAAAGTAGTGTGACATCAAGTCACGGTTGCCAATGGCCTCTTTAGTGTGTCTTCCTCCAGTCCAACACATGCTAGGTAGAGGTTGCACATGTTGCCCATGTTCTTCCTCTACAGAAAGACAAAATAGACAAGACAAATAACATTTATATCGCGCTTTTCTCCTGGCAGACTCAAAGCGCCAGAGCAGCAGCCACTAGGGCGCGCTCTATAGGCAGTAGCAGTGTTAGGGAGACTTGCCTAAGGTCTCCTACTGAATAGGTGCTGGCTTACTGAACAGGCAGAGCCGAGATTCGAACCCTGGTCTCCTGTGTCAGAGGCAGAGCCCTTAACCATTACACCATCCAGCCACATTGAAAGGCCTTCTTCTTTCACTACAAAGTTATGTAGAATGCACGTGGCGTTAACCACAGCTGTGTCCACATGCAAGTTTATTGGTGTATGCAACACCTTTCACTTGTTTAAGAAAATTCCAAAACAACATTCCACCATGCACCTTGCCTTGCTGATTCTATTATTAAAGTTCGTCTTCCTGTCATTTAAATCTTTCGAAGAGTAAGGTCACATAAGGTGTTTTGAAAGAGCGAAGGCTTTATCACCAATAAATGTGTATGGGAAACATTGATTCCCAGGCCATGGTGTTGGGGAGGAAGGGAGGAGGGAGGAGCTACAGGAAGGCCGACGAGGCAGAGGTGTCAGCGGACATTGACGGGACGGCGGAGTTGCATGGAGCGATCGGTCGCCCTTAGTTCACTGCCTCCAAATCTGCGCTTACCTGTATGCCTGTGATAGACATACATGGTTAACACGTGAGTGTGTTTTATGTTGATTTTAAAGAAGAATACATTTTATTGAAACTTGATTACGCTATGTAGAGCATCTTTATATGTTTTATTTGGCTAATGAGCTTATGAAGAGGAAGAGGAAGCAGACATAAACTGATCGGCAGGGAAGGGATTGTTGTTGACTGAGCGCATATGATCATTTTGTATGATCAGAGGAGCTGGTGAGTGCGATTTTTATCGGTGTGGTGGTGGATTATGAAGATTGTTTTCTTGCGCTGATCATTATAGACTATTTTTTGGGGGAGGCAGGTCCAGCATACCATTCTCCAATCGAGCAAAAAAGATTTGTGTTGCAGAAAATTTGTGAGTCGCTTGCACTGCCAAAAGCCCATACATCTATGTGCACAAATTTGTACTCGGCTGGACCTGCCTTAGGTTTCACTGCACCCTGAGCGAAACCGGATTTTGGTGCCCACCTCCATCCTCTTTGCGCGCGATCACACATACGCACGCACGCACGCACGCATGCACACACACAGGCCCATATATAGCACCAACAATTTTCAACACTCGTTATAGCTGTGGTGCGTCCCTCCCCCAAAAATGCCCTCAGACTCAGTATAGGTAGGTAGCCAGGTATAGGTGCCCTCAGCATAGGATCTCATGTGTAGGTGCCCTCAGTGTAGGTAGCCAAGCATAGGTAGTGTAGTTGCCGCAGTAAAAGTAGCTAGTATAGTTGCCCTCAGTGTAAGTAGCATAGTTGCCCCCATATAAGTAGCATAGCTGCCCCTAGTGTAGGTAGTATAGTTGCCCCCAGTGTAGTAGCATAGTTGCCTCCAGTGTAGTAGCATAGTTGCCCCAGTGTAGTAGCATAGTTGCCCCTAGTGTAGTAGCATAGCTGCCCCCAGTGTAGTAGCATAGCTGCCCCCAGTGTAGGTAGTGGTATGCCCCCAATATAGGTAGTGTGCCCCCAGCGTAGGTAGTGTGCCCCCAGCGTAGGTAGCGTGCCCCCACTGTAGGTAGTGTGCCCCCAGCGTAGGTAGTGTGCCCCCAGTCAATCCCCCCTTCTGCGGCCGGGCAGAGACTGACTCACCTGACTTCCACTCTCCAGCGGCGATGTCACTCTTCTCTCCCCCGCCTCCTCTCCATCTGTAGTTAGAGCAAGGCTACAAAAAAAAATGGCCACCGATTGTCCGCATTTGCGGACATCGGTGACCATGTTCTTGTAGTTCTGTTCTAATTACACACGGAGAGGACGCAGGGAGAGACAGCAGGGTGACAGGGCGCATGCGCCCTTCAGAGCATGATGCCCTGAGCGACCGCTCCGGTCGCTCATAGCAAAGGCCGGCCCTGGTACTTGGCGTCTGCCACCACCATTAGCACAATACAAAAATACTTTTTATAATTGTAGAACTGGGTACCATTATGTGATGGCATGACAAGCCTGATATGTTTCCCGTCAACAGCCCCAATACAGTTGGGGAAACAACATTTTCTCCAATATTTTTAGCAATTTCCTCCCACTGTTGATGGGCTGGAACAGGCATGTAGCCTTGGCGAAGTTTCCTCCATAGCAACATGCAGGTCTCTTTCACTATGTAGGATATAGTAGTCTTCCCCAACCAAAAAGCAAAATATAACGAAGCATACGATTGTCCTGTTGCCAAAAACCTATAGAGAAACAAATTACAAACATTAATATTTTACTTTTTTGTTTTGTTTTCCACCAATAAAACACATTATGAACAAATTGCGGTCGGTGAGGGACACTTTCAAAAAAGAGCTGACAAAGCTCAAGAAAAAGGAGAAAAGTGGAAGTGGGAGTACAGCGAAGTCAACGTACAAACATTTTGAATTAATGTCATTTCTGAGACCCTGCTATGAACCGCGAAGGTAATTTCTATGTTTACTTCTGAACCTGTGCTATGTGTATTCATTTTTTACCACCATGTGTTTTCACATATAACTAAACACTTTTCTCTGTTTATGATTTATATTACAGAACAGAAGACAGTTTGATGAATGAACCTACTCCAGAGGATGACAGCCAAAGCAGTATTGCATCTGCAGCAGCCATCTCTGACATAGCTGACAATGGGCTTGATTCACTAACTGGCGCTAAGTGTTAGCGCCGGAGTAAAAAAGAGTTTTCCGGCATTAAGCCGGTTAGTGTGCCTTATCTGAGGTTAGTGCCCCTTAAAGAGACACTGAAGCGAAAAAAAAATATGATATAGTGAATTGGTTGTGCACTATGAATAATTACTAGAAGATTAGCAGCAAAGAAAATATTCTCATCTTTTTATTTTCAGGTATATAGTGTTTTTTCTAACATTGCATCATGCTATAATATGTGCAGATTACACAACATTCAGCATTCAAAATGAGTCTTTCAGAGCAGTCTGTGCACTAATGACCTCTCCTCTAGCAGAGGAAAAGAAAACAGTTGAGATAATAAAAGTCAGATAACAGCCCTCTCCAGGACTAAATTTGGTCGGAGAGTTAATGGCTTGTTTGCATAGAGATAACAACTGGAGTTTCTTAACTCTTCCTGTACTGGAAACAATTAGACTGATGTATCTGATCTTAATGTTTTATTTCTTAGCTGTGCTACACATACAAATCATAATATCATAATTTATTTTTCACTTCAGTGTCTCTTTAAAGGACTTCCGAGGCCAAAAAGATGAAAATTACACAATACCTTTTATATATCTGAATCCACGGAGGACGTCCAGCGCGTCCTCCGCACCGTACCGCCGTCATTGCTGCCTTTTTCTTTCCCCCCTGGCTCGGCCCGACCCCACTGAACGGGTCGCATAGGCTTCCACTACTAAGATGGCCGCCGCCTTAAACCGCGGCTGCGCAGTACGCTTTGCCCTTAGTGCGACTGCGCAGCCTTCAGCCCGCCTCCCGCAGCGTACGGACATACGCTTGGGCAGCATTACGGAATCCGTACGCTGCGGGAGGCGGGCTGAAGGCTGCGCAGTCGCACTAAGGGCAAAGCGTACTGCGCAGCCGCGGCTCAAGGCGGCGGCCATCTTAGTAGTGGAAGCCTATGCGACCCGTTCGGTGGGGTCGGGCCGAGCCAGGGGGGAAAGAGAAAGGCAGCAATGACGGCGGTACGGTGCGGAGGACGCGCTGGACGTCCTCCGTGGATTCAGATCTATAAAAGGTATTGTGTCATTTTCATCTTTTTGGCCTCGGAAGTCCTTTAAGTAGCTTTGTGCACACTAAATAGCTTTGTGCACACTAAAAGATGCACAAAGCTACATCGCACACTGCAGATAAGGCACACTAACTTCAGATAAGGCACACTAACTCAGATAAGGCACACTAACCTCAGATAAGGTTAGCGCTGTAGTTTGTGCCCACTAAGTGATAAGGCACACTAACTGGCTTAGCACCGGTTAGTGAATCAAGCCCAATGTGTCAGAGGTGCCATCCACTCAGCCAAGTACGAATGGAAACTCTTCTGCTTCCGCTTATAGAAATAGAGCAAGCAGAGTAAGTAGACAGAGGAGAGTAAGGTCGACAGAAGTGCAGGGAGAAATGGAAGAAATGGCACACGTCTACTACGTACAAAGACATTCTGGAATAATTGCAAAGCAACCGTGAGCACCAACGTGCTACTGAGGAACATGTGCCATATAAAATTGCAAATTCTTTGGTCCCATACCTAAATGAGGTTGATCCATGTTTTTATGACTTTGCGTGAAGTGATTAGTTTGCGGGCGTAAAGTTTTGCGCGCATTACATCGTGTGCAAACCAGCTTAGCATGGGCATGCTAAGCACACACTTTAATAGGTTAGCACGCGAAGCGCCGTAGTTATCACGTGCAAAGTGCACTTATCGCGCGTACGGTTAACACACGAGCGCTAAAACTTTGCACGCGCAACGCGCACAAAATGGCTTGCATGCACGCACGTGTACGCAGACACACTCTGGCACACACATACTGTACGCAGACACAATCTGGCACACACATACTGTACACAGACACACTCTGGCACACATATACACACACTATGGATACACACTCTGCCATGCAGATACACACACACACACTGTACACAGTTACACACACTCTGTCACTATCTTCCCTCCCCCCACCTCTGGACAATCAAGCAGCAAAGAAGAAACAAATACTTTACCACAGCAGGGCAGGCAGCCTTTGAACTTTGCTTGAGGGGGAAGAGCATCCCACACTCTTACTGGCTGGAGCTGCAGTTGCATGAAGCCTGGTTGTTCCGATGTCATGCCCATCCAGCCCATATAGAAAGCAGCACAAGCTGCCCTGCCTGACCGGCCACAGAGACTCCTGAATCCGACTGAAGTGTGTGCAAAGCGCCCCTCCCCCCACTCGCAGGGGCTCTAATGCCACAGAGAAACATTGCAGAGTGGAGGAGCATCAAAGCGAGGGATGAGTGAAGTAGCAGCTGAGTACTGGTGTCAGCAGAGTGGGTAGCAGCGCTGGTATGCGACCATGTTTTTAGTGACTGGAAGCAGAGCGAGAGGGAGGCATGTGGGGAGGACGAGTGGGACCCTCAGGGGCCTGGGCCTGATCACACAGGCGACTGCCCCCATGGGGTTGGGTGCTTTGCTTTGCAGGGTTTGGTGCTTTCCTATGCTGGGCAATTTGCAGGGCTAGGGGCTTTGCTGGGTGCTTGCAGGGCTGAGGACTGCCTGCGCTATTGACAGACCTCAGATCAGGGCAACCATCACCAGAGAGGCAGAGAAAGGAAGAACAGCACGCACGCTATCCATCCAGACCCGTACACTTCAATGTGGAATTGACCAATGACATCACTTACGCACTGAAGTGAACACGTCCTGCCATTAGCGTGCGCCCTGCTCTGCCTCTCACCGCCTCTCCTATCGCCCTAGTCTGAGGTCTGCATTGATTAGGAGAGGCACTGGCAGCGGGGAACAGGAGGAAGTGGCAACAGGCAGCACAGGAAGTGACAGCCATGGCCCAATTTACCATCCTGCCTCTCGCCGCCTCTCCTATCGCCCTAGTCTGAGGCCTGCATTGATTAGAAGAGGCACTGGCAGCGGGGAACAGGAGGAAGTGGCAACAGGCAGCACAGGAAGTGGCAGCCATGGCCCAATTTACCATCAAATGAAGTTCCGGAAGAATTATTATACCAGCGCTGGCTTTGTGATCAAATTACCAGTTGTGCTGGTCAAAAAATGTCTGGGTGACAATCCTATCTCCAATGCACCTTTGGCCCTGTGTTCCCCAGGCACCTAAATAAATAGTCTTGCCTGTGCCCCCCTCAGCTCAATTTTCAATATGCCCCCCTTATGGCAGCCCTTACACCCCCCAGGTTCAGTTAAAAATGGTGCAGGGTGAGAAATGGTGCCCTGTTTTGCCGACAAATGTATCATAAAATGCTGTTTACTGTTTTCATGTAAATACATTAAACCGGTAAATAGTGTTTTATGATACATTTATCGGCGGAATGGAGTGCCATTAAAAAAATGCAGAGAGGCTTGTGTTAGGCAGCGGGGGTTGGTGATGCCGTCATTAAAGTCCTGTTCAGTAGCGATCAAGGCAGTTTCGCTCCCCCTGTCTGCAGGCTCTGATTCCCCACTCAGATGCATTTTTTTCCCCAGCACAAGTGGATCACGGAACACTTCAATAACAAACCGACAGAATACAGAGCTGACTGGGGGCTAAATAATAACGGGGCTGATAGCCTAATAAATCAAAACGGGGACATGTGAGAATAAATAGCGGTAGTGGCACTGCAGAGAAAAGCTGCCTACTGAAAGCAGGGATAATCTTTCAGTGGGGGAAAAAAATGCATCTGAGCGGAGTATCAGAGCCTGCAGACATGGGGAGTGAAACTGCCTTGATCGCTACTGAACAGGATTAAAAATGGTAAATATCGTTTTATATAACAATTAAATGCGGCACCATTTTTACACATTGGCACTGGGCGCCATTTTTATCTGTTCTGCGCCCCCCCCCACACACACACACACACACACACACACACACGTTCTCCCTGCTGTGCTCCCCTTGGTATTGTACCTGCTCTCCCCACTGCACTATGCACCCCTCTTGTTCCCTGTGCTTTGCCCACCCATTATTTTGATTCCTTTTTGTCAGGGCCGGATTAACAATTCAGGAGCCTGTAGGCACTGTAGTTCTGGCGCCCTAAACCCCGCCCTTTAACACAGGCCACACCTCCAAGTAAAAATATTCTCAACTCCCTGATATAGCGGGGAACACCGCTTTGATGGATTTATCCAGGTGATCCAAATTAATGTTAACCGTTAATCAGCTTCTATGCATGCATTTAGAAACCTTGAATCAGAGAGACACGGAGCCCATATCTATAAGATTCATAATTCATAAAGTCCTTTATTGGGGATGCAGCCCTTGATTTTTATAGATTACATGACGTAACGATTAATGTTTATTCATTTAAGGGATGGGTTATGATTAGTAGAGGGTGTACCTAATTATTAAGAGATGTGTTAGGGGTGTACATAATTAAATACGATGCAATCTGATGAGCTCCTCAGTGTCCTGTTATGTCTAGGTCATCACAGGACACATTCTGACAACTCTCACACAACGTCTTGTACTTGTCCTTCAATGCTAATTATTATGTCCTGTCCTTTGTAACATTGCTGACATAAGCTAAATTAATTGCAACACATTACACAAGTGAATAAACAGTATAAAACAATATATATGTTGAGGGATATGAGTAGTGACTGTTTGGGGGGTCTAATCAATCAGTTCTGGATTTAATCAATAACCTATAAGGTAAAGAATGCTATTCAATACCTAGTCAATAATATGCCTATGACAGCTCCCTCCTCTGGATCACATTTTTTTACCGGAACTAGCCATAAACTTGCAGTTGAGGATAATTTAAAGAATCAATTAATTTCCATTTCAGGATCAATATAACAAACATTAATTCCAGCACTTACTTAGAGCTCTTCCTCTCCTCTCCCTTTAATGTGATGCCATAGATTCACAAGTGTTACTTTACCTCTGATCAGGGGTCAAGTCCTACATGAACGTGGATGGATGACGTCCACTTGCTTTTTTCACAGGGTGGACGCCGTCCACCCTGGCATGTGTGGAGGGGACCAGCGCAGTGGAAGGAGAGCTGTGAGCAGTGGTGGGGAAGGGGGGCCAACTCCCCCCTCCTTCCCTCACCTTGGGGCTCTCCATCCCTTGCTGTCCCCTCCAGAACTAATGTGCGGCGGCTGGCAGTGGGCGGGACTTACCTCTTCCTCGATCCGGGTAAGATCTGCGTGCCGTTGCTCTGGTCTAGACCAGACCAGACTAGCGGCAGTGGATAGCTCCCTCTTGCACTGGAACGAGGAAGAGGTGAGTCCCACCCGCTGCCAGCCGCCCGCACATTAGTTCTGGAGGGTACAGCGAGGGATGGAGAGCCCTAAGGTGAGGGAAGGGGAGGGGAGATGGCCCCCCTTCCCGCTGTCCGCACAGCTCTCCTTCCACTGCGCTGCTCCCCTCATGCTGGGGGCATGCTGGGGGGACACCTGACAACCCATTTTTGGGACATATACCCCTGGCTACATATACTGGGCACATATACCCCTGGCTACATATACTGGGCACATATACCCCTGACTACATATACTGGGCACATATACCCCTCACTACATATACTGGGCACATATACCCCTGACTACATATACTGGGGACATATACCCCTGGCTACATATACTGGGACATATACCCCTGGCTACATATACTGGGCACATATACACCTGGCTACATATACTGGGACATATACCCCTGGCTACATATACTGGGCACATATACCCCTGCCTACATATACTGGGCACATATACACCTGGCTACATAAACTGGGACATATACTCCTGGCTACATATACTGGGCACCTATACCCCTGGCTACATATACTAGGCAACTATACCTCTGGCTACATATACTGGGGACTACTATACTCATGGCTACTTATACTGGGGAAACCTATAGACCTGGCTACCTATGCTGGGGGTACCTATTTTGGGGGAACTGCTGTCAGATTATCTGCATTTTTGTGGAACCGCTGTTATGTATTTTGGGGAACAGCTGCCAGATTATGTGTATGTTAGGGGAACGACTGCTGCTGCCAGATTACGTGTATTTTGGGGAACTGCTGCCAAATTGTGTATGTTTGGGGGACCACTGCTGCCAGATTATATGTATTTTGGGTGATACGTGTATTTTGGGTGATCCACTGCCAGGTTTTGCGTATTTTGAGGAACTGCTTCCAAATTATGTGTATGTTTGGGGGAACTGCTGCTGCCACATTGTCTATTTTGGGGGAACCACTGTCATTTTATCTGTATTCTGGAGGAACTTCTACCAGATTATGTGTCTTTTTGGTGAAATACTGTCAGATTACATCTATTTTTGGGGGATACACTACGGGAGAGCTCAAACTTCCCTGGCAGACCTTTTATATCAAACAAACAAACACAGAACATTTACACGCGCTTTTTTCCTGGTGGACTCAAAGTGCCAGAGCTGCAGCCAATAGGACGTGCTCTATAGGCAGTAGCAGTGTTAGGGAGACTTGCCCAAGGTCTCCTACTGAATAGGTGCAGGCTTACTGAACAGGCAGAGCCGAGATTCCAACCCAGGTCTCCTGTGCCAGAGGCAAAGCCCCTAACCATTACACTATCCAGCCACTGACACACTATCCAGCCACTGCTAAGGTCATGTATATTTGGCCCCACCCATGACCACACCCACATTATGCTTGCCCACGCCCCTTTTTGGCGCAGGGGTTTTTAGGGTGAGTCCACTCACCTCTTTTTCCAGGACTAGACCCCTGCCTCTGATAGGCTCTAAGGCTGGTGCACACCGAGCGGCTTTTTCAGCGTTTCTGCAGCCGCTTGCGGCTGCGGATACGCTTGGTCAATGTATCTCAATGGGGTGGTTCACACCAGAGTGGGAGGCGTTTTGCAGAAATGCATACTCCCGGAGTGAGGCATTTTTTGGATTGTGGATGCGTTTCTGCCTCAATGTTAAGTATAGGAAAAACGCAAACCGCTCTGAAAAACGGCAGTTCATTAACAGCTTTACTGTAACAATATCTGAAATCTACTACACCAAAAACGCTTCACAAAACCGCAAAATGCTAGCTGAAACGCTACAGAAAAATAACAAAAAGCGTTTCAAAATCTGCTAGCATTTTGCGGATCTGCTAGCGGGTTTTGGTGTGCACCAGGCCTAAGAGTCCTTTTTAAAGTCAGGAATTGATTTCCCCTTGTCTTCCTGTAAGTTGGCATGTGAATACCGGATAAACCCCTCCCTTGGAGGAAAACTGTTTACACACCTATGTCATTCACTCTCTCCCTAATCTGTTTCAGATAAGAGGGGAAGAACCCAATTTATAGAAGCCGGATACTATTTTTTTTTACATGATACCTTAGCAAAGCAATCGGTCTGTAGAATCTTATGCATTCCATGCAGACTTGGTCCATCCCTAGTGAATGGTCCAGGCATTATCTTATAATCTATGATACGTTTCACTTAACGTATATACAGCATACAGATAATGTATCTAGAGCAGCAAGTGTCACTTTTTAAACGTATATTTTTTTTCTTTCCCCTCCAGTTTGCTTAGCAGACACGCGATGAAGGGGCTTGTGTATCACAATGAAGCAATGACCAATATGACAATGTTGGGGGGCACACCCAACATAATAAGGTTGTTGCTTCATTGTGGACAGACCAAATTCGATCAGACAGTCACTGTTGTTCTGTCATTGAGCTACCTCAGCCCGACCATATGGGCTGGAAAACCACCATTGCCTGCACTCTTGCCAACGTGCCTACCAGGACAGCCATCACTACACAAACAGCTCTTTGCGGCGGTGCGTTAAACAGTGAGTTTGGTCTGTCAGTGTGAAGCAGTACACTACTTACACTACCTGATCCATCTCATAATTCTGAACTGTGCTGAGCTGTACATCTGACACTCAATGATCTCAGTACACCACAATCTTCTCTGGCAGTGCATGATGTACCTTGTATAACTAGTGTGGAGAGAGATGCCACAAGGTACAGCTTCCATCCATCCATACTATCCTGATGTGGAAGCTGAAATGCTACAAAGTAGCAGCGGGTCACAATGAATGTATGCCGGCCAAAAAGCCTGTTACTGTCTGTCTGAACGGGAACAGCGCATGACTGACCTTGTGGAACTAGTGGAGAGAGATGCCACAATGTACAGCTTCCATCCATCCATCCATCCATACTATCCTGATGTGGTCGCTCTCACTTGCTGATGAAAGATTACACAGAAGCACTGGGTCAGGCAGAAAAGTGTCACTGAACGGGAACAGTACATGATATCACAATGAAGCAATGACCTGTATGAGTGTGTTGGGGGGCACACCCAAGATAATAAGGTCATTGCTTCATTGTGGACAGACCAAATTCGATCAGCTGGACAGTCACTGTTGTTTGTCATTGAGCTACCTCAGACAGACCATATGGGCTTGAAAACGCCTGCACTCTCGCTATCGTGCACACCAGTCCAGCACAGCCATAACTACACAAACAGCTTTTTGCGGTGCGTTACACAGTGAGTTTGGTCTGTCAGTGTGAAGCAGTACACTACTTACACTACCTGCTGATCCATGTATACACACACAAATGTTTTAAAGCACTTTATGCCTCCAATTTAGGAATGCAATGTGATTTCTGCCCTTTAGGGATTATAACCCTGCTCTGCGTCAAATCCGTAATTTTCCCCGGGACTTTTGGCATGTATCCCACTCCGCCATGCCCACCTCCAGGTGTTAGACCCCTTGAAACATCTTTTCCATCACTTTTGTGGCCAGAAACAGTGTTTGTAGTTTTTCAAGTTTGCCTGCCCATTGAAGTCTACTGCGGTTCGCCAAGTTCGCAGGTCCGCAAACTTTTGTGGAAGTTCTCGTTCGAGGTTCGCGAACCTAAAATCTGAGGTTCGGGCCATCTCTACTCACTGTGCGTGCAGATGTGCTCACACCTGCCTGCTGCCATTCCTGAGCAACCTCTGCACTGGTTGCACTCCGATCCCGCAGCTGAATCCTCTTTAGGAGACGATCCTAGCACTTGCTGGACTTTCTTGGATGCCCTGAAGCTTTCTTAACAAGAATTGAACCTCTTTTCTTGAAGTTCTTGATGATCCTATAAATTGTTGATTTGGGTGCAATCTTAGTAGCCACAATATCCTTGCCTGTGAAGCCATTTTTATGCAACGCTATGATGGCTGCACGCGTTTATTTGCTGGTCCCCATGGTTAACAATGGAAGATCAACAATTTCAAGCATCACCCTCCTTTTAACATGTCAAGTCTGTCATTCTAATCCAATCAGCCTGACATAATGATCTCCAGCCTTGTGCTCGTCAACATTCTCACTAGGGATGCTTGTTCGGATTCCGTGAAAATGCAATTTCCGCATTTACGATCAGAAATTGAATTTCCGCATTGAAATTCGGAAATCGGTAATGCAAATACGGTAGGCGGAATTTCGCTGTAATTTTTGCGGAATGATTTTCTCAAAAACTACAAGGTCTTTTTGAAATATTTTTTTCCCTCTTGTTTCCACTTTTCTGGTTAACATACCCTGAAAATTTGGTGTTTCTGGAACCTACGAGGGCTTTGCCATCAACCGCCAAAGTTGGCCACTGTTGACTGTAATGTAAAATGCAGAAAATTCGCATTACCGATATGCGGTATGATGCCGACTTTTGAGGTTAATAGAAAAGCCCCCATAGGTGCTAGAAACACCACATTTTCAGGGAATGTTAACCAGACAAGTGGGAACAAAAGGAAAAAAATATTTCAAAAAGACCTTGTAGTTTTTGAGAAAATCAATGCTAAAGTCAGTGGAAATTACCGCGAAAATCCGCATCGGAACGCGAAAAGTGGAATCGGTAGCAGTAATTGGCAGTGGCGGAAAGCGGATTTTCGGCGGAAACGGAAATTGGCATTTCCGACCATCCCTAAATTCTCACCTGAGTTAACAAGACGATTACTGAAATCAGCAGTTCCTTTAATGACAGCAATGAAATGCAGTGGAAAGCTTTTTGGGGGATTCAGTTAATTTCCATGGCAAAGAATGACTATGCAATTCATCTGAACACTCTTCATAACATTCTGGAGTACATGCAAATTGCTTTTATAAAAACTTAAGCACCAACTTTTCCAATTTCCAATATTTTTGACAGTCTTAAAACTTTTGGCCAGGACTGTATACAGGAACAAAGTCTGAATATGGCTTATTAGCCAAAGGCTCACTGTTTTCTTTTGGTTTGCCAATAAATAGTATCATTCTGTTACAAAGCTTTCTGCTGACTGATCTGTCTTAATGTGCCCTAAGTGCTATATTGGCACTGTGTAAAGTACACCTGAGCTTATGTTAGGTACACACAATGCAATTTTCTGACAGATTTACTGTCAGATCAACAATTTTTTTGTTAGCGGCTGCTGGAGCCCTGGACCCTGTTGGTGGTGGCGGAGAAGGCAGTCAAGCGGCCTGCAGGCAGAAATGCTGTGTGGGGACTGACTTAGTCTTCGGGCAGGCAGTCACATGGCATGCAGGCAGAGATGCTGTGTGTGTGGACTGACTTAGTCTTCGGGCTGGCAGTAGCCCTCCGGGATCCATGCCTCATTCATTTTGATAAAGGTGAGGTACTGAACACTTTTTTGACCTAGGCAACTTCTCTTCTCACTGACGATGCCTCCAGCTGCGCTGAAGGTCCTTTCTGACAGGACGCTTGAGGCAGGGCAAGCCAGAAGTTGGATGGCAAATTGTGACAGCTCTGGCCACAGGTCAAGCCTGCGAACCCAGTAGTCCAGGGGTTCATCGCTGCTCAGAGTGTCTATATCCGCACTTAAGGCCAGGTAGTCGGCTACCTGCCAGTCGAGGCGTTGGTGGAGGGAGGATCCGGAAGGGCTAAGGCGAGGCGTTGGACTAAAGAATGTCCGCATGTCCAACATGAGATCGCTAGAGCTTCCTGTCCTTGCCTGCGTGGACATGGGAGGAGAAGGAGGATTACTGGCAGTGGCACCTTTATTCTGTTGTGTTGTGACATCACCCTTAAAAGCACTGTAAAGCAAACTTGCCAAATGGTGTTTCAAGTGCTGCATCCTTTCAGACTTGTGTTTATTTGGTAACATCTCTGCCACTTTGCCACTTTATGCTTATACCGAGGGTCTAGTAGCGTTGCCACCCAGTACAGGTCATTCCCCTTGAGTATTTTTATACGGGGGTCCCTGAACAGGCTGGACAGTATGAAAGACCCCATCTGCACGAAGTTGGATACAGATGTACTAGTCATCTCCTCTTGCTCTTCCTCAGTGATGTCAGGTAAGTTCTCCTCCTCCCCCCAGCCACGAACAATACCACGGGAAATGTGAGCAGCACAAGCCCCCTGCAACGCCTGCTGCAGTTGTTCTTCCACCTCCTCCTCAAAAAAAACTACCTTCCTCATCTGACTCCTTTTCCCCAGACGACTCCTCCTCCTCATCCCCCTCCCCCCTCCTCTGTGCAGATGGTGATGAAACATCTGGTTCAGGTCGTGATGGCTCCCACAACTCTTCCTCCTCTTCCTGTTCACGCTCCTCTACAACTTGATCCACCACTATACACACCGCACGCTCTAGGAAGGAAGAAAGCATATGGGATCAAGTCGCTGATGGCGCCTTCACTGTGACTCGCCAGGTTTGTCACCTCCTCAAACGGACACATGAGCCTGCAGGCATTACGCATGAGTATCCAGTACTTCAGCCAGAAAAATGCCCAGCTCCCCAGAGCCTGACCTTTGACTGTAGCTGTACAGATACTCGTTAACGGCTTTCTCCTGTTGTAGCAGGCGGTCAAACACAAGGAGCATTGAATTCCAGTGAGTCAGGCTATCGCAAATCAAGCACTTCACCAGCAAGTTGTTTCTCTGCTGAATATCGACCAAGCGCGCCATGGCCGTGTAGGAATGCCTGAAATGCCCACACACCTTCCTGGACTGCTTCAGGACCTCCTGTAAGCCTGGGTACTTACACACAAATCTTTGGATTATAAGATTCAGCACATGTGCCATGCAGGGTACAGGTGGCAAGCTGCCCAAACTCAAAGCCGAAATTAGATTGCTGCCGTTGTCACACACCACGTTGCCGATCTCCAGTTGGTGCAGGGTCAGCCAGTGATCCACCTGTTTGTTCATAGCGGCCAGGAATGCTGCTCCGGTGTCACTTTTAGCTTTGAGGAAAGACATGTCCAAGATGGCGTAACATCGTTGTACCTGGCATGCGGAATAGGCCCTGGGGAGCTGGGGGTGTGCAGTTTGACAGGAGAACACAGCAGTAGAGTAGCACTCAACCGAGGAGGAGGAGGATGACAGCGAAGAGGATGTAGCAGGAGGAGTAGGAGAGGAGGTGGCAGCAGACCTGCCTGCAAGCCATGGAGGTGTCACAACTAGGTCCGCTGCACAGCCACATACTCCCTGCTTGCCAGCGGTCACCATGTTGACCCAATGTGCTGTATAAGTAATGTACCTGCCCTGACCGTGCTTTGCAAACCAGGCATCTGTGGTCAGATGGACCCTTGACCCAACGCTGTGTGCCAGAGATGACGCCACTTGCCTTTCAACATTGTGGTACAGTTTGGGTATCGCCTTTTTTGAAAAATAATTGTGGCCTGGTATCTTCCACTGCGGTGTCCCAATCGCCACAAATTTTCGGAAGGCCTCAGAGTCCACCAGCTGGTATGGTAACAGCTGGCGAGCTAACAGTTCCGCTAAACCAGTTGTCACATGCCAGGCAAGGGGGTGACTGGCAGACATTGGCTTCTTCCACTTAAAGATTTCCTTAATGAACACCTGGCTGCTGAGGGCAGGGAAGCAGGGACCGCTCAAGGTGAGAGGCGGAGTGGAGGAGGGTGGCTGTGAAGGTGCACATGGATAAAGCGGCTGAAGATGCTACACCTGAAGGAGGAAGAGGAGGCGGAGGGTGGCTTTGCGTTTGTGTGCTGCTTTTCCTCAGGTGGTCATCCCATTGCTGTTTGTGCTTGTTCATCATGTGCCTTTGTAAAGCAGTTGTCCCTACGTGGGTCTTGCTCTTTCCACGACTCAATTTTTGGTGGCAGAGAGTACAAATGGCATTGCTCTCGTCTGAGGCAGACACACACAAAAATGTCCACATCGGTGAGGTCTGGGATGATGGCATTTTGGTGGTGGCGGCAGCAGCTGACCTTGAAGGGCATGTTGGCTGGCTGTCGATAGGTGGCAATACATGCCGCAGGACACTGCTACAAGCTGTTTCTGACGACGAGCTCCCTCTGCTTCTTACACCAACTTGTCTCCTCCTACTCCTCTCTGACTCGCCCTTGGAACTTTCCCCTGTTCATCTTGTCTATTGGGAACCCACGTGACATCCATGGCAGGATCATCATCATCATCATCATCCTCCACAGCTTCACTTGTATCAGACACCTCCAAAACGGCACCAACAATAGGTACTTCATCATCCGCATACCATGCGTCCATACTGATGCCTAACTGGTGGTGTAACATGCTTAGCACCTTCATCTTGTAACAATAAAGGTTATACATCAGGAATGTGTGAATAACTCTTCCAACATCTCAAGTTGAGCGGTTGTGGTGCTAGTAGTAGCGGTGGTGGCTGCCGACTGAGTTTTAAGTGGGGTGCCAGAATTACAGCAGGAGGAAGAAGATATGTCACAGTTCCGTGCAGAAGCTGAGGAAGATGAGGTGTTATGTGTTAAATAGTCAACTACGTCCTGACAATCTTGGGGGTGGATGGTACGTGCCTTTTGAACACTGTACTTTGCTCGAGGGCATCACAAAATCATGATCTCGAACAGACTTGCCGGGTGGCCTGCCTCTGGCTCTGCCTCTGCCTGTTGTTTTGTCCATTTTGGGGGGATGAAGTGAAAGGTATGCACTGACTGGTATAATACAATGTGCAGTCATAGATGCAGTGAAAGGTATGCACTGACTGGTATAATACAATGTGAAGTCACACAGATGCAGTGACTGGTATAATACAGTGTGCAGTCACACAGATGAAGTGAAAGGTATGCACTGACTGGACTAATACAGTGTGCAGTCAAAGAGATACAGTGAAAGGTTTGCACTGACTGGTTGTAACGATCTGCTACTGTATGTGGGCACTAGCAGACAGATAAATATAAGACAATCCCAACAAGGAAAGTGTCTTACAAACAGTGACAGTAGAAGGTGATACTGTCACTGATACAGATAGAAAGAATGGTCAACAGGCATGGTCGGTAACAGATCTGACATATAAGATACAAAATCGGCCGGCAATAACAATGTGAGTTTTCAGGCACAGGTTGGCAACAGATCAGATTGGCAGAGGTACAGAATCAGAGAGTAGTCAGAGAAACAGGCAAAAGGTCAAACACAGTATAACAATCAACAGTAATATATATATTTATTCCTGAGTTAGTGTGAAATCCCCGGGGTCCTGCCGGTTCAAAGCACACATGGATCTGACTAAGGTCTGAAGCTTTCACTGCGAAGTGTTAGCTAGAGCAGACAGTGAGCAAGTGTCAGCACAGCTCTTAAATAGCCCGGGTAAGCAGGCATCCACGCCCCTAAGCCGCTTGGCCAATCAGGAACCGGAGGTGGAGCCATGCGTGTCAGCTTCCTTAGAGTATAAGAGGGGCATTGCCAACAGCGCATGTGTCCACCCTCATTTGCAGTCTGAGAATCATGCGGCCGGATCTCCGCATGAACGCTGCTGACACCATCCCTGACAATGCGGGCAGCCGCACCGGAAGTCCCAAATGCGCTGCCAGCGGAGGAAACCGCGAGTGAGCTGGTAAGCGCAGATTTACTGACATTAACCCTTCCCCCTGAGGCGTGCACTCTGAACATGCCAGAACTGGTTTATCTGGGTGAGTATTATAAAATTTAGAGACCAACTGAGACCAACTCATCTGCATGCAGTCTATGAGCCGGAATCCAAGATCTTTCCTCTGGGCCGTAGCCCTTCCAATGTACTAAATACTGTATGGAATTCCTTATATTCCTGGAATCTAAAATTTTCTCCACTTCAAATTCAGGTTCGCCATCAATAATCACGGGAGGGGGGGGAGTGGAATCAGTATCCGCATTGGTGGCAGATTTCAAGAGAGACACATTCATGGAAGCTGGCAGGGACACTTTATAGGATACCTCATTAATCTTTTCAGAAATAACGTAGGGACCAATAAATTTAGGACCAAGGGTTGGCGCAAACCAATATTTTTTGTGGAAACCCGTACACGATCCCCAGGAGAGAACTGCTGATGGGAAGAGCGATGATGATCTGCCTGTCGCTTCTGGGATGCGACAGCTTCCTTCAAGTTTTGATTGACAGAGGCCCAAATCTCTCGCATCCTGACCACCCAGTCCTGCAGTACTGGGAAGGAAGAGGAAGCAGAGGGCACAAACGAGAATTTGGGTGACCTCCCAAAAACCACTTGAAAAGGAGAACATTTTGATGAGGCATTCAATAAACCATTCTGTGCAAATTCCGCAAATGGCAAAAACTGTACCCAATCCTCCTGGGATTCTGAAACATAACACCTCAGAAACTGCTCTAGAGAATGATTAATTCTTTCCGTCTGGCCATTAGTCTGAGGGTGGAACCCAGAGGAGAAGGACAAAGACATACCCATATGAGCACAGAAGTTTTTCCAGAATTGTGATACAAACTGTACCCCTCTATCTGATATGATATTTTCGGGAATACCATGTAAGCGAAAGATATTCTCAACAAATAACTCAACTAATTCTTTGGCAGACGGTAATTTGTCCAGCGGTATGAAATGTGCCATTTTGCTGAACCGGTCCACCACAACCCAGATGACAGTCTTTCCCTGGGACGCAGGGAGATCTACGATGAAGTCCATAGAAATATGTGTCCAGGGAGAACTGGGAATTGGTAATGGTTGCAACGTACCAGCAGGGGCATTCCTGGTCGTTTTGCTTCTAGCACAGACCGTGCAATGTGACACAAATTCCTTACAATCAACTTTGATAGAGGGCCACCAGAAATGACGTTGGAGTAACTCCAATGTTCTGGTCCCACCTGGATGACCTGCCACTTTACTGCAATGATATTACAGATAATCGTAAGTGTAATGGGACAAATGATCGTTCCGAGGGTTTCCCTGACGGGGCCTCTGCCTGAAACTGGGCCAATGATTCTGACAGATCAACTGATAACTCGGTTGCTGAAATAACAATATGCTCAGGAAGGATGTTAGAAGGAGCGGCAGGTACAGACTCTATAGGATCAAAGCATCTAGATAATGCATCGGCTTTGATGTTCTTGCTCCCAGGCTTATAAGTTATGATAAACCGGAAACGGGGAAAAAAACAAAGACCAGCGTGCCTGCCTGGGGTTCAGTCTTTTAGCTCCTTCTATGTACTCCAGATTTTTGTGATCTGTATATACCGTAATGGTGTGTTCCGCCCCCTCCAGCCAATGCCTCCATTCCTCAAATGCCATCTTAACTGCCAGCAACTCTCTATTGCCAATGTCTATTTTCTCTATGCCGAACTGAATTTTCGTGAGAAGAACGCACAAGGGTGCAAGTGTTCTGGTTGACCGGAGTACTGAGACAGGACAGCACCTACTCCTATCTCAGACGCGTCAACTTCCACAATAAATGGTCGGAGGACATTGGCATGCATAAGGACGGGGGCAGAACAAAACGCTTTTTTAAGTATCTGGAGAGCCTGGGAAGCCTCAACTGACCAGTGAGATGGATCGGCCCCTTTCTTGGTCATATTAGTCAAAGGTGCAATTATAGTTGAGAAATTGTGAATAAAATTGCGGTAATAATTCGCAAACCCAATGAACCTTTGCAATGGTTTCAGCCCAAGCGGTTGAGTCCATTCCAACACAGCATCAACCTTCTTTTGGTCCATGGAAAACCCGGAATCTGAGATAATGTACCACAGAAATGAATCTCTCTTACTTCAAACACACATTTTTCGGTTTCAGCATAAAGCGAGTTCTCTCTTAATTTTTGCAGTACAAATTTCAAATGCTGACGATGTGCCTCAATATTTTTGGAAAAAATTAGAATGTCGTCTAAATAGACGATAACAAATCTACCCAGTACATCTCTAAAAATCTCGTTTACAAATTGTAGAAAGACCGCAGGTGCATTACATAACCCAAAAGGCATCTTTGTGTATTGAAAGCGGTCTTCCATTCATCCCCCTGTCTGATCCTGATTAGGTTATAAGCCCCTCTGAGATCCAATTTGGAAAATATCTGTGCCCCAGTGACTTGCGAGAACAAATCCTCAATGAGGGGCAAAGGATACTTGTTTTTGACTGTGATATTGTTCAGACTCCTATAGACAATGCATGGTCTAAGACCTCTATCTTTCTTTTGTACAAAAAGAACCCTGCTCCGGCCGGAGAACTAGAAGGGCGAATAAAACCCTTTTCCAAGTTTTCTTTGATGTAATCTTTCATAGCCTTCTTTTCAGGACCAGACGGGGTAAATATGTCCTGTAGGAGGCATAGTACCTGGACGCAAATCTATAGGACAGTCAAATGAGCGATGCGGAGGCAATTTGTCTGCTGATTGGGGGGAGAATACATAAGAAAACTGAGTGTACTGTTTAGGAACCCCCTTTACAGCCAGACAAAGAGTGTGTACCGGTAGATTTTGTAAACAATTCTCCAAGCAAAAGGGAGACCAGGAGGTGAGTTGCCCGGTGCTCCAGTCAATCTCAGGAGAATGTTTCTGCAACCAGGGCCCAGGACTATGGAGCATGATGCCATTTTCAAGACATAAAATTGCATCTCCTCCATATGAAACAACCCAATCAGACATGACAGAGAGGTTGTTTGCGAAATGGGTTGATGATCCTGCAAAGGAGAATCATCAATACCAGTTACGTAGAGTTTTTTCTCAATGGGTGTCAAAGGAATTCCCCATTCCTCTACTAACCTGGCATCAATAAAATTTCCTGCTGCTCCTGAGTCGATGAAGGCTTGAGAAGAGTACTCACAATCCTTCACGAATACCTTAATAGGTAGCAGCAATTTATCAGAATTTTGGGGTGATTGAAATGGCCTAGGGATAGACCCCTGACAGAACCTAGGTGGAGGAGTTTTCCCGACTTTTTAACACAATTCTGTACCACATGCCCTTTTTCCCCGCAATAGAGACATAAACCCTCCAGTTTCCTTCTCTGTCTCTCAAGATCAGACAATTTAGTGGCAGGATCAGACAATTTAGTGGAGGAGCGTAAAGGTGACCGAGATTGGCTCTGGTGATGATACTACGGTCAATTTTAATGTCCAAAGCCATGGCTTCCTCCAGGGGGCGCGGCTCAGGATGACTGATCAAGACTTCAGACACATTATCAGATAAACCCACCATAAATTGATCTAATAAAACAAAGTCGTCCCACCTAGAGGCACTAGCCCATTTACGAAATTCTGCTGCATAATCCTCCGCAGGACGGTGACCCTGACGGAGGTTACGGATCTTACGTACAGCAGTGGCAGCTGTATCAGGATCATCATATATGACCGCCATGGCATCAAAGAAATCACTGACAGATTTTAAAGCCTCATGGTTAGGTGGTAGATCATAGGCACAAGTTTGGAAATCATCCTGCAAGAGTTTCTTTACCAGGGTGACCCTCTGATGCTCATTGCCGGAAGAAATGGGTCTGACTTCAAAGTAGGACTGACAGCGATTCAAATCAGATGCAAATCATATGCAAATCTGCATTATGCAAACTCATTATGCAAACAGGAAACTCAGGAGGAGGGGCTGGGAGCAGCTAACCTGATAGTTACATAGTTACAAAGTTAGGAAAAGGTGGGGGGAAAGTCTACGCATCCCTAAACACATGTTGCAATTGAATGGTTAATCGCATAGGCATACACCGCCTCTGCCAGACTGAAAAATGCATGCCCTGCATCCAAGACAAGTGCTAACTTTTATACAAGTGCTAACATTTAACAGTATAATATACTTTGCATGCAAACCATATTGGAAGCTAATGTTCCTCCTAGCTTAATAAATGTTAGCACTTGTCTAGGATGCAGGGCATGCATTTTTCAGTCTGGCAGAGGCGGTGTATGCCTGTGCGATTAACCATTCAATTGCAACATGTGTTTAGGGATGTGCAGCCTTTCCCCCCACCTTTTCCTAACTTTGCAACTATGTAACTATCAGGTTAGCTGCTCCCAGCCCCTCCTCTTGAGTTTCCTGCTTGCACAATGAGTAGTAGCAGATTTGCATATGATTTGCATCTGAATTGAATGCGAAGTGTGCAGAAGATCTATTTGGGTGCTACACACTGAGCTGGTGGTCATTTCAGATGCAGCCTTAGTGGTATGCGCTGGCGTTCTCCTCGCTGTTCAACAAAATGTAAGTTACACATTTTCTTTTTGCTTAGCTGCTCCCAAGGTTTTAAATTTAGGTTAGGTCACTTGCCCGGAGTTTTGCCTCATCGTGGCGCAAGTGTCTAGTATAATATACTTTGCATGCAAACCATATTGGAAGCTAAAGTTCCTCCTAGCTTAATAAATGTTAGCACTTGTCTTGGATGCAGGGCATGCATTTTTCAGTCTGGCAGAGACGGTGTATGCCTGTGCGATTAACCATTCAATTGCAACATGTGTTTAGGGATGCGCAGCCTTTCCCCCCACCTTTTCCTAGCCTGGGACAAACTGTCCAACTGTTGCTGTTGGTTGGTTACAGTATTGCTAAAGTTACCAACCGCCAGAGTGAGAGTTTGCATTTGCTTGCAAAGCTCTTCCATATAGATATTGGTCTGCTCTAATGTAATGATCTACTAGTGTATGAGGGCACTAGCAGACAGATAAATATAAGACAATCCCAACAAGGAAAGTGTCTTACAAACAGTGACAGTAGAAGGCGATACTGTCACTGATACAGATATTAAGAATGGTCAACAGGCAGGGTCGGTAACAGATCTGACATATAAGGTACAAAATCGGCAGGCAATAACAATGTGAGTATTCAGGCAGAGGTTGGCAACAGATCAGATTGGCAGAGGTACAGAATCGTAAGGCAGAGAGTAGTCAGAGAAACAGGCAAAAGGTCAAACACAGTATAACAATCAACAGTAATATATATATATTTATTCCTGAGCTAGTGTGAAATCCCCGGGGTCCTGCCGCTTCAAAGCACACACGGATCTGACTAAGGTCTGAAGCCTTCACTGCGAAGTGTTAGCTAGAGCAGACAGTGAGCAAGTGTCAGCACAGCTCTTAAATAGCCCGGGTAAGCAGGCAACCACGCCCCTAAGCCGCTTGGCCAATCAGGAACCAGAGGTGGAGCCATGCGTGTCAGATGACAGGTGATCAGCTGACACGCTTCCTTAGAGTATAAGAGGGGCGTTGCCGACAGCGCATGTGTCCACCCTAATTTGCCGTCTGAGAATCATGTGGCCGGATCTCCACATGAACGCTGCTGACACCATCCCTGACAATGTGGGCAGCCGCACTGGAAATCCCAGATGCGCTGCCAGCGGACGAAACTGCGAGTGAGCTGGTAAGTGCAGATTTACTGACACTGGTATAATACAATGTGCAGTCACACAGATGAAGTGAAAGGTATGCAGTGGCTGGAATAATACAGTGTGCAGTCACACAGATGTACAGTGTGCAGTCACACAGATGCAGTGACTGGTATAATACAGTGTGCAGTCACACAGATGCAGTGAAAGGTATGCAGTGACTGGTATAATACAGTGTGTAGTTTCACAGATGCAGTAAAGGTACGCAGTGACTGGTATAATACAGTGTGCAGCCACACAGATGAAGTGAAAGGTATGCACTGACTGGATTAATATAGTGTGTAGTCAAAGAGATACAGTGAAAGGTATGCACTGACTGGTATAATACAATGTGCAGTCACAGATGCAGTGAAAGGTATGCACTGACTGGTATAATACAGTGTGCTGTCACACAGATGCTGTGAAAGGTATGCAGTAAGTGGTATAATACAGTGTGCAGTCACACAGATGCAGTGAAAGGTATGCACTGACTGCTATAATACAATGTGCAGTCACATAGATGCAGTGAAAGGTATGCACTGACTGTGCTGGGCCTGGCACAGTATAGCAAGGGCCAGCTGCGACAGACAGGGCTGTATATGCAGTGTCAGTGGCACACACAAAATAAACACATCACAAGAACATTAGCACTCAAAAGAGCTTTTTTTGTGGTGCTTTTCAACAACAAATATCAGCAAGGAGCAAGCTAACAAGACCTAACTAATGCTTTCCCTATCTCTCCAGCAACCTCTCCCTTCTCTAACTAAACAGGCAGCAGACAGAGTGATAAAATGGCCGACGCAGCAGCATTTTTATAGGGGGCGGGGGTGCAGGTGGGAGTGCAGCCTGATTGATCGGCTGCCATGTGTCTGCTGACTGTGATGTAAAGGGTCAAAGTTTAGCCCAATGATGTGGTATAGGGGGCGGGTTGAAGTCGCTATATGTTCATGGTTCACCGCGAACCGCACGGATTCACGCAAATAAGTTCACCGGAGAACCTTTCGGGCCTTCTCTAACAGTGAGGCGAAGACTGTTGGAAGATGGCCTGGTGTCAAGAAGGGCAGCAAAGAAGCCACTTCTCTCCCAAAAAAACACCAGGGTTAGATTGATCTTCTGCAGAAAGTATGGTGAATGGACTGCTGAGGACTGGGGCAAAGTCATATTCTCTGATAAAGCCCCTTTCCAATTGTTTGGGGCATCTGGAAAAAGGCTTGTCAGGAGAAGAAAAGGTGAGTGCTAACATCAGTCCTGTGTCATGCCAACAGTAAAGCATCCTGAGACCATTCATGTGTGGGGTTGCTTCTCATCCAAGGGAGTGGGCTCATTCACAATTTTGCCAAAAAAACACAGCCATGAACAGGGCAGTTTCTAGGCTAAATTGCACCCAGGGCGAGCGTGAAAAATTGCATTACCCCCCACCCCCGTGGACTCGTGAACCCTTATTCTTTAAAGGAATACTTAAGTAAAAAAAAAAATGACATTTACTCACCTGGGGCATCCCTCAGCACCCCGAAGCTGGATGGTGCCCTCGCAGCCCCGCTCCGATCGTCCTGTCCCCGCCGGCGGCTACTTCCGGTTCGGCGACAGCCGCCGACAGGCTGGGAACGCGGCTGATTTTCCGCGTTCCCAGCCGCTGCTATCACTCTCTATGCTGCTATAGCGTATATATAGACGCTATAGCAGCATAGAGAGTGATAGCAGCGGCTGGGAACGCGGAAAATCAGCCACGTTCCCAGCCTGACGGCGGCTGTCGCCGAACCGGAAGTAGCCGCCGGCGGGGACAGGACGATCGGAGCGGGGCTGCGAGGGCACCATCCAGCTTCGGGGTGCTGAGGGATGCCCCAGGTGAGTAAATGTCATTTTTTTTTTTTGACTTAAGTATTCCTTTAAGGACAGTCACACAGCCACAGGTCACAAGTAGATATGCCTACTTACTAGTGACCAGCCGCTCATCCAGGAGGAAGCAGGGACCAGGAAAAGACACTAGTGAAGAGAGCCCGGAAATCCGACTCCTCCCCCCCAGATCTTAATCCCATTGAGAACTTGTGGTCATTCCTCAAGAGGCGGGTTGACAAACAAAAACCAACTATTCTGAGAAACTCAAAAAAGTGTTTATGAAAGAATGGGTTGCTATCAGTCAGGATTTGGCCCAGAAGTTGATTGAGAGCATGCCCAGTCGAAATGCAGAGGTCCTGAAAAAGAAGGGCCAACACTGCAAATACTGACACTTTGCATAAATCTCATGTAATTGTCAATAAAAGCCTTTGGAACATAGGAAGTGCTTATAATTATATTTCAGTATATCACATAAACAACTGCAACAAAGATCGAAAAGCAGTTTAGCAGCAAACTTTGTGAAAACTAATATTTTTGACAGTCTCAAAACTATTGGCCAGGACTGTACAAGATGTTAGGGCACACAGATATATATATATATATATATATATATATATATATATATATATATATATATATATGTATATATATATATATAGATATATATATATATATATATGTATATGTATATATATATATATATAT
The DNA here is from genome assembly GCF_040937935.1 of Hyperolius riggenbachi. Lineage (NCBI taxonomy): Eukaryota > Metazoa > Chordata > Amphibia > Anura > Hyperoliidae > Hyperolius > Hyperolius riggenbachi. The sequence continues at coordinate 348,800,436 of NC_090649.1, read as the reverse complement.
ATATTTATATATATAGTAAATATAAATGTTAAACAGTTGTCATTCTGTTTCAACACATCCTGCTTTCACTGATGGCTAAGACGGTGCAATGCTTTGCTGCTTCTAAAAAAATGTCAGGAAATAGTTAAACTGTAGCCCAAAGAATGTTGCTGTCATTCCCTAAGTAAAAAAAAAAACAGCCATAAATTTAACAGATCTGAGGTCTTTAACAGCACTGACCAGTAATACATCAGTCTAGGGAGAGGAGGAGCTGATCATTTCTGTCTGTGAATGCGTGCATGAAGAAACCAATCCGAACTCAAAAGTTCTGCTACTTGAGCCTGTATCTATTTTTCTTATCACAGCAGCTTATTTGTCCCCTCTCATCATACAGAGGACAGGATTATCAGGTGACAGCAGATGTTGACTGCCATCACACACACTCTGCACAAGTGAAAGATGCAGGGATCTCACAAATTCAGGCAGACCAGAGCAAAGCAGGAGAGATGATTTACTTTGACATGTGACCTCTTATCTCTCCAAGTCCTGCACCCTGCTGAATTTTATCGCCATGGCCTTTGTGGCCTTCCCAGAAATCTGACTCTGGGGACAGAGGTACTTAAGGGTCCCTAAAGGCTATGGGCCCCAGGGCAATTGCCCAGATTACCCTTATGTAAGCACTGGAGTTCAAGCATGTGTGACCTTTGCTGGATTGCAAAAGGAGCGATCAAAGTCTGTTGTCTGTGGTAGGGTGTGTGGATGGTGCCGCTCTCTGGTCCACTCTGGTGGTGGGATGAGCAGGTTGCAAGCAGCTGGTAAGAGTAAAGGAATTGCTGTGGGGTGTGAGTGGAAGTAAGACACAGCTAGGACTGTATTTGTAAGGTATATATTTTATTTATCTCCTAATGGCCTTTGCGCTCCTCCCCTCAAGTGTGGTATTCCAAACAAATTGCACAGAAACTTAGACTACAGTGCGCAGTACCAATAGGGGGTATACCCTTAATCAAATTTCAAATTCACTTTAGTATGTGCTAAACAAAGCAGGATAATATGCATATTATGGGGTAAAGTACATATAAGTTCTCGTTCGACCAATGAATAAAATTGCCCTCTAGGGAAAGTCTGTTAGCATACTTTCACAAAATAGTCTCTCAATATATTCCAACACCCTTGGAATGCGCTCACCAGAAAACTTGGCTGACCAAAATCACAGATCAGCATTAACATTGCATTAACATTAACATTAACCCATTAGCATTGGGTTTGTTGTATTTTATCAGTATAAACTGTGTATTTTTATCTGTGCCTTCGTGGAAAAGCTTGTCCGGACATATATGTTGCTATGAGAGATTTGCAGTGAATCTGTTTGGTCAGCCGGGCCTTAAGCAAAGCCTGTGTTTCATAAGTGACTTTTTACAGCCACACAACAGCTACATATGAGTAAATAACAAACAGCAAAGACAATGGCTGAGTCCTCAGGCACTGACCCCAGCCCCCGCGAACAGCCATTGACGAGATGTCTACACAAACTGAGAGAACAACAAATAGCATTTGTAAAGCGCTTTTCTCCCATGGGACTCGAAGCGCATAAGCATGGCTCCGACCATCGTGGTACAGAGGAAGAATTTTATAAGTCTGGAAATGCCAGGCTAAACAGGTGGCTTTTCAGTCTGGATTTGAATAGCTCCAGGGATGGTGCTGTCTTTACTGGGTGTGGCAGGGAGCTCCAAAGAGTAGGGGCAGCATGACAGAAGGCTCTATCTCCAGATTTTTTGAGATGCACTCTAGGAGTGACCAAGTTTATAGAACTTGCTGATCTGAGGTTGTGAGAGGTGTGGTGCAGCTTCAGCAGGTCCTTCATGTATCCAGGGCCCAGATCGTGCAGGGATTTGAATGTCAGCAGTCCAATCTTGAAGAGTATTCTCCATTCTACTGGTAGCCAGTGCAGTGAGCGAAGGATCGGTGTAATGTGACAGTGGCGAGGCTGGTTTGTTAGCAATCTGGCAGCAGCATTCTGCACTAATTGCAGGCGACGCAGGTCCTTTTTGGGGAGGCCAGCATAAAGGGCATTGCAGTAGTCGAGCCGTGATGTGATGAAGGCGTGGACTAGGGTTGGAAGATCCTCTGGGGGAATCAGATGTTTAATCTTTGCAATGTTCTTCAGATGAAAGAAGGAGGATTTAACTACAGATGAAATTTGGTTTCTGAAACTCAATTCCCCATCGATTAGTACTCCAAGGCTGCGCACAAGGTTGGAGCTGTTTATGTCTGAATTCCCAATCCTGATTGGTGTTGCTTTAGGATAGAGCTGTTTTGATGGTGAGTGCTGGCTTTGGACAAACAGGACCTCAGTTTTGTCAGCATTCAGTTTCAACCAGTTATCATTCATCCATGCCTGTAGCTCAGCTAAGCAAGAGTTTATTTTTGGGGTAGGGTCTGTTCCACCAGGTTTGAAGGACAGGTATAGCTGTGTGTCATCGGCGTAGCAGTGGTACGTCAGGCCATGACGTAGGATAAGTGTACCGAGTGGCAACATGTAGATTGCAAACAGCAGAGGGGATAGGATTGATGCTTGTGGCACTCTGAATTGTAGAGGTGCAGGTTTGGACATTATAGGACCTAGGGATACTCTCTGTGTTCTGTCAGTCAGGAATGATCTGAACCACTGGAGGACTGATCCACTGATGCCACAGTACTCCTGCAGTCTGTTAAGCAGGATTTCATGGTCAACTGTATCAAAAGCCGCTGAGAGATCCAACAGGATTAGGATGGAGCATTCCCCTCTGTCCCTTGCAAATTAGCAGGTCGTTGCAGACTTGGATGAGGGCTGTTTCACAGCTGTGGTGTTTCTTAAAGCCAGATTGTAGAGGGTCCAGGATGTTGTTTACGGACAGCCTGGTTTCAAGTTGCCGATAGACAGCCTTTTCAATAACTTTACCTAAGAAGGGGAGGTTGGAGACAGGTCTGTAGCTGCTCAGAGCATCTGGATCCATGGAAGGTTTTTTAAGAAGGGGCTTGATGATTCCTTCTTTTAGAGAGGTAGGAAACCTCCCTGCTTGCAGAGAGCAATTTACTATTTTGTGAAATGCTGGACCAAGCAGGTCAGGGCATTTCAGCATATGTTTAGTTGGTCCAGGTCGCAGGTTGTCTGGCGGAGGCGACGGAGAATGTCTGAGATCTCTTCCTCACTAATACTTTTGAAGTCAGTCCAGGGTGTTAGGTTGTTTTTGCCACTATTTCCAGGAGTTGAATAAGTCTTAGGTGCTGTGGACTGAATGAGACACCGAATAGAGGACACTTTGTCAGCAAAGTAGCAAGCAAATTTTTCGCATAGCTCCTTTGAGGGAGTTATAGTAGGTTTTAGACAGGATGGGTTACATAGTCTATCAACTGTGCGAAATAGTTGGGCTGGCCTGTTGGCGTCCTTTGCGATCTCCTGTGATAGGTAGGAGGATTTTTTCTTGGTGATCGCATCTTGGTAGCTTTCCCGGTGAGAGACAAGGGTGTGTTTATCTTTCGAATTCTGAGATTTTCGCCACTTCCTTTCTAGTCTGTGCACTTCTTTCTTTAGGTCCTTTAGTGAGCTGTCAAACCACCGTGCATGGTGAAGTGGTGTAGACCGTTTAATGCGAACTGGAGCAAGGGCGTCATAGGCAGATGACACTGCATGGTTGTACATCAGGACCATGGAGTCTGGGTCTGCGCAATGATTGGTTAATGCGTCGAAGTTGAGGGTATTCTGAACGTGCTGGGGTGAGACATTTTTCAGAGAACGGTATTTTATGAGTTCTTTCCCTCTGTGTTTTATCGCTGGTGCTGTCAGAGAGAAGTGGACGGTGTGGTGGTCTGACCATACCATTGGGTTTATATTCATGTGTGATATTAAAAGTCCGGAATGAAATACAAGATCCAGGGTGTGCCCTTTCTTGTGGGTGGGGAGGTTGACAGCCTGAGAGAAACCCAGTTCATTCATTATGAGAAGTAGTTCACTTCCTAGGCGGGAGTCGTGATCATCCACCCATGCATTGAAGTCTCCCAGGATGATCCATCTGGGGTGTTCCACTGTTAGGCAGGATAAGAGTTCAGATATTTCCTTAAGAAAGGCTGGACGATTTTTTGGGGGGCGATATATGAGCAATATGTTGATGTTTACTTCTGCTACAGTTGGGCTGCAAGACATTCAAAGGTTTCAGTGGGGCCTATGGGCAGGGGCCTTATGTACAAAGAGGATCTGAAGCATATGGCAACCCCCCCCCCCCCCCCTTGCAAGAGAAGCCTGGTTTATCCAATTTATCAACACAATGGTTGCTGGGCCTGGCATGTACACATCCAACTGATACCCGAATGACCTACCAGGGAGGGTGGGGTCTCTATACCTGGTATCCAGATAAAAGACTTGTTTTGGGATCTCTCTCTCTCTATTGCCACGCTGATATAGATTTAAGATGATAATTGATTCAGGGCACAGCTAGCGAATGCTGTGTGTATGGATTGGAAGGTTAGCCTAGGAATGCTCCTAGTAGTACTGTACACTGAGCCCACAATTATGTAATCCTATATTTTATTTGCTGTAACTTGTACATATGTAAATAAACCCCTTTTATTTAACCCTTTGAAAGGACCTCAAGTGTCTGGTCATTAATATAGAAATAAGTAACATAAGCTAGAGTACATTCAACAGGGGTCCACCCTGAATCCCCTTATGCACTGGCGGTATGCAGCCTTCACTCCTCATACAAAGAGAGAAAACAAAATTCTCCACATAGCGTAATACTGTTATGCATTCAGATCACCTCCTGTACACACACATGCAGATGGATGATAATGATCCTCCACCATATAGAATATGAGCCGCTCACCAGATCTATTGGCTGACCCTCAATGGAGCCAGAATATAGCATTTGACCCTTCTAGGCAGATTCTGCAGTCAGCAGTATCTTTAAAACTCAAAAAGAGGCTCCCATAGCGTAACACCGTTTTTTATTAAAAAATAATATAGTTTAAAATGTCACTCACAAACAGCTGTTCAAATGCACATTGTATAAAATCCATGTGGGATCGGGGTCTCACACTGCGTTCCAGGCTCCGCCCAACCGGTTTCGTCTGCTGACTCATCAGGGGCTTCTGTGTTACTTTTTGCACAGAAATTCAGCAGAAACTGAATGCCAGGGAGGTTAAAGAGGGTTGTAAGCTTAAAAATGAAAATCTGCTTAAAAGCAATGTTTTCCCCGCAAAAGTGTGAGAACCACTTTTTTTTCAGTAATCTCCTGAGCATTACGCCGCTCAGGAGGTTTTGTAGCCTGATAGTCCCCCGCTAAAAACACTATTAGATTACATGAGATCAGTACATATTAGATAGCACTAGGCTAGCTAGAATAGGTGCCCCCCTCCTCCCCCCCCCCCCCCCCCCCGATTGCCCAGAACCACCACGGTCAGTCCACTTATACATTGCCCAGCCAGGATTCAGCAATCGCCACAGCCTCCCCAGACAGCTCTGCTCTTCTCTATGGGGAGGATCGTACATGACGTCATCCATATTGACCAGACCCGATACTCCTCTTATGTATAAATAATGTATAAGCGGACTGATCAGAGGGATTCTGAGCAATCGGGGGGGGGGGGGGGGGGGGTTCAGCAACCTATTCTAGCTAGCCTAGTGCTAGCTAATATGTACTCATCTCATGTAATTGAATAGTTTTATAGCGGGCATAACGCTCAGGAGGTTAAGTTCCCCCATATGTCCCCCTCAAATTGTACCCCTTCTTGGCACGTCAATGTGCCGTTTGCTACGCTGAACAGCCAGCAGGCTTGTGGGCAAGATTTTTTCCTTATAAAAGTATTGCAGGACTTCTGAAGACGTCTACGTCATCAGAAGCTGCAAGGCAGGAAGTAGAGCATGGAAGGATACAGTTCCGCCAGGAGAAGATGCTACTGAGAGGACCCTGGAGAGGCGAACTTGGAGGGATGGCCAAAGAAGAGTAGGACCCGGACAGAGGACAGGAGAAGAGGAGTGGAGGGACAGACGAAGCAGCAAAGGGACGCCAGCAGCGGAGGACACCTTCAGCAGAGCATAACACCTGGAACGGCCACAGCAGAGGGAACCAGAGTGACGCCCGTCGCCCGCAGCAGCCAAGAAGACCGGAAGATGCCCGCAGCAGCTGAGGGGACTGGAGGAAGAACTGCAGAGCCGATCGGGACTGAAGAACCGCAGAGCCGACTGGACTGCCGATCAGGTAACGATCAGCACACATGGCTGAGAGGAGACACAGGGACGGGACAGGACACACAAGAGGTGGAGCATAGCGCAGTGGGGAGAGCAGCACAGCAATGGGCATGCAGAGCTGAGGAGGGAAACAGGAGTGGAGGAGCATAGCGGGGGGGGGGGGGGGGGGAAGGGGACAAAAGGCAGGATATTCCATAAGGCCTTATATGGGTAAAGTGGCCCCTTCACCGGAATGTCCCACTTGAGTAACATAAGGGGGCACCTGATGCATCACATCCCTCCCCTCCAATTAAATTGTCCCACTTAACTCCCCTCCCTCAATGTACAATTGTCCTTGCATTTTGCTTGACTCCACGCCCCTTCCTCTCTCTCTCCGATGCACAGAACGGTGAAGGCAAGCGGCACTCACCCATCTAGCTGACAGCGGCTCTGCTCAGCACCCAGGGGCATTCTTTTGGATTGTGTGATTAAAGGCCCGTTTCCGCTAGTGTGGTGCAAATTCGTTGCAAAAAAATTACGTGCATCACCACGTGATTTTGCATGCAAATTTTCATGCGAATTCGCATGCGTTTTCATGTCTGCGTTTTTAACCCTGTTAATGCCTGTGAGCTGCAAGGAGGAAGTTTGTAACTTCAGAAAGAGGTTTTTTCATAGAAATTTACATGTGAGGACTTCCTTCCTGTTTCTCCTTGTGGGTTTTGTGAAGGCGATTGAGTAGGTTGTGTTGTTTGGAGTGCTGAGAGAGAAGATGGTTTTTTTGCGACGTGGAAGAGGTTTTGCCTCTGTCAATGTTGAGTAACTTGATGTTCAGCATGCAGAGGATGCGGGGGAGGAGGAGTCAACCTCGGAGACGTCCACCACCGCTTTTGGGTACATCCTCTTGTTGTGGAGAGGCCTCGGAAAGGGCAGTTTACTGTCCTGTATGAGGATATCAGGAGTCACCCAGTCAAGTCTTCGACTACATCCGGATGTCTACAACATCGTAAGTATTTTCCTAATAACCATGTGTTTACAATGGTAATAAAGTATGTATTTCTGCCGTCATTCCGGAGGAGAGACTGTTGGTGACTCTCAGGTGAGATGGTCATTTGAGATATGTTCTCCATGTAGGCCATGTTATTTTAATTAGTACAATGCCTTGTAATACGTTACGTTACTGATTTACAATTAAATATAATAACCAATATGGCCACTGTGGCCCCACATTTTAGTAGTCTTTCACATAAAGTAATGTACAAACCACACTGACAACAATTTAACATGCTTAAGATTACTTACAAGTATTTCTTGCATAAACATTGCAAAGTGCAAATGTGTATTTGTAAACAAAAATCGGGTCTACAAAAAATAAAGTGGTCCTACATGGACATAACAAAGTGCAATAGTTTTATAAATTCAAAAATAATGTACTAGCCAGTACTACAGTCTTACAACTGACTGTTAAATACTAAATAAAGTTTGCTAACAATGTATCACCACCAAATGTTAAATACCTGCTCTTGATGCCATACTGCACTTTCACTTCACACCTGTTCTGGTGCAGTGACTACTGGCATTGTGAACCACACTACAGCATGCTGTTGTCCCACACGGATAAGTACACAATGTCTGGAGCCACAGCAACAAAACAGGTGTGCAGTGAAAATGCAGCACGGCAGCAGATGAGCCAAGTAACATTTGGGGGCCATTCTACACACACAGTAGACTGAACATAATGTTAACAAGTACAGTCAACGGACTGCTGAATACAGATCAATGTTCAAGGACCGTTATCAACCCCAAATGTGCAATGCCTTCCATTGATGCCATACTGCACTTTCTCTGCACACTTGTGATGCAGTGACCGCGGGCAACCTGACCTGCAGCTACAGCAACAAAACAGGTGTGCAGTGAAAAAGCAGTAGGTCACCAGAAGAGGCAAGTTACATTTGGGGGTTGATCTACACGTCATTTTTTACTCAGTTGCATTGTAGTCAAACAAGAATCTTGTCATTGACATATCTGCTCTATGTGGAGCAGAAGGTTCTGGTCGCCTTTCTAATGAGTGGTAGGAACGGGTTTCAACGTGGCTACCTTGATTACCAGTATAATTTTGAGGCACCTCAGGCACAGATCGAGAAGTAGTAGGTATGTCTCTTTGGAGTCGTCCCATTGTATGCACCTGTGAGGGAGGCAAGGGAGTATATGGTTCTGATTGTTGTCTCCACAACTGCTGTGATGCAGAACTCTGAACCCCCATAGTGTTTTGAGAACTCCAACCCTCTGGGTAGTTCCCTTGGTTATTACCCTGACGTTTTTGCCTGGTTTTTGCTTGATATTTAAAAGCAACCTGAATCATTTCAATATGACCCTTTCACAACACGCTTTTTCGTTCTAAAATTCGCAATTGAAAACGGCCGTGATATGAGTTATCGCGGTTTAGTGAATCAAGCCCTATGTGTGTGCCAGAGTGTGTATCCACAGTGTGTGTGTGTGTGTGTGTGTGTGTGTGTATGTGTGCGCCAGTGTGTGTGTGTGTGTGTGTGTGTGTGTGTGTGTGTATGTGTAGTGTGTGTGTGTGCCTGTGTGTAGTGTGTGTATCCATAGTGTGCCAGAGTGTGTCTGTGTACAGTATGTGTGTGCCAGAGTGTGTAGCCACAATGTGTGTTATTTGTGTGCCAGAGTGTGTGTCCACTGTGTGTGTGTGTGTTTGTGTGTGTGTGTGTGTGTGTGTGTGTGTTTTAAAGGCATGCTTTCTGGGGAAGGGGGGTTGTTGTTGGGGGAGAGGGTATTGCCCAGGCCAGGGGCTGCTTGGGGGAAGGGGGTAGGCCATAAGAGGTACACTTTATGGGGATAGGGGGTGACCTGGGGGTGTGGCCTATGCTGAGGGGCGGGATTTAGGGCACCAGAAATTCTGTTCCTATAGGCTCCTAAACTGTAAATCCATTCCTGCTCCTGGCTATTTAATGTAGGGGGGGCCCGGGTCCAAAGTCTGCATCGGGGCCCCGAGGTTTGTAGCTACGCCACTGCCCAGCCCTGTAAATTGCCCAGGATAGCAAAGCGCCCAGCCCTGCAAAGCTCCCAGGCCAGCAGGCCCACTAAGCTCTTATTTTACTTTATTTTTTAAATATATATATATATACATATATATATATATATATATATATATATACATATATATATATATATATATATATATATATATATATACATACAGTATATATATATACACAGGGGAAGGGTGCTGGGGAAGGTGGGCACATGTGCCCATACATCAGACGATTATGGGCAGATTCAAAACTCTCTCTGATTGAAAGTGATCGGAGAGAGATCTGTCAGCTGCCCACACACCCCAGGCTGGGTCCCACCCGATTTTACCATGAAATCTATTGTCGGCGGACTGTTCCACGGTGTATAAATGTACATGTGTGCGTTTATACATTACCTATCCTCTATTGCGGTGCCCGTCCATCTTACGAATCCAATACTCTTCCATAGCCCCGTACATGCTGCAGGCATGGTGTGTGTGTGATATCGCATGCGTGCTATACGTATATCAATACAGGAAAGGAGAGCCGCCACTTAAAAAATTGGTTGTGCTACTCGATAAGGAGGAGCCAGCAGCAAAAACACTTCATAGCAAACAACAATTCAAATGACGCTGCTGTCTCATGCACTTACAAAATTTTCTTTAATGGTTGCCTTAGCTGCATGTCTGTAACAACACACAATAAAATAGAAAAAAAAACGAGAGCCCAATATGGTGTAGTATGTTAAAGACAATTGGTAACAGGTTTAGTGAGAGAATTTATACTCACAAACATGGGGTACCATTCAGGCAACCACTCAATAGGCAGGTGAGGAAATTAGGCCTGTCCTCACTCAGGATTAAGAAGTCGCTCTCTGTAGTAAAGAAACAAGAAAGGGGGTAGCACTCCCCTCCACCAGAGTGGACACAGAGTATTTGTATGTAGAACAGAGGCGCCAGCAGGATAAAAGTCAATAACATTTTTAAAAATTGCTTGGAGGAAGTGGTGGTCTTGCCTCCCAAAAGCAGACTGAGTCGCTACACCTCCTATTGCCAAAATTCTGTTTTGTCACCACGTTTATTGCCTGATGAAGCGGGCTGGGCCTGCGAAATGCGTTGCACTGTTTTTGGGGTACCGTATAATAAATGTATTGATTTATATGAAGACAGGATCGCGTGCCTGCTTTTAGGAGGCAAGCACACCACTTCCTCCAAGCAATTTTTAAAAATGTTATTGACTTTTATCCTGCTGCCGCCTCTGTTCTACATACAAGTAACATCACACAATGTCGTTTAAAAACCAACATACAATTAAAAACATATCTACCAGGCCAGGAATGCTTGCTCTATCTATATGGTACCAAAACAAAAGTTTGCTTTCCTAAAACAGAAAGAATTTGCGATAATTCAGGTTGGAGTGAGCTTGAGATGTCTCCCAGAGCAACACTGCTGAATATATGCAAATTAACCATTGTACCCTTAGAAGCTAAACACACCTCCAGAACCGCTGGATTGCAATGATGTGTCAGCTTGTTAATTTGTACAGAGCCATAATAATCCAACATGCATACAGACTGTTTCGGACTGTTTGATCCTCATCAGTGCATGACATGGATTAATTTGGCTCTATGGAGTAGGGCTTGTGAATCCGAGAGGCACAGACTAACCAGCAAGCTCATGGTGACCCAGAACTCATTGGAGTGTGTAAGGGACTACAATGGTCCTAAAAGCCCCCTTACTAAGATGTTAAGAAAAACAAAAGTTTGCTTTCCTAAAACAGAAAGAATTTGCGATAATTCAGGTTGGAGTGAGCTTGAGATGTCTCCCAGAGCAACACTGCTGAATATAGGGGTCACCATGAGCTTGCTGGTTAGTCTGTGCCTCTCGGATTCACAAGCCCTACTCCATAGAGCCAAATTAATCCATGCCATGCACTGATGAGGATCAAACAGTCCGAAACAGTCTGTATGCATGTTGGATTATTATGGCTCTGTACAAATTAACAAGCTGACACATCATTGCAATCCAGCGGTTCTGGAGGTGTGTTTAGCTTCTAAGGGTACAATGGTTAATTTGCATATATTCAGCAGTGTTGCTCTGGGAGACATCTCAAGCTCACTCCAACCTGAATTATCGCAAATTCTTTCTGTTTTAGGAAAGCAAACTTTTGTTTTTCTTAACATCTTAGTAAGGGGGCTTTTAGGACCATTGTAGTCCCTTACACACTCCAATGAGTTCTGGGTCACCATGAGCTTGCTGGTTAGTCTGTGCTATATGGTACCAGGCTTGGTCATCAGCGAGGTGTAATCGCCCAGCCTAAGCCTATTGCAAAAAACACCAAGCACAACTCAGGTCTAATAGGTCCTCCACCACCACCAGTACACCACACACGCTGTGATAATTGTTAGCCAATCTTGTCTCAATTCTTGGATCAATTCTCAGTGCCCAGCAATAGCCATGAACTTCCTTAAGGTGATTTCAGCATGCTGCATAATTGTCCACTGACCCTGCTTGAAGGAATTGGGGACCCCTAGAGATTACTACTTGCTAAACTGGATGCATATAGCGGTTGTACAACCATCTATACTTGCAATCCGGTTGGTGAGCTCCAGCTCACAGAACCTTCCTTCCACCACAGTGCACTGGGTAACGCTGGATCAGTAGAGCGCTGCTGCGCTTACAATCACTTTGGCCGGAATCAAGCTGCAGGGCTGCCGAGATTACAGTTCCCTTCCGGATAGAGAGAGATGGCTCAGCATGCTGGTATTCAGCGTGGAGGGTCCAGCGCGAGCACTCCTGTGGTAGCCACGCCTACCGATGCATTTCTCCCCGCCCGTAGGGCTCAAGGTAATGAGTGGCAACTGTTCCAGCTACTCTTCCTCTTGTATCTTAGTGTCCCAATCCCACTCCCACTTTCACTTCAGCTGGCTTGTTCAAAACAATGCGCCCTCATAGAGCTTGCAAGTGGGGTGATCAGTCACTGCTCAAAGGGATCACTCACTCTTAGATTTTTCAATCTTTGCTCAGATCTTCATTATACAATTTCCAGGCAGTATTTAAAGGAGAATGGCTGCAAAACACACACTGTGAAAGTCATGACTTTTTATTGCATATTGACAATGAGAGAATTACTCACATCATAAAAAATGAACCAGATTTAAATCTGTGTTGAGTCCTCTTGGGGTCAGTGTGCCCAGACGATAAATCCAAGTCTGTTCAATTTAATAGAGTTCTTTTTCTATGTCACCTCCCCTGAAATGGACATGTTGCTTAATAATGCCTTTAAATGTCAGGCCATCGGGTTTTCCATCATGGTAATCCATGAAGTGCTTCCCCAGAGGGCTGTCTAGGTCCCCATTCCTAATATTGCCAACGTGGTCCCCAATTCGCTTACTCAAACGATTTATTGTCTTTCCTATACAGTGGGTTGCAAAAGTATTCGGCCCCCTTAAAGTTTTCCACATTTTGTCACATTACTGCCACAAACATGCATCAATTTTATTGGAATTCCACGTGAAAGACCAATACAAAGTGGTGTACACGTGAGAAGTGGATCGAAAATCATACATCATTCCAAACATTTTTACAAATAAATAACTGCAAAGTGGGGTGTGCATAATTATTCGGCCCCCTGAGTCAATACTTTGTAGAACCACCTTTTGCTACAATTACAGCTGCCAGTCTTTTAGGGTATGTCTCTACCAGCTTTGCACATCCAGAGACTGAAATCCTTGCCCATTCTTCTTTGCAAAACAGCTCCAGCTCAGTCAGATTAGATGGACAGCGTTTGTGAACAGCAGTTTTCAGATCTTGCCACAGATTCTCGATTGTATTTAGATCTGGACTTTGACTGGGCCACTCTAATATATAGATATGTTTTGTTTTAAACCATTCCATTGTTGCCCTGGCTTTATGTTTAGGGTCATTGTCCTGCTGGAAGCTGACCCTCCACCCCAGTCTCAAGTCTTTTGCAGTCTCCAAGAGGTTTTCTTCCAAGTTCGCCCTGTATTTGGCTCCATTCATCTTCCCATCAACTCTGACCAGCTTCCCTGTCCCTGCTGAAGAGATGCACCCCCCGAGCATGATGCTGCCACCACCATATTTGACAGTGGGGATGGTGTGTTCAGAGTGATGTGCAGTGTTAGTTTTCCGCCACACCTAGCGTTTTGCATTTTGGCCAAAAAGTTTAATTTTGGTCTCATCTGACCAGAGCACCTTCTTCCACATGTTTGCTGTATCCCCACATGGCTTGTGGCAAACTGCAAACGGGACTTCTTATGCTTTCTGTTAACAATGCCTTTCTTCTTGCCACTCTTCCATAAAGGCCAACTTTGTACAGTGCATGACTAATAGTTGTCCTATGGACAGAGTCTCCCACCTGAGCCGTAGATCTCTGCAGCTCGTCCAGAGTCACCATGGGCCTCTTGACTGCATTTCTGATCAGCGCTCTCCTTGTTCGGCCTGTGAGTTTAGGTGGATGGCCTTTTCTTGGTAGGTTTACAGTTGTGCCATACTCCTTCCATTTATGAATGATCGCTTGAACAGTGCTCCGTGGGATGTTCAAGGCTTTGGAAATCTTTTTGTAGCCTAAGCCTGCTTTAAATTTCACAATAACTTGATCCCTGACCTGTCTTGTGTGTTCTTTGGACTTCACAGTGTTGTTGCTCCCAATATTCTCTTAGACAACCTCTGAGGCCCTCACAGAGCAGCTGTATTTGTACTGACATTAGATTACACACAGGTGAACTCTATTTAGTCATTAGCACTCATCAGGCAATGTCTATAGGCAACTGACTGCACTCGGGGGCCGAATAATTATGCACACACCACTTTGCAGTTATTTATTTGTAAAAAATGTTTGGAATCATGTATGATTTTCGTTCCACTTCTCATGTGTACACCACTTTGTGTTGGTGTTTCATGTGGAATTACAATAAAATTGATTCATGTTTGTGGCAGTAATATGACAAAATGTGGAAAACTTCAAGGGGGCCAAATACTTTTGCAACCCACTGTATATAATAAATTGCAGGGGCACTTTATTGCATTTATAACGCGTGTTGAGTTACAATTTATATTCTCTTTAATTTCAAACATTTTTGTGCCGTCATAGTTTGTGAAGGTCTTACTTCTATCGACCTTCTCGTCTCGGATATCTATCCACCATGTTGCAGATTGCACAGAGTTGTATTCGGATCTCACCAAATGATCTTTTAGATTTTTAGCCCTTCGGGCTGTCATAAACGGTCTTTCTCCAACACACTGTTTTATCTTATCGTCTAACATCAGTACATGCCAGTGTCTTTGAAGAATTCTTTGTAAATCATACCAATATGGGCCATAGCCCGATACAAATCTTATCACTTCTTTCTTATCATTGTTTACATTGTGTGAGTGGGACTCGCTTTTCCCAGTCAGCAGGAGCTCCCTATCTCTATCATTGAGCTTGTTGGCAGCTTCCTCTACTATCTGTGTCGGGTAACCCCGCTCCTTGAACCTATTCTTGAACTCACTGGCTTCTCGATGATATCCACTGCTTTTTGAACAATTTCGTTTTATCCTTGTAAATTGTCCATTTGGAATTGCTTTCTTTTGAGTAGGGAGGTGATAGCTTGAATAATGAAGTAATGTATTGCCTGCTGTTGACTTACGGTACGTACATGTTGCTAGCCTCCCATCCTCCTTTTTGACTAATAAGTCCAAGAAAGACAGTGCATATTTGTCCCATTGATGTGTCAATCTAATATTTTTGGTATTACCTTGTAACATCTCCACAAAAAATGACAATTGTTCCTCAGTTCCCCGCCAGACCAGGAGCACGTCGTCTATGAACCTCAGCCAGGGTGCAACATATTTCCGGAAGAGTTCCAATTGGTAGACGGCCTGCCGCTCCCACAGCCCTAGATGGAGACAGGCGTACGCTGGGGCACAGGACGCACCCAAGAACCTGCCATCAAAAGAGAAACAATTATAGCTCAGTACAAGCTCAAGGGCCTCACAAATGAACTGGTTATGCAGTTTTGCTTGTGGAAAATGTTCATTTAAGAAAGAAGCAACTGCTGCTATTCCAATTTCATTTGGAATTGAAGTATAGAGTGACTCCACATCTATACTAACGATTAAATCGTTCTCAAGTATCTCAACTGTATTCAAAATCTGCAGAGTGTCGCCAGTGTCCCTCACATATGATGGTAATGTTTCAACCATACCTTTCAGCTTGAGATCTAGATATATCCCGAGTTTTTCCAGAGGACCCTCATTGTGTGTGATATCGCATGCGTACTGCATGCTATACGCCGACATTGTGCATGGGGCTAATGGAAGAGCAGTGGATTCTGAAGAAGGATGAGCACCGGACAGGTAATGTATAAACAGAGCTGAGGGGGGAAACAGGAGTGAAGGTGTATAAATACACAGTGTATAAATACACTGGGGAAACAGCACCGGGGTTTCGTCGCTCGTCCCAATATTGCTTACAGTTACCTCCAAAGGATGTAAGAAACCACTCCCATTTTTAGGTCACATCCCAAAGCCCATATTTTTACATCTAAACATGCCAACCCTAATTGGAGAAGGGAAACCAAGGGGAGCACAGGTCTATAGGAGGTAGGATAGTATGGGGACTGTGGAGAACACAGCATGGGGGACCAAAGGTCTGGGCAAGGGTGGGACTGGTGAAGAAAAGGATGGGGGGCAAAGGAGCACATGGGAACTCTGAACAGGAACTGTATAAGATTGAACAGACCTGGATCTATCGTCTAGGGACTCTGTCTCCAAGAGGGCTTAACATTGATTTGAACCTGGTGTACTTTCTATGATTTTACTGAGTGATTTGCATAAAGTATGCTCACTAAAGTGTTTACCCCTCAAGCCCTTGTGCTTATCGATAACTTTGAGAGGAAAAGTGTATACTAATGCTGCTGATGAGTCTGAACTTATAAATGCATAGACTGTATGTGCTCACGCTTGCTTCAGGCCCCCCTTTTACAAATATATGAGAAATATAGCCAGCAGTTCCTGCTGGAAGTGGTGTGGGCGTGGAGCTGAGATGCTAAGATACAAAGGAGGAGGAATAGAAGCATCTGCCACTCAACACCTTGAGAAAGCCCTGTGGGCGGAGTGAAATGCGTCGGTGGGCGTGGCTACTGTGGTAGTGCTCGCACAGGAGACCCTCATGAAATGCTGAACACACTGAGCCAGCTCCTTGCATGTAGCTGAGAATGGCTGTGAATACGACCATGAAGCCTGTACAGATGGGAGAGATGCACAGCACAGCAGCATAAGAGGACTTTGACACCCACTGCACTGTGGTAAACTGAGGGCCCTGTGAGCTGGAGCTCACCAATGAAAGTGTGCAAGTATCATTGGTTGTTTTCATCCAGGATGCAACTGTTTGTGAAGTTCCACTAAGCAATCCAGTGACCCCTAGTTTTAAACTGTCAGCCTGTGGAAATGCTTGTCTGCATTAGCTCTTACATCCCCCATAAGGAAGTTTAAGGCTTATCTTTACTGTAGTAATCAGTCCATCGCTCTGCAAAGGAGAGACATTGGCATTAGATCACAGTGTGTGTGGTGTTCAGGTGGTGGTTGAGGACCATATTGATCTAATAGCTTGGTGTTTTTTGCAGCAGGCGATCACACCTTGCATTATTTTAGATCAGGTCCCTGTATTGTTAAACGAGCATATCCTGGCCAGGTATATATGTTTTTATTTGTTTGTCATTTTTAATCATTTTCAAGTGACAACATGCAGCTACGGCTATTATTAAAGTGACTTTTGTATGTGCATTGAGACGGCAGTCTTATTCAAAAGAAAATTGGGAACTCTGAACAAAGGGGAACACAAGAAAAAGTGGAGTGAAATATGCCAACATAGGGTGGGGAAATTCAAGAGCCAGGGGAACACAGGTCTTTGTGGTACACAGTGCAGAGGAACAAAGGACCATAGGGTGGGGTGCCCTGTAAGAATCTATACGTTGGTTGCTATTGGCAACAACACTACACTACACCTTTGTTCGGCACCATATCACAGGAAGTGTGATAACTCAACTCTCATCACAGCAACAGCAAAGGAGATAGAACTGCTTAGGCGTCCTCAAAGTTTAGGAGTTTATTCAGTGAACAGATATACAGATGCTTATCTCTACACATTGTTACATCTTAGCAAAGCAATTGTTCTGTAGTAAGTCCTCTTTGCGTTACAGCTCTTGGTTCCATTGCATGGCAACCAGGTTTTTTCTTATGTTCCATCTATACTTGTTACATCTATACTACCTGGCCCATAGGCCTATATACAGCATATAGTTAGATAAGATGGCAATACATTACAAAGAGATTAAAGGGTGGAAGGCATCAGCCAGACATCAGAAGAAGCAGCAGTAGTCAGAAGTGGCTCTCTGGAGCCCGTCGGCTGCTTTAATACAGACCACTAAAGAGTTAACACTAGATTTACCAAAGCTGTGCAGATCTGCGTAAATTCCCTGGAGCTCACACCTAGTAGCACCCCTGCTGAGTTTTTAACATGCTATCAACTCCATTGTTCTCTTTCTTTTGTTCTGAAAACACGCACATTTCCATTTGTTTACTTGAGCTAAATCACCTTGGATCTGAGTTACTCTATTTGCCCACCTCCCATCCCCCACAACCAGAGAATTCTGTCCTTTGTGTGAGCACAGTATGAGTACAAGGTAATGCATAGTCAGTCACTGGATGGGAGTCTGCTAAGGTTTGTCATTGCCATAATACATATGATATTTATACTGTATAAACCCATGACGGACAATTTCTTTACTTCACTGTCACTGTCGCACAGACTGCTGCAGCGCAAAACAATGCTATTGGGCACGGTGAATAAAGTCTGGTGTGAACTTCCTCAGCTTGCAAAAGACACTGCACAGCGAGAGGTATTATTATTATTTATTGTATTTATAAAGCGCCAACATATTACGCAGCGCTGGACATTAATTTAGGTTACAGACAATATTTAGGGGTGACATACAGCAATAAGACAATACAGGAATACATGCAAACCAGATCACGCAGCACAGTATGAGTACAAGGTAATGCTTAGTCACTGGATGGGAGCATGGAGATTAGGCAAGTTAGGTTCACTCAAATGCATAGCATGGGTTCACAGTAATGGAGGTGCATGATCAGGTAGGACACAAAAGGAGGAGGACCCTGCCCAAAGGCTTACAATCTAGAGGGAGAGGTAGGGACACGAGAGGTAGGGGACCAGAGTTCAACTGTGGGTTTAGAGCAATTGTGAGGGGTGGTAGGTCAGAGTGAAAAGGTGAGTTTTGAGGGCCTTCTTGAAGGTGTCGAAGGAGGGGGCTGCCCTAATGGGTGGAGGTAGGGAGTTCCATAGTGTTGGAGCGGCTCTTGAGAAGTCCTGGAGGCATGCATGGGACTGGGTGAGGCGGGGGACGGTCAGGCAAAGTTCATTGGAGGAGCGGAGTGAGCGGCTTGGTGTGTATCGATAACGTTTATAGATATTGGTTTCGTGCAAAAATTCTCGTTTGCGCGCGAAAACGTTATTGTTTCACGTGAAAATTCACGATCGCGCAAAACCAAAAATTCTGTTTTATTTTTCAGTGTTTCAAACTTTACAGAGTTTACAGCGCTTGCAGACCCAGTGTCCATCATCCCTGCATTTGGCACAGGTGAATTTTTGACATGTTGCACAGGTAAACCTGCTGCGATTCCTGCTGCAGCTCTCTTGCACCTGGCACTGTGTTGTCTGTATAGTCCCTGGCACAGCAGCTGCAACAGCTTCAGCAGCCCGCCTTTGTGCCAATATTTCCTTGTGCTGCATGAATCGGCAACGGAGTTCCTTAGCTAGAAGACTCAGAAACAATCTTCTTTTGCCTGTCCACCCTGTACATGCCTTGTACAAAATGTAGGCATTCACCGCCGCCAGGTCCAGCATATTGTAAAAAACTGCTACTGGCCAACTGCGTGTTGCTGCTCTTACGGAATACATCCGTGCCATTTGGTCCAACACGTCTACACCACACTGTAAAAGCAGAGAGAGAGAGACATGAGTATATGTGCTTTTTTTCTATAGGCCTGTATAGTACACATCAGAAAACATTGTAGCACTGGCAGGGGCGTTCCTTGGGTCCTTGGAGATCGGGGGCACCTGTGCGGTCCCCTCCCCCCCCCCGGCCACCGCAGCTGTCTCCGCTGCCAGACAACCAGCAGCGTCAGACCTCGATCAGCCGGCGACCAGTTAGAGTGGGAGCTAGAACCTACCTAGCGGACAACGCTGATATGCGTTAGTTAGGTAGTGAGTGACAGCAGGGACCCCCGTTAGGTAGTGAGTAACAGCAGGGACCCCCGTTAGATAGTGAGTGACAGCAGGGACCCCAGGTTAGATAGTGAGTGACAGGGACCCCCGTTAGGTAGTGAGTGACAGGGACCCCCGTTAGGTAGTGAGTGACAGGCGCCCCCTCACCTCGCAGCCAGCAGCGTCAGACCTCGATCAGCGGGCGACCTGACCAGTTAGAGCGGGCGCCAGGTGCAAATATGCGGAAGTGATGTCACTTCCGCATATCAGCGGTGTCCGCTAAGTAGGTATACGCACATACAATTTTGATTGGTCAATCACTGACCAATTTTACCACCCCCATGCAGTAAGTGGGCCAACAGACAATGAATTTGATGAACAGAGCTAAAATTGGCTAATCAAACTAATCAAAATTGTATGTGTGTACAAGTTAGGTAGTGACAGCAGGGTCCCCCAGTTAGGTAGTGAGTGACAGCAGGGACCCCTGTTAGATAGTGAGTGACAGGGACCCCAGGTTAGATAGTGAGTGACAGGGACCCCTGTTAGGTAGTGAATGACAGGCGCCCCCTCACCTCGCAGCCAGCAGCGACCTGACCAGTTAGAGTGGGCGCCGGGCGCAAATATGCAGAAGTGATGTCGCTGTAACTGGTCGGGCACCCCTGGAAATAGATTGGGGGCACCCCAGAAAATTTTGAGGGCATGGGCCCCCCAAAATAGCGCTAGCGACGCCACTGAGCACTAGTGTAAAATTCAGTGCAGTTTCTAGGCTAAAATGCACCCAGGGCGAGGGTGTAAAAATTGCGCCCCCCCCCCCAAAGCAAGGTATGGGTGCCTGCAGTATAGGTTAGCCAGGTCTAGTTGCACTTAGTATAGATTCCCCCAGTATAGGTAGCCCAGAATAGGTACCCCAGTATAGGTAGCCAGCTATAAGTCCCCCAGTATAGGTAGCCAGGCATAGGTGAGCCAGTATAGTTGCCTCCGGTATAGGTTAGCCAGGTAGGTGCCTCCAGTATATGTAGCCAGTATAGTTGCCCCCAGTATAGGTTAGATAGGCAGGCGCCCCCGGTATAAGTTAGATAGGTAGGTGCCCCCAGTACAGGTTAGCTAGGTGGGTGCCTCTAATATAGGTAGCCAGAATAGTTGCCCCCAGCATAGGTTAGATAGGTAGATGCCCCCAGTATAGGTTAGATAGGTAGATGCCCCCAGTATAGGTTAGTTAGGTAGGTGCCTCCAATATAGGTAGCCATTATAGTTGTCACCTGTATAGGCTAGCTAGGTAGGTAGGTAGGTGCCCCAATACAGGTTAGATAAGTTAATGTTCCCACTATAGGTTAGATAGGTAGCTGCCTCCCAGTATAGGTTAGATAAGTAGGTGCCCCCCAGTATAGGTTAAATAGGTAGGTGCCCCCCAGTATAGGTTAGATTAGGTAGCTGCCCCCCAGGTTAGATAGGTAGGTGCCCCCCAGGTTAGATAGGTAGGTGCCCCCCAGGATAGGTTAGATAGGTAGCTGCCCCAGTATAGGTTAGGTAGGTGCCCCCCATGATGGAGGGGGGAGCCGCAGCCGTGGGGAGGGCAGCCCAACCTCTCCCTTCCATTTCTCTCCCCAGCCGCCCTCTGTGCTCCCCCCTCAGACTGCAAAGCAATGGGCAGGGAAGCGCTATACAAAACTACTCACCTCCCTGGTTCCAATCGCTACTCACTCGCCGCCAGTCTCCTCTCTGCATAGACGCTGATACACACGCAGCTTCCTGTGTGTGTATCAGCGTCTACTCTGTGCAGAGAGGAGACTGGCGGCGAGAGAGCAGCGATTGGAACCAGGGAGGTGAGTCGTTTTGTATAGCGCTTCCCTGCCCATTGCTTTGCAGTCCGAGGGGGGAGCACGGAGGGCGGCCTGGGAGAGGAAGAGAGGGAGAGGTCGGGCTGCCCTCCCCGCGGCTGCGGCTCCCCCCTCCATCACAGCGCCCCCCCCCTCCCAACAGCGCTCAGGGCGCCCGCACGGCCCTATACACGGCCATGGTAAAATTATACACACATTCACATACCTTCATGTGGTTATAGTCTGTTATCGTGTTGGGTTTCCTCTTTCTGCCATCACCGATCGTCACGTCTTGGTGCATGGAACTTAGAACACACACAGTCTTGTTTTTTTTAGGTGCATAAATTGTCAAGGAGACACTGCCACTTCTAAGCACTGAAGTGGAGAATACCTCTCGCTGTGCAGTGTCTTTTGCAAGCTGAGGAAGTTCACGCCGGACTTTATTCACCGTGCCCAATAGCGTTGTTTTGCGCTGCAGCAGTCTGTGCGACAGTGTCAGTGAAGTAAAGAAATTGTTCGTTGTGACATTTCTCCCATCATCCAAAAATGGCTCCATCAGATTCATGACCACGTTCTCTGCCAGCCTCTCTCCCTTCTGAAGACTGGGGTCCTTTCCCAATTAAGGAGATGCATTGCAGACATATTTGGTCTCCAAATCCGTGGCCATCCAGAACTTGATCCCAAATTTGTCTGGCTTGGTTGCGATGTACTGTGTGAATGGACAACAAACCTTGGTAGGGAACAGTTGTTCATCTATGGTCATGTGTTCTCCTGGAGTGAAACTCTCAGCACAGTTCTTCTTGAAGCGTGTCCAGATGTCGGAGATTGCAGCAAATTTGTCTGTTTTCACCTGTTCTTCTCGCGTGTCCTTGTCATCAAATCGAAGGTTTTGCATAATTGAAATGAATCTATTTCGGGGCATTGTCTCTTTGATTACTGGCACCAGAAAGTTTTCTGACCAGCAATCCACAATGGCACCAACAGGACACATGATTGCTCTTACAAACAGAATTGAAATAAATGCCATCAGTTCATGAATTGCCAAATTCCAGTCCGGCTCTGTTCTGTGGGCTTGATGGACCGTACACTCCATGATGGTCTGCAGCATTCCAATGTTTAACAGGCAAAGGAAGCTTTGGAGCACGCTTGTAATTTTACGCTGTTGGAAGATAAACAAATAGAGACTGGTAAATTCACATGAACCTCACTCTAAATGGGTTTATATAAACATCATATGTACTATGTCTATGACAAACCTTAGCAGACTTTGTGGGTCCAGCTTGCGCAGTGAAGCAGGAGTGATTTGCTACTGCACTGGGCACTCCAAAGTCCTTCTCTACCCACACAGTGCCATCTTTTGCTGTCTGGCTCAGACAGGGCTTCCCAGTACCACGGTGCATCTTCCGTGGAGGCATGTTGGGTTCTTCTTCTTCTGTCTCCTTTTCAGATTCTTCTGAGGAGGTATCAGTGGCCTGCTGGACAAATGAAATCTCCTCCATCAGAGTCTGCTTCGTCCATTTCCTGAAGCCAGGCCAAAGCCTGTTGCATGGAGAGGTTCTTCCTGCTTGGCAGTGATACGCAGGCCATCCTGATGTGTGTTCTTAGAAATGCGAAGAAGAAATAATTCTTCCACCTGCATCGGTCTGCTTTTATGCACAGCACTGTGTCATGCTACTCCCTTACATACACTGCTACAATGGATGGACAGGACAGCATCACACATTTTGGCCACCTCTACAGCATTCATATGTTGTGAAAAGCC
Organism: Hyperolius riggenbachi; assembly: GCF_040937935.1. Lineage (NCBI taxonomy): Eukaryota > Metazoa > Chordata > Amphibia > Anura > Hyperoliidae > Hyperolius > Hyperolius riggenbachi. The sequence continues at coordinate 348,777,360 of NC_090649.1, read as the reverse complement.
AGCCTAATTGCATTACAGTATCTGCCATACTGCCATCAATGCCATGGCAATGGAATGCCTCAGTCTGTCATCATTTGTCATGTCAATGGAACACTGCCAAAAGTGCCAATTGGCCTCTGATTGCATTTTGCTGCATGAATCGGCAACAGAGTTCTGTGTCTGCGTGGGTTTCCTCCGGGCACTCCAGTTTCCTCCAACATCCCAAAAACATACAGATAAGTTAATTGGCTTCCCCATAAAATTGGCCCTAGATGACGATACATACACTACATGATACATACATAGACATACTGTATGATTATGACAGGGACTAGATTTTGAGCCCCTCTAAGGGACAGTTAGTGACGAGGCAATATACTCTGTACAGTGCTGCGTAATATGTTGGCGCTATATAAATACTTAAATAAAATCTGCCCCTGCCTTTCCACACATACTGCTCTCACTCATGCAACACCCAATATCTGCTACAGGCAACCCTACCCCCACCTCTACTTCACATCAGACACTTTGTCTACACTTCAGAGTCCTCTACACTTCACACTATTTGTGTACAAACATACATTGGAGACTGAAGTGTTAGCAAGTTTTCATTGTATTCATGTCACTGTATCAGCAACTTTTCATTCTGTTTTCACACAATTGTTTATAAAAGACTTGTGTTTCCATATATTGTGAATGTGTGTCTGTAATATTTGCAGGTCAGTGAATGTGGGGGATATTTTGTATAGATACGGCAGGCATGTCTGAAGGTTTCCAAGTCTCATACAGCTACTTTGTGTAAAGAAATGGAAATGTGGAGGCCTTACAGGTAATGGGTGGTTTGCACAACAATAGATTGAAGATAATCAACCCTGAAGACCTGTGAACATCTCAGCAGGGGTGAATAACACCTCTAGCCTTGCAACAGAAAATAGAAAACTCGGTAATTCTAGTGTTAAATGTGACATCATCTGAGCAGGGACGTATCAATAACTCATCGCCTGCTATTGGCTGATAAAACCTCGTGATATAATGACAGGCACGGTCTTTACTGCGCATGCCCGAACTATCACCTAGTTCTCTAGTTCTAAGAAGAATTTTAATGTACTGGACTCTTGTTTTCCTTCACGAAATATGCAAACACTCGATGTTTACAGAAAAGACTGCCTCAATGTCTGCCCATCGGGCCTAGATAAACTCTTTAACCTTGGCTAGTTTTGTGTAAGACACAAAACCATGTTCCAGTGTTTCTAAAACCTGCAAATCAAGTCCTTTAGCTAAACTCAGTTAAAGTAACTGAGGCCTACAAATTCAATCATATAATACTTAAATTCTAACAATCGCCCCTGAAAAGGCTTGATCTGCATATCCCTTCTACTAGTTCAGACAGCACCCATGAGCCTGTTTTTGTTATGTTTCACCGCTCCATGCTCGTTTCCAAACACACTCTCTCTGCTCTAGGTGAACGCCCCTGGGAGGGAGAGCAAGACCTCTTGTCTCTCTGGGAATGTCTTTCTTCTAAGCCCTCATCCCATTCTCCGCTCAGCATTCTCGTCACAGGCGTATCCCTTACATAACCCACTTGACCATGGAAAAGTGAAACTTGTTTGTACCCAAAGCGACGGAGCAGTGCTAGGGGTCTTCTAGAAAACCACCTTTATACAATCAGCTCCATCCCCATAAGTACTGCTGAAAGCTAGACACCTCACCTTGTATATTGCTTAGCTTGGAAATATTGGCTTATGAGATTGTTTATCTGACACCAATCTCTTAACCATGTTAATTTGTTTGCGTAATTTCACACACAAACTCACCTGTGTAACGATGCCAAAGATTGTCATCCCCATCATTACGACCAGTGCGTGTAGAAAGAAATTTTGAACTGCAGAGGCCCAGTCCGAATGTCCCTGGGACAACGCCAGAAACCTTCTCCAGCAGGTCAGACTGGAACTCACCTGATTATATTTGTGTTCAACCTCTTTAAGATCCCCTTGATCATGGTGAAATATCACCTCTTAGTGTTCTGTTTGTTTAACTGTTGTAACAAAGTGTGGTCTTGTGTTAAAACCTGTACCCATTTATCCAATGGTGTTTTATCTTTCAGGATGTGCACTTCCTGTGGAGCTTTGAACTTTAAAGTTCTCTTAACAATTTGAGGAATAACGTAGTCAAACCTTGATGACTTGATCCATATGGGATCTCCGCTCACACAATAAGATCCCCTTGGAAGATCAACCTTGTCGGAACAATTATGAAAATGCACCATGAATGTGCCAGTAGATATCATGTTTAAAAAACAAACTTTTCCTTCAGCCACCGGAAATATTGGTTTGGCTTCAGGATGGATCTTTTGAATGGCAGCTGCGCATTCTGTGTTATTGAGCCAGCATGCTTCCTCACTAAATCTGACTTGCCTCGGCAAACACAGGTACTTCTCTGAGAATTGCCAGTATAACGACAAGTCTACTTGTTTCACCTCCTCGTCTAGCACCAAAAAATGTTGACCTCTCAGATCATGGTGTAAGACATGTGTGGTAGAAACAGGTGTCCCCAGTGATACTACTGGAAAAACTACCTGGGTTTTTCCATCGGTAGGAACTAAGGAAGTAGCGGTGCATAAAAAATTGTCGCACCCTTTCCACCTGTTCACCCAGACATCTCGGTGCCTCTATGCAAAAGATCCTTCCCCAGGAAAATCGATAAATCTCTCCTTGTCAAGTCTCAGTTGTAAAGGAGTTTTACCTTCTGATAAGGATTGAGCCATTATCTTAAAATCCGCTGTTAACTCGGTCTGCATAGACAGGCATGCTGTTTCCCATGCAGTACCCCTAGCATAGTTACATAGTTATTTGGGTTGAAAAAAGACATATGTCCATCGAGTTCAACCAGAGAACAAAGTACAACACCAGCCCGCCCCCTCACATACCCCTGTTGATCCAGAGGAAGGCGAAAAACCGTTACAAGGCATGGTCCAATTAGCCGCAAAAGGGAAAAAATTCCTTCCCGACTCCAGGTGGCAATCAGATAAAATCCCTGGATCAACATCATTGGGCATTACCTAGTAATTGTAGCCATTGATGTCTTTCAACTCAAGGAAAGCATCTAAGCCCCCTTTAAATGCAGGTATAGAATTTGCCATAACTACATCCTTTGGCATTGCATTCCACATCTTAATCACTCTTACTGATCCAAGTTTATCAACTGTATCCCATTTTTTTTGTATGGTGCTAGACCAGGCATGGGCAAACATGGCCCTCCAGCTGTTAAGGACCTACAAGTCCCACAATGCATTGCAGGAGTCTGACAGCCACAGTCATGACTCAGAAAGGCAAATGCATTGTGGGACTTGTAGTTCCGTAACAGCTGGAGGGCCGAGTTTGCCCATGCCTGTGCTAGACCATTGGTACGACCAACAAGCATGACTTTACATTTTTCAACATTGAATTTCATCTGCCATTTATAGCCATACTATCCAGATCCTGTTGCAATATGTCCCTATCTTCCTGAGAGTTGATGATTCTGCACAATTTTGTATCATCTGCAAAAATAGCAACATTGTTACTACTGCATCTACTAGGTCATTAATAAATAAATTGAAGAGCACTGGACCAAGTACAGACCCCTGTGGGACCCCACTGCTAACAGTCACCCATTTGGAGTATGATCCATTGACCACAACTCTTTGTTTTCTGTCCATTAGCCAGTTCCCTATCCATGCACACAGACTCTTCCCCAGTCCTTGCATCCTCAACTTTTGCACCAGACTTTTGTGTGGAACTGTGTCGAAGGCCTTTGCAAAATCCAAGTATATCACATCTACAGCATTCCCAATATCCACATTAGCGTTCACTACCTCATAAAAGCTAAGAATGTGTAACGCTTGGCGGTGTATCCTCTACAGTCAGCGCGCAATGCACACTCTGACGTAAAGGAAACACACACACAAGATGAAAGCAAGGCATAAAACTATAAATCTCAGGGTATAGTGCGAACGCACAGGTGGAGGAGAGGACTGACTCCAGCAGGAAATGTGGCGCACAGAGCAGGCATAGCTCCGAGCAACCACAATGACACTTAACAAAGTTTGCTCAGCGCAAAAGCAGCGCTGAGCGTTCTTAACCAGAACTTAGAGAGAAAAGGACAGACCGACAGAATGCACGCTTGCTAATCTAGTCACTCCTCAGTGACAGCAAGCATTCACAAACAGGACAGACTGGAACGAGGCAGCCACTCACGACCGCAGAGATGGCTTACCTCGTAAGAACAGGACTGAAAGGATTCGCTACTCCTCCGTAAGAGATGGCACAATCCACAAGGCAAGACAAAGGCAGAGCAAGAAGCAGGTACAGGAAATACACAAATATATACATTAATCCGCGTCGCAATATGGAAAATAACAAATGCGCTAGTATGCGTATATATTGGCAATGAACCAATATATGACGCAAGACTAGCAAAATAACAAATCTAACTAAGATACGAATATACTGGCGAACCAATATATATGCACGTATCAGGAACTAACTACGGTCCCGAAGGACACACATAAACAAGGACTGAGACAAACGGAATGAACGCTTGCTAATCCAGTCACTCCTCAGTGACAGCAAGCGTTCATAAGTAGACAAACAGACAGGAGTGAGACAGTCAATAGCATCCGCAGCTATATGACTAACCTCCAGGAACAGGACTGGAAGGATTTACTGCTCCTCCGCAAGAGCCAGTGCAATCCACAGGAGAAACACGAGAACCAGGAACAGAGGCCCAGGAGTAACAGCTTAGACAGACTGAGACTGAAACTATGACGGGCGGGGAGCACAGCAGGAAGCAATACTGAGGTCATCAAATGGGAGTGGCCATGCAAATTCCTACACAGGTGAATGGTAATCAGTCACAAGCTGACAGCAGGAAAAGGCAGACAAAACTATGCAACCGGCATGAAAGAAATTGCAGCTCAGCTGCAACAGGCAATGTTTGAATTCACAAGAGCATCTCAAGATGCCATGAACTGCAGAGCTATTGCAGATGGAATCAACACTTAATGTGAGTGCAAGCAAAGCTATGCAAGCAAATGCATGTAAAGAAATCAGAACTGCTTGGCTGCAGTACAACTGCAGCCAGCAGTACATGCTGCAAAAGCGATCATGACAGTACCCCCCTCCTTTAAAGGCGGATTCCAGATGCCTTCCAAGACTGACATTCCCAGTAAAGCAATCTGACTGATGATTCATGAAGGCCAGAATAGCCCAACAAAACAGAATTCTAGAATTGGTCAAACCAAGACAGAAACAGTCAGACGCAGAACCCCTAAGGCCATGCCCATCAGTACAACAAGTTTCAGTATAACACCCGTCAGACCCGTGATCTCCAGAGCAACGCCCACCGAAACCCCTGGTGTGATACCTATAGTCCCCAAGGCAATGTGCAAAGATCCTGAACCCTTCAGAGCCATGCTGTAACGAGTGGCAGGGACGCCGTTTCTTCCGTCCCCGCCGCTCTCTCGGCTTCCCCGCGCGCTGGCCTCTCGCCCGGCCAGCATCACGGTATTTACGCCTCCAGGAGGCGAGTCAGCTGACCGGCAGGTCAGCTGACGTCACAGGGAGCGCTCCTCGTCTGATTGGCCGGCTGGCGGGGGCATGACTCAAGGCTCCCCTGCCGGCATAAAGACAGCGAGCGGTCAGTAGCTCGCTGCTGTTGTCGTGAATACTAGTGTGTTAGCGCTCAGACCATAGACTAGATCCCAGGTGTTGATGCCAAGGACTTCACACCTAGACTAGGATATTGATTGTGTTGTATTGATTATATGTTTGACCTTTGCTCGTTCCTGACTATTCTCTCGCTCTCTGATTCTGTACTTCCGCCAATCTGATACTGTTGCCGAACCTTGCCTGACCTTTGACTCTCAGCCTGCTTTCTGATTCTGTACTTCAACCATCTGATTCTGTTGCTGACTCTCCGCCTGCCTCTCACTCCGATTTCTGCTTACCGATTTTGTATCTTATCTGCCTGTGTGTTGCCGACCTTTTTCTGCCTGACACTCCTACTCACCAGTGGGCCGATTGCCACTGGTGAGTTTACTCCTGAGGTCCTCAGCTGATCTCTCCCGCCTGGGAGGTTAGTATGGGAATCTTCAGAGTACTACTGTGTGCACCAATCACTCCACACACGTACAATAAAGTTGGTATCTTTATCGCTCTTCTCACTATATCTGTATTATTGGTGATTCTGCAGATCACCTAATAATCAGATATAGTATCTGTATTATTGGTGATACTGCAGATCACCAGTACTCAGATCCTAGTTGCTACACACCGTTACACATGCCCACTGGAACTGTCCTTTCCAAAACACTCATTGACGAACCAGTCCAAAGTACCAAGGCAAGATTCCTCAGAGATCTCCCAGAACACTTTGAAGTTCCAAAGAGACTCTAAGCGATTGGAACATCCCTGAAGGTCACATGGTGATCTATCGAGACCCCCAATAGAACTCAGAGAAATTCCCAGGCCAGATTCACGTGAACTACTGTCTCGATCAGAGTTTTCAGGAATCAGAATGTATCAGGACATGTGGCACTACCGACACCATCTGGACACGGCACCACCAGGGGAACAATAGAGAACACTAACACACAGGGCACTTCTGGGCAACCTGACTCACGGAGCACATCTGGGCACACTGGCACAAGAGCAACTTCAGGGCACGCTGGGGAACCGTGGACCTCTGAAACTGTCACAGCCAGCCAAGACCAGAACAGGGCAAGGAACCATCATGACCAGCAGTCTCAACTACTGGATTTTCACAAAGTGACTCAGAATCAGACTCAAAAGTCACTGACTCAACTAGGACTAATGATGAAACACTTTCTGAGGCACCAACAGGACAAGACAATTTTTCAGGTATATACAGGGCCTCTGTGACTTCTTCTGGGCTAAACAGAGATTCTTCATTGAGTATACTCGACTGGAGCTCCATATGAGCTGCCAAACAGGTAGGTATTTCAGCAATGCCCTCTGAAGTGGGCAACACTTCTGAGGAACTCGAGAGGCAGGAAAGGTACCCTGTAACCTCTGCCACACTGGACAGAGAATCAGTATTCTCCATGATACAAGGCAAGACCTCAGGAGAATACATGAAACAAGACTGAATCTCTGTTAAATTCTCCAGTGGGTCCGAACTATCCATGTTACAGGGCAGGATTTCTGAGACATTCAGGGGACAGGGCTGGAGTTTCATGGGTGTCTCTGCAACAGACAGGGACTGAACTTTATCAACACAGGATAACACCACAGAAGTGTTTGCTGAAGCGGGCAATGATTCTTTGGTTTCTGTTTCATTGAACAAAGAATCATGTGTACTGGTTGGCTAGACTAGACTGTATTTCTAAAACAGCTGATAAACAGGTGAGTATTACTGCAATACCAACAGAAATCAGCAGGACTTCTGAGTCCTCTGCTGAGAAATTTGTGCAGGGCAAGGCTAAAGAAGTATCTGTAGCTTCAGTCTAACTGGAAAGCAAGACTGAGTTATCCATGGTACAGGGTAAAATAACAGAAACATCAACTGGACAAGACAAGGATTCAGAAACTTTGTTTTTGCTCGAAAGAAACACTGAGTTATCCATGGTACAGGGCGAAATTACAGGAACATTTACTGGACAAGACAAGGACTCAGGAGCTTCAATTTCACATAGCAGGAGCTCTGAATCATTCACTGAATCAGCCAAAAATGCTGAAGCAGGTGGATCAAAATGCCAAATCTGTGAATCTGGAGTCAAATTCAATTGTGAAACCGGAAAACTCAGAGACAGGGGCTCTGAGGTCACCAGACTGGATTGCTGAGCCTCAGGGACTGAAGAACTGGAACAGTCCCCAACTGACAGTGTGCTTTCACTATTATCAACCAATTGAAGCACATGTAGTTCATTCAAAATCATTTTCCACATACAAATCAACGATATCACAAAATCATATACACACACATCAGTTTTTATTAAAATATAAGCAGACTCAATGCATGCATTTAATACGGCTTCACTCTTAGCAATGTAATAATCACAAAACAATTTTGGATCACATTCCAATTCACAGACCAGAGCTTCAATCTCCCATTTCTCAAATGGGAGCTCCCATACACACTTGACAAAGGTTGAGCATTCATAGTGAGCACAGTTTGCAGGTGGAGCTGGGACAGGAACATGGATAGATTTATTTAGCAGTAGATTGGCAGATTTCTTAACAAGATAAAATTGTCTAGGGATTTTCATCATCACAGGATCATAAATGGAACGTCTCAACCCACTGCTGAGAAACAAAAGTCTGGTTGCCATGGGTAACGGTTTTCACAGACTTAGACTTCTCACATGCTGTTGCTATGGGTAACGGAACTATGGGCTGGGAAACCTTTTTAGATATTTTCCGTTTAGCTCTATTCAAAGTTTTAGGCTTAGCAGCTTTTGGTGACTTTTTCAGGTGAAGAAAAACTGTCAATGCAACCACCTGCTTGCTGACTGTTTTTGCACCATGATCTCTGTACACCACAATCTTCTCCGGCAGCGCTACTAAGTAGCAGCAGGTACCTAGTGGAACTAGTGGAGAGAGATGCCACAAGGTACAGCAGCTTCCATCCATCCGCAATGGTGGAACATTAGAATGGCATATGGACCAGTCATGGGTAGGGCCAAATTAATTCAGCAGCTGTGGGATAGAAAATCCATCCATGTGAAATCAACATAGCATAACACCTTTTACATATATAAAAATGTGCACTCACGTGTGTTGTCTTGGATAAAAGGCACTTCAGTGAACCAACAGCGGGGTCAGTATAAGTGTCCGGCCCAGTCTCGTCTCAGCATGGAATCGGCGTCCCGGTCCCTCTCTGCAACTCCCGTATGGCCGCGCTCCGCTCCCGTACACTGGTGTTCACTTCAAATCCACCGGTGAATTCCTAACTTGGTGACGTCAAACGTACTGAATGTGGCTCCGCCCAACGCGTCTCAATCAGACTCATCAGGGGCTATATCATCAAATAATAATAGCCCTGCAGCGCTGGGTCCCCGGTTCGAATCTCAGCCAGGGCACTATCTGCAAGGAGTTTGTATGTTCTCCCTGTGTCCGCGTGGGTTTCCTCCGGCATTCCAGTTTCCTCCCACATCCCAAAAACATACAGATTGTGATGGCTGTCAGATAGTGACGCCTACCTGACAGTCTGACAGAGTCCTGGGTGCCGCGAATGCGTGTGGCACCAAAGGAGTCGAGATAGTCTGAAACTAGCCGAGGTCAAACCGGGAATCAGATGTCTGACAGGCCAGTGGGTGAGACAGAAGGATACTCGATAAGCAAGCAAAAGGTCAGCAACAGAGATCAGATGTGCAGCGGTACCAGAGGGTCAGACAATGGCGTAAACGGTAAGACAGGCAAAGAGTCGGCAACAAGGATCAGATAGGCAAAGGTACAAGGCGTGAGACTAGAAGCAGAGTAGATAAACAGGCAATGGGTCAAACACAGAGTAATCACAAGGTAATAATACACAGAATAGTAAGACTAATCTAATGTACAAAATCACTGGGGTCCTGCCAGTTCAAATGTACCACGGATCTGACTACGGGTCTGGGGCTTAACAGAGAACTGTCAGCTACAACAGACACCAGAGCACTGACAGCTCAAGGAATGTATAGGCAGCTCTGGGTCTGTAGCCCTGCCTCCTGAACAGGTGATCAATCAGGAGTAACTAGGGCGGAGATGTGTCAGCTGATTGCTGGTCAGCTGACACACTTCCTAAGTCTATAAGGCCTCTCACTTGCTGCGCGCATGTGTTTGAAAATGCCAGCATTACTAGCCTCCTCGAGAGGGCCTCGTGCAGAGGAAACCCGATCACGCCTGGGGGCTGCAGAAGCAACAGACTCGCACCGCTGAATGGGAGCGACGCTCGTGCTACTGGAGGCAGCAGAGGTAAGACTGCGATTCATGACACAGATAAGTTAATTGGCTTCTCCTAAAATTGGCCCTGCGATTCATGACATTACCCCCTCCTTGAGGGGTGGACTCCGGACACACCCTAGCAGGTTTATCGGGATAATTAGCGTGGAATTCTCGTGTTAAGTCATCAGCGTGGACTTGACGAGCTGGAACCCAGGACCTCTCTTCTGGACCATATCCTTTCCAATGTATCAAATATTGCAAAGAATTGCGTACCTTCCGAGAATCGAGATTTTTTTCTACCTCATACTCCGGTTCTCCATCTACTAGAATAGGTGGAGGTGTATCGGAGACAATGTTAACCACAGGTTTCAACAGAGACACATGGAAGGATTTAACCCCTTTCATAGAGGTCGGGAGAGAAACACGATAAACCACATCATTGAGTTTCTCGGAGATCGGGTATGGTCCAATGCACTTTTGTCCTAGTTTAGGTGAGGGTTGTCGCAAAGAGATGTTGCAAGTAGAGACCCACACTAGGTCACCAGGAAGAAACTCAAATTCAGGCCTACGGTGACGATCAGCCTGGATTTTTTGAGTCTTAACTGATTCTTCCAGATTTTTGTTCACACGTGACCATACTGCCTGAACTAAGGGATACCTATTCTTAACCGTGATGTTGTTTAAACACCTGTAATCAATGCACGGGCATAAGCTTCCATCTTTCTTCTGTATGAAAAAGAACCCTGCTCTGGCCGGGGAGGAGGAAGAGTGTATGAACCCCTTTTTAAGGTTATCTCTAATATACTCCGAGATAGCAGCTTTTTCTGGGCCCGACAGATTATATAAACATTCTCTAGGTGGCATAGTACCTGGCCTGAGTTCAATGGGACAGTCAAATGGCCTATGAGGTGGTAACTTATCAGCGGACTGGGGAGAGAAAATATCGGCAAACTGAGAATATGGGGAAGGTAACCCCTTAAGGTCAATACTAACAGCATTCAGAGAGATTCTCTTAATACAGTTATCATGACAATAGGCTGACCAAGAGATAAGTTGACAACAAGAAAACAAGAGTGCACCGCTGGTGCAATAACTTTTTTACTTAAAATTGACACGCTGGTAAAAGTTACACTTACAGTGTATAGATGATAAGAGCGCCTGTGAGGCCTGCCGTCTTTCCTCTCCTCTATCCCGCGCTTGGCCAGAGCGACGGGATCCGATGGAACTGGCGTGGGAGTCGGAGGCGGTGGGCGGAGCCAGGACGCTGAGGATGCCGTCTGACGTCACAACGTTTCGGCGTAGACCACGCCTTCATCAGGTGACGTCACGGCGAGGGCGGCAATACTTTATACCAACGTTTGTGGGTGTGTTTGGTGACTAGACAGTCTCTTATTGGCTGTCATAGATTATAATCCTGGAAACTTTATTTAACATTAACCTATTTTGGTTCCTGGACATAGTTTCTACGTCCAGGAACCATGCGCGATACCGCGCGCTCCGGCGGCCGATCGTGCACGTGCACTCCCGGCCGCGGATTCGGTAGCCAAGGAATAAATGTATTGGGCTATGGTGCCCGATCACTGATTCCTCTCCCCCGCTGAAAAAGCGACAGCTTCTCTCGGAAGCTGTGCTTTTTCTGGCTGTCTCCTTCCCGATGCGTCACTCTAAGCGCGTGCTACGCTTAGAGTGATGTCATGTAAACAACCTGAAAAAAAAAATTAAAAAAAATTAACACACATTTACATTATAAATCTATTGTTTACCTCCCACCCTCCCAAAACTACTCAAATAAAATGTTTACTATTTAAAAAAAAACCATTACAATAAAAAAAACAAAAAAACATGTAAATATTTACCTAAGGGTCTAAACTTTTTAAATATCAATGTAAAGATGAAATATTTCTATATTTTTTTTTATTTTAAACTTGTAAATAGTGATAGATGCAAAATGGAAAAAATGCACCTTTATTTCCAAATAAAATATTGTCGCCATACATTGTGATAGGGACATAATTTTAACGGTGTAACAACCGGGACATATGGGCAAATACAATACGTGAGTTTTAATTATGGAGGCATGTATTATTTTAAAACTATAATGGCTGAAAACTGCGAAATAATGAATTTTTCCATTTTTTTCTTATTCTTCCTGTTAAAATGCATTTACAGTAAAGTGGCTCTTAGCAAAATGTACCCCCCAAAGAAAGCCTATTTGGTGGCGGAAAAAACAAGATATAGATCAGTGCGTTGTGATAAGTAGTGATAAAGTTATAGGCTAATGAATGGGAGGTGAACATTTCTCACGTGAAAACGACGGAACGTGAATGGGTTTAAAGGGACACTTAAGTCAAACAAAAAAAATGAGTTTTACTCACCTGGGGCTTCCAATAGCCCCCTGCAGCTGTCCGGTGCCCTCGCCGTCTCCCTCCAATCCTCCTGGCCCCGCCGGCAGCCACTTCCTGTTTCGGTGACAGGAGCTGACAGGCTGGGGATGCGAGTGATTCTTCACGTTCCCAGACACATTAGCACCCTCTATGCTGCTATATGGTATATGATATATGCTATAGCAGCATAGATGGCGCTATTGTGGCCAGGAATGCGAAGAATCACTCGTGTCCCCATCCTGTCAGCTCCTGTCACCGAAACAGGAAGTGGCTGCCGGTGGGGCCAGGAGGATCGGAGGGAGACGGCGAGGGCACTGGACAGCTGCAGGGAGCTATTGGAAGCCCAAGGTGAGTAAAACTCATTTTTTGTGTTTGACTTAAGTGTCCCTTTAAGAAGGTTAAAAACAAATGTATAAATGTAAATTCAATTTAAAACAATGGGCCGAGACAAAGGAACTGTCTCCAGCGGCCCAGGATAAAACTGTATACACAAATAAAAAGAACTTTCTCTCATCTTTAGAAAATGCACCGATGGAATAGCGTGAGCCATCCCATCCGTGCAAAGGGATGTCCATACAGTGAGGTAACACTGTATGCTGGGAGTGGTACTGTTCTAGTGGAAAATGCTTTGAATTACACAAAAATTATAAATAATTAAAAAAGTTATCATAGTGTGCGCCATGACTATCCAAACTGGCGGAACGGGCTGTGGCCATAAATTTAACTACTTGTCGACCGCCCACAGCCCATGGGCGGCGGCAAAGTGGATGCCTTAAGGACCGCAATACGCCTGACGGCGGCGGGTCCTTAAGGCGTGTCCGGGGAGCGATCGCGTCATCTATGACGCGCGCTCCCCGCGGCGAAAGGTCCCGCCCACCTTGCCCGATACCCCGCCGGCCAATTAGCAGCGCCGGCGGGGTTTAAAATTACGATCTGGCCAATAGAAATGTATAATACACTTTGTTTACATGACAAAGTGTATTATACAGGCTGCCTCCTCCTCCTCTGCACGCAGCTTCGCACGGATCGTCCGCGGAGGAGGCAGCCCTGTACTGAGCAGTACACAACAGGTTTATATACCCACAGACCCCCCGATCGCCCACCCCAGCTCTCAGGACCCCCCCTGACCACCCCAGCACAGCAATAGTTGCACCCAAGCACCCCCTAATAAACCCATCAATCACCCCCTGCCACTATCTGCCGACGCTATATTGTAGGTTAGGTCCCTAACTGCCCCCTAGGGTCCCTTGATCACCCCCCCTACCCTCAGATCCCCCCAGACCCCCACCCCTGTATACTGTATACATCTGCCTCACCCACTGACCACCTGTCTATCACCTGTCTGTCACTTGTCTATCACCCCTTGTCACCACCTTGGGGGCACCTGATCACCCACCCAGCCCCCCAGATTGTCCTCAGACCCCCCCCCCCCCCCCGATAACCTCCCCAGTGCATTGTTTACATCTATTCTCCCCTGTAATCACTCACTGACCTCCCATCGGTCACCCCCTGTGTCTGCCACCCATCAGAGCAGGACCCAATCTGCCCCGTGCGGGCACCTAATCAACCCCCCTCACCCTCAGATCGCCCTCAGACCCCCCTCCCCCCCCCCCATCACCTTCCCAGTGCATTGTATTTGATTGTGCTGTCATTGTATTTGATTGTGCTGTCATTGTATTTGATTGTCCCGTAATTGTATTTGATTGTCCCGTGATTGGCCTGTGATTGTCCCGTGATTGGCCTGTGATTGTCCCGTGATTGGCCTGTGATTGTCCCGTGATTGGCCTGTGATTGTCCCGTGATTGTCCTGTGATTGGCCTGGGATTGGCCTGTGATTGTCCCGTGATTGGCCTGTGATTGTCCCGTGATTGGCCTGTGATTGTCCCGTGATTGGCCTGTGATTGTCCCGTGATTGGCCTGTGATTGGCTTTGATTGTCCCGTGATTGGCCTGTGATTGTTTCTGATTGCTTCTGATTTTTTTTCTGATCACTGCAATAACCACTGTACACTAGCTGTGCACTGTAAACATCAGTTTTGATTTTTTTTTTAATCAAAACTCAGTGATCACAGCTTTCTACCGCTCAAATACTCCCTTTCGCTAAGTAGGTGCTCTTTTTTCTGGGTAGTCTCAGAGGAATACCCCCTAAATTTAGCAGTCCACCATGGCAAGAAAGGGGTATTCCGATGATGAGGTTCTCAGGTACATGGCCCAGTCGGATGAGGACGATTGGGACGAACCATTCGACGAATCATCTGGGTCAGAGTTTGTACCTGAATTGAGCAGTGGCTCACTGACCGATAGTGATGACGAGGTTGAGGTCCTGGCTAGAGCCAGGCGTACCACACCCCATGTCGTTGGACCGCAGGTGGCGCAGGATCAGCCTCAAGGGCAGCAGAGTGGTGCTCGTGCTGGTCTGAGATTTCATGGTGGGGCAGGCACCAGCAGCACAGCATCTCCTGGACCTAGAACCAGTACTTCCGTACACCCTGGTGAAGTGGCGAGCACCAGCGTGGAAGTTGAAACTGGTTCGGTGGCACGTGTAGTAACACCCCAGTCGCAGCCATCAAGTAGACGGGCCCGTACTACCCCTAGTTTACCAGAGGTGCTGGCAAATCCAAATTGGCAATCCCCTGATACCGCCGCACCTGTACTTCCCCCTTTCACCGCCCAGTCTGGAGTCCAGGTGATGACAGATAATCTAGGATCGCCCCTAGACTTTTTTTTATCTGTTCATCACCCAGGATCTCTTAGACCTAGTCGTGGCAGAGACCAACCGTAAAGCCACACAATTTCTAACCGCCAATCCGAATGTCTTCCTTGCCCAGCCATTTCGGTGGAAACCAGTCCAAGTTTCCGAACTTAAAATTTTTTTGGGCCTTCTCTTACACATGGGACAAATCAAACAAAATGTGTTGCGGTCTTATTGGTCTACAGACCCATCACAACATGTTCCCTTGTACTCTGCTGCCATGTCCAGGACACGATTTGAGAACATCCTGCGCTTCCTGCACTTCAATGATGATGAAACCTGTCATGAAAGTGACCACCCTGCTTTTGACCGGCTCCACAAAATTCGGCCCCTCATAGACCACCTGTCATCAAAATTAGCAGATGCTTATACCCCTGAACAGCAAATCTGCATAGATGAGTCCCTCATACGTTTTACCGGGCGCCTTGGCATCAAACAGTACATCCCAAGCAAGCGCGCCCGGTATGGGGTGAAACTGTATAAGCTCTGTGAAAGGGCCACAGGCTATACATCTTATTTTAGGGTCTATGAGGGAAAAGACTCCAAATTGGAGCCGGTCGGATGCCCTGACTACCTGGGGAGCAGTGGAAAGGTTGTGTGGGACTTGGCGTCACCCTTGTTCCAGAAGGGGTACCATCTTTATGTGGGCAATTACTACTCAAGTGTGGACCTCTATCAGTACTTAAAGTTAAAAGGAATCCGATGCTGTGGCACCGTGCGGCATAACCGCCGGGGCTTTCCCCAACGGCTCATTACCACCAAACTTCAACGGGGGCAGAGGGCCGCATTGAGTGCTGACGACCTGCTCGTGGTGAAATGGAAGGACAAGAGGGACGTTTACTTTCTGTCCACCATTCACGCAGACACGACAGTCCAAATTCAACGGCGAACTGAGGTCATTGAAAAACCCCTTGTCGTCCACGAGTATAATACCAACAAGGGAGGGGTGGACTACAATGACCAGAGGTTAGCGCCCTATTTACTTTCCCGCAAAACAAGGCGCTGGTATAAAAAAGTGTCCTTTTATTTAATTCAATTGGCAGTTTACAACAGCTTTGTTCTCTACAGTAAGGCTGGGAGAACTGGATCGTTTCTACAATTTCAGAGACAGATCACTATGGAACTCCTGTATCCAGGAGGTGCCCGGGCCCAACCCCAAGATGCAACTAGCCGGCTGCATGGAAGGCATTACGCCTATCCGATTCCGAGTACCCCAGGTCACCGAATCCGAAGAAAACGTTGTCGTGTCTGCAGCAGGGCTGGAACAAGGCGTGACACCACTGTTTATTGTCCCCGCTGCCCTGACCAGCCTGGACTATGCCTAGGGGAGTGTTTTGAGAGGTACCATGAGCAGGTACACTATTAGAGAGTAGGGAACTACAGACACAGCGGTAGGCACACAAGGGTCTCTCAGTGCTATTTCACACTGCTGCGATGCGTTAGGGCAAAATGCCTAGCGAAAGTCACACTTTGCGGTCCCCCCCTACGCCGGAAGTGCTTGACTTAACGCTAGTGCATGCCTACGTTACTGCGTGGCTTCTGTGGCAATTTCAATCGGCCCGGAAGTCATGTTAGTCTATGGCGACGCAGTTCATTACTAGGCCGAATGCTACTCTTGTGGTATTCCCTGAAGGTCTGTTTTGGACGATACGGTGCGGCGGGCTCGACCCACCGGATATGTCAATATGAAGTGTGAAACCAAACATCTGGTTTTGAGACACAGGGCTTCCAGAAACCTCTCCTTTCACTTGGGACAAAATGCGTAATGTACTTCGCCACAACTCATGTCCCATGGGGGAGGAGAGGTTTGTCCTCGGGAGGTAAGTTAAAAAAAACAAAAAACAGGTAAGCAAAGAAGCTAATGTTTAGTTTGCAATGTTAAGGTTTTTATTAAAAAAGTTCAGTTTATTAATGCTAATGAAGTAATTGCTTTGCTGCTTGCCTGTTTTTTGTTTGTTTTTTTTGTTTTTTTTATCCTTTTTCCATCCAATAACCTTCCAGGTGGACCGAGCGAACGACTAACCAGCTGCAGCACTGATGGTGCATCCTGACAGAACATTGCGCGTCTGTCAGCTTACACATAAGTCGGTGCATGCAGCGCTGCAGGACGAGATTTCTCCTCCGCAGTCAAAAAGATACGTTTGCCGAGGCATATGGGCCGAGGAGTGGTGTTGGGGATTCATATGCTTTGGCAAACACTTTGTATCAAAAAAGAACTCTGGCAATGATTTGTTCATCCACATCGATCGGTGTGAATGGATAAATCAGGTTTGCCAGGGCATACGAGCTGGTGGGTTTGGATTTTTGGGGCGGCAGCTCCTATGTCCTGGCAGCCGCCTTCCCCTCCTTTTTGTATTGTTTTGTCTTTTTTCTTCTCTCTTTTTTCTATCCAGACCGACCAATCAGCTGCAGCACTGATGGTGCATGCTGACAGAACATTGCGCGTCTGTCAGCTTACACATAAGTCGGTGCATGCAGCGCTGCAGGACGAGATTTCTCCTCCGCAGTCAAAAAGATACGTTTGCCGAGGCATATGGGCCGAGGAGTGGTGTTGGGGATTCATATGCTTTGGCAAACACTTTGTATCAAAAAAGAACTCTGGCAATGATTTGTTCATCCACATCGATCGGTGTGAATGGATAAATCAGGTTTGCCAGGGCATACGAGCTGGTGGGTTTGGATTTTTGGGGCGGCAGCTCCTATGTCCTGGCAGCCGCCTTCCCCTCCTTTTTGTATTGTTTTGTCTTTTTTCTTCTCTCTTTTTTCTATCCAGACCGACCAATCAGCTGCAGCACTGATGGTGCATGCTGACAGAACATTGCGCGTCTGTCAGCTTACACATAAGTCGGTGCATGCAGCGCTGCAGGACGAGATTTCTCCTCCGCAGTCAAAAAGATACGTTTGCCGAGGCATATGGGCCGAGGAGTGGTGTTGGGGATTCATATGCTTTGGCAAACACTTTGTATCAAAAAAGAACTCTGGCAATGATTTGTTCATCCACATCGATCGGTGTGAATGGATAAATCAGGTTTGCCAGGGCATACCAGCTGGTGGGTTTGGATTTTTGGGGCGGCAGCTCCTATGTCCTGGCAGACGCTTTCCTCCTCTTTTTTTTTTTTTCAAAATTTTTTGGCAGATATTTTTTCATCCACATTGATTGATTGTTTGACGTTCATTTTTCCTTTCAGCCCACAGTGCATTACCCTTATGCCCAATATAAGGAGTATAGCAGAAACTCCTAATACTGGCCATACATGTAATGATTGCAGAGACCCTAAAATGCCAGGACAGACCCCACGAATGATGCCATTTTGGAAAGAGGACACCCAAAAGTATTCCGTGAGGTGTATGGTGAGTTCATAGAATGTTTTATTTTTTGTCACAAGTTAGCAGAAATTGTGGTTTTGTGTTTTTTTTTTTTCACAAAATGTCATTTTCCGCTAACTTGTGACAAAAAATAAAATTTTCTATGAACTCACCATGGCCCTCATGGAATACCTTAGCGTGTATTCTTTCCAAAATGGGGTCATTTGTGGGGTTTGTTAACTGTCCTGGCAAGTGGGCGGGGTGCTAAATTTTGAGCACCCCTGTAAAGCCTAAAGGTACTCATTGGACTCTGGGCCCCTTAGCGCAGTTAGGGTGCAAAAAAGTGCCACACATGTAGTATCGCCGTACTCGGGAGAAGTAGTACAATGTGTTTTGGGGTGTATTTTTACACATACCCATGCTGGGTGGGAGAAATACCTCTGTAAATGACAATCTTTTGATTTTTTTACACACAATTGTCCATTTACAGAGTTATTTCTCCCACCCAGCATGGGTATGTGTAAAAATACACCCCAAAACACATTGTACTACTTTTCCCGAGTACGGCGATACCACATGTGTGGCACTTTTTTGCACCCTAACTGCGCTAAAGGGCCCAAAGTCCAATGAGTACCTTTAGGATTTCACAGGTCATTTTGCAGAATTTGATTTCCAGACTACTCCTCATGGTTTAGGGCCCCTAAAATGCCAGGGCAGTATAGGAACCCCACAAATGACCCCATTTTAGAAAGAAGACACCCCAAGGTATTCCGTTAGGAGTATGGTGAGTTCATAGAAGTTTTTATTTTTTTGTCACAAGTTAGCGGAAATTGATTTTAATTGTTTTTTTCACAAAGTGTCATGTTCCGCTAACTTGTGACAAAAAATAAAATCTTCTATGAACTCACCATACTCCTAACAGAATACCTTGGGGTGTCTTCTTTCTAAAATGGGGTCATTTGTGGGGTTCCTATACTGCCCTGGCATTTTAGGGGCCCTAAACCGTGAGGAGTAGTCTGGAAATCAAATTCCGCAAAATGACCTGTGAAATCCTAAAGGTACTCATTGGACTTTGGGCCTCTTAGCGCAGTTAGGCTGCAAAAAAGTGCCACACATGTGGTATTGCCGTACTCAGGAGTAGTACAATGTGGTTTGAGGTGTATTTTTACACATACCCATGCTGGGTGGGAGAAATATCTCTGTAAATGACAATCTTTTGATTTTTTTTTTTTTTTTTTACACACAATTGTCCATTTACAGAGAGATTTCTCCCACCCAGCATGGGTATGTGTAAAAATACACCCCAAAACACATTATACTACTTCTCCTGAGTACGGCAATACCACATGTGTGGCACTTTTTTGCAGCCTAACTGCGCTAAGGGGTCCAAAGTCCAATGAGCACCTTTAAGCTTTACAGGGGTGCTTACAATTTAGCACCCCCCAAAATGTCAGGACAGTAAACACACCCCACAAATGACCCCATTTTGGAAAGTAGACCCTTCAAGGTATTCAGAGAGGGGCATGGTGAGTCCGTGGCAGATTTCATTTTTTTTTGTCGCAAGTTAGAAGAAATGGAAACTTTTTTTTTTTTTTTTTTTCTCACAAAGTGTCATTTACCTTGGGGTGTCTTCTTTCTAAAATGGGGTCATTTGTGGGGTTCCTATACTGCCCTGGCATTTTAGGGGCCCTAAACCGTGAGGAGTAGTCTGGAAATCAAATTCCGCAAAATGACCTGTGAAATCCTAAAGGTACTCATTGGACTTTGGGCCCTTTAGCGCAGTTAGGGTGCAAAAAAGTGCCACACATGTGGTATTGCCGTACTCGGGAGAAGTAGTATAATGTGTTTTGGGGTGTATTTTTACACATACCCATGCTGGGTGGGAGAAATAACTCTGTAAATGGACAATTGTGTGTAAAAAAAATGAAAACATTGTCATTTACAGAGATATTTCTCCCACCCAGCATGGGTATGTGTAAAAATACACCCCAAAACACATTATAATACTTCTACTGAGTATGGCAATACCACATGTGTGGCACTTTTTTGCAGCCTAACTGCGCTAAGGGGTCCAAAGTCCAATGAGCACCTTTAGGCTTTACAGGGGTGCTTACAATTTAGCACCCCCCAAAATGTCAGGACAGTAAACACACCCCACAAATGACCCCATTTTGGAAAGTAGACGCTTCAAGGTATTCAGAGAGGGGCATGGTGAGTCCGTGGCAGATTTCATTTTTTTTTGTCGCAAGTTAGCAGAAATGGAAACTTTTTTTTTTGTCACAAAGTGTCATTTTCCGCTTACTTGTGACAAAAAATAATATCTTCTATGAACTCACTATGCCTCTCAGTGAATACTTTGGGATGTCTTCTTTCCAAAATGGGGTCATTTGGGGGGTATTTATACTATCCTGGAATTCTAGCCCCTCATGAAACATAACAGGGGGTCAGAAAAGTCATAGATGCTTGAAAATGGGAAAATTCACTTTTTGCACCATAGTTTGTAAACGCTATAACTTTTACCCAAACCAATAAATATACACTGAATGGGTTTTTTTTTAATCAAAAACATGTTTGTCCACATTTTTCGCACTGCATGTATACAGAAATTTTACTTTATTTGAAAAATGTCAGCACAGAAAGTTAAAAAAATCATTTTTTTGCCAAAATTCATGTCTTTTTTGATGAATATAATAAAAAGTAAAAATTGCAGGAGCAATTAAATAGCACCAAAAGAAAGCTTTATTAGTGACAAGAAAAGGAGCCAAAATTCATTTAGGTGGTAGGTTGTATGAGCGAGCAATAAACCGTGAAAGCTGCAGTGGTCTGAATGGAAAAAAAGTGCCTGGTCCTTAAGGGGTAGAAAGACTGTGGTCCTCAAGTGGTTAAGGTGTCAGACAATCCAAATTCAGATGTCTGTCACCCGGTTAGTATTCTCGAGGAAGCTAATTGTGCGGGATCTATATGCTACCCTCACATGTCCCTATCCTAATTAGACTGGTATTTTGGCCAGTGTAACTATATGAGCTGCTGGTGCAGCAAATAGAGCATCATAATGGACTGTATCTACGTCGGTACTGCCCTGATCCTGATCATGGTATTGGTACAATTCAGGGGCCCTAAAGGGCACCAAATGAAGATGTTTCAGGGGCCATAGTTCAAAGGCCATGGCAGGATCAGAATAGGAGGGATTCAATCACTAATGCCGAACCAAGGACTGTAAAGGTCCAAGGATATGATTCTAGAACCCTCATTAAGCCACGAATACAGAACCAAGGACGGTGGGGGGGGCGGGGGGGCAGAGCCACGTGTGACTGTATGGGTGCGATATTTCAGTGGCCTATTTATCTATGTGTAAAGAAACTGTCATCAAAGGATGATAGACAGTCTTACAACAGACAGACAGTGACAGCCAAAAAAGGCTGGTGGTCAGAGGCTTGGGATGAGTGACCTGTTGTCAGCTCAACTTTTGATTGTGATGCGGCCATGGTGGTGGAACAAGGACCGCCACAGTGGACAACTTGGAGAATGTGGGTAGGAAAAAGGAAAGTTAAGGAAAAAGGGGGGAACGTGGAGAGGTTTGGGAGTAGGGGGGGCCCTGGGAGGTGGGATAGGTGGGAAAGGTGGATGGGGAGAGAAGGGAGGGGAAAAGGGGTAGGGGAGGGGAAGGAAGGAGGGGTGAAGGGATGGACAGGGATGCTGAACAAGGCAATGCAGTTGCTTCTCTATTTCCAGATGCTCATTGGAGAAGACTCCGTACTTCCAGATCTTCATTGAGTCCTTTAGGTGCCAGAGTGTTGAGTTTGAAGATCCAGAACGTTTCTTGTTCGCACAGTTTCTTAAAGTGTAAACCTCTAGATAGAGTGGATGGAATGCTTTCTAGGCCTATGATCTTGAGGCCAATAGGATCTGATTGATGGTATTTAGTGTAATGCCTAGGCACACTATGTTTCTCGGATTTTGCCAGTATGTTGCATTTGTGCTCCCCTAACCTTTTTCTGAGAGACCTAGTTGTTCTTCCAACATATAGTTTTTTGCAGGGACAGATCAATACATATACGACAAAGTCAGTGGCACAATTGATAAAATGTTTCAATTCAATTCACTTTATTGTCATTGTGTAACACAACGAAATTACTTTTCATGACAACCCCACGGTGCATATAGGGAACATAGTGATAGTAACAAGGAAGAGAAGAAATTATACACGTATGCCAGGTATTACAGATATTTAAACAATTTGTACACAATTATTTCAGAGAGGATTCAGAGTTCATCAAGTTTATGGTGGATGGGAAAAAGCTGTCTTTCAGTCTGTTTGTGTGTGTGCGGATTGATCTAAAACGTTTACCTGATGGAAGAAGCTCAAACAAGGCATTTCCAGGGTGAGTGTTGTCCTTGATAATGTTTTTGGCCCTTCTCACGCTGCGAGTATTATACAAAAATTCCAGTGATGGTAGTTCAGTGCAAATAATGGCTTCTGCTGTTTTAACAACTTGCTGCAGGGCTTCTCTAGTAGCCTTCGTGCAGCTGTTGTACCAGGCCGTCATGCAATTGGTCAGAACGCTTTCTATAGTGCATCTGTAGAAATTAACCAGCAGCTTCTGTGGGAGGTTAGCGCTCCTTAGTTTTCTCAGAAAGTAGAGGCGTTGTTGTGCTTTGCCAGTTAGAGCTAAAACATTGTCAGCCCAAGACAGGTTCTCTGCGATGGTGACTCCCAAAAATTTGAAGCTGGAAACTCTCTCTACAGCCTCTGCATTGATCATTAGTGGTAGGTGAGAGGTCTTTTTGGTGGTCCTAAAGTCCAGAATAATTTCTTTGGTCTTCTTTGTATTTAATAACAGGTTGTTAATGTCGCACCATGCAGTCAGGTTCCTAACTTCTTCTCTGTATGCAGCTTCCTCATTGTCTGATATAAGCCCAATGACAGTCGTATCATCTGCAAACTTAACAATTATGTTTGAGGTATGGATAGGTTGGCAGTCATGGGTGTAAAGTGCATAGAGGAGAGGGCTTAATACACTGCCCTGTGGCACGCCAGTGCTCAGGGTAAGGGGCGTACATCAAAAAAGGGCGTCGGGAAAAAAGGGCGCGTGGTGTAAACGATAAACAGTATTATCGTTTATAGAAATATTGTGTAGAATTTCGTTTACAAATAGCGTTTTAAGAATTTATAAATCACTAAATAATGTGTATGAGATCAGCAATTCGTAAAACGTTAATCTTCCCTGTTTGTAAAGTGAAACTTATATTTACGTTTATTAAAAACCCTCCCTGTACCTATCCCTAACCCCTAGACCCCCTGTTGGTGCCTAAACCTAAGACCCCCCAGTTGGTGCCTAAACCTAAGTCCCCCCTGTTGGTGCCTAAACCTAAGACCCCCCTGTTGGTGCCTAAACCTAAGACCCCCCTGTTGGTGCCTAAACCTAAGACCCCCCAGTTGGTGCCTAAACCTAAGACCCCCCTGTTGGTGCCTAAACCTAAGACCCCCTGTTGGTGCCTAAACCTAAGACCCCCCAGTTGGTGCCTAAACCTAAGACCCCCTGTTGGTGCCTAAACCTAAGACCCTCCCTGGTGATGCCTAAACCTAAGACCCCCTATGGATAATAATGAATAAATAAATAACATTAAATAACATAAATAACATTAATACATAAAAATGTAAATAAAAAAATGTAAATAATTTTTTGGGGTGGATAATAATGTTTTAGAAATGTTTTAGAAATAGTGATTTAGTATCTTTATAAACGTTATTCGTCACGGGCTCATTTTGTAAATTTAAATCATCACAAACATAGTTATAAATCCTTAAAAATCTCCGGGCGCCGTTTGTAAAACGTTAATAATCTCCGGAGCCCTTTTTTCCCTGTTCGGCGCCCATTAAACGATATTTATAATAGGAGTGAATGGGGCGCCCTTTTTGTCCACTTGTCTCATGTGCCCAAATCTACTGCTTCCGGGTAAGGGTGGAGGATGTCTGTTTTCCTAGTCTGACAGTTTGAGGGCGATTAGTAAGGAAGTCCAATAACCAAGTACATATGGAGGGAGCAAGACCTAGTGCATGGAGTTTGCTGGTCAGCTGGCTAGGTACAATGGTGTTAAATGCTGAGCTGTAGTCAACAAAGAGCATCCTAACATAGGAGTTGGGCTTTTTCAGGTGTGAGAGGGCAGCATGGAGAGCTACACAGATGGCATCCTCAGTCGATCTATTTGTTCGGTAAGCAAACTGGTGTTGATCTAGATTTGCTGGGATGGAGGCCTTGATGTGTGTGGCTATATGTGGGGTTCAAAGCACTTGGCGATGACAGTGGTTAGAGCAGTGGTGTTAATCCTCCTTCTGGGTGCTCAAATTGTTTTGTGCCATGCAGTATGAAGGAGCAGCACCCACAATGGGGGTTGCCGCACCTGAAGTTCCCCATGATATTAGATCTCAACCAGTGGCGTAGCATTGGGGATAGCAGCCATAGCGCTGCTACGGGGCCCCGCGGCAGCGCTACGTCACAGGGGGCCCGCAGCTGCCTGAGAGGACTTTTTTGTTTTTTTTTCCCGCTGGCCGTCCGGTCGGGCGGGGCCCCCCTCCCTCACCTTGGCGCCCCCCCTCCGCCTCACCTGGGGTCCCCCCTCCTTTAATCAGCGGCGAGAGAGCGGCCGGCATATACAGAGAGCTCCAGCGGGTGTAATCAGCCACTAGAGGTTCAGCTGCCTCCGGGCTACGGTGTCCCCACTGTATTGCTGCTCGCACCACTTCCTGGTTTATTGCGAGCAGCAATACAGTGGGGACACCGTAGCCCGGAGGCAGCTGAACCTCTAGAGGCTGATTACCCTGCCGGAGCTTCCTGTATATGCCGGCCGCTCTCTCGCCGCTGATGGAAGGAGGGGGGACCCCAGGTGAGGCAGAGGGGATAAGGGTCGGGCCCCTACCCCACTAACTACTCGGCTACCTCCCCTCCCACCCGGCTACCTAACTGCCCACTACCTCACTGCCCACCCGGCTACCTAACTGCCCACCCGGCTACCTAACTGCCCACTACCTAACTGAACACCCTCCCACCCGGCTACCTAACTGCCCACTACCTAACTGGCCACCCTCCCACCCGGCTACCTAACTGCCCACTACCTAACTGCCCACCCGGCTACCTAACTGCCCACCCGGCTACCTAACTGCCCACTACCTAACTGAACACCCTCCCACCCGGCTACCTAACTGCCCACTACCTAACTGGCCACCCTCCCACCCGGCTACCTAACAGCCCACTACCTAACTGCCCACCCGGCTACCTAACTGCCCACCCTCCCACCCGGCTACCTAACTGCCCACTCTCCCACCCGGCTACCTAACTGCCCACTACCTCACTGCCCACCCGGCTACCTAACTGCCCACCCGGCTACCTAACTGCCCACTACCTAACTGAACACCCTCCCACCCGGCTACCTAACTGCCCACTACCTAACTGGCCACCCTCCCACCCGGCTACCTAACTGCCCACTACCTCACTGCCCACCCGGCTACCTAACTGCCCACTACCTAACTGAACACCCTCCCACCCGGCTACCTAACAGCCCACTACCTAACTGCCCACCCGGCTACCTAACTGCCCACTACCTAACTGGCCACCCTCCCACCCGGCTACCTAACAGCCCACTACCTAACTGCCCACCCTCCCACCCGGCTACCTAACTGCCCACCCTCCCACCCGGCTACCTAACTGCCCACTCTCCCACCCGGCTACCTAACTGCCCACTACCTAACTGAACACCCTCCCACCCGGCTACCTAACTACCCACTACCTAACTGGCCACCCTCCCACCCGGCTACCTAACTGCCCACTACCTAACTGCCCACCCGGCTACCTAACTGCCCACCCGGCTACCTAACTGCCCACTACCTAACTGAACACCCTCCCACCCGGCTACCTAACTACCCACTACCTAACTGGCCACCCTCCCACCCGGCTACCTAACTGCCCGCTACCTAACTGCCCACCCGGCTACCTAACTACCCACCCGGCTACCTAACTGCCCACTACCTAACTGAACACCCTCCCACCCGGCTACCTAACTGCCTACTACCTAACTGGCCACCCTCCCACCCGGCTACCTAACAGCCCACTACCTAACTGCCCACCCGGCTACCTAACTGCCCACCCTCCCACCCGGCTACCTAACTGCCCACTCTCCCACCCGGCTACCTAACTGCCCACTACCTAACTGAACACCCTCCCACCCGGCTACCTAATTACCCACTACCTAACTGGCCACCCTCCCACCCGGCTAGCTAACAGCCCACTACCTAACTGCCCACTACCTAACAGCCCACCCTCCCACCCGGCTACCTAACAGCCCACCCTCCCACCCGGCTACCTAACAGCCCACTCTCCCACCCGGCTACCTAACAGCCCACTCTCCCACCCGGCTACCTAACAGCCCACTCTCCCACCCGGCTACCTAACAGCCCACTACCTAACTGCCCGCCCTCCCACCCGGCTAATTACTGCCCACCCTCTCGGCTACCTAACTGCCCACTACCTAACTGGCCACCCTCCCACCCGGCTACCTAACTGGCCACTCTCCCACCCGGCTACCTAATTGCCCACCCTCCCACCTGTTTACCTAATTGCCCACCCGGCTACCTAACTGCCCACTCTCCCACCCGGCAACCTAGCTGCCCACTACCTAACTGCCCACCCTCCCACCTGGCTACCTAACTGCCCACCCTCCCACCTGGCTACCTAACTGCCCACCCTCCCACCTGGCTACCTACCTGCCCACCCAGCTACCTAACTGCCCACCCTGCCACCCGGCTACCTAACTCCCCACCCGGCTACCTAACTGCCCACCGGTCTACCTATCTGCCTACCCTCCCACCCAGCTATCTAACTGCCTACCCAGTGCAGTGCCGCCTGCACCGCAAATAGTGTACCAGCCTGCCCAACCACCCTCCCTCCAGGTAATTAATGTTAGCCCACTATAGACCTAACTACATATACTGTATTTTGTGGGGAAATCTGGCGACAATCTGATTGCATTTTGTGGGGAAATCTGGCGACAATCTGATTGCATTTTGTGGGGAAATTTGGCGACAATCTGGTTGCATTTTGTGGGGAAATCTGCCGCCAATCTGGTTGCATTTTGTTGGGAAATCTGCCGACAATCTGGTTGCATATTGTAGGGAAATCTGCCTACAATCTGGTTGCATATTGTAGGGAAATCTGCCAAAAATCTGGTTGCATTTTGTGGGGAAATCTGCCGACAATCTGGTTGCATTTTGTGGGGAAATCTGCCGACAATCTGGTTGCATATTGTGGGGAAATCTGCCGACAATCTGGTTGCATTTTGTTGGGAAATCTGCCGACAATATGGTTGCATATTGTAGGGAAATCTGCAGAGAATCTGGTTGCATATTGTAGGGAAATCTGCCGACAATCTGGTTGCACTTTGTGGGGAAATCAGATTTCCCCACAAAATGTTTGGGTGGGAGGTCCAAGGTCCATGGGGTTGGAAGGTCGTTGGGGGGGGGGGGGGGGGGGCCCATAATTTTTTTTGCTATGGGGCCCAGTCATTTCTAGCTACGCCCCTGATCTCAACCATGTTTGGGGGGGTTCTTGCTTCCTATTACTTGGAGCTATCTGGTTCTTCAAAGAGCGTGCTTTCTTATGTAACACCCTCACAGGTTTGTGTAATGGTAATGTTTAATGCTAAACCTTTTTATTTCCCTCATGGGTTGCAGTACACAGTTATGCCCACTAAGGGGTGCACTTAGGAAAGATTACTGTGCCACCTAGGAACCAAGTTTTCAGAGGACAGTTCCCGAGGAGAGGGGAAGTTTTGGCGCAATAATCCTGGAGGAGGAAAGAGAAGGAACAGAGGATTGACTTGTGTCCTGTGTGTGCTGTTAAAGATAACCTTAAGTCAAAAAAAAAAAATGAGATGAACTCACCTGGGGCTTCCCTCAGCCCCCTGCAGCCGATCGGTGCCCTCGCAGCTCCGCTCCGATGCCTCTGGACCCGCCGGCGACGACTTCCGGTTTCGCCGTCACCGGCCGACAGGCATGGGAACGCGAGTGATTGTTCGCGTTCCCAGCCTGTATATCGCCCCCTATGCTGCTATTGCGGCTCCTTAGCAGCATAGCAGCATAGGGGGTGATATATAGGCTGGGAACGCGAACAATCACTCGCGTTCCCATGCCTGTTGGCCGGTGACGGCAAAACCAGAAGTCGTCGCCGGCGGGTCCAGAGGCATGGGAGCGGAGCTGCGAGGGCACCGATCGGCTGCAGGGGGCTGAGGGAAGCCCCAGGTGAGTTCATCTCATTTTTTTTTATGGCTTTAGGTTCACTTTAAAGACAGAGTTACTGGATTGTCTGGCCGGACAGAAGATCAAGCTGTATGACTGCTGCACTGGGACCAGAGAGAGTGAACTGATTCCTTGAATGAGTGAGCCCAAGGACTTCATCATAGTGAGTTGCTGGTATTTCTGCCCTCAGAGGTAACAGATCTGCACACCATTCTACAGTGTTTTGAACAGTGCATCCAGGACAGGAGAGTGAGATCAACACACATCAATGCCCTGCATTCACCCCAGATGCATTGTTGCTAGCTGTCTGTCTGGAGGACGCTGTGCTAACTCTCCTAGTGCACATTTCTCATGCTGATATTGAAATACTCACAAGGTAAATGCTTAGAGCCTAGGAACCCTGTTCTGGATCATATAACTCAGTAAAGTGCAGGAATCATAGACTGTGGACTCGGACAATAGTTAGGGATCTTCCTGCACAAGTGAACTATACTGTCCACCACTGTTATAAATATTCAACTGAGAGACGGGCCCCAACGCATGCAGCTGCCAACTTTTTCTTCTTTTTGCTACCACCAGGACTATATTTTTCTCCCTTTTTGGTATAATTAAGTATTGGAAGCCATTTACAGGGATTAAGATATTCGGCTGCTGTATTTTCATTTGATTAGCCTCAATATCTAACTTTCATTGTATTCTCAGCATAGTTTAACTTTATAGTGAAACTCGTTATAGCGACACCCTGTGGAGAAAAGTGTAATCGATTGAAATGACTGTTTAAGGAACTGTTTTGACCTTGCTTTACATTCCATATTGCAGTATTATTTTATAACTAGTAATATTGTGTGCAAGATTGTGTGTTTATCATTATTTCGTTTAGGGTCTTACTGTTGAAAATAAACAGGCCCAATGTTCATATAAACTGTGTCTGAGCATTGGGGAAGAAAAAGGGGTGTTCACCGGAGCAAAGGAGGTCTGAACCTACTATCCCACTTCTAAGACACACCCACAGGTGCGCTACACTTAAATATTACTTTAGGTGCTTCTGGCATAGAGGATTTGAGTAGAGGGTCCTGCAGAATTTTCTAAAGATGAGAGAAAGTTCTTTTTATTTGTGTATACAGTTTTATCCTGGGCCGCTGGAGACACTTCCTTTGTCTCGGCCCATTGTTTTAAATTGAATTTACATTTATACATTTGTTTTTAACCTTCTTTAGGATTTTAATCTATGACAGCCAATAAGAGACTGTCCAGTCACCAAACTCACCCACAAACGTGGGTATAAAGTATTGCCGCCCTCGCCGTGACGTCACCTGATGAAGGCGTGGTCTACGCCGAAACGTTGTGACATCAGACGGCATCCCCAGTGTCCTGGCTTCGCCCACCGCCTCCGACTCCCACGCCAGTTCCATCGGATCCCGTCGCTCTGGCCAAGCGCGGGATAGAGGAGAGGAAAGACGGCAGGCCTCACAGGCGCTCTTATCATCTATACACTGTAAGTGTAACTTTTACCAGCGTGTCAATTTTAAGTAAAAAAGTTATTGCACCAGCGGTGCGCTCTTGTTTTCTTGTTGTTTTCTATTAGATTTGCTGGCACCATCCAGCCTCCGGAGCAGCACCCAATCTAAGGCAGCGCAGGGATTTCTCTTTTGTTGTATCCAAGAGATAAGTTGACCTGACCCCCAATCAAACTGAGGTGAGTGCTTCTGGAGCCAAGGAAGACCGAGAATGATGGGACATGAGGGCATTCTTAATACAATAAACTGTAGTTCCTCAGAATGTAGTACCCCAATCTGGCAAGTGAGAGACGGTGTGATGGTAAGTGGTTGTTTGTTCTGAAGAGGAGAGTCATCAATAGAAGTGACAAAAACCTTTCTTTGTATAGGAAGCATGGGGATCCCCCACTTAACTGCACAATCTGCATCAATGAAATTCCCAGAAGAACCAGAATCGATCAATGCTTGTGTGGGAAGCACTTGCCCTTTCCACAGAATATTGATTGGCAACAAAACCTTTTTCTGTTCTAAGGGTAAAATTTGTTCGCTCAGGGTAGAACCCCCAATTATCCCTAGGCGGAAGAGTTTTCCGACTTGACAGTACAGTTTCATCACTACATGACCCTTTTCACCACAGTACAGACATAACCTTTCTCATCTCCTTCTTTGCTTCTCAGTGGCGGACAAACTAGCTCGACCTAACTGCATAGGCTCCTCCGGGCACTGAGAGGTACTGGGCATTGTGTGAGCCGTAGGTTTGGGTGCTACTCGTGTCTTGCCCTGGTGACGATATCTGATCCTGCGATCGACCCCTATGGCTAAAGCAATTGCCGCCTCTAGAGTTCTAGGATCAGGATGGATGACAAGGGCATCATTAACAGCATCTGACAACCCCAATAGAAACTGATCCAGGAGGGCTGCCTGATGCCACCTAGTAGAGATAGACCACCGTCCAAATTCTGCCGCGCATTCCTCTGCGAATGACGCCCCTGACGGAGGTCTCTTAATTTACGGATTGCAGTTGCCACAATGTCCGGATCTGCATATATGATTGCCATAGCATCAAAAAAGCTCTCGACTGAAGACAAGGCCTCATGCTCTGGAGGTAACCCATAGGCCCATGTCTGAGTGTCTCCCTTCAGCAGTGTCTTAATGAGAGCTATTCTCTGAGCCACTGAGCCAGAAGCCACCAGCCTCACCTCAAAGTAAGACTGACATCGATTACAGAAATTACTGAAGTCAGCCCTGGACCCAGAAAATCTCTCAGAGAGAGGCATTTTGGCTCTACCAGCACTTGCACGGGTGGTGCTTGTTGGACCGGCCGTGCTGCCAGAATTGCCCGGACGGACTCTGCCAACTGGTTCAGTTGTTCTTGTTGAGCAGTCACAGTGTTACCTGACTGCTCAACATCTGTAGCCAAGGCCTGAACCTACTGACGTAAATCCTCCATAACAATTTTATTCGTCTGTTGTAATGTGATGACTGTCAGATAGTGACGCCTACCTGACAGTCTGACAGAGTCCCTGGTGCCGCGAATGCGTGTGGCACCAAAGGAGTCAAGATAGTCTAAAGCTAGCCGAGGTCAAACCGGGAATCAGATGTCTGACAGGCCAGTGGGTGAGACAGAAGGATAATTGATAAACAAGCAAAAGGTCAGCAACAGAGATCAGATGTGCAGAGGTACCAGATGGTCAGACAATAGCATCAACGGCAAGACAGGCAGAGTCGGCAACAAGGATCAGATAGGCAAAGGTACAAGGCGCAAGACTAGAAGCAGAGTAGATAAACAGGCAATGAGTCAAACACAGAGTAATCACAGAGGCTTAACAGAGAGCTGTCAGCTACAACAGACACCAGAGCACTGACAGCTCAAGGAATATATAGGCAGCTCTGGGCCTGTAGCCCTGCCTCCTGAACAGGTGATCAATCAGGATTAACTAGGGCGGAGATGTGTCAGCTGATTCCTGATCAGCTGACATGCTTCCTAAGTCTATAAGGCCTCTCACTTGCTGCGTGTGTTTGAAAATGCCAGCATTACTAGCCTCCTCGAGAGGGCCTCGTGCAGAGGAAACCCGATCACGCCTGGGGGCTGCAGAAGCAACAGACTCGCACCGCTGAATGGGAGCGGCGCTCATGCTACTGGAGGCAGCAGAGGTGAGACTGCGATTCATGACACAGATAAGTTAATTGACTTCTCCTAAAATTGGCCCTAGACTACAATAAATACACTACATGATACATACATAGACATACGAGTATGGTAGGGATTAGATTGTGAGCTCCTCTGAGGGACAGTTAGTGACAAGACTATATTCTCTGTACAGCGCTGCGTAAGATGTCGGCGCTAAATAATAATAATAATAATAATAGAAGGTAAATGGTTATGTTAGGGGTAATGATAATATTGGCCACTAGATGGTAGTAGATTCAGGTTTAGACTCACTGGCAGTGTGTATACACAAATGAAATCAAAGGAAGCTAGTTTATAATTGCTTTTGTAGTTTATCTAATTTTCATTTTTATTCTTATTTATTTTTATTTTTATCAATGAATTATATTAAAATTGTCAAAACAGTGGTGTCAGTAGCAGCGAAACGCATTAACAATGCCCCCATGTGAACTGAGTCATTGAAAGCGGTGGCCCACCAATCATGGACGAGGGAGGAAAATATACGTAGACAGCAGGTGGAATTAACGAGTATAAACGGGACATGACGCACTGGTGACGTCAGCCACTGATGAGTCTGATTGGACGAAACGTGTTGGGCGGAGCCACGTCCAGTGCGTCTGATGTCACCAAGTTAGGAATTCACCGGCAGATTTGAAGTGAGCACCAGCATACGGGAGCGGAGCGCGGCCATACGGGAGTTGCAGAGAGGGACCGGGATGCCGATTCCATGCTGAGACGAGCTGGGCCGGACGCTTATACTGACCCTGCTGTTGGTTCACTGATGTGCCTTTTATCCAAGACAACACACGTGAGTGCGCATTTGGTGCGCATATGCTATGTTGATTTTATATTTTACATGGATGGATTTTCTATCGATGGAAGTTTTACTGCACTATTAAAAGAAGCTGAAGACAGTCATTGCCAGTGAGGTTATTGAACAAAAGCAATAGATCCACCTGTGTTTTGAGGTGGCCAGCATCTGGTGAGCGAATCAGTGTGTAGGTGTGTTATCACGTGTGCTGCACTGGGTCACAAATAGCATGGATGTCTGTGGATTTATTGAAACAGAGGTACGCTATTTGGAGTTTTTTGTCCTTTTACTTTTATGCTGGGAATACACGGTTATATTATGCGCTGGAATTGAGCCAGCGGCTCGATGCCGGCGCGCCCACGCTCGTCACCGCGGCTGCCTGGATCGATTCCCACTCGTCCCCGCGGGCGCACCTTATCTTCCTTTTGTTTTTTGCCATTGACGGGTATCGAGCGGGGAATCGATCCGCGTGGTGATTGAACCTGTCGAAAAAAAAAAAAAACCACCCGTGTATGCCCAGCATTAGGGACCGTCTGAAAGAGTGAAGAGCGCAATTCAACTATATTGACATTGTTAGTATTCTGGACCTGTGTAATAGCGATCCCACGGCTTGTTGAACAGGTTTTCATCGGACTTGATGATATTGTAGTAGTGTGGTGAAGGTGTTAATATTGAGGTAGTGCAGCCCTGTGATACATTACATTGTCTTGTGATAGTACCAGCTATTGTTGGGCAGCAGCCACCGAGAGAAAGGGATGTATTTAACATGAGAAATCGTGATAATATTAACCTGAATGAAGTATTGTCAAAAGAACCAGAGACATCGCAGAAAATGGAAACTATGGAAACAAATTTTAAGAGCCTGTATAACTTGATGATGAAAGAGCAGATAGCTTGGTGGGATATAGCTAGCTATAACAGGTATATAGAGGAAAACTTAGTATCAAGGAGATATAGATGGTATGTATTGGCGAATGATGGTGAAAATAATGAAGCTAATGATAAGGAATTGGGAGTATTCTTGAACAAGAGTGGTGATGATTTGCTGAGAATCCTGGTCAGGCGGAAACAACAAAGATTGGATAAAATTGAGAAACAGATTTTTGAAATCAAAATTAATATGGAACCCTATCAAGAAAGGGAGATATATAAGAAAGAAATGGAGACTATGGTATCCAAATTAACTAGAAATGAGAAAGAGGTAGTAGAGGTGTCATGATCACATCTGCAGCATGTACTGCTGGCTGCAGTTTTACTGAAGACAAGCAGTTTTTGATGTGATGACATGCATTTGCTTGCATAGTTTGGGTTGCACTCAAACTAGTTGCTGATTCCATCTGCAGTGGCTCTGCAGCTCTGGCCAGCTCAGGAATGAATAATTACCATTCACCTGTGTGGGAATCTGCATGTCTGCTCCCATTGGATGACCTCAGTATAAAGATCTGCTTCCTGCAGGGCTCCTCGGGCTATCATAGTTTCAGATCAGTCTGTTACTCTGTCTCGGCCCCCCCGTTCCTAGTCCATGTGGACTGCACTGACTCCTGCGCAGGGGTCAGTGAGTCCTTCTAAGTTCTGTTCTGTTTCTCAGTAATTGTTACTTTGCTAGTCTTGCATCATATATCGGTTCATCGCCAATATATACGTATACTAGCGTGTTTGTTATTTTCCTTGTATTCGTGTTATGTTAATACATCAGTGTCGCTGATATATACGTACTCAAACTGTTATCCTATATCCTGTGTTCAGTCAGTCAGTATCCAGCACATTTTGGTAGGTTGCGCGTATCGTGATCACCTGTGCTTAGCTAGTTCAGTCCTGTTCCTGTTACCTTGCGTGGATTGCGCTCACTTCTGCATAGAAGTAGCGAATCCTTCCTAGTCCTGCTCCAGTTCTTAGTTAGTGTTCCTTGCTTATGTCATATATCGGTTTATCGCCGATATATACATATGTCAGTCAGTCGTTTGTAGTTTCATTGATAGCTGTAATCGTAATACGCTAGGAAATCATACCTGTTGTATATTTGTGTGTATTACGTCTGCCTTCTTTGACTCTATTTCCCGACTATTCTGTCCTGTCCTTGTGAGGCACGCCACCGCTGCAATCGCATTGGCTGCCTCATTCCAGTCTGTCTTGTTATTGACGCTTGCTGTCACTTAAGCAGTGACTAGTTAAGCAAGCGGTCATTCTGTTACCTGTCCTAAACGTCTGAGTTCTGGTTTATGCGCTCAGGGCTACCTTGCGCTGAGCCACTATAGTGGAAGGATTGTTTGTGGCTGTTCAAATCTATGCCTGCTCTGTGCGCCACATCTCCTGTTGGAGTCAGTCCTCTCCTCCACTAAACTGGGGATATCCTGGTTCCTTGTGCTAGCCAGGCACGGACTGGCGCGGACTGGCCTGGGCGGACAGGGGGGGCGATTGCCCCCCGGGCCGCCTCTTGCCCCCTGCATTATGGGCCGCAGGCGCGTGGCCGTCACATCAAGAAAACCGGCCCGCCAGCACCGACCTCGCTGCCTGCTTTTCTTATGACGCTCATTGCTCCCGCCTCCGAGGCCTGAGTAATTGACAGCAGCGGCTGCTATCGGGACGATTGTCGCCATGGTGACAAGAGTTTACGGACGCAGCATCCACGGACTTCATGCGTCGTAACCCCCGTCACCATGGTAACCCAACAGCGTGCTCAGTCACGGACAGTGCAGGCTGGATGCAGGTGGAGTGTGGAGCCCCTGCTTTTTCTGCAGATTGAAAGCTCCGTCCACCTGGATCTCAGAGCGGACCAAATTCAAACACAGATGGTGGAGGATTTTCAGGCCCGGACTTCCTCTCTCTGTTCTGGGCAGTGCTGTGACAGCTTCCTGTACAGTGGACTGGGCAGCCAGCAGCATGATTTGTTTCACCGTCGACTATGTTGCCCTCATAGAAGCAGCCATGGCCAGCCTGCACAGGATGATGGGGTGAACTCGGTACGCTGGAGGAAGAAGGCTCACTCCTTGACTGTTGCTGCTGCTTTTCATCTGCAGCAACCAACAAGGTAGAATGCAGCTTAACATTGTTAACTGTTTTTTTTCCTCCCCCAAATGTTCACTGTATCCTCTCCCCAAGCCAGCACCTAGATGCTAACACCCCCTTTCCCAGCCCAGTCAGCACCTATATGTTCCCTCCCACTCCAGCCACCACCCAGCACCTAGATGCTAACTGTCCCCCCAGCCCAGCCTGCCAGCACCTATATGTTCCCTCCCAGCACCTAGATGCTAACTCCTGCCCCCCTCCCCCCAGCCCAGCCAGCACCACCTATATGTTCCCTCCCACCCCAGCTACCACCCAGCACCTAGATGCTAACACCCCCTTCCCCAGCCCAGTCAGCACCTATGTGTTCCCTCCCACCCCAGCCACCACCGAGCACCTAGATGCTAACTGCCCCCCAGCCTGCCAGCACCTATATGTTCCCTCCCAGCACCTAGATGCTAACTCCTGCCCCCCTCCCCCAAACCAGCCAGCACCACCTATATGTTCCCTCCAACCCCAGCTACCACCCAGCACTTAGATGCTAACTGCTCCCGGTCCAGCCAGCACCTATATGTTCCCTCTCAGCACCTAGATGCTATCTCCCGCCCCCCTCCCCCCAGCCAGGACCACCTATATGTTCCCTCCCACCCCAGCCACCACCCAGCACCAAGATGCTAACTGTCACCCCAGCCCAGCCTGCCAGCACCTATATGCTCCCTCCCAGCACCTAGATGCTAACTCCCAACCCCCCCCCCCCAGCCCAGCCAGCACCTATATGTTCCCTCCCACCCCAGCTACCACCCAGCACTTAGATGCTAACTGCCCCTGGTCCAGCCAGCACCTATATGTTCCCTACCAGCACCTAGATGCTAATTGCCCCAGCCCAGCCAGCACCTAGATGTTTCCTCCCACCCCAGCTACCACCCAGCACCTTAATGCTACCTCCCACCCACCCCAGCCAACACCTGGCACCTAGATGCTATCCCACCCCAGCCAGCATCTAGATGCTCCCTTCCACCCACCCAAAGCCAGCACCTAGATGCTACCCCCCCTCCCCCAGCCCAGGCAGCCAGCTAGCACCTATATGTTCCCTAACACCTAGATGCTAACTGCCCCCCCCCAGCCCAGTCAGGCCTCGATTTTCCCTCCCACCCCAGCTACCACCCCGCACCTAGATGCTTCCTCCCACCCACCCCAGCTAGCACCTGGCACCTAGACGCTATCTCCCACCCCAGCCAGCGTCTAGATGCTCCCTTCCACCTACTCCAGCAAGCACCTAGATGCTCCCTCACACCCATCCCAGACAGCATCGAGATGCTCCCTCACACCCACCCCAGTCAGCAGATTTACTGGGGGAAGGGCACAAAAATTGTCTTTGTCCCTGACAAAGTTGAAAACCCAAGCTACGCCTCTGCCCACCCCTATGCACCCTACTCACTATATGAAGGGGAGCACAATATATAGGAAGGAGGACCACTACCAGGGGATAAAATTGATAGTGGGGGGCACCAGGGAGACCATAAGTGGGGAACACTAGACCTAGTGGGAACACTAGTGGGAGCCATATAAGGATGAGGGGCATGCATTTGGGCTGGGGCTGCCGTGGGTCTTGAGCTATGCTTTTGGGCTGGGGCTGCCGTGAAAGGGCCTCGGGGTGTGTTTTCCCCCCAGGCCAAAAGGTCCTAGTCCTCCCCTGTTGCTAGCATGTTTACCTCCTTCACGTCAGGATATACACCACGTGCTGACTGTAGAGAATATACCACCAAGCGTAACAAGAGGCAGGGCCGGGACAAGGCATAGGCTGGAGAGGCTCCAGCCTCAGGGCGCAGTGTAGAAGGGGGCGCAGAATTCATTCAGCTGTCATTCCTAATTGTGTTTGAAGCTGAGAGAAATAAGAAAAGGGGATACATGGCAGTGACTGCAAGCCAGATAACTATATATTAAGGTGTTGGGGAGGTTGGGGGCCCTGTGGCGCCTCTTAGTCTAATAGCAATCAGTGTGTGATGGCTGGGGTGGCAGGGATGGAGGGGCGCACTTTGGTGTCTCAGCCTTGGGTGCTGGAGGACCTTGTCCCGCCTCTGACAAGAGGTTAGGCAGAAAAGGTTTTCTAATGATTGGTTAGATTATAAAACAAAACTGCCTATAAATGGCAAACTGTAAAGAAGGTTGATGCCACAAGTAACAATGACCAGGTCACACAACCAATGCCCCCAAACCCATCTAATAGAGGGGAAGCAGTAGAAATCAGGGGAACCCCAAACCCCACACCTAACCCAAATCCAAAGGGTCAACATCCACCTAAAGAACATCCTAAACATTATCATTGGGGAAATGACAGGTGGGAGGAGCCCCCAATCAGGGAAGGAGAATTCCAACCCCTCAAAGCCAAAACAGGTGGGGGAACCCAGGAGACTGGGTGCACCGCCCAGATATGGGACTAAACATTACAATTTAAGGGATAGGAACCCCAATAGACAGCATGGGGATACTCTCTCCAATAGGTATCAAGAGTTGGTGGAGTATAATGAGTGTAATGAACCAGATGAGTATGATCAACATTTTTTAGGCCTAGATCAGAGGGCCAGTGATGCTCACTAACAGGTCGTGATCACGAGTTGCCGTGATTTCACAAATATTTTTAAGTTATCCGCCACGGGTATTCGTCGCCGTGGACCAATTTTCAATCACTAAAATCTGCTTCGGCAGACCGTGAATGCGTACATTCGATCGCATTCACGCTCGTGAAAACGGCGCAGAAGTCGTGGTTAGGTCGTGAATAGGGGAAGTAGGCGGATGTGACTTCCCTGGCGCCAATCAAAGGCCCCCAGCCAGTCCCTAGCAACCAATCACAGGAGGGGAGGCTATGCCCTCCCCTCCTGTATATAAAGCGGCGGCCATGATGGAAAAGCTCCATCATTGCTAGACTCTGGTACTGAGAGGATTATCTCCAGGCCATTGTAGCTTCAGCAAGTGCATTTTTTGTGATAAACCTAGCGTTTTTACTCCTAACAAAGCTCTTATACTACACTTGTATTCAGTTAGAAAGCCAGTGAGTCATTGCTGTAGTCAGTGTAGTGTACTGGTGGTGTGTAGTGCAGGCAGGCAGGCAGGGTCAGAGTGTACTGCTCACTTGTATTCAGCTAGCCAGTCATACACTTCAGCTACTACTTACAGACAGTCACACTGCCAGTGCAGTTTATTTAGTAAGTGACATTGTGTACTGTGCTCACTGCTCACTGGTATTAATCATCTCATTACCCAGTGATACCCTTCACTTAGGTTGTACTACTGTGTTCACTGCTCACTGGTACAACCCAGTGATACCCTTCACTTAGCATTACCCAGTGATACCCTCACTGGCATTACCCAGTGATACCCTTCACTTAGGTTGTACTACTGTGTTCACTGCTCACTGGTATTAATCATCTCATTACCCAGTGATACCCTTCACTTAGGTTGTACTATTGTTTTTACTGCTCACTGGTATTAATCATCTCCTTACCCAGTGATACCCTTCACTTACATTGTACTGTATTCACTGCTCACTGGTATTAATCATCTAATTACCCAGTGATACCCTTCACTTAGGTTGTACTGTGTTCACTGCTCACTGGTATTAATCATCTCATTACCCAGTGATACCCTTCACTTAGGTTGTACTACTGTGTTCACTGCTCACTGGTATTAATTATCTCATTACCCAGTGATACCCTTCACTTAGGTTGTACTACTGTGTTCATTGCTCACTGGTATTAATCATCTCATTACCCAGTGATACCCTTCACATAGGTTGTACTACTGTGTTCACTGCTCACTGGTATTAATCATCTCATTACCCAGTGAAACCCTTCACTTACGTTGTACTGTGTTCACTGCTCACTGGTATTAATCATCTCATTACCCAGTGATACCCTTCACTTACGTTGTACTACTGTGTTCACTGCTCACTGGTATTAATCATCTCATTACCCAGTGATACCCTTCACTTAGGTTGTACTGCTGTGTTCACTGCTTACTGGTATTAATCATCACATTACCCAGTGAAACTCTTCACTTAGGTTGTGCTACTGTGTTCACTGCTCACTGGTATTAATCATCTCATTACCCAGTGAAACCCTTCACTTACGTTGTACTGTGTTCACTGCTCACTGGTATTAATCATCTCATTACACAGTGATACCCTTCATTTAGGTTGTACTGCTGTGTTCACTGCTCACTGAACTGGGCTTCTCTCAAGCCATCAACCTCCCTACCCACAAAAAAGGACACACTCTGGACCTCATTTTCCATTCAGAACTCCTAATATCCAATGTGGAAATTGATCCAGTAGTTTGGTCAGACAACCACACCGTCCACTTCTCCTTTACAGCACCGGCTACAAAACACCAAGTGAAAGAACTAGTAAAATATCGTTCTTTGAAAGGTTCGACACCCCAACACCTTCAGAACAGCCTCAATCTAGGCGGACTGACAGATCACAACTTAGGCCTTGAATCCATGGTCCTTAAATATAACCACGATGTCTCAGCCGCTTTTGACGCCATAGCTCCATTAAAGATAAAACGTTCCGCACCATTACATCACGCTCGCTGGTTTGACAACTCTATAAAGGAACTAAAGAAACAGGGACGCAGACTGGAACGAAGGTGGCGCAAACACCAGTCCCCTGATTACAAACTTTCCCTAACTGCTCACCTCAAAGAATATCAAACGGCGATTAGCAAAAAGAAGTCCTTATTCCTGTCTCACGAAATTGCAAATGCAGCCAACAGACCTGCCCAACTATTCTGCACGGTTGACAGTCTCTGCAATCCATCTTGCAGGAAATCCAGCATCAGACCTTCACAGAAACTGTGCGAGAAATTTGCCCACTTCTTCTCAGACAAAGTCTCCTCCATACGATCTGCCATTCAATTCACAGCCCAAGAAACCCATGCAGAGCCATATAACAGGTGCAAAAATAACTTACCACCATGGTCTGATTTTAAAGTAATCACTGAAAAAGACATCTTGGACATCCTCTCAAACCTTCGCCAGACTACCTGCGATCTGGACCCTGGCCCCACTAAGTTCATGTTGAAATGCCCTGAACTTTTTACACCGGCATTCCACAAAATAGTCAACGGTTCCTTACAAGAAGGGTGGTTTCCCTCTACTCTGAAAGAAGCAACCGTCAGGCCACTACTCAAGAAACCATCCTTAGACCCAGATGCTCTAAACATCTACAGACCTGTCTCTAACCTCCCCTTTCTGGGAAAAGTTATTGAAAAAGCTGTCTACCTCCAACTTGAAGACAGGCTCTCCAGAAACAACATCCTTGACCCTCTTCAATCTGGCTTCAGGAAATATCACAGCTGTGAAACAGCCCTCACCCAGATTTGCAATGATCTGCTCATTGCAAGAGACAAGGGTCAATGTTCCATCCTGATTTTGCTCGACCTCTCAGCGGCTTTTGACACAGTCGATCATGGAATCTTGCTCAACAGGCTACAAGAGTACTGTGGCATAGGTGGCGTTGTTCTCCAGTGGTTCAACTCCTTCCTGGCTGGCAGAACACAAAGGGTAGCCTTAGGGCCCTTCCTCTCCAACCCTGTACCACTAAAATACGGTGTACCTCAGGGCGCAATATTATCCCCTTTACTTTTCACCATATACATGCTGCCACTTGGAGAAATCATACAAAAACATGGCCTGACATATCATTGCTATGCTGATGACACCCAGCTGCATTTGTTATTCAAACCTGGCATCACAGACCCTACTCCACAAATAAACTCATGCTTAGCTGAGCTTCAGGAGTGGATGAATATGAATTGGCTAACACTTAATGCTGACAAAACTGAGGTACTTGTTATCGAGGGTCAGGGCTCAACAGCAAAGCAGCCCCAGTCTCAACCAACACCGCTAAGGATAGGGAGCTCAGACCTGAAAAACTCAGACTGTGTGCGCATCCTGGGAGTACTGATTAATAGGAAATTAAGCTTCAGGAATCAAATCTCAGCTGTTGTGAAACATTCCTTCTTTCATCTAAGGAATATTGCAAAGATTAAACACCTAATTCCTTCAGAGGATCTTCCAACCCTAGTCCATGCCTTCGTCACATCAAGGTTAGACTACTGCAATGCCCTCTACACAGGCCTGCATAAGAAAGACTCACGCCACCTGCAATTAGTACAGAATGCTGCCGCAAGGCTGTTAATGAGCCAACCCCGCCATTGCCACATAACACCAACCCTGAGCTCACTCCACTGGCTACCGATAAAATGGAGAATTCTTTTTAAGATTGGCTTACTGACATTCAAATCCTTGCACAATCTGGGCCCTGGATACCTGAAGGACTTGTTGCAACTACATCACACCCCCCACAATCTTAGATCAAAAGGACGCAACACCATGGTCACCCCCAGAGTCCACCTTAAAACCTTTGGAGACAGAGCCTTTTGTCATGCTGCCCCTACACTTTGGAACTCCCTGCCACACCCAATCAGGACAGCTCCATTCCTGGAAGCATTTAAGTCTAAACTGAAAACCTACCTCTTTAGTCTGGCATTCATGAACTTCTGACTATCTCCTCTGTAACACAACCCAGCCTGCAACCCTGTATTAATCTGAGACACAACTATGTGCTTTGAGTCCTATGGGAGAAAAGCGCTTTACAAATGTTATTGTATTGTATTATTGTATTGGTATTGGTATTAATCATCTCATTACCCAGTGATACCCTTCACTTAGGTTGTACTACTGTGTTCACTGCTCACTGGTATTAATCATCTCATTACCCAGTGATACCCTTCACTTACGTTGTACTGTGTTCACTGCTCACAGTATTAATCATCTCATTACCCAGTGATACCCTTCACTTAGGTTGTACTACTGTGTTCACTGCTCACTGGTATTAATCATCTCATTACCCAGTGATACCCTTCACTTACGTTGTACTGTGTTCACTGCTCACAGTATTAATCATCTCAGTACTCAGTGATACCCTTCACTTAGGTTGTACTACTGTTTCACTGCTCACTGGTATTAATCATCTCATTATCCAGTGATACCCTTCACGTAGGTTGTACTACTGTGTTCACTGCTCACTGGTATTAATCATCTCATTACCCAGTGATGCCCTTCATTTAGGTTGTACTACTGTGTTCACTGCTCACTGGTATTAATCATCTCAGTACTCCGTAATACCCTTCACTTAGGTTGTACTACTGTGTTCACTGCTCACTGGTATTAATCATCTCATTATCCAGTGATACCCTTCACGTAGGTTGTACTACTGTGTTCACTGCTCACTGGTATTAATCATCTCGTTACCCAGTGATACCCTTCACTTAGGTTGTACTACTGTGTTCACTGCTCACTGGTATTAATCATCTCAGTACTCAGTGATACCCTTCACCTAGGTTGTACTACTGTGTTCACTGCTCACTGGTATTAACCTCCTTGCCGGTTTTCCCGACCTGAGCTCGGGGTAGAAAAAACAAGCTATTAGCGGTGATCCCGAGCTCAGGTCGGGGTATGCATTGCAGAGCCTTACTTGTGGTTGTGGAGTCCCGCGCACGATCTCGCTGCACAGCGGGACTCCAGCCTCTCTCCCCGGCAGTGTGGGGTCTTTCCCTGGCCGCCGGGATCCCCCATGTCCCCGCTATTCTTCCGGGGACCCGGCAGCCAGTTGGAGCAGCGCAGCCGTGGTGGTGGCAGCAGAGCGGTGGTGGCAGCGTGACGTCATCGGGGGCGGGGCTAATATTGAAAACGAACTTCTCTATATTAGATAAATATAGAGAAGTTCGTTTATATGTATATTAGCGCCATCTTGTGGACAAAAAGAAAACTGCAGCACAGGAGCCCAGGAAGGTACATTTTTTTTTATTTTGCTGCAGATCTCACTGCCAGAACGATTTTTTTCAGGTTTTAGCGTCTGAAAGAGTGAAAAAAAAATTGCGCCGCTTTTAGACCCTAAAATCTGGAAAGAATCAGACCGCCAAGGAGGTTGATCATCTCATTACCCAGTGATAAACTTCACTTACATTGTACTACTGTGCTCACTGCTCACTGGTATTAATCATCTCATTAGCCAGTGATTCATTAGCAACATGTCTGGCAGGGTTCGTGGTGTCAGGAAAGGGAGTTCCATTACCTCAGCCACTTTTGGGACTGCTCCATGGCCAGGGAGAGGATGCCCAGCTCTACGGGGTCGTGATGCAGCAGAAAGGGCAGCACAGCCTGGGCCGAGTCAGCAGACGCCGTTTTCACAATATTTTAAAGTTTCTGGTCCCCGTGTTGTGGTTGAGCAGATGGAACCTGAGGTGTTGATGGATATCATGACTGCATCCCAGACCTCTACTGTGAGCAGCACTCCAAGCAGCAGCAGCAGCCAACGCCCCACACTTGATGTGACATCCATCCCAGCACCCAGTGGTCAGCAGCCCTCCCAGGATGACAACGTTCTGTCCCTCAGTCTGGAATCTGGGAACATACTGATGGAAGAAGCTCACGACATACTGGGGACTGATATGGCAGAGATTGC
The DNA here is from genome assembly GCF_040937935.1 of Hyperolius riggenbachi. NCBI lineage: Eukaryota > Metazoa > Chordata > Amphibia > Anura > Hyperoliidae > Hyperolius > Hyperolius riggenbachi. Next base: position 348,732,725 of record NC_090649.1, on the reverse strand, counting down.
GCTCGGGCCACAATCACAACTGTTATTAGATGATGTTTGTCATGATATAGCAGCTAGTTATGATGTAAGGATAATACAGGAACATATTTATTTCATTTTTCTATCTGCTGTATATTTGGTCAGAGGTGTAGGTATGTCAGCCAGTCTGGCTCTGAAGGTATTGGCAGCTGGCTTCCTGGAGTTCTGTATGTACATGTAAATTAACTCTATCATTGTCTGCTTCTAATTAGTAAACCCTTAATCAGACAGTTGCTTTGAAGCCTATACAGGTGGTCAGACCCTGTTGTCTGAATACTGTCTCAGAGGTGTATTGTGCTTGGGAGCAATTGTCCCCTGGACTGGCTGCAGTATGCTTTGACGCAGCTCACACCAGCCTGAGCCAAGACTTTACATATGACATCCTGCTGGAATGTTAAAAGCCTTGCTCAAGTTGTCACCTGGGGATGGGAAATCTCTGTAAAAATCAAAAGTGTACAGGAAAAACCTGGGAAGTTCGCATATCACAGAAGGGGGATGACAAACTGAACAATCAGGGGGCTCGGCAGACGATGATGTCACACTTTGGGGAAATTGCATTAGATTGTGGGACGGAACATCTATTGCCCGAGGCCCCAAACGGGCTATAAAACAGCAGCTAGGAAAGTCACAACTTGTAGTCTTTGGAGATAACACAACGCTAGGACTAACCTGGTTCCTGACCAGAAAGTGCGTTCTCCCTCAAACAGTGCCCAGATCGATACGCTGGTACGTTTATTTCCCTGTTACTTTTGCAATTTGTCGTGTGTGTATCTTTGTAACTTTTATCCTTGTAACTTTTACTTTGTAACTTTTTTACTGTTTTTGTAAATCTTTTGTATATATTATTTTCTGCATTGTTCCACTTTTTTCCTGGAATATTAAATCGTTATTTAATAAGTTTGACTTCTGCTGTACTAAACTAACCCTCATAGCCTAGAAGAGACTGAAGTGTAACTGTGTATAAGTCCATGCCTGATTGTACGTTTGAGCAACCCTACCATATGAGATTGTAATTGCATTGTGTGTATGGGCACTGTTGCACTCGACACCAGAGTGGCTGCCAGTATCGTTCGGAACGACTGTTAGTGGTTTTGCTGCACTACAGTGTAACTTGCATTACAAGTCAGTGCCTGATTGTGCCGTGTGACTGTACAACTGTACTGTGTGTGGGTGTGCGTGGCGTTCCCGTATTCGGACTAAAGCGCAAAGCTGACCCGAATACGAAAACGCGGATTGTGCGCTGAGCACTCGACAGCCGAGTGGACGTGTCTAGCAGCAGCTAGTGGTGGCAGTGAGAAGTGTTTGAGGGGTCCCAGCCGTGTTTGTAGCTTGAATAAGGCTGTTCCACGCTTGATCTGGTCAAACCCGCAGTCGAGAACCGTATACACAGGCGTGCCATGGGCCGGTTCCTGACATAATTGGCTGGCAGTGGTGGGAACGTTTAGTACATTAGTACGCAGTTTAGCTCGCTATTCTGAGTACTAAAGGCTGGAAGCTTGCTAGAAGCGACTAGCCTACAGAAGTCTACTCAGTGCAGAATCTATATACGTTTTTTTTTTCTCAAGGATACACACTTGGTATTTTGCTTCCCTTCCCCCTTTTTTTTCTTTTTATTTTGCAACACGATGGCTCAGAAAGTAACCAGCTATGCAAGGCAAAGCAAAGAAATACTACTCAACCTGTGTGAGCACAAAGGCATCGAGACGGTGAGCGGCCAGACTAAGGAGCAGTTAGTTCGTGCCCTCAAGGAGTATGATGAAGCAGAGCAAGCCCATGCTCCACCGCCAGCGGATGCAGCTCGCAACACATCAGAGGAGGAATCGCTCCCGCAGCAGGATGCGAGTGGAGACGATGTCCTGGACGATCCACCGAACATGGAGATGACATCTCTGGAAGCCGACCTACAGCTACTAGGTTCAGCTGATCCCGAACTGCGCCTAAAGCTGATCCTGGAACATCGGCAAGCAGAGAGGGAAATACGACAAGCCCAGAAGGAACAAGCTGCACAGCGACTCCGGGCAGAGGAGGGAAGAGCTGAATGGCAACACCAGCTGGAGCTGGCTAAACTTCAGCAGCAGAACTGGTCTGCTGGACCCACAGAACGCGAAGGTGAGCGAGTCCACAGAATCCCCCTGGATAAGTTCCCCGCTATGGACAAAGACTCTGACATAGACACTTTCCTACAGGGGTTTGAAAGGACTTGTCGTCAGTATGGGGTGCCCCGTGAGCAGTGGGCAAGATACCTCACACCAGGGCTGAGAGGCAAGGCCCTGGAGGCGTTTGTGAGTCTCCCCCAGGAGGAAGAAACAGACTTTGAGGCAATTAAGAAAGCCATCATTGTGCGATACCACCTCACGCCAGAGGTGTATTGCAAACATTTCAGGACAGTGCAGCGAGGTCCTAATGACAGTTACCTAGATCATGCTTGTAACCTGCGCACTGCCTTCCAGCAGTGGCTAAAGGGACTGTCAGTTGAAACCTTGGCTGCCCTGCAGGAACTGATGATAAAAGACCAGTTCCTCCACACTTGTCCTGTTGAGGTCCGGCTGTTTGTGCTGGATCGAGAACCAAAGACCGTGGATGAGGCTGCGGAAACGGCCGATTCCTACACGGCCCATAGAGCACCCGAGTCCCGGAGGACTACTACATCCAGCTGGAGGGGAGAACAGATTGCTAAACCTGTTTCACCCATCACCCAGAGGAGGCAAGCACCGCTGTCTCCTGGATTCAAGCAACCAACCACTGACACTCGGAAATGCTTTGTATGTGACAGGGTGGGTCATATCAGCATAACTTGCCCAGAGAGGAAGAGGGAGGCCCCAAAATCCAGTGAGGCCTCAAACCCCAGTGAAGTCCCAACTGCTTTGTGTGCTACCAGAAATGCCACTGGCTATGCAGAGAATCTGCAGCTGGTCACGGTTGGGGGTACAGTTGCCACTGGGCTGAGAGACACTGGAGCAGAAGTGACTCTCATACATCCCCAGCTTGTGAACCCGGAGCAGTACATACCTGGGAAAATGATTGCTGTCAGAGGGGTTGGGGGTGTCACCCCAGCCATACCCACCGCCTTGGTCTACCTGGATTGGGGGGACGGCAGCAGAATGAAAGAAGTTGGGGTAACAGACAAAATCCCCACCAATATTTTGCTGGGTACTGACCTGGGAAGGTTAGTAGCCCGGTATGAGCCTAATCTAACCCCCATGGAGCCTGCCTCCCCAGCAGAAGTTCAGGACTCTTGCAAGGTGCTGTTTGATAACTCTGTGCAAGTGGGGGGTGCTGGTGGGCCTCCCGGGGCTACAGACTGTATACTAGGAGGTAGCCCTAGTGATTCTCCAGTGCCTAGGCCTGGAGTGGGACATGTTGATACGGAGAATGCAGAAACTGATGATGTCATTTATGATGCACGGACTATCGAGACGATCGATGCAGGAACTGTTGATGCTACTTGTGAGGTGCTGAGTAGCACTGTGTATAATGCTGCAGATGATGTTGATGTGGAATGTGATGTTCTAAATGTCAATATGTGTAAGGCGGATAATGTTGATATCATATGTGTTGTGCTACATAATGATGCTTGTCCTGTGGACACTCCGTCGGCTGCAGGAGTAACCAGCAGTGGTCGCTGGGCTGCAGCAGGTGGACTGCCCACTGAAGGGGCAGACGGCACCAGGCCAGATCTTTCCCCTTCAGATGTTGTTGAGATCAAATGTAGGAGCAATGATATGTGTGATGCAGACACTCCCTCCACTGCAGTGGTAACCAGCAGCGCTAGCGCGTCTGCAGCAGAGGGACTGTCCACTGAAGTGACAAATGTTGCTGGGTCAGCAACATCCACTTCGGAACCTGGCCCTGAGGGCCCAGGAGCCTCTCCGTCTGCAGCCTTCATGGAATGTGTGACAGGCAGCACTGAGCTCTCTGGGGCTGTTCGATTTGACAGCAGCCTGGAAGAGCTCAGGGGTCTGGCCAGCAGGTCACCAGCTGGAGGGAGCAGGCTGAGAGGGTTCTGGGAAGTTATTCCCTCGGAGCTGTCCGAAGTGGAGGAGGCAGACCGGCAGATAATTGTTCCCCAAAGGGACCGAGAGATAGCTCCTGCCACTATAGAGAGAGTGCGTGTAGTGACGGTCGGAACCCGTCCCCAGCTGCAGCACTGTCTCTATGGTCGCGAATTCACGGTTTTCACTGACCCTCATTCCCCTGGTTGGTTACGTCAGGTTGCCAAGGGCAATGACACATTGCAGCAACCTGACCTAGCTTTCCAGTCGTGTAGCTTGGAGCTAACTGACAGGTGGGGAACCCTCCTGAGGATGCTAAGGGGTTACCCCGCCCGGCCAGGCCGTCAGTGTTGGCTTTAGCAGGACAATTCTTTAGAATCATCTGCCAGCGCCATCTGGAAGAGGAGGCGTGTCATGATATAGCAGCTAGTTATGATCTAAGGATAATACAGGAACATATTTCTTTCATTTTTCTATCTGCTGTATATTTTGTCAGACGTGTAGGTATGTCAGCCAGTCTGGCTTTGAAGGTATTGACAGCTGGCTTCCTGGAGTTCTGTATGTGCATGTAAATTAACTCTATCATTGTCTGCTTGTAATTAGGAAACCCTTAATCAGACAGTTGCTTTGAAGCCTATACAGGTGGTCAGACCCTGTTGTCTGAATACTGTCTCAGAGGTGTATTGTGCTTGGGAGCAATTGTCACCTGGACTGGCTGCAGTATGCTTTGACGCAGCTCACACCAGCCTGAGCCAAGACTTTATATATGACATCCTGCTGGAATGTTGAAAGCCTTGCTCAAGTTGTCACCTGGGGATGGGAAATCTCTGTAAAGATCAAAAGTGTACAGGAAAAACCTGGGAAGTTTACATATCACAGAAGGGGATGACAAACTGAACAATCAGGGGGCTCGGCAGACGATGATGTCACACTTTGGGGAAATTGCATTAGATTGTGGGACTGAACATCAATTGCCCGAGGCCCCAAATTGGGCTATAAAACAGCAGCAAGGAGAGTCACAACTTGTAGTCTTTGGAGATAGCACAACGCTAGGACTAACCTGGTTCCTGACCAGAAAGTGCGTTCTCCCGCAAACATCGCCCAGATCGATACACTGGTACGTTTATTTCCTTGTTACTTTTGCAATTTGTCGTGTGTGTATCTTTGTAACTTTTATCCTTGTAACTTTTACTTTGTAACTTTTTTTTACTGTTTTTGTAAATCTTTTGTATATATTATTTTCTGCATTGTTCCACTTTTTTCCTGGAATATTAAATCGTTATTTAATAAGTTTGACTTCTGCTGTACTAAACTAACCCTCATAGCCTAGAAGAGACTGAAGTGTAACTGTGTATAAGTCCATGCCTGATTGTACGTTTGAGCAACCCTACCGTATGAGATTGTAATTGCATTGTGTGTATGGGCACTGTTGCACTCGACAGCAGAGTGGCTGACAGTATCGTTCGTAACGACTGTTAGTGGTTTTGCTGCACTACAGTGTAACTTGCATTACAAGTCAGTGCCTGATTGTGCCGTGTGACTGTACAACTGTACTGTGTGTGGGTGTGCGTGGCGTTCCCATATTCGGCCTAAAGCGCAAAGCTGACCCGAATAAAAAAACGCGGATTGTGCGCTGAGCACTCGACAGCCGAGTGGACGTGTCTAGCAGCTAGTGGTGGCAGTGAGAAGTGTTTGAGGGGTCCCAGCCTTGTTTGTAGCTTGAATAAGGCTGCTCCCCGCTTGATCTGGTCAAATCCGCAGTCGGGAACCGTATACGCAGGCGTGCCGCGGGCCGGTTCCTGACAATGTTGATGAAGAGGGGTCTGTGTCTGGGGATGTGGGGGCGAAAGAGGAGGCGGGGGAGTCAGAGGAAGAGCTTGATTATGATGATGATGACCATGATGCTGATGATGACGTTGTGGTGGACCCTCCGTATGTGCAGCCTGAGTCCAGGGAAGAATGGTCGGAGCAGGATGACGAGTCACCTAGGCCTAGGCAAGGATATGGCCATATGTCAGGCAGGGGCAGGTGCAGCTGTGGGCATGGAGGAAGTAGACAGGACACTGCTTCAGCCGGCACCACCACCATGCAACCTCCAACTAGCACACATTGTTCCGCTGCACCCTCTGCTTGCGGGAGACACAGTAAATTAAAGTCACCGGTATGGAAGTATTTTGAGGTGGTCAGCCACGACAAAAAAAAATGTGGATCAGCCTCGGAAGAAGCACTGCCGTGCGAAACGGCCGTTAGGCTATTGTTTTTGCCCTGCACCCACCACCGCCACCCTCTGATATGGTAGGACATCCTCCTCTTGCAACTGTTTGAACGCACAAGATGTTTGCACATGATGATTTTTCTACAGATGATGATGTTTTGTACCTACCTTTCTGAATGTCACAATTTTTGATACAAATGGTGATTTTACTCACAGCTGAAGACACCATTAAAACAGTATACACTGCAGTGCCTGACTCAACTGTTTTTCTCTTTTGATGCTGATCCTATGTGTATGTTTTACAATTTCAGTCATGAGCACGCAGTATCTGTAATATATCAAGGTGGCTTTTTGAATATCTGTCCATCCTCACTCCCAGTGACACAGCTAGAGATCCTGTAGTGCCGGCAACCTTCTACTCCTAGATTTGAAGTTATGGATTATGCTATGAGCCTCAGGTCATTCAGGGTGTGTGCTGGCAGCTGGCTTCCCTTTGATCCTTCACAGGGAGCAAGGTGTCAAGACCTCCCGGGGATTCGTAGCCTGCCCGGCTGAATCTAGGCCTCCTTATCAGAGTGAAACAGCTGGCATATCCTCTGAGCTTGTTACAGCTATGTGTTAAACGCAATTAACTACCTTTCCCAGAACTGTCTTTCTTAAAACCAAAGTTTGTCATTCTGAGCCCTGCATTAGATGTGCGATCGATTGCGGTGATCAGAAACAACTGCTGGATCTGCGATTCTTGTGCGTTTTGGACGACTGGGCGTCGCCTGGCGTCACACCTCCCCCTTCCTGAGCAGCCATTGGCGCTGTTGGGTCGAGTTCCCCCTGACACCGGGACAGCCCATCAGCGTTTGGTGTCAGCTGCCTGGCTGGCGGGTCTCGAGCTGCCGGTACGGCGGGAAAACCCATTGGAGCCTGCGCCTCGGTTCACCTGGACAGTCGCTGTCCGCTACCCTCAGGTTTCACCTGACATGGACCATTCTGGACAGGGCGTTTGCGCCACTGCGGTCGGATGTGGTGTCTGCCAGGACTGCTGACAACGGGCAGTAGGTTGGTTAGGTCAACAGCCAGCCCACGCATAGTTTCCCTGCTAAGTGGCTGTGGACCTAAGGGAACCCCGCGGGAATCCCTGGACCTTCCCAGCTCCTGACAGGCGGCACATGCTTTGCAGTAGTTTGCTACATCCCTGTTCATCCTGGGCCAATAAAACTGTTTCCGAATACAGGCAAGTGTCTTGCGGACACCTGAGTGCCCTGTCAGAGGATCACCATGTGCGGATTTCAGCACATGTCCCCTGAACGCACTCGAGACCACAAGCCATTTGGTATTCGCCTGCGGTTTACCTGTAGGGAGCTGTACAGACTCACTGTACAGTCTCCCACCTTCCTAGTACACCTTGAAAGCGGCCCCGTCTGCGAGGGACTCTGAGGCTTGCTGCCTGAGTGCCTCCAGGCTTGGGTCACTTTGTAGTGCTGCTGTGAGTACAGCGCTGTCAGTTTCAACCAGCTGGCCCATGACACATGAAGTCAGCAGCTGGAAGGTCTCTTTGCTGGGGTCAGTACTGAACGAGGAGTTCAGTGCTGAGCCCACAATTCTGGCAGCACCCTGGGTGACTGCTAGTACAGGCACAGCATTAGCATGACAATAATCGACATTCTTCACCTCATTGACACATGCCTTAATGACAGTGACAGGTACAGACACATTTTCGTTACAGACAGTTTGTACATCAAACTCAGGTACAGTTCCATCATCACAACAGACAGTTTGTACATCAAACTCAGGTACCTTTGAAGCAGGCACTCTTGAACCCGGTACCCTTGAACTGGGCACATTCAACCCACATCCCCCTGGTGCTCCCCTAAGTGTATAAAGTACCTGGTGGTAGTGTTGGGCGAACAGTGTTCGCCACTGTTCGGGTTCTGCAGAACATCACCCTGTTCGGGTGATGTTCGAGTTCGGCCGAACACCTGACGGTGCTCGGCCAAACCGTTCGGCCATATGGCCGAACTAAGAGCGCATGGCCGAACGTTCCCCGAACGTTCGGCTAGCGCTGTGATTGGCCGAACGGGTCACGTGGTTCGGACCCGAACGCGCTCTGATTGGCCGAACTGTCACGTGGTTCGGGTAAATAAATACCCGAACCACGTCATATCTCCGCCATTTGTCTGTGGGTTTAGCTTTGGGTAGGCAGGCAGGGTAGTTCGCGCTCCAGCCACGCTAGCCAGGGTCCCCCCCAGTCATTGTGTGTCGCTGCTGGGAATAGTAGTACACCGCTCGCTCAGCATTCTGTTTACTGCCACTCTGTGTACCTCGCTCAGCCACACTATATAGCATTCTGTTTACTGCCACTCTGTGTCTGCTGGGAATAGTAGTACACCGCTTGCACAGCCACACTATATAGCATTCTGTTTACTGCCACTCTGTGTACCTCGCTCAGCCACACTATATAGCATTCTGTTTACTGCCACTCTGTGTCTGCTGGGAATAGTGGTACACCGCTCGCTCAGCCACACTATATAGCATTCTGTTCACTGTTCTGTGTCTGCTTGGAATAGTGGTACACCGCTCGTTCAGCCACACTATATAGCATTCTGTGTACTGTTCTGTGTCTGCTGGGAACAGTAGTACACCGCTCGTTCAGCCACACTATATAGCATTCTGTGTACTGTTCTGTGTCTGCTGGGAACAGTAGTACACCGCTCGCTCAGCCACACTATATAGCATTCTGTTCACTGTTCTGTGTCTGCTGGGAATAGTGGTACACCGCTCGCTCAGCCACACTATATAGCATTCTGTTCACTGTTCTGTGTCTGCTGGGAATAGTGGTACACCGCTCGCTCAGCCACACTATATAGCATTCTGTTTACTGTTCTGTGTCTGCTGGGAATAGTGGTACACCGCTCGCTCATCCACACTATATAGCATTCTGTTCACTGTTCTGTGTCTGCTGGGAATAGTGGTACACCGCTCGCTCAGCCACACTATATAGCATTCTGTTCACTGTTCTGTGTCTGCTGGGAATAGTGGTACACCGCTCGCTCAGCCACACTATATAGCATTCTGTTTACTGCCACTCTGTGTACCTCGCTCAGCCACACTATATAGCATTCTGTTTACTGCCACTCTGTGTCTGCTGGGAATAGTGGTACACCGCTCGCTCAGCCACACTATATAGCATTCTGTTCACTGTTCTGTGTCTGCTTGGAATAGTGGTACACCGCTCGCTCAGCCACACTATATAGCATTCTGTTTACTGTTCTGTGTCTGCTGGGAATAGTGGTACACCGCTCGCTCAGCCACACTATATAGCATTCTGTTCACTGTTCTGTGTCTGCTGGGAATAGTGGTACACCGCTCGCTCAGCCACACTATATAGCATTCTGTTTACTGTTCTGTGTCTGCTGGGAACAGTAGTACACCGCTCGCTCAGCCAGAGTATATAGCATTGTGTTTACTGCCACTCTGTGTACACCGCTCAGCCAGACTATATACCATTGTTTACTGACACTCTGTGTACACCACTCAGCCACACTATATACCATTGTTTACTGACACTCTGTGTACACCGCTCAGCCAGACTATATACCATTGTTTACTGCCACTCTGATTCTGCTGGGAACAGTAGTACACCGCTCGCTCAGCCAGACTATATACCATTGTTTACTGACACTCTGTGTACACCGCTCAGCCAGACTATATACCATTGTTTACTGACACTCTGTGTACACCACTCAGCCACACTATATACCATTGTTTACTGACACTCTGTGTACACCGCTCAGCCAGACTATATACCATTGTTTACTGCCACTCTGATTCTGCTGGGAACAGTAGTACACCGCTCGCTCAGCCAGACTATATACCATTGTTTACTGACACTATATAGCAGACTATATAGCATTGTGTGTACACCGCTCAGCCAGACTATATACCATTGTTTACTGACACTCTGTGTACACCGCTCAGCCAGACTATATACCATTGTTTACTGCCACTCTGATTCTGCTGGGAACAGTAGTACACCGCTCGCTCAGCCAGACTATATACCATTGTTTACTGACACTCTGTGTACACCGCTCAGCCAGACTATATACCATTGTTTACTGACACTATATAGCAGACTATATAGCATTGTGTGTACACCGCTCAGCCAGACTATATACCATTGTTTACTGACACTCTGTGTACACCGCTCAGCCAGACTATATACCATTGTTTACTGCCACTCTGATTCTGCTGGGAACAGTAGTACACCGCTCGCTCAGCCAGACTATATACCATTGTTTACTGACACTCTATGTACACCGCTCAGCCAGACTATATACCATTGTTTACTGCCACTCTGATTCTGCTGGGAACAGTAGTACACCGCTCGCTCAGCCAGACTATATACCATTGTTTACTGACACTCTATGTACACCGCTCAGCCAGACTATATACCATTGTTTACTGCCACTCTGATTCTGCTGGGAACAGTAGTACACCGCTCGCTCAGCCAGACTATATAGCATTGTGTTTACTGCCACTCTGTGTACACCGCTCAGCCACACTATATAGCATTGCGTACTCTGCCAGTCAGTGTGTATATTGCTGGGATCAGTAATACTCCACTCACCGTCAACCACTATATGAGCTCAACATGAGTTCCCCAGAGACCTCCGCTGTGAGCAGCACTCCCAACAACAGCAACAGCCAACGCCCCACGCAAGCTATAACATCCACCCCAGCAGCCAGTGGTCAGCAGCAGCCCTCCCCGGAGGAGAACGTTGTGTCCATCAGTCCGTCGCCAGAGCGATTAATGAGGGCTGCCATTGAGGAGATGATGGGGCCTGATGTGGAGGAGGAGGTCTGGCTCAGGCCAGCATCCCAAGTTAATGTTGAGGACGATGAGGGGTCTGTGTCTGGGGATGTTGGGGTGGCAGAGGTGGTGGGTGGGTCAGACTCAGGAGAAGAGTTGTATGATGAGGATGATGATCGGGACCATCTGTATGTGCCTCAGAGTCCGACCCCGGAAAACATGTTGTATCGTGTGTTTAGGTACTAAAATCTGCGTTCCCTCCCAGTAGTGTTGGGCGAACAGTGTTTGCCACTGTTCGGGTTCTGCAGAACATCACCCTGTTCGGGGTGACTATATAGCAGACTATATAGCATTGTGTTTAATGCCACTCTGTGTACACGGCTCAGCCACACTATATAGCATTGTGTTTACTTCCACTCTGTGTCTGCTGGGAACAGTAGTACACCGCTCACCCGCCACTGTATAGCATTGTGCTCTGTGTCACTGCTGACAATAGTGGTACACCGCTCACCCACCACTGTATAGCATTTCTGTACTGCCACTGTACTGCTGCCAGTCAGCGTGTACTTTAAGGATAAGTGAAATGAGGAAGAAATCCGGTGAAAGAGGGAGGGGCAAGGGAAGAGGTGTTTCCCCTGACGGTTCACGTACAGGCCACAGGGGAGCACCCAAGAAAACCCACTCAATACTGCCCATGTTGTCCAGGACAACAACCCTCACAGATCCAAAAGAACAGGACCAGATAATTACTTGGATGACCTCTCAAGCGTCCAGCAGTGGGTTAAGCAGCACCAGCACATCACGCACGAGGTCCGAGTCCTCAGCCAGTTAAAGTCTGGGCTTTCTTTGAAGACTGCACTGAGGATGTTACCATGGCGATTTGCAAGGTGTGCAAGACCCGCCTGAGCAGGGGGAAAAGTATTAACAACCTCTCCACCACCAGCATGAGCCGCCACATTCTATCCAAACATCCCACTCTGTGGGCAAACGCGGCAGGACAGGGTACCACCAGCAACACTGCCTCCCTTGGGTTCACCAGACTCACCACCAGACCCGCCTCAGCAGCAGCAGTAGCCCAGCCATTGCGTGGTTCACAACATTCACAAACATCAGACGATGCTGACACTGTCACTTTCCGGACTAGTGCTCTTGAGGTCTCCCAGTGTTCATCAAACACAACAACCAACAGCCCTTCGGTGTGCAGCGCTACGGTTGAGTTGTCTGTTTCTGAGATGTTTGAGCACAAGAGGAAATTGCCAGCAAATGACCCCCGGGCCGTGGCAGTAACAGCCAGCCAGCATAGCCAAGCTTCTGGCCTGCGAAATGCTGCCATATCGAGTGGTGGAGACAAACAGCTTCAAGGGCATGATGTCAGTGGCCATCCCACGTTACGTGGTTCCCAGCCGCTACCACTTTGCGCGCTCTGCAGTGCCTGAGTTGCATGAGCACGTGGTCAGCTAAATAACCCGAAGCTTGAAGAATGCCGTTGCCTGCAAGGTTCACCTCACCACTGACACCTGGACGAGTGCGTTCGGCCAGGGTCGATACATCTCCCTTACCGCGCACTGGGTGAACCTTGTGGAGCCTGGCAGCGATTCCTCACCTGCTACGGCGCGGGTGTTGCCCACGCCGCAAACAGCTGGATAACAACAGCAGCACCTACCTCTCTGACTCCTTCTCCTCCAACGCATCTCAAAGCTGTACCTCATCCGGAAATGCTAACCCAGCACCAGCAGCAGTAGGATCGTGGAAGCAGTGCAGCACAGCTGTTGGCATGCGTCAGCAAGCGTTGCTGAAGCTGATCTGCCTTGGGGATAAGCAGCACACAGGGGAGGAAATTTGGAGGGGAATAAAGGAACAGACGGATTTGTGGCTGGCACCGCTGGACCTGAAACCGGGCATGAAGCTAGACACCTGGCACGAACTGGCAATGTACGCAATAGAGGTGCTGGCTTGCCCGGCAGCCAGCGTTATGTCGGAACGCTGTTTCAGTGCTGCCGGAGGCATCATCACAGATCGGCGTATCCGCCTCTCCACAGAAAATGCAGACCGTCTGACTCAAATTAAAATGAATCAATCCTGGATTGGAAACGACTACGCAACACTCCTGGACCCCAACCAAGTAACATGACCGATGAACATCTGGGATGGTTTAGCGTTTCCGGTCCCTGTTTATTGAACCTCTCATCTGTATTACATTTATGACTGCATGGCGGCAAAAAGCATTGCTGCTATATCCGCACGCTTTTTGTCCTCATGCAAGGCCTGGGTTGTTGTGTCTCACAAAGCGTGGCCTTCTCCTCCTGCGCCTCCTCCTGTTCCATCACGTGTGCTGCTGCTGCTGCTGGGTTACCGTTGCCGCGTGGTCCCTGTTTATTGAACCTCTTATCTTTATTACATTTATGACTACATGGCGGTACAAAGCATGCTATCCGCACGCTTTTTGTCCTCATGCAAGGCCTGGGTTGTTGTGTCTCACAAAGCGTGGCCTTCTCCTCCTGCGCCTCCTCCTGTTCCATCACGTGTGCTGCTGCTGCTGCTGCTGCTGGGTTAGCGTTGCCGCGTGGTCCCTGTTTATTGAACCTCTTATCTTTATTACATTTATGACTACATGGCGGTACAAAGCATGCTATCCGCACGCTTTTTGTCCTCATGCAAGGCCTGGGTTGTTGTGTCTCACAAAGCGTGGCCTTCTCCTCCTGCGCCTCCTCCTGTTCCATCACGTGTGCTGCTGCTGCTGCTGCTGCTGCTGGGTTACCGTTGCCGCGTGGTCCCTGTTTATTGAACCTCTTATCTTTATTACATTTATGACTACATGGCGGTACAAAGCATGCTATCCGCACGCTTTTTGTCCTCATGCAAGGCCTGGGTTGTTGTGTCTCACAAAGCGTGGCCTTCTCCTCCTGCGCCTCCTCCTGTTCCATCACGTGTGCTGCTGCTGCTGCTGGGTTACCGTTGCCGCGTGGTCACTGTTTATTGAACCTCTTATCTTTATTACATTTATGACTACATGGCGGTACAAAGCATGCTATCCGCACGCTTTTTGTCCTCATGCAAGGCCTGGGTTGTTGTGTCTCACAAAGCGTGGCCTTCTCCTCCTGCGCCTCCTCCTGTTCCATCACGTGTGCTGCTGCTGCTGCTGCTGCTGGGTTAGCGTTGCCGCGTGGTCCCTGTTTATTGAACCTCTTATCTTTATTACATTTATGACTACATGGCGGTACAAAGCATGCTATCCGCACGCTTTTTGTCCTCATGCAAGGCCTGGGTTGTTGTGTCTCACAAAGCGTGGCCTTCTCCTCCTGCGCCTCCTCCTGTTCCATCACGTGTGCTGCTGCTGGGTTAGCGTTGCCGCGTGGTCCCTGTTTATTGAACCACTTATCTTTATTACATTTATGACTGCATGGTGGTACAAAGCATGCTATCCGCACGCTTCTTGTCCTCATGCAAGGCCTGGGTTGTTGTGTCTCAAAGCGTGGCCTTCTCCTCCTGCGCCACCCTCCTCCTGTTCCATCACGTGTGCTGCTGCTGGGTTAGCATTACCGGTCCCTTTTCCTGGAACCTCTTATATGTATTACATTTATGACTGCATGCCGACAAAAAGCATGTTACCTGTGCAAAGAAAACAGACATTTCCCGCATTTAAAAGACAGTTTTCCCTTTGAAACTTTAAAATCGATTTTCTCAAAAACTATAAGCTCTTTTTGCTAAATTTTTTTTTCCTCTTGTACCCACTCCCAAGGTGCACATACCCTGTAAATTTGGGGTATGTAGCATATAAGGAGGCTTTACAAAGCACAAAAGTTCGGGTCCCCATTGACTTCCATTATGTTCGGAGTTCGGGTCGAACACCCGAACATCGCGGCCATGTTCGGCCTGTTCGGCCCGAACCCGAACATCTAGATGTTCGCCCAACACTACCTGGTGGTGGGCGGAGAGTCTGTCTCCTTCCGTGAGCAACGAGGCGGCCATGGCAGGTTCGTAATAGGACACAAGCTTGCCCAAATCAGTCCCCAGCAACACAGGGACTGGGAGATCCTTCACAACTCCAACAACCTTTTCTTGGACCCCCACCCCCCAGTCGAGCTTCACTCTCGCTTGGGCTATGTGTAAAAGGGTGCCCTCTACTCCAGTAAGGGCAAGGGATCGGCTGGAGCTGAATGCTTTCCTCTGGCACAAGGTGTGAGTGAACTAACGTGATGTCAGCTCCGGTGACCTTGTCGTTCACAACAGGCTGCTGCTGGTCAGTTCGGTTGCGGATTTCCTTTCCGCAGGCAAACAGAACAAAATCTGATGATCCAGGCTGTGGTTCGCTGGCTGGTTGCCTCTGCTGTGGCTGAAGTACAGGTGGTACAGGTGATAAAGATGATCCAGGAGCTGGTGGTGTCTGCCTCCGCACCGGACAGTCAAATTTCATGTGTTCGGGCTGGCGTCAGTAGTGACAGGTGACCCCCCCAGGTGCTGCAGGCCTGGGCGCAGCAGCTGTGCTGGGTGGCCTCTGTGGCGGACAGCTCACAGGGACAGGAGAGTCTGCCAGAGTATTGGGCTGACCTCCCCTCCAGCTGGATGGTGCAGTTTTGCGTGTGTCAGGCACCCGGGTAGTCGCAAAAGTTTCAGCAAGGTCTGCAGCAACAGTTGCTGACGCAGGCTTGCGCTCCTGCACAAACTGTCGTACATCAGCAGGGCAAATGTTCAGAAATTGTTCTTGGACTGTCAACTCCTCCAGGACATCATAAGACCCTTTGGTGAGGCCTAGAGTCCACTGGCGGAGTGTGGTGAGCAAGCTGCTGACCACATCTCGGTAAGAATCAGAAGACTTTTTCTGCCAGGACCTGAACTTTTTGCGATAGGCTTCTGGCGTCAGCTGGTATTTGGTAATGATAGCGTCTTTTATAGCGGCATAATCATTTTCTTTTCTCCGCAGGTAACTCTGCATCAAGCGCTGTGTAGCGCAGCAAAGGTGTCAGATGTCTGGCCCACTGGTCTTGGGACAGACGATACTGATGGCATGCTTTTTCAAAAGACCGCAAAAACAAGTCAATGTCAGTGTCTTTTTCAATATTAGCAAATTTAAATTTTGCACTTACGGGTGATGCAGTTCCTTCAGCAGGGAGGCTGGGCGGGGGAATTCCGGCTGGCCTGTTGAACTTTTGCCATGTTTAGCTCATGCTGTCGTTGGAGCTCCCGTTCCTCCCACGCCGCAGCAGCCTGGCGTTCTGCAGATTGGCGCTCCCGTTCCTCTCGTGCCTCTGCAGATTGGCGCTCCCGTTCCTCTCGTGCCTCTGCAGATTGGCGCTCCAACTGCGCTTGCATGTACTGCAGGTACTTGTCCAGGTCAGTGTCCATCAGCTTTCGTAATGCCTGCTGCATTACCGGGTCAGCACCAATGGACATTCCAGTACAGACCGGGTCTGTCAGGTACTTTCAGGAACGCTGAGATTGGGGTCCACACTGTTGCCACATTGCCCGCAGGATGCTCAACCTCTGTATGCCTAGGATCTTCAGTCTCTGGTTCCCTTCGACTTGAGTCAGATGGGCCGACGTCCACCTCAGCGGCCACATCCAGCTCCCACAGTTGCTGGGTATCCCATTGAAACAAGTCCGTTACCAGGTCCTGTTGTTTCTTGCGGCCGACGTCAATGCCTCTCGCTTGGCAAAGATTTTGCAAGTCCGCCAGGCACATCTTCTTGTAGTTCCCAGACATTTCCATGCCAAATAAAATAAAACTTTTTGGGAGGGGTACTGGCTACACAGTCTCTCTGTATATATAAAAAATATATTGCATTCCAGCTACACCAACGAATTAGTTCATTTCTTGATAGCGCTAGCGCTATCTTACATACTTTCAGCACAACACAGATCCCAACCACTACCAAACACTGTCACAGGAGCCCTGGTGGCTGGAACGCGAAATGCCTTCCATACGGTTGCAGCGCACAGACCGTGCAAACTTGCAAACTGTGGTCGCAGTCAATGCGCATAAACCGTTGGGAATTGGTCGCAGAAAAACCAGAAGGGAGCCTGTGGGTTACGGAAATACACTTTACACACTATTTCAGGGTATATTTGCTGCCACCACTGGTATGGGCCAGTGGTCCCTACCGACTGACTGACCCTGCAAATAAAACGGTTAAAACACGCTGTATCCTGTCTAGATATCACTAATAGTAGCGACTCCTCAGAGACCTGAGTTCAGTTTCTGTGTATGGCTGTATAGCAGGTGTAGCGGAACAGTAAACGACTTTGATAAAGTCTTTATTTACATGCAATATAAATAATTAATATATACAGAAAATCGTTAAAATCAACAATTATAGAAACAAATGATAACACAGTATAAAAGAAACTAAAAGGGATAAAAAAAATACTTAGATTTGTGGAAAGATGTCCTGTTGTGGGAAAACTTGTAGAGTTCCTTTGGTTTCAGTTCAGAGTTCAGACCAGGTGGATGCCAGCATATCCTCAAGCTGGCACAGATGTGATCAAGATGGTGTTTCAAGGTGGAGGACACTTGCGTTTCAGCCTGTCAATAGTTTTATCACCCATCGCTGCGGGGAGTGGCTATGACAGGCACAAGTCCAGCCTCGGGAGGATGGAGCAGGGGCTGTCCCATCCTTACAGACCCTCAGACTGGCAGAATTCTAGTTCGGCCCGTCTTGGGGTGCACGTGGGGGCAGTAAAAACCTATACTGCATATTCACACTCAGCATGATTTTACAAATCCTAGGACATGAAATATGATAGGTCTATCATGAGAATTTACCCCCGTCTCTTCAAACCCATATTGCTATGAGAGTTTAGAGGACAGAGTTCTAGGAATTTCACAGAACCAGCACCGGGACTCATGCTACACTTTCCCCACGTTTGGCGAAGCTGCTATCTCAGAAACCCCAGAAATATGACAGATCTGAGAAGTTATGGATTATGCTATGAGCCTCAGGTCATTCAGGGTGTGTGCTGGCAGCTGGCTTCCCTTTGACCCTTCCCAGGGAGCAAGGTGTCAAGACCTCCCGGGGATTCGTAGCCTGCCTGGCTGAATCTAGGCCTCCTTATCAGAGTGAAACAGCTGGCATATCCTCTGAGAGGGGCCATTAGCTCTCCAGGGGACCGGGAAACCAGCTTGTTACAGATATGTGTTAAACGCAATTAACTACCTTTCCCAGAACTGTCTATCTTAAAACCAAAGTTTGTCATTCTGAGCCCTGCAATAGATGTGCGATCGATCGTGGTGATCAGAAACGACTGCTGGATCTGCAATTTTTGTGCGTTTTGGACGACTGGGTGTCGCCTGGCGTCACAATGTCTAAGATGGGTACCTCATCCCTCCAGGGCCACCTGAAGAGCTGCCACTGCCATCAGTATCAGGAGTGCAAGAGGAGGCAGGCCCTGCAAGCAGGGGGTACTGAGAGTACAAGGCCCACCACCGCAGCAGCAGCATCCTTCCCTCAGGGTCGTGAATCCTCTGCTGCAGCTGCAGTACTAGCATGCAATTGCTCATCCACCTCGGCTACTCCAGACACAGACATTGAGGCTGGCAGCCAGTCGTCTCTCTCCTCTGTCTCCCCTGCATCCCATTGTCGTCAGACCCTGCTGAGCTACGCCTTTCAGGGTCTGACCAAGCCTCTGCCTCCAAGCCACAGGCGGATCCGCAAACTAAATGGCTTGCTGGCCCGGGCCATGGCATCACAGCTCCTTCCCTACTCCCTGGTGCAGGAGAGGAGCGATATGCGGACACTGCTCGAATGTGGCATCCCCGAGTGGCAAATCCCCAGTCGCCACTATTTCAGCAGGAACACCATCCCAGCACTCCACAAGTTTGTGGTGGAAAACGTGGCCTGTTCGCTTGACTTCTCTGTGGGCGAGCGGGTCCACATTACCATGGACTCGTGGAGTAGCCAATTTGGGACAGGTCGCTACCTGTCGTTTACGGCCCACTGCGTGACACTGGTGGAAGGGAGGGAGGACAAGAGCGCAGCAGCCCAGTTAGCACATCCCCTGCTTGGCCCATATGCTGAGTCTTGTGATGCAGCACTTCCTGCGCACCTACGAGGGAATGAGCGACCTGCTGCAAGATGCCCGGGCGGTGGTACGCTTTTTCCGCCTCTCAGCCTCTGCCTCTGCACTCCTGTCCACCTTACAGCAGCAATATGGCAAGCCACACCGCATGATTATTGACATGCCAACTCGGTGGAATTCAACTCTGGCCATGGTGGAGCGGCTGTGTCAACACAGGCGCGCTCTTAGGGCCTACATGCTAGACCCAAGTGTCCCCAGCAACCAGCAAGTCCACATCATCACTGCAAATCAGTGGACACTGATGCAGCAAATATGCCTGGTGCTGAATCCCTTACGGGATGCAACCAAGATGGTCAGCGAGGAGCGGGCCTCTGTGTGTCAGTTTGTGCCCATGGTTTGTCTGCTGGAGCAGGCAATGGGCAATTTAATTGACCATGGGGAGGAAGCCCTGAGGAAGCTGGAAAAGGACCAGATGGCAGCACAGGAGGGCTCACGGGTAGTGTAGGAGGTGGAGGAGTTGGAGTTCCCTAACCTGAATGATGAGGAGGAGGAGGAGGAGCAGGTGTTGTACGGGGATGGCAGCTTGGGGAGGACGACACGGCACAGGAAGAGGACAAGCATGGGATATGGGACAACCACGAGGACGATGAAGATCTTGCTGCCAAGGCCCACTTGTTTCTCATGGGTGTGCACATGTTGCGCTGCCTTCGCAGGGACCCCCGGGTGATCCAGATGCGTTCAAGGGAGGATATCTGGATCACCTTGATGCTGGACCCACGTCTGAAGGGGAAGCTGGGAGACTTCATGACGCCATCCACCACCGAGCAACGCACAAGGGAGTTGCAGGAGGTCCTTGTGCGCAGACTACTGGAAGCATTCCCCCCAGCCTTCCACCCCCACCGTAACTGCTCTGCCAACCCAGCAACAGGTGCCTGACATCGACACCAGCAGCACAACAACTACCAGCAGCAGCAGCAGCAACTGGTGCCCCGGAGATCTGAAGAGCCTAAGCAAGAGCCTGTATGCAGTTCAGCAGCCCACAGCAGAGGTGCCAGCCACAGCATCCACCTCCAACCAGCACCAGCATCGAATAACCAGCATGGTGGCTGACTACATGGGGTCATTCAGCGGGCTCAATGACACCGACAACCCCGTGGACCCCTTGGAGTACTGGGTCAAGAGACTGGACATCTGGGGGAGCTTGCCCAGTACGCCCTCGGACTCCTGTCCTTCCCCACCCTTCCAGTGTCCTCTCCGAGAGATGCTTTAGTGCGGCCGGTGGCGTGGCCGCCGAGAAGCACTCTAACCTCTCCCACGCCAATGTGGACAAACTCACCTTTCTGAAAATCAACCAGGCTTGGGTGGAAGGTGAGTTCCTGGCCCCTATTGTCGGACACAGGTGGACATGAAGTAGCTGCTGCAATGTGTTAACCATGCCTGCCTTGCCTTTGAACTGACCGGCCGCTTTGTCCTCCTGACTCAGTCACTGCTACTACACTCTGCGTTCACTCTGCCTGGGTCACCGGGCGCATGTAATGTTTGGGGCAGCACTATTACACTGTGGTACTACTAACTTGCCATGGTCATTCTGTGCTGCTGAACTGACCGGCCGCTTTGTCCTCCTGACTCAGTCGCTGCCACTACACTCTGCGTTCACTCTGCCCGGGTAACCAGGCGCATCTAATGTTTGGGGCAGTACTATTACACTGTGGTACTACTAACAGTGAGTTGCCATGGTCCTTCTGTGCTGCTGAACTGAACGGCTGCTTTGTCCTCCTGACTCAGTCGCTACTAGTACTACTCTGCGTTCACTCTGCCCGGGTCACGGGACGCATCTAATTTTTAGGGCAGCACTATTACACTGTGGTACTACTACCAGTGAGTTGCCATGGTCCTTCTGTGCTGCTGAACTTACTGGCCGCTTTGTCCTCCTGACTCAGTCGCTGCTACTACACCCTGCGTTCACTCTGCCCGGGTCACCGGGCGCATCTAATGTTTGGGGCAGTACTATTACACTGTGGTACTACTACCAGTGAGTTGCCATGGTCCTTCTGTGCTGCTGAACTGACCGGCCGCTTTGTCCTCCTGACTCAGTCGCTACTAGTACTACTCTGCGTTCACTCTGCCCGGGTCACGGGACGCATCTAATTTTTGGGGCAGCACTATTACACTGTGGTACTACTACCATTGAGTTGCCATGGTCCTTCTGCGCCGCTGAACTGACCGTCCGTTTTGTCCTCCTGACTCAGTCGCTGCTACTACACCCTGCGTTCACTCTGCCGGGTCACCGGGCGCTTCTAATGTTTGGGGCAGTACTATTACACTGTGATACTACTACCAGTGAGTTGCCATGGTCCTTCTGTGCTGCTGAACTGACCGGCCGCTTTGTCCTCCTGACTCAGTCGCTACTAGTACTACTCTGCGTTCACTCTGCCCGGGTCACGGGACACATCTAACTTTTGGGACAGCACTATTAGACTGTGGTACTACTACCAGTGAGTTGCCATGGTCCTTCTGTGCTGCTGAACTGACCGGCCACTTTGTCCTTCTGACTTAGTCGCTGCTACTACACCCTGCGTTCACTCTGCCTGGGTCACCAGCGCTTCTAATGTTTGTCACTATTACACTGTGGTACTACTAAGTTGCCATGGTCCTTCTGTGCTGCTGAACTGACCGGCTGCTTTGTCCTCCTGACTCAGTTGCTACTAGTACTACTCTGCGTTCACTCTGCTCAGGTCACGGGACGCATCTAATTTTTGGGGCAGCACTATTACACTGTGGTACTACTAACAGTGAGTTGCCATGGTCCTTCTGTGCTGCTGAACTGTCTGGCCGCTTTGTCCTCCTTACTCAGTCGCTACTAGTACTACTCTGCGTTCACTCTGCCCTGGTCACGGGACGCATCTAATTTTTGGGGCAGCACTATTACACTGTGGTACTACTACCAATGAGTTGCCATGGTCCTTCTGTGCTGCTGAACTGACCGGCCGCTTTGTCCTCCTGACTCAGTCGTTGCTACAACTACTCTGCGTTCACTCTGCCCGGGTCACCGGGCGCATCTAATGTTTGGGGCAGCACTATTGTACTGTGGTACTACTAAGTTGCCATGGTCCTTCTGTGCTGCTGAACTGACCGGCTGCTTTGTCCTCCTGACTCAGTCGCTACTAGTACTACTCTGCGTTCACTCTGCCCTGGTCACGGGACGCATCTAAATTTTGGGGCAGCACTATTACACTGTGGTACTAGTACCAGTGAGTTGCCATGGTCCTTCTGTGCTGCTGAACTGACCGACCACTTTGTCCTCCTGACTCAGTTGCTACTAAAGTCTGCGTTCACACTGCCCAGGTCCACTGACAACTCTGCTGTTATGTCATTGCTAATCGCTGCAAAAAAACCCCCAACAAATTACAAAAACCTCTCTGGGCCTTTTTGGTGTCAGTCAGCCACTCATCCTCCTTCAGTGGTACCATCACCGCCAAATGCCACTGGAACTCATCTTCACCTCTGTATTTGCCTGTTTAAAACCACTTTTTACCAATTAATAGCCCCATTTCAAGTGTTGATTTCACTTTAAAATCCATTTTCTAAAAAAAAAAAAATTATTTTTGGAATGTTTTATGTTGAAGTTGTAGCCCCTTATCACCTTGATAATCTATGCAATTTGGGGGATTGTAGCATGTATGGGGACTTTGCTATTAACGTTAAAAGAAAATCCGGATCCGGCCGTGGATCCGGCCATGATCGCGTCATTCACAGCTGAAAATCCGCGTCGTGCCGTGGACGCGTTTTGAAATCCGGATCCAATCACACCGGAGGCGGATTTTTTTTGGGCAACGCCTGTGGTCACGAATTTGTGGATCGAGACATCCGAGCATCACTGCAGAGGGCCCAATGGGATTACCAACATACAATGAGAGAAAGCGACTGGGGAGGGGGCCAAAAAAAGAGCAGACAAGGAACTAGAGGAGGTAGGAAGCAGCAGAAAAAGCTAAGGGTTAAGGGGGAGGAACATTTAACATCAGCGGAGTCCCTCTTAATGCTCAACAACTATCCTTACTTGATAGTGGTTTAAATCCCCCCCCCAAAAAAAAATATTTGAATACATTTGAAGCCTATCTCGGAATAAACAAATATGTTCACACTCTGAATGTAAAGAAATATTTCCTCAATAAAGAGGGGCCCACAACAAGACCAAATGTTACATCTCAGGAATTTGTTCATACACAGTTAACAAATAGATCTACTTTTAATCCCCAAGACCTTACTAAGGGGGGCACAATTGAAACGTTAAAAAAAGTGGTGCTCAATGATTTAGAATTGTTAGAAATAAAAACCCAGAGAAATTGCAAAAAATTAGGGGAGCAAATCAGTACCCTAGTGGAGGACAAGAACTTGATACTAAAACTAGCGGACAAGTGGGGAGGACTGGTGATTATGAATGTACAACAATATAACACCGAAATGACCAGGATTCTCAGTGATGAAGAAACGTATAAGATATTGAGGAGGAACCCCACAATTATTGGAAGGGGAAAAAGAGGGGATTGTATCAACAGATGAGTTAAAATACCTATTACGTACCAATCCCAGGATCCCTGTTTTATACATTAACTCCAACATCCATAAAGATATCAATAACCCACCGGAAAGGCCCATAGTAAGCGGAGTGGGCTCCCTAACACAGAGGGTGGGAGAATGTATCGATTTATGTTTACAGCCAGAAGTGGCCAAATTACCCCATCTCCTGAGGGACACTAAGCACTTGTTACAAAGAATCTCTGATATCAGTATAAAACCTGCGGATCTGTTAGTGACTGGTGATGTAACATCGCTATACACCATTATCCCCCATGAAAAAGGATTGAATATTGTCGGGGAGAGTCTACTGATGGGTGGCACTTTAAAGTACAACAAATTGAGTTCATATTGGGACTGTTGAGCTTATTCCTTGTCACACAATTTTTTCTGGTACCAAAATAACTATAACTTGCAATGCACCGGCTGTGCTATGGGAGCTAAGTACGCTCTGAGCGTAGCCAATCTATATATGGGTAGATGGGATGAGGAAATATTGCAGCAAGATATTGAGAATAACATTGTATCTTAGAATAGATTTATAGATAACCTATTTTTTCTATGGAGGAGTCCAAAGGATCTATTGGATGTATTTCGTGAAAGGATGAACACACATTGGCCTGAGGTAAAAATAACAACAAAGGCTAATGTAACTCAGGTTGATTTTTGGACCTGGTTATTACAGCTGAAGGTACCAAACTAACCACAAGCATGTTCTTTAAACCTACCGATAAAAATGGATACATCCCGAGAGTTAGTTGCCACCATAGAAGGTGGCTGGATAACATACCCAAGGGTCAACTAATGAGGATCAGTGTCACGATTGTGGAATCACAATCTGCAGGAACATCCGAGAAACAGGCATCAGATCGCACAGATTCAAACTGCACACTGTCATTCATTTCAGATTGCACAAAGTCAAGACTCTCATGCTTTACCCCAGAAAGGCAGGAACAATCATCCGACAACGATGTCTCTTTATTGAAATCAATTGGTTGGTGTGTGTGCAACTCATCCAAAATCGTTTGCCATACATAGATCACCAGATCCACATCATCCTCATCACATTCATCGGAATCAATCAGAAGGTACATAGAGTCAAGACAAGCATTCAAGACATCTTCGCTTTTTGCGATGTAAAAATCGCAAAAGGCTTTCCAATCAAAATCGAATTCTTCCAGCAAGGCCCCAATATCCCAGGAAGCAAATGGGGGTTCAAACAGGCCAGTATCCAAATAATCTCCATAGGGGTGGAGTTCAGGAACAAGAACAGATTTTTTAACTGCTTTAATGTAGTGTGCGATCCTACCTATAGCAGGATCCACATAAGCTTTGGATTGGGGCAAAAACCCTGGAAACTGATCAGCAGATGCATTATAAACATCATTATCATACTGCATGGTTTTGCCCATTTCAGACTTGACAGAAATAACCTCTTTATTTGTGGTTGCTAGGGGCAACGGATCTTTCCGCTGGGAAGCCTTCCTAGATCTTTTACGTTTAGACTTAGAGGCTTTGGATGGCTGCTTTGTGGATGAAAGAGTAGATGGAACAGCTGATTGAGCTGCTGACAACAACTCATTACGGGGGTATGGTAATTGAGGTAATCTCAGCCAATTGTGAATTAAAAAGGCCAAGAATTCCAGGGGTCTTTGACTCAGGGTGGTATGATTTAACACATCATAACCCCACATTAACATTTCACCCCCCAACAGAATGTAGACCATTTGGGGGGCCCAGGTAGACACTGGGGTGCATTGGAATTCAGGGTTCGCTAACAGTTTCATACACTCAGACAAAAATTCGTCTGCTGATTCAGGTTCAAGTTTTTTAAATCTCTTAAAGGTACAAGAGCCATATTCGACAAAATCGTACAAATCGGAAATTCCGTCTACACTGGGGTTTTGGGTATGGCTGGTCATTCTGTCACGATTGTGGAACTTTCCCCGTGATCAGCGCACAACGCGTGCGCTGACACGGCGGAGATCCTCCACAAGCGTATAATTTGCAGGAACCCAGCAAAAGGTGCTACGCACCTGTAGAGGGAAATTCCTGTCGGCAGATGGCGCTGGGGAGTGCAGAGGAACCAATCCTCTGTACCTCCACAAGTGCCAGACAGGAATTGTACGAAGCGCAGAACGCAATCGCAAGAGAGGCGATTGCGAATGAGATTGAGCAAAAGGGATAGGTTGTATGTGTGTGCGCCAATCCAGTCGCCACTCCGCGACCGCGCACACACAACAGCAGATACGAAATAGGAACGCGATCGCGAGAGGTGCGATCGCGAGACGTGACACAAGGCAGAACAGAATAGAATACGAGGGTAGCAAAGGCACAGCAAATACAATAAGGAGATATGGAAAATAACAACGCTAGCTAACCGCGAACACCGCACTCATTCGCAACAGTGCACGCGGTTATGCGCGATCTCCACGTGATAAGCACAATAGAGACAAGCACGCCTAACTAACCATAAACAGACAAACATGAAACAGGGGACGCGAGCGCTTGCTTAACGGTTACCTCACCGAGCCTGTAGCAAGCGCAGCGGACAAGACAGACACACGAAAAACAAGAACTAGGCAGGAAGGATCCACCGCTCTTCCGCCAGAGCCAGTGTGATCCAAGCAGGAACACAGATCAGAAAGATCCACAGCCGCTAACGCTAGCGGCTAGTGCGATCTCAGCAAGACAGAACGATTCGCTATCAACCGCCGCTGGTGACAGCGCAATCGCGACCGACAAGACAGAACAGAAGGATCCCCAGCGCTCGCACAAAGTAGCTAGCGCGATCCCAGGAGACAGAACAGAAGGATCCCCAGCGCTAGCACAAAGTAGCTAGCGCGATCCCAGAAGACAGAACAGAAGAGATAGCTGGTAGCAACCGCTGCACCAGCTATACTCCAAGAACATAGATCAGAACCATTTCCTGTCAACCACCATAGGGACAGGACAATGGCAAACAGGCAAGACAAGACAGAACAGGCAATACAGATAATACAACCTGACTGGGCTAGAAGGGGAGCCTAAAGCAACCCCCAGGAATTAACTATACTAGATAGCAATGGCTGACACTCCAGCAGTGTCCATCAGGAACTGAGCATGGAAGGGAAATGACCAGCAAAGCATTCTGGGAAAGATAAAGCTCTTATAGTGCCAGTCATCAAAGAAGGCAGGTAGGGGATTTGCATAATGAATGTATGCAAATTCCCCAGCAAGAGAACAGAACAGAAACTTGCAATGAAAAGACAGGTCTCTGTTCCAGAGACCTGCAGCCCACAGACTAGAGGAATGGACAAACAGCTGTCTGCCTGTGCAGCCAGCTGAGCGGATCATCACAGTACCCCCCCTTCTAGGGATGGATTCCAGACATCCCTCAAGACTGGTAACATCACAAAACTCTAACTGAAGACTCATGAAGGTAAGGACAGCCCGACAAGGCCCAATTCCAGAGTCAGTCCATCCGAAACCGACCTCATCAGAAGCAGAAGCCACCGAAACATGCCCATCAGCACTGCAAGTCTCAGCGTAACACCCATCAGGACTGTGGACACCAGAGAAGAAGCCATCGACACCCTCCAGACAATACCCACCACCTTCCAAGGAGCGTCCAAGAATACCAAACCTGCCGCAATACCTGTTCGAAGTGTCCCTTACAACACCAAAGCCATTGCTGATCGTATTCAGGGCACCAAGCAAAACCTTTCCCGGAATCTCCCAGAACGCCTTGAAGCTCCGCAGAGATCCCAAGAAGCCAGAACGCTCACCAGGCTCACATGGAGAACCACCAAGAACCCCTATGGAACCTATGATCATTCCAGACTCAAAATTAGCAGGACACCCATCAAGATCAGGACTTTCAGGGACCACTTCTGGGCATGCAAGCAGGCAGGCTATATCAGAACATGTCTCCACTGAGGAAGCATCTGAGTACGCTGGTAACCGAGGCACACTTGGGCTTTCTGGGTCACAGAGCACATCGGGGTACACTAGTACAGGAGAAACCTCAGGACATGTCGGGGAACTGCCAACCTCAGAGTCCGACACGACAAGACCAAAACCAGTACCGGGCAGAAAATCATCACGAGTAAAGATCACAGGTACTGGTCTTTCAAAAGAAGACTCGGACTCAAATTCAGAATTTTCTGTAACTGTAACATCATCATTGACTACACATGAATGAAGCTCCACAAGAGCTGCAAAAGTAGTCAGCAAGGCAGCAATGCCTACTGAAGTGGGCAACACCTCAGAAGGACCTGGGGGGCAGGAGACATCTCCTACAAGTTCTACACCCTTTGGGAGGAACTCGGAGACCTTTAGATCATCAAACAAGACCTCAGGAACATCATTTTTCAAGTTGTCTAAGAAGGATTCTGTACTATCCATGTTACAGGGCAAAACTGGAACTTTATTTTGAGAACAGGGCAGATGTCCCAGGGAAGGTTCCACCATAAACTGAGACTGAATTTCATCATCATGAGTGGAACGTACAGGAATATTCACTGGACCACACACTGACTTCCTAACTTTAATCTCGCTGCACCCAGAACTCTGCGTAGTAGTCAAACTAGCTTGCAATTCCAAAACTGCAGAAAGACAGGTAAAAATAGCAGCAATACCTAGACGAGCCTCTAGGGGCAGGGCAGGAGATATTGTACAAGGCAATATTGACTCATCCAGAGTACTGGGTGGAGAGTCAATACTTTCTTCAGAATCAGACTCGCAAATGTCAATGCAAGTGGACATCATGCCTTCATTCATGGTACAGGGCAGGTTCAGAGAAAGCTTCTCTGGACAAGGCAAAGAAGCTTCAGCATCAGATTCGCAAAACCGAAGCGCTGTCTCACTCTTAGATTCGGCTAACAATGTCAAATCCGAGGAGTCAGAACGCAAAATTTGCGGATCCAAGATCGCTTTAGGTTGCG
Source organism: Hyperolius riggenbachi (assembly GCF_040937935.1). Taxonomy (NCBI): domain Eukaryota; kingdom Metazoa; phylum Chordata; class Amphibia; order Anura; family Hyperoliidae; genus Hyperolius; species Hyperolius riggenbachi. The sequence goes on along the minus strand of NC_090649.1, from coordinate 348,704,183 downwards.
AAACTGACGCTTCCATATCGCAAACTTCCGCGATCTGCGGAGCAGACTGCAAGGCATCTAGGACAGAAACACTGGAGCAACTGTCATCAGGCAACAGGCCTGCACAGGTGTAAACAGGGTGAGACAGAAACTCATTTGCAGAAGAAATGGCGACATCAACAGTATAAACTTTATTAGGCATAATAATTTTACTTTTGACGCTGCATAGTCGAGAAATTTTCCCCATAGCAGGGTCACAGACGGAAGATCTCAAAGATCTGTTTCTAAATGACAAAGGATCCCACACATCCTTGAGGAAACCGGCAGACTCATGCCGATCACAATCTGCAGGAACATCCGAGAAACAGGCATCAGATCGCACAGATTCAAACTGCACACTGTCATTCATTTCAGATTGCACAAAGTCAAGACTCTCATGCTTTACCCCAGAAAGGCAGGAACAATCATCCGACAACGATGTCTCTTTATTGAAATCAATTGGTTGGTGTGTGTGCAACTCATCCAAAATCGTTTGCCATACATAGATCACCAGATCCACATCATCCTCATCACATTCATCGGAATCAATCAGAAGGTACATAGAGTCAAGACAAGCATTCAAGACATCTTCGCTTTTTGCGATGTAAAAATCGCAAAAGGCTTTCCAATCAAAATCGAATTCTTCCAGCAAGGCCCCAATATCCCAGGAAGCAAATGGGGGTTCAAACAGGCCAGTATCCAAATAATCTCCATAGGGGTGGAGTTCAGGAACAAGAACAGATTTTTTAACTGCTTTAATGTAGTGTGCGATCCTACCTATAGCAGGATCCACATAAGCTTTGGATTGGGGCAAAAACCCTGGAAACTGATCAGCAGATGCATTATAAACATCGTTATCATACTGCATGGTTTTGCCCATTTCAGACTTGACAGAAATAACCTCTTTATTTGTGGTTGCTAGGGGCAACGGATCTTTCCGCTGGGAAGCCTTCCTAGATCTTTTACGTTTAGACTTAGAGGCTTTGGATGGCTGCTTTGTGGATGAAAGAGTAGATGGAACAGCTGATTGAGCTGCTGACAACAACTCATTACGGGGGTATGGTAATTGAGGTAATCTCAGCCAATTGTGAATTAAAAAGGCCAAGAATTCCAGGGGTCTTTGACTCAGGGTGGTATGATTTAACACATCATAACCCCACATTAACATTTCACCCCCCAACAGAATGTAGACCATTTGGGGGGCCCAGGTAGACACTGGGGTGCATTGGAATTCAGGGTTCGCTAACAGTTTCATACACTCAGACAAAAATTCGTCTGCTGATTCAGGTTCAAGTTTTTTAAATCTCTTAAAGGTACAAGAGCCATATTCGACAAAATCGTACAAATCGGAAATTCCGTCTACACTGGGGTTTTGGGTATGGCTGGTCATTCTGTCACGATTGTGGAACTTTCCCCGTGATCAGCGCACAACGCGTGCGCTGACACGGCGGAGATCCTCCACAAGCGTATAATTTGCAGGAACCCAGCAAAAGGTGCTACGCACCTGTAGAGGGAAATTCCTGTCGGCAGATGGCGCTGGGGAGTGCAGAGGAACCAATCCTCTGTACCTCCACAAGTGCCAGACAGGAATTGTACGAAGCGCAGAACGCAATCGCAAGAGAGGCGATTGCGAATGAGATTGAGCAAAAGGGATAGGTTGTATGTGTGTGCGCCAATCCAGTCGCCACTCCGCGACCGCGCACACACAACAGCAGATACGAAATAGGAACGCGATCGCGAGAGGTGCGATCGCGAGACGTGACACAAGGCAGAACAGAATAGAATACGAGGGTAGCAAAGGCACAGCAAATACAATAAGGAGATATGGAAAATAACAACGCTAGCTAACCGCGAACACCGCACTCATTCGCAACAGTGCACGCGGTTATGCGCGATCTCCACGTGATAAGCACAATAGAGACAAGCACGCCTAACTAACCATAAACAGACAAACATGAAACAGGGGACGCGAGCGCTTGCTTAACGGTTACCTCACCGAGCCTGTAGCAAGCGCAGCGGACAAGACAGACACACGAAAAACAAGAACTAGGCAGGAAGGATCCACCGCTCTTCCGCCAGAGCCAGTGTGATCCAAGCAGGAACACAGATCAGAAAGATCCACAGCCGCTAACGCTAGCGGCTAGTGCGATCTCAGCAAGACAGAACGATTCGCTATCAACCGCCGCTGGTGACAGCGCAATCGCGACCGACAAGACAGAACAGAAGGATCCCCAGCGCTCGCACAAAGTAGCTAGCGCGATCCCAGGAGACAGAACAGAAGGATCCCCAGCGCTAGCACAAAGTAGCTAGCGCGATCCCAGAAGACAGAACAGAAGAGATAGCTGGTAGCAACCGCTGCACCAGCTATACTCCAAGAACATAGATCAGAACCATTTCCTGTCAACCACCATAGGGACAGGACAATGGCAAACAGGCAAGACAAGACAGAACAGGCAATACAGATAATACAACCTGACTGGGCTAGAAGGGGAGCCTAAAGCAACCCCCAGGAATTAACTATACTAGATAGCAATGGCTGACACTCCAGCAGTGTCCATCAGGAACTGAGCATGGAAGGGAAATGACCAGCAAAGCATTCTGGGAAAGATAAAGCTCTTATAGTGCCAGTCATCAAAGAAGGCAGGTAGGGGATTTGCATAACGAATGTATGCAAATTCCCCAGCAAGAGAACAGAACAGAAACTTGCAATGAAAAGACAGGTCTCTGTTCCAGAGACCTGCAGCCCACAGACTAGAGGAATGGACAAACAGCTGTCTGCCTGTGCAGCCAGCTGAGCGGATCATCACAATCAGGCAGAATTGTACACATGTAGATGACTATAGGTAACAGAGTAAAGTGTTGGTCTATAGATTTGGGGAAAAGGGGTACAATGGGAATGAACTAATGACATTGGTTGAAAATATTGCTCAGGTGGATAGATGGGACCTTTTGGGGGACAAAACTGTATCTAATCGGAAGTTTGGGGAATTTGACATTTTGTTGGATTACGATAATCAATATTGAGTTTTGGAAAAAATTATTAGTAAACATTGGAATATTCTACAACTGGATACTACTCTGAAAAAAGCCATACCAGAGAGACCCAGGTTTATCTACAAAAAAGCCCCAAACCTGAGGTCTCAGATTTATTGAACCCCCTAGAACAAATATGCAAAACCTATTGGGCCAGAATGTTTTTTTCCCATGTAGGGGATGTAGAGAAGCTAAAGCTGTTAGGGGGATCATTTCGTGTCTATGAATACAGGTGCAATATGGAAACTAAAACAATGTATAACCTGCAATAGTTTTGGGGTGGTATATGTGTTATGGTGCCCTTGCGGGTTGAAATATGTGGGGAGAACCACGCGGGCCCTACACAAGAGAATAGGTCAATAAATATATAATATTTCCAAGGGTTTGCAAACGCACAGTGTATCTAATCACTTTAGGTGATTTAACTAGGTTAGCACATGGAGGGGACCCCAGTACCCTGAAATGTATGGGAGTGGAGAGATATGTTAGAAAATGGAGGGGATCTAGCATGGTGAGGGAGATATCAAAGACTAAAGGTAGATGGATATATCTCAAAACACTCATAGTTACATAGTTATTTTGGTTGAAAAAAGACATACGTCCATCGAGTTCAACCAGTATAAAGTACAACACCAGCCTGCTCCCTCACATATCCCTGTTGATCCAGAGGAAGGCGAAAAAACCCTTACAAGGCATGGTCCAATTAGCCCCTAAAGGGAAAAATTCCTTCCCGACTCCAGATGGCAATCAGATAAAATCCCTGGATCAACATCATTAGGCATTACCTAGTAATTGTAGCCATGGATGTCTTTCAACGCAAGGAAAGCATCTAAGCCCCCTTTAAATGCAGTTATAGAGTTTGCCATAACGACTTCCTGTGGCAATGCATTCCACATCTTAATCACTCTTACTGTAAAGAACCCTTTCCTAAAGAAATGGTTAAAACGTTTTTCCTCCATGCGCAGATCATGTCCTCTAGTCCTTTGAGAAGGCCTAGGGACAAAAAGCTCATCCGCCAAGGTATTATATTGCCCTCTGATGTATTTATACATGTTAATTAGATCCCCTCTAAGGCGTCTTTTCTCTAGACTAAATAAACCCAGTTTATCTAACCTTTCTCGATAAGTGAGACCTTCCATCCCACGCATCAATTTTGTTGCTCGTCTCTGCACCTGCTCTAAAACTGCAATATCTTTTTTGTAATGTGGTGCCCAGAACTGAATTCCATATTCCAGATGTGGCCTTACTAGAGAGTTAAACAGGGGCAATATTATGCTAGCATCTCGAGTTTTTATTTCCCTTTTAATGCATCCCAAAATTTTGTTAGCTTTAGCTGCAGCTGCTTGGCATTGAGTACGATTATTTAACTTGTTGTCAATGAGTACTCCTAAGTCCTTCTCCAAGTTTGATGTCCCCAACTGTATCCCATTTATTTTGTATGGTGCTAGACCATTAGTACGTCCAAAATGCATGACCTTACATTTGTCAACATTGAATTTCATCTGCCATGTATGTGCCCATATAGCCATCCTATCCAGATCCTGTTGCAATATGACACTATCTTCCTGAGAGTTGATGATTCTGCACAATTTTGTATCATCTGCAAAAATAGCAACATTATTATTATTATTATTATTTAGTATTTATATAGCGCTGACATATTACGCAGCGCTGTACAATGTAAATATATATTTTGTCACTAACTGTCCCTCAAAGGAGCTCACAATCTAATCCCTACCATTGCCATATGTCTATATTATGTAGTGTAAGTACTGTAGTCTAGGGCCAATTTTAGGGGGAGCCAATTAACTTATCTATATGTTTTTTGGAATGTGGGAGGAAACCGGAGTGCCCGGAGGAAACCCACGCAGACACGGAGAGAACATACAAACTCTTTGCAGATAGTGCCCTGGCTGGGATTCGAACCAGGGACCCAGCGCTGCAAGGCGAGAGAGCTAACCACTACGCCACCGTGCTGCTCACTACTGCATCTACTAGGTCATTAATAAATAAATTGAAGAGCACTGGACCCAGAACAGACCCCTGTGGGACCCCACTGCTAACAGTCTCCCATTTTGAGTACGATCCATTGACCACAACTCTTTGTTTTCTGTCCATTAGCCAGTTCCCTATCCATTCACACAGACTCTTCCCCAGTCCTTGCATCCTCAACTTTTGCACCAGACTTTTGTGGGGAACAGTGTCGAAGGCCTTTGCAAAGTCCAAGTATATCACATCTACAGCATTCCCAATATCCATATTAGCATTCACTACCTCATAAAAGCTGAGCATGTTAGTCAAACAGGACCTGTCTTTAGTAAACCCATGTTGATGCTGAGAAATAAGATTATTTTCTACTATGAAGTCATGTATAGTATCTCTTAGTAACCCCTCAAATAGTTTGCATACAACTGATGTTAAACTTACAGGTCTATAATTTCCTGGATCAGATTTTTTGCCCTTCTTAAATAATGGGAAAACGTGGGCTGTACGCCAATCCACTGGGACTCTGCCAGTTGCAAGAGAGTCACAAAAGATAAGATAAAGGGGTTTATCTATAACTGAACTTAATTCCCTTAGGACCCGAGGATGCATGCCATCCGGGCCAGGTGCCTTGTCTATTTTTAATTTATTTAGTCTTGCCTTCACTTCTTCCTGCGTTAAGTATTTAATATTACAGTTAGAAGATTGAGACTCTTCTGCCTCTGTAGTTTGCAACAGTGCTGTTTCTTTTGTGAAGACAGAAGCAAAGAAAGCATTTAATAACTCTGCCTTACCTTGGTCATCCACCATTGAGTTCCCATCCTCATCCTTTAGGAGTCCTATACAGTCAACCTTTCTTTTTTTAGAGTTAATGTACTTGTAAAACTTTTTTGGGTTAGATTTGATATCCTTAGCGATTTGTTTTTCAGCTTCAATCTTTGCCTGCCTAATTTCTTTTTTACAATTTTTATTGCACTCCTTATAATTGCTTAGTGCAGCCTCGGTCCCCTCCTGTTTTAAGACCTTATAGGCATTCTTTTTCCTCTTCATTTTATCTTTAACCTTTCTATTCATCCATAGAGGCCTTTTTTTATTCCTAGACATTTTGTTTCCATATGGGATATACATACTACAATAATGATTGAGTATAAGTTTAAAAGCTTGCCATTTCCCTTCAGTGTCTTCCCCTTGTAGTACATTATCCCAGTTCACCAAACTTAGTGCCTGCCTAATTTGAGTGAACTTTGCTTTTCTAAAATTCATAGTTTTAGTGGTCCCGCTGCCCCGTGGCCTATCAGTCACCAGAGCAAACGTTATCATGTTGTGATCACTATTTCCCAAATGTTCTTGAACCTGCACATTTGATACATTATCAGGTCTATTAGAAATGATCAGATCCAGTAACGCATGCCCCCTAGTTGGTTCAGTTACCATTTGAGTCAGGTAATTGTCCTGTAGTGCTGCCAGAAATCTGCTGCTTTTACCAGAATAGGTAGCCTCAATACTCCAGTCAATGTCTGGAAAGTTGAAGTCGCCCATAATTATGACCTCATTTTTACCTGCAGCTTTTTCAATCTGCTGTAGTAATCGCAGTTCTGCAGCTTAATTAATAAGAGGTGGCCTGTAGCATACCCCAATAAGCAATTGGCAACTTTTATTTCCACTATGAATATTTACCCAAACGGACTCCACATCTTCGCAATCTTCCTCCATCTCATCGTTGAGGACAGCTGTAAGAGAATTCTTAACAAAGAGACAAACCCCTCCACCTTTTTTCCCTGTTCTATCCCTCCTAAACACATTGTATCCTTTTAAATTAGCTATCCAGTCATGGCTTTCATCCATCCATGTCTCGGTTATTCCCACAATGTCATAGCCTTTGTCATTCAGAATGAACTCTAGTTCGTCTATTTTATTTGCAAGGCTCCGAGCATTGGTTACCATGCACTTTATATTTTTATAAAGTACTCCACCCTGGGAGTATGACATATGATATGTATTTATTGGGAATTGAATGGGGAATGATGAACTGAGCACTATACACTTTCATAAGGGTATAATTAATACAGTATAGGTTGATTGGACAAGTGGGTCTCATGCAACGTGCGTAATGAGGGTCTATAGTGTGTGAGGTAGACAGCCCTTGCACGTTGTTAGCACTTTTTCCAACTAGATTAGTCCTAATTTAGCCCTTTACTATATCATCAAATAATAATAGAAGATAAATGGTTATGTTAGGGGTAATGATAATATTGGCCACTAGATGGTAGTAGATTCAGATTTAGACTCAATGGCAGTGGTTTAGACTCACTGACAGTGTGTATGTACAAATTAAATCAACGGACGCTAGTTTATAATTGCCTTTGTAGTTTATCTAATTTTCATTTTTATTCTTATTTTATGTTTATTTTTATCAATGAATTATATTAAAATTCTCAAAACAGCGGTGTCAGTACCAGCGGAATGCATTAACAATGCCCCTATGTGAAGTGAGTCATTGAAAGCGGCGACCCACCAATCACGGATGAGGGAGGAAAATATACGTAGACAGCAGGGAGAGTTAACGAGTATAAAGGGGACATGACGCACTGGTGACGTCAGCCCCTGATGAGTCTGATTGGACTAAATGCGTTGGGCGGAGCCACGTCCAGTGCGTCTGACGCCATCAGGTTAGGAATTCCCCGGCGGATTTGAAGTGAGCACCAGCGTACGGGAGCGGAGCGCGGCCATATGGGAGTTGCAGAGAGGGACCGGGACGCCGATTCCATGCTGAGACGAGACCGGGCCGGACGCTTATACTGACCCAGTATAGAAAGTTGTGGTTGGGCACACCATGAAAAGTTGGGTGCTTGGTATTGTGGTATGGGCAAACCACTAGGCAAAGTCTGTATTCGAGTATACCAGCACTGTGAGATAGTTCAAAAATCACGCTCTTTTTATTGAGCTGACATCCACAAAAAACTGTTTCGGCGGCCTCGCAGGGTCCCCCTTTCTCAAGACGTGTGGTTTGAGAAAGGGGGACCCTGCAAGGCCCCCGAAACAATTGTCGTTTTTTTGTGGATATGTCAGCTCAATAAAAAGAGCGTGATTTTTGAACTATCTGAGAGTGCTGGTATACTCGAATACAGCTTATACTGACCCTGCTGTTGGTTCACTGATGTGCCTTTTATCCAAGACAACACACGTGAGTGTGCATTTGGTGCGCAGGCCCTTTATATATGTAAAAGATGTTATGCTATGTTGATTTTATATTTTACATGGATGGATTTTCTATCGATTGAAGTTTTACTGCATTATTAAAAGAAGCTGAAGACAATCATTGCCAGTGAGGTTATTGAATAAAAGCGATAGATCCACCTGTGTTTTGAGGTGGCCAGCATCTGGTGAGCGAATCAGTGTGGAAGTGTGTTATCACGTGTGCTGCACTGGATCACAAATAGGATGGTTTGTCTGTGGAGTTATTGAAACAGAGTTACGCTATTTGGAGTTTTTTGTCCTTTTACTTTTAGGGACCGTCTGAAAGAGTGGAGAGTGCAATTCAATTATATTGACAGTGTAGGTAGCCAGGCAGAGGAGATGCAGGGAGACAGAGGAAACGCGGAGACAGTGGAGATGCACGGAGACAGGCGCAGAGAGACAGCGGAGGCGCAGAGAGACAGTGGAGAGGCGTGGAGACAGCAGGGAGACAGCAAAGAGGCAGAGAGACAACTGAAAGGCAAAGGTGCAGAGAGACAGCGGAGGGGCAGAGAGACAGCGGAGGCGCAGAGAGACAGGGACCATCTGAAAGAGTGGAGAGTGCAATTCAACTATATTGACAGTATAGGTAGCCAGGCAGAGGAAATGCAGGGAGACAGAGGAAACGCTGAGACAGTGCAGATGCACAGAGACAGCGGAGATGCAGGGAGACAGTGGAGATGCAGGGAGACAGGCGCAGAGAGACAGCGGAGGTGCAGAGAGACAGTGGAGAGGCGTGGAGACAGCAGGGAGACCTCTGGGGAGAGAGAAAGAAAAGAAACAGAAGAGAAGAGGTAGGCAAAAAGGACAAATAACCAGCTCACTGGCTGCCACAGGCTGTCTGGGGAAGCTCTTCATGCCTGGACTCAACAGAGATCCACTCCCCCCTTCTCTGTGCAGAGTGAGCAGCAACAAGCCTCCCAGCTCACTGCACAGACCTGTCAGCCGTCTCAAGTATGTGATGAGGGCAGAGTACTTACACTGTGCAGAGCTAGAGCTGTAGACCTTCAGGCACATGTCTGTGGCAGAGCCTCTCTCCCTCTCCCCCTCGGGGCAGCAGCAGTGCACTCTTGTAGTACAGAAGGAACAAGTGCACTGCTTTCTGCATGTGTGTTGCTGAAGACTCTGTTATGGATGTTATGTTTGTGCAAGTACAAACTGTACAAAACAGTACTCTATGATATATGACTGTGGGATTTACTTCCTGTTTTCTGTTTCCAGTAATTACTGTTATTTATGTTACTTGTCATTCTGCTAATAACAAGGCTCCTGCACAGTAGTCATTTGTGCTGTCTTTATTTACACCACATGAAACATGGTGTCAGAAGTATCTGAATCTGCGCTGCTTCTGCACATTTGCCTCTGAGAGCCTGACAGCCTTGCAGTGTGTTTGTGCCTCCAGTCTCCTGTCCGTGAAATTGAGCATTTGACGCAGGCCAGAACAGCATGATGGCAGCTAACAGCATTCCACTACCTGAGCCGAAGAGAGTAAGCGGAAACGTCTCTGATAACTGGGACACCTTCAGGGCTGAGTTTGATGACTACTCCCTAGCAACAGGGTTAAAGGAGAAACAAAAACCACAACCCCATGCAAACCAGGTGGGCACAAGCACTGGTCAAACACATAAACCAAGAAAAACCACACACTACCAGTATATGCTGTTCAACCACCTGCCATTTATTGTAATATGAATGTAATTATTTCTTTAAATTAGAAACAGGAAAGAGTTTGCAGGGCAAAAATGAATCGATTAATGAATAATAATTGTTACATACAATTACATGCACACAGGCTATCCCAAAAGACAACAATGGCCAAGAATTGTCCCAGCTGCAGACTCCCAAGGTGATCGCACACAATCAAACTCCAATAAATATTACTTGATGATTATAATTTTACCAATATTGCACAAAGGACAAGTGGGCAAGGTTGTATGTCCCCCCCGCAATCACAGCACTATGACCTAGACTTATACATCGAAACATGGCTATGGGGTCGTCACCCCAATGCAAAAACCACACAAGATGGAGACAGGTATTGCTACCAAAAAATACAAAAATAGTTCAAAAAATAGTAGTGTTAATGACAAATATGAGCAAAGCAGCCAATCCTTGTTCTCAAGATTACTCCAAAAATAGGACCATAAAAAAAAAGGGAAGAGACTAGGTTCCAATAGAAGAACCAGTTCACTCCTTCAGGATATGATGCTTATAAAGAAATAAGGTGTCCAAGATCTCCTTATCAATCATCCACTATTCATAAGACACATATTCCATCCGACTTCCACTTAATTTAGCTTTATGTTTTTCAAGGATACTGCAAGTGAGCTGTATGTATCGTTTGGTGCAAAAGTTCTTGTTCATGGACCATCTAATAGCAAATAATAATTTATTTGCTATTAGATGGCAAGGATTGGCTGCTGTGCTCATATTTGTCATTAACACTACTATTTTTTGAACTATTTTTGTATTTTTTGGTAGCAATACCTGTCTCCATCTTGTGTGGTTTTTGCGTTGGGGTGACGACCCCATAGCCATGTTTCGATGTATAAGTCTAGGTCATAGTGCTGTGATTGCGGGGGGGACATAGGGGGCGGGGGGAACCTTTTAAGTGGCTGGTTGACTACTATTGCCACTTGCACACGGGACAATTTAGGAGCTTGCAGTTCTAGGTGGGCCACCACCATCCTATGGTTATTCAATATATACCTACTTGCCCACTTGTCCTTTGTGCAAAATTGGTAAAATTATAATCATCATGTAATATTTATTGGAGTTTGATTGTGTGCGATCACCTTGGGAGTCTGCATCGGGGACAATTCTTGGCCATTGTTGCCTTTTGGGATAGCCTGTGTGCAAAAAATTGTATGTAACAATTATTACTCATTAATCGTTTCATTTTTGCCCTGCAAACTCTTTCCTGTTTCTAATTTAAAGAGAGAATTACATTCATATTACAATAAATGGCAGGTGGTTGAACAGCATATACTGGTAGTGTGTGGTTTTTCTGGGTTAAAGAGAATCTGTATTGTTAAAATCGTTTAAAAGTAAACATACCAGTGCGTTAGGGGACATCTCCTATTACCCTCTGTCACAATTTCGCCGCTCCTCGCCGCATTAAAAGTGGTTAAAAACAGTTTTAAAAAGTTTGTTTGTAAACAAACAAAATGGCCACCAAAACAGGAAGTAGGTTGATGTACAGTATGTCCACACATAGAAAATACATCCATACATAAGCAGGCTGTATACAGCATTCCTTTTGAATCTCAAGAGATCATTTGTGTGTTTCTTTCCCCCATGCACTGAAGTTTCAGGCTGCTCTTTTCTTCCTGCAAACAGCTTTGCCCTTGTTTGTAATTCCTCAGTATGTGAAAGCCCAGCCAGCTCAGAGGACGATTTATCCAGCTGATTAGAGCAGCTTCTCTCTTCTCTCTTATCTAAATAACACACAGGCAGTGTGCATAGAGGGGCCAGAAAGGGTGAGTTCATAGCAGAACCACAACACTGAAGAACTTGGCAGCCTTCCAGACACAGGCCGACAAGTCTGACAGGGGAAAGATACATTGATTTATTACAGAGACTGTCATAGTAGAAAGTGCTGCAGTTAGCCAGAACTAGAGTTGGGCCGAACCTCCGATTTTAGGTTCGCGAACCGGGTTCGCGAACTTTCGCGGAAGGTTCGGTTCGCGTTAAAGTTCGCGAACCGCAATAGACTTCAATGGGGATGCGAACTTTGAAAAAAAAAAAAAATTATGCTGGCCACAAAAGTGATGGAAAAGATGTTTCAAGGGGTCTAACACCTGGAGGGGGGCATGGCGGAGTGGGATACACGCCAAAAGTCACCGGGAAAAATCTGGATTTGACGCAAAGCAGCGTTTTAAGGGCAGAAATCACATTGAATGCTAAATGACAGGCCTAAAGTGCTTTAAAACATCTTGCATGTGTATACATCAATCAGGGAGTGTAATTAAGGTACTGCTTCACACTGACACACCAAACTCCACTGAACAGAACAGGTATGCAGTGGCGGGTTCACTGAACAGAACAGGTATGCAGTGGCGGGTCCACTGAACAGGTATACAGTGGCGGGTCCACTGAACAGAACAGGTATGCAGTGGCGGGTTCACTAAACAGGTATACAGTGGCGGGTCCACTGAACAGAACAGGTATGCAGTGGTGGGTTCACAGAACAGGTATGCAGTGGCAGGATCAATGAACAGGTATGCAGTGGCAGGATCACTGAACAGGTATGCAGTGGCAGGATCAATGAACAGGTATGCAGTGGCAGGATCAATGAACAGGTATGCAGTGGCAGGATCAATGAACAGGTATGCAGTGGCAGGATCAATGAACAGGTATGCAGTGGCAGGATCAATGAACAGGTATGCAGTGGCAGGATCAATGAACAGGTATGCAGTGGCAGGATCAATGAACAGGTATGCAGTGGCAGGATCACTGAACAGGTATGCAGTGGCAGGATCAATGAACAGGTATGCAGTGGCAGGATCAATGAACAGGTATGCAGTGGCAGGATCAATGAACAGGTATGCAGTGGCAGGATCAATGAACAGGTATGCAGCCAGGGACAAGCTAAGGCTAACTAATCTTTCCCTATGAGAGACTGCAGTAGCTCGCCCTACTCTAACTAATGCAGGCACACGAGTGGCCACGGCCGCCGCTGCCTGCCTATATAAGGGGGGGTGGGGCTCCAGGGGCTAGTGTAGCCTAATTGGCTACACTGGGCCTGCTGACTGTGATGTAGAGGGTCAAAGTTGACCCTCAGTGCATTATGGGGCGAACCGCAATGGGGCGAACTTTTCCGCAATAAAGTTCGCGTGCGGTACCCGCACGCGAACCACCTAGGTTCGCGCGAACCAGGTTCGCCGGCGAACCGTTCGGCCCAACTCTAGCCAGAACACATTAGAATAGCTTTTGGAACATGTAGGATGATAAAAAACAGGATGCAATTTTTGTTACGGAGTCTCTTTAAAGGAGAAGCCTGACGCAGTCCAAGCAGCAACTCTGAGGAGGGTGATGGGCAGTGAATGCCTCCATGTTTATAAGCATAATCTAAACCTGACAGAGGAGCAAAAGAGTGACACCAAAGCCATCCTGGATGCATTAGAAGCATTCTTCAGGCCTTCTAAAAATGTCATATATGAAAGATACATATTTGGCTGCTGCAAGCAAGAAGACAGTGAATCGATAGACAAGTTTGTCGCACGTAGAGTTGAGCCGAAATTTTCGTAATTTCGCATTACTATAATTAAGCATGCGAAATTTGCGATTACGATGCGAAATTACGGTAGCGTAATTGCCATTAAAATCGTAATTGAAAATACTGTAAGCGTAATTTTCAACGCGTAATTTCGCGTTTCGTTCATGCCGTAATTTCGCATTAAACGCTACCGTAATTTCGCGTTAAACCGTAACGCTCCGTATAATGTAAAAAAGCCGCCGACTTTAAGGTTTAATAGCAAAGCCCCCTTAAATGCCAAGAGCCTCAAATTTGGAGAATATATTAAGGAGATCAGGAGGAATAAGAGGAATTTTTTTTTTTCAAAAAGACCTTATAGTTTTTGAGAAAATCGATGTTAAAATTTCAAAGTAAAAATGTATACATTTAAAAACCTGCCGACTTTAACGGTTAATAGCAAAGCCTGCTTAAAGTTTAGGAACACCAAATTCCCAGGGTATATTAAGGGGATCAGTGGGAATAAGAGGAAAAATTTTTTTTCAAAAAGATCTTATAGTTTTTGAGAAAATCGATTTTTAAGTTTCAAGGGCAAAAATGTCTTTTAAATGCGGAAAATGTCAGGTTTTTTTGCACAGGTAACAATAGTGTATTATTTTCATAGATTCCCCCAAGTGGGAAGAGTTTTACTTACTTCGTTCTGAGTGTGGGAAATATAAAAAAAAAAACGACGTGGGGTCCCCCCTCCCAGACCTCTTTAACCCCTTGTCCCCCATGCAGGCTGGGATAGCCAGAATGCGGAGCACCGGCCGCGTGGGGCTCCGCACCCTGACTATACCAGCCCGCATGGTCCATGGATTGGGGGGTCTCGGAAGGGGAGGGGCAGCCAAGCTTTCCCCTCCCCCTCCGAGCCCTTGTCCAATCCAAGGACAAGGGGCTCTTCTCCACCTCTGATGGGCGGTGGAGGTGGAGGCCGCGATTTCCTGGGGGGGGTTCATGGTGGAATCTGGGAGTCCCCTTTAAAAAGGGGTCCCCCAGATGCCCACCCCCCCTCCCAGGAGAAATGAGTATAGAGGTACTTGTACCCCTTACCCATTTCCTTTAAGAGTTAAAAGTAAATAAACACACAAACACTTAGAAAAAGTATTTTAATTGAACAAAAAACATAACCACGAAAAAAGTCCTTTAATATTCTTAATTAACCATTAATACTTACCTGTCCCTTTAAATAAATGATCCCTCGAAATAGCCTCGGAAATGTTCTATCTAACTACGCCGCACCCGACGTCACTCGCCACTCAGCCGCCGCATAAGCGTCTGCGCTGCACAGACCCGACAGAGCTCTGAGCTATATAGCTCAGAGCTCTGAGAAGCATCTTTGAATTTGGGCTCCAAGGAGCCCCATTGGTCCTTAGCAGACCAATGGGGTTCCTTCAAATCAGAAGGAACCCCATTGGTCTGCTAAGGACCAATGGGGCTCCTTGGAGCCCAAATTCAAAGATGCTTAGAGAGCTCTGAGCTATATAGCTCAGAGCTCTGTCGGGTCTGTGCAGCGCAGACGCTTATGCGGCGGCTGAGCGGCGAGTGACGTCGGGTGCGGCGTAGTTACAATGTAACAAAGTTGTTACATTGTAATAACTTTGTTACATTGTAACTGATAGCTGCCGGTGCTCCGCATTCTGGCTATCCCAGCCTGCATGGGGGACAAGGGGTTAAAGAGGTCTGGGAGGGGGGACCCCACGTCGTTTTTTTTATATTTCCCACACTCAGAACGAAGTAAGTAAAACTCTTCCCACTTGGGGGAATCTATGAAAATAATACACTATTGTTACCTGTGCAAAAAAAACTGACATTTTCCGCATTTAAAAGACATTTTTGCCCTTGAAACTTAAAAATCGATTTTCTCAAAAACTATAAGGTCTTTTTGAAAAAAAAAAATGTCCTCTTATTTCCACTGATCCCCTTAATATACCCTAGGAATTTGGTGTTCCTAAACTTTAAGCAGGCTTTGCTATTAACCGTTAAAGTCGGCGGGTTTTTAAATGTATACATTTTTACTTTGAAACTTTAACATCGCTTTTCTCAAAAACTATAAGGTCTTTTTGAAAAAAAAAATTTCCTCTTATTCCTTCTGATCTCCTTAATATATTCTCCAAATTTGAGGCTCTTAGCATTTAAGGGGGCTTTGCTATTAACCCTTAAAGTCGGCAGCTTTTTTATATTATACGGAGCGTTACGGTTTAACACGAAATTACGGTAGCGTTTAATGCGAAATTACGGCATGAACAAATACCCATTGTAATGCGAAAATTACGTGAAAATTACGCTTACACGAAATTTCGCGAAATCCTTCTTCATTACGATTATGTACTTACGGCCATAATCGTAATTACACTAATTACGCGAAATTTCGCGAAATCGTAATTACGTCATTACGCTCATCTCTAGTCACACGGCTTAGAGAAAAATCTGCAAGCTGCGATTATGGCTCTTTGAGAGATTAACTTATTCGTGATAAAATAGTTCTGGGTATCACCAATGAAAACACATGCCGCCACTTGTTGAAGAAACATGATTTAGACCTGCAAACAGCACTTGAGATATGTCATACTGCAGAACTTACTGACAAGCATATGAAAGCTATGGAGCAGGATAAAATGACTGACAATATCAATGCAGCCTCCAAACAACAGCACAAGTTTCAGCACAAGAGTTGCCTGCACAATTCACCTGAGGGGAAGCAGGGCCGGCCTTAGGTTTCACAAAGCCCTGAGCGAAACCTGATATTTGTGCCCCCCTTCATCCTCTTCATGCATGCGCGCATACACACGCACTCACACACACACACACAGGCCCATATGCAATTCACCTTTTCTCCTGAGATATCTCCTAAGACAGTGGTTCCCAACCTTTTTGACGTCGTGACACATCACGCCAAATGCTGAGATCTCTGAGATCCACGAATGGATGGAAAGATTGCATTATCCTGAATATACTTAAAAATGAAGGCTAGAACCTTTCAGGAATATTAATAAAAACAAACAGTGGGACAGTTAGCCACGTCCCCCCATTTAGAATGATAGCACAGCATCGACAATTTGTACCACGCGTTATAGCCGCAGTGCACCCCCCCAAAAACGCCCCCCCCCCGATCTCGTGTAGGTGCCCTCAATATAGGTTGCCAAGCGTAGGTGCGCCCAGTATAGGAAGTCAGTTGAAGGGCTCCATCGCCCCCACACATAGCCAGGCGTAGGTGCCTCCAGTATAGATAGCCAGGTGTTGGTGCACTCAGTAAAGGTAGCCAGCTATAGGTGCCTCCAGTATAGGAAATCAGGTGTAGGTGCCCTCAGTATAGGTAACCAGCTATTAGGCGCCCCCTTGGAAGCCGGCGCCCTGAGCGACCGCTCTGGTCGCACAGGTCAAAGGCCAGCTATGAGGGGAAGCCTGCATCATGCAAGTACTGTGGCAGTTTGCATGTACGAGTGAAAGAAACATTCTGTACAGCCTGCTGTAAACCAAATCACTTTGCAAGGGTGTGTCTCTCCCATGACATGAAAGCAAGGAAGCTGCACACAATTCAGCAAATGCCTGATTCTGAGGATGCACAACTGCTCAGCACTGATATGGTTTATTCTTCAGAATGCATCAGTGCTGTAAACACAAAGGGCAAGAAATGGTTTGTAAACCTCAGATTGAATAATATAATCCAACCCTGCCAGCTGGAAGCAGGTGCAACATGTGATGTAATGAGTTTAAAGGGCAAAATGAAACTGGCGCCCGGAACACCACTTCAGCCTAGCAGAACTAAACTAAAGCAGTACTTAGGGAAAGTTTTGGAATCATTGGGACTTTTTCGAACACAATGCACCATACGTGATTGTGTGCACGAACTGCACTTTGAAATTGTGGAAGCTGATCAGAAACCGCTATTATCTGGTTCAACTAATGAGCACCTGGGACTGATGCAGCCCTAATTGAGCCGACCTTACTAATTACTGTAACAGAAGCTATGACACCCAATTGGAGTTATAAGGCCACAGCTTTATTACAGTATCGACATTGTACATTAAATGAGCTATAAAAATTACTGGAATAAAAAAGAGAAAAACATATTACAATAAACACATATCTACTTTAAACAAATGGCGGGGCGCTTGAGCGCTCTGCAGGTCCCTTGACAATGCCCTTGCGTGCCGGCCACCAGCCTTCGGCTTACATTATCACATTATACCACCACTCCACTTCATTATTGCATTATCCATTATTGACATTATTCATTATCATGTATACTTCATTATGGGATCCTCATTCGTCGCATTAATTGGTTATGCCAGCTCGGTGGGAAATACTTTTCGATGTCCAAAGCTACGGCATTGTCAAGGACCCGCCTTCAGCTGTGACGAGGTCTGTAGGGATACAACAAGTTTGCATTGCTATGGGGTGTTCCCAACACCCATCCTGTCACTTGCTACCGTCAAGCAAGCGGCAACGGGTGGATGGGTGGTCGAAGTTTGCTGTATCCACACGATCACAAAAGGGGGATGCTTGGCCTGCACCCTTGGTTTTATAGTAGCCTGGCACTGGCCAGGACACTCCACCTTTCCTTCACACCTGGCAACCCTATTGTTCCTGGACAGTCCAGCTCAGAGCCCACCCGGTCACGTCCCTTCTCGCCCTAGCTGCGCCCAGCTCTCAGGTTACTTGACCAGGGTAGGGCCCTAATTGAGCCGACCTTACTAATTACTGTAACAGAAGCTATGACACCCAATTGGAGTTATAAGGCCACAGCTTTATTACAGTATCGACACTGTACATTAAATGAGCTATAAAAATTACTGGAATAAAAAAGAGAAAAACATATTACAATAAACACATATCTCCATTAAACAGATGGTGGGGCGCTTGAGCGCTCTGCAGGTCCCTTGACAATGCCCTTGCGTGCCGGCCACCAGCCTTCGGCTTACAGTATCACATTATACCACCACTCCTCACTCCATTATTGCATTATCCATTATTGACATTATTCATTATCATGTATACTTCATTATGGGATCCTTATTTGTCGCATTAATTGGTTATGCCAGCTCGGTGCTCAGCACTGATATGGTTTATTCTTCAGAATGCCTCGGTGCTGTAAACACAAAGGGCAAGAAATGGTTTGTAAACCTCAGATTGAATAATATAATCCAACCCTGCCAGCTGGAAGCAGGTGCAACATGTGATGTAATGAGTTTAAAGGGCAAAATGAAACTGGCGCCCGGAACACCACTTTAGCCTAGCAGAACTAAACTAAAGCAGTACTTAGGGGAAGTTTTGGAATCATTGGGACTTTTTCGAACACAATGCACCTTACGTGATTGTGTGCACGAACTGCACTTTGAGATTGTGGAAGCTGATCAGAAACCGCTATTATCTGGTTCAACTAATGAGCGCCTGGGACTGATGCAGCCCTAATTGAGCCGACCTTACTAATTACTGTAACAGAAGCTATGACACCCAATTGGAGTTATTAGGCCACAGCTTTATTACAGTATCGACATTGTACATTAAATGAGCTATAAAAATTACTGTAATAAAAAAGAGAAAAACATATTACAATAAACACATATATCCATTAAACAGATGGCCCGCGCCCCGGCGCTTGAGCGCTCTGCAGGTCCCTTGACAATGCCCTTGCGTGCCGGCCACCAGCCTTCGGCTTACATTATCACATTATACCACCACTCCACTCCATTATTGCATTATCCATTATTGACATTATTCATTATCATGCATACTTCATTATGGGATCCTCATTCGTCGCATTAATTGGTTATGCCAGCTCGGTGGGAAATACTTTTCGATGTCCAAAGCTACGGCATTATCAAGGACCCGCCTTCAGCTGTGACGAGGTCTGTAGGGATACAACAAGTTTGCATTGCTATGGGGTGTTCCCAACACCCATCCGAGTACATTTGAAATCGGCGCCGGTAGACTTGGGCGCAGGATTCAGCGGTATATGGCTGATCCTGCTTCTGCACAAGTCCGGGCCGTTTTAATTACTATTCCCCCTCCAGGCCGACATGGATAGTGGGGGAATGAAATAATTCGGCTTCCAGCGATTGCTGGAGGCCGAATTATAGTGTTTTTTAAGCAACCTCGGCTCCGTCTTCTGACGGACCCGACGTTACTCACTAAAGCGCTGCTATAGGAGTGATTCCTGCTGTAGTCTATGGAGGCGCCGGCTGCGCCCAAATCTAGCAGCGCTGAAAAGCACTGCTCCGACCCATCCTGCCACTTGCTACCGTCAAGCAAGCAGCAACAGGTGGATGGGTGGTCGAAGTTTGCTGTATCCACACGATCACAAAAGGGGGATGCTTGGCCTGCACCCTTGGTTTTATAGTAGCCTGGCACTGGCCAGGACATTCCACCTTTTCTTCACACCTGGCAACCCTATTGTTCCTGGACAGTCCAGCTCAGAGCCCACCCGGTCACGTCCCTTCTCGCCTTAGCTGCGCCCAGCTCTCAGGTTACTTGACCAGGGTAGGGCCCTAATTGAGCCGACCTTACTAATTACTGTAACAGAAGCTATGACACCTATTTGGAGTTATAAGGCCACAGCTTTATTACAGTATCGACACTGTACATTGAATGAGTATACAAATTACTGGAATAAAAAAGAGAAAAACATATTACAATAAACACATATCTCCATTAAACAGATGGTGGGGCGCTTGAGCGCTCTGCAGGTCCCTTGACAATGCCCTTGCGTGCCGGCCACCAGCCTTCGGCTTACAGTATCACATTATACCACCACTCCTCACTCCATTATTGCATTATCCATTATTGACATTATTCATTATTGTGATGAATCAACGTTTATTCGTCCTAAAAAAGTAGTTAGAGCCTTATAAAATATTCCCTGTTGCCACTATTAAACAAAAAATGACAGCAGATAGGGAAAGGCTTGGTTTATAAAAAGAGAGTTAACAGTTCCTCTCCCTGGTCAACTGTAGCAAATGCTCTTGTTACCTAGTTCTTCCGCACCTCCATGTGACCAAGGGTCCTGGGCATTCAGGGACCCCCAACCAGGCAGAAAGAGGGAAATCTCACACCTCCACTGCCTAACCCAGACTTGGTGGCTCCTCAGCTCCGTACATGAAAAGAGCAGCCACAGGAGGTCCTGCTAACATCCTGCAGAAGCCACTTAGAGACTACAGCTGGCTTTCTCAGTGCCTAGTAGTGTTGGGCGAACACCTGGATGTTCGGGTTCGGGAAAGTTCGCCGAACATGGCCGCAATGTTCGGCATGTTCGGGCCGAACCCCGAACTCCCCGAACATCCCGCTTTTGGGGGCCCTATGGGGTCGCAGGCATAAGGGGGGAGCATGCCCCGATCGCGGGGGGTCGGAAATTCCCCCCACCCCCTCCGCTAGCGCTCCCCCCTCTGCCCGCTTCCCCATACAAAAGTTTCAGGAAGTACCGGTCCGGTGGTAGTGGGTGGCTGGCAGTGGGCGGCACTGTGAAGTGAGTGACTGAGGAGGAGGAGTCCGGAGAGTGACGCGTTGAGGGAGGCCGGGCAGCGGGCGGTTCAGCAGTAGTACGGTACTACTGCTGAACCGCCCGCAACGCGTCACTCTCCGGACTCCTCCTCCTCAGTCACTCACTTCACAGTGCCGCCCACTGCCAGCCACCCACTACCACCGGACCGGTACTTCCTGAAACTTTTGTATGGGGAAGCGGGCAGAGGGGGGAGCGCTAGCGGAGGGGGTGGGGGGAATTTCCGACCCCCCCCCCCCGCGATCGGGGCATGCTCCCCCCTTATGCCTGCGACCCCATAGGGGGGCAGTATTCGGCCGAACAGGGCCCTGTTCGGCCGAACAGGGCCCTGTTCGGCGGCCAATTAGTAGTTCGGGGCGAACCCGAACTTAAAAGGCCGAACACCATCAGGTGTTCGGCTGAACTCGAACATCACCCGAACAGGGTGATGTTCTGCAGAACCCGAACAGTGGCGAACACTGTTCGCCCAACACTAGTGCCTAGTAGGAAACCTATCTGTGACCTCACAAATATGAAATCCATCTTTTGTCATAAAGATGACTTCCCAAATAGGCAACGGCCTTTAGAACCTGCTTATTCTGAAATTTGGAACCAACCACATGATTGGATGTTTCTGAATTCAAGGTAAGCCCTGCCAAAGCAGAGATATGCATTTTGGGGTCACCGTTCACTCTAAACCCCCCAAGTTTGGTATCAATGTTCTTGATAAATTCTGACAAACCTAAAAATGTTATTAGATTTAACATAACTTGTATGGTTTGCAGATGAGCACACTTATCATGATTCAGGTAAATTCTTGTTTCTATGAGAGGGGCAGAGACCTCCTGCTGCAAAGAGGTGTGTGATCCATGCCCCCTAACCCCTCCTTGCTGGAGTGGGGGCTATAACCACAGAGAGCCCAGAAAGCTCTGGGTCCTTTACCTTCAATCTGATGCCTAGTAACATCCTGGCAGCCCGCAAGGTCACGGGCCAAAACCTCCATCTTTGAACTATTTCTAACAAAGGCCTGTTGGCCGCATGGCAACCGCCATTTTGGACTCTACGCCAAAGACTTGCGATTGCCGCATGGACTACCAATCACAGTATTTGAACTGTATATAATCGGACATTTTGTTTCTTTTCCGCTCTTCCCTCTGTCAAATCAATCTGTTCTAAAGTAAACTGTGTGTATGTAGTTAGAAATAAACTAACGATTTTATCGTTCAGTCTTGTGCCTTTTCTGGTCATCTGATTGCTGCTATAACGAATCTGCCCTCTGCAGAGTCAGTCATACTACTGCATTGTTTTATGATTTGCTTATAAATTGTTGATTTGCTAGCTAGGTTGTAAATAACCGTTTCTTCCTTCTAGGATTAGCTAGTACCAGATTTCCTGTGGGAAATCGATAACTTTCGTTTCTCGATTGTAAACACAATTCGAGATTGCAGCATATAGGGACCCAGTAACCTTTCTTTAACGTCACATTGCTCACAGTCTTTAAGCCGTCGGAAGTGACTATTCCCCGAACGGTGACTGGAGCGTGTTGAACGTGATTGGGCTGGCTACCGTATTGTGACTGCGGGAGTCTCTTTCCTCCCTGAACTGGAAGAGTGGTGGCAGTGTATTTACCCGATTTCCAGCGCGAAATCGATATTTTTAGTTTACAGATTGTATATACAATCAGAATTGTACATGTATGGGCACCTCCAACCGATCTTAACCGTTTACTACGCACACAGTGAATTTGCCTCCAGCAGTCTCTAGTGCATGAGACCTGCATGGCAACAGTGGCCTAGTAATACAGGATTGGTGGATGTTTGTCCCATTACATATTGTCGGCAGCTGCGCGACCAATCTTTGTCAGTCTGTTCACCGTACTTCCTGCGTATGCTAACGGGAGCAGATTAGACGGGATTGGCACGCTCTGTCGCCTTTTCTTTCTTCTTCCCTCTGACGATCCAGCAACCGGTCTCGTTGTCCGTCTGCGCCCGTACTTCCTGCGTACGCTTACGGGAGCAGATCTCAACGGGATCGCGGGGCTGGATTGTCACATTGGTTGGCAGTGGTGGTGATAGCACACCCCAAAACCAGGCATAGCCAGGGAAATCAGAGTGCAAAGATCTGACAAACTCAGCCTTTGCAACCATAATAATAAGACAGTGGTCACTAAGTATCCTGTCTTGCAGAACCGAAGTTCTGGGCACAAAACGGTACACATTGATAGCGAATAGATTGGTCTACCTTTCCTAGCTTTTCTTTGCTATACCCTACTCTTTCTTGTACTCTTCTCTTCTGAATGTCTGATTCAGTTCAGGATCACCAGAATTGGTTTGTTCCTGACTTGCAAGCCCTCTGCAAATCGCACGGCATTGCTGCTTGCAGCACAAACAAGGCTGAGCTGGTGGCATTACCCCAGAGATGGAATCCTTGTCGCCACCTTGCTTAATGCCTCTATTCCCTGCAGTCCTGATACCCCCGGAGTGATTGGCAAACCTGACCGGCAAGGATCTGCGCATGTACCAGGAGTTCCAAAGAGAACAGCAGGAACGTCAGCTCCAGCATGAGGCAAAGATGCGCCTGCTAAAAGCAGAGCACCAAGAGCATCTGCTCCAGTGGGATCTCCAGGAGCTCCAGCGTAAATTGGAGTTGGCACAGCTAACCCAATTGACTCAGCACTCTTCACTATGTGTTACGGTGGAGAGATGCGAACCTCTACCCGTGACCCCCACAGCAAAACTTCCTGCCATGGAAGAGGGTACGGAACGAGACTTTCCTGTATGCACCTCTGAGAGGGCATACCATCAGGTTCCCTCTCAGAGGTGCATACAGGAAAGTCTCGTTCCGTACCCTCTTCCATGGCAGGAAGTTTTGCTGTGGGGGTCACGGGTAGAGGTTCGCATCTCTCCACCGTAACACATAGTGAAGAGTGCTGAGTCAATTGGGTTAGCTGTGCCAACTCCAATTTACGCTGGAGCTCCTGGAGATCCCACTGGAGCAGATGCTCTTGGTGCTCTGCTTTTAGCAGGCGCATCTTTGCCTCATGCTGGAGCTGACGTTCCTGCTGTTCTCTTTGGAACTCCTGGTACATGCGCAGATCCTTGCCGGTCAGGTTTGCCAATCACTCCGGGGGTATCAGGACTGCAGGGAATAGAGGCATTAAGCAAGGTGGCGACAAGGATTCCATCTCTGGGGTAATGCCACTAGCTCAGCCTTGTTTGTGCTGCAAGCAGCAATGCCGTGCGATTTGCAGAGGGCTTGCAAGTCAGGAACAAACCAATTCTGGTGATCCTGAACTGAATCAGACATTCAGAAGAGAAGAGTACAAGAAAGAGTAGGGTATAGCAAAGAAAAGCTAGGAAAGGTAGACCAATCTATTCGCTATCAATGTGTACCGTTTTGTGCCCAGAACTTCGGTTCTGCAAGACAGGATACTTAGTGACCACTGTCTTATTATTATGGTTGCAAAGGCTGAGTTTGTCAGATCTTTGCACTCTGATTTCCCTGGCTATGCCTGGTTTTGGGGTGTGCTATCACCACCACTGCCAACCAATGTGACAATCCAGCCCCGCGATCCCGTTGAGATCTGCTCCCGTAAGCGTACGCAGGAAGTACGGGCGCAGACGGACAACGAGACCGGTTGCTGGATCGTCAGAGGGAAGAAGAAAGAAAAGGCGACAGAGCGTGCCAATCCCGTCTAATCTGCTCCCGTTAGCATACGCAGGAAGTACGGTGAACAGACTGACAAAGATTGGTCGCGCAGCTGCCGACAATATGTAATGGGACAAACATCCACCAATCCTGTATTACTAGGCCACTGTTGCCATGCAGGTCTCATGCACTAGAGACTGCTGGAGGCAAATTCACTGTGTGCGTAGTAAACGGTTAAGATCGGTTGGAGGTGCCCATACATGTACAATTCTGATTGTATATACAATCTGTAAACTAAAAATAGAACACTGTCCCAAGACTTGGAAGGCGGTAAGCCTACTGCATTCGCTCCTCCTGGTCCGGTGAGCTTTGCGCCACCGAGACCTGCAGCTGCTGCTATTGCTGCATCCCAGTCTGACACACCTGCCATTTGCACGTGTAATCTTTGTGGCTTGACTGGCCACATACAGTTCTTCTGTCCCAAGAGGGAGAGAACGGCCGTCCCTAGCCCGAAGATGGCTAGCGACCCTGATCCGTCACCTGCATCACCCTCTGCACTGCCTGTAAGCGTGTCAGAGATGCTCTACGGTTCCGGAAATCATTACAGTGCTCCAGTGGACGACCAGATCATCTTTTGCTCCAGTGCTCCAGAAGCAGATGTTTCCTTGGTCTGTTCCGATCTTGCCACAGAGGAAAATATTCTCCCACGAAAGCTTCTCACCCTGACTGGAGTCAGGCCCAACCGATACAACCCTGTTATTCCAGGCCCCGAGAAGGCCGGATGGGGGGGTGGGTTGTCCAGAGCGGGCTGTTGCCGAGTTTCCCTCTCCTCCTGTGCTTGGCGCTGATCTAGGCACGCTTGTGTGCCCTTCGGAATTTTCTGCTAATAATAATAATAGTAATGGCAGTATTTGTATAGCGCCTTTCTCCTGTCGGACTCAAAGCACTTGCGAGGCAGCCACTAGAGCGCACTCAGTAGGCATTAGCAGTGTTAAGGAGACTTGCCCAAGAAACTCCTTACTGAAATAGGTGCTGGCTTACTGAACAGGCAGAGCCGAGATTTGAACCCAGGTCTCCTGTGTCAGAGGCAGAGCCCTTAACCATTACACTTTTCAGCCACTGAGCTAATATGCAGGAGTTCCCAGCAGGACTCCCTGACCACCAGGTACTGTACAAGCCTTTGGGAAAACAGGGAGATGTCAACCCCTTACCTGCTTTTGCTACTGTACCTAACGCCACTGGGTGGGAGGTACCCTCAGATTTATATGTACCAGCAACTGACTGTCTTTTATCTCTTTCTGCACCTGTTATTACTAATGAAATTGCATGTGTCAGTGATAATTGTGATAGAAACGCTGTACATTCTTTGGCCATTACCTGCCCTATGGCCAGCCGCATGAACTCAGAGCTGACAGCAGGGATTCCCCCTGACAATTCTGACTTTCAGGCGGGTGACACTCATGCTAAAAATGCCATGTCATGTTATGCAAATGCTTTTGATAATGTTGTGCATGTTTGTGAGAGTACGCTGGATGACGTTTTCAGTGTCACCGGTAGTCCGGACTCAGGACTATCTGGAGGAGTCTCGACTTCCCCTGATATCTCTGACCCCCAGACCAATGTCAATATTGACGTGATTTTGATCTACCCAAAAGGTGATGTTTATTGTGGTATACCTGTGCAGACAGACACACACAGTACTGTTGGTAACCTGAGCTCAGAGCCTGCAGGCATTCCTGTCAGCTCTGACCCCAGAGAGTTTGATTTTCAGCAGCTGACCTCAGATCACACTAGGCAGCTGGCTGAGATTTGTAGTCCCACATCCGTGAGGATACTACAGAGCGACCTGCATGTACTTAGTGGCCAGACCGCTAAGTCGCCAGCAGTGGATGCTCCACTATAGGTTTACAGGGAAAATGGTAACTACTCCAGTGATCCCATTCCCCATGTAACTGACACCCCAGGTGGAAGTACAGTCCATGTGGATCTGTTAGAAGCCCAGTCAGACAGGACGCAGTTAGTTCTAGGAGAGTACGGCCACTTAGAGCAGGAAGACACAGGTCCCCTGTCAGGCTTGATAGCTCCCACACGAGGATTGGCGGATGATGTGAAAGTCACCCCCCACCTCTCGTACTCCCAGAAGGCCTCGCTGAAGCGCACTGCACCCCCACAGCGAAATCTTCGCAGCAACCCTGGGCAGGATACAGCAGTTCACAGAAGGGACCCGGGGACTCCCAAGCCCTTATGGCAGATCCCCTACAGCGCAAGGTGCAAGCAAAAGTAAAGATGAAGTATGAGGAGATGTTACAGATGGCTGTCCTCTGCAAATCCTCTAGCTTACCGACCACCAGGTTCTGTAAGGCCTATAGGATGCCGGACGACATCCCAATAACCATTGCGTATCCCCTGACTCCTCTCGGTGATCTGTTGGATTGGCTGGCATCCGCCAACTACCTAACGATCATGGATCGGAGCTTTGGATACTGGCAGGTTCCCACCGTGCCTGAGGCGCGCCTGGAATCCACATTCACCCTGCCCTTGGACTTAAACGCCTCGATACGGATGTCTTTTGGTAGGATGAATGTCCCAGCCACCTTCCAACAGGCCTGGAACGACCTGTTGAAGGGCAAGCACGGTTGTACCGTCACGTACCCGGATGAAATCCCTGTGTTCCGCCCGACATGGGAGCAACACTGCGATCACTCGTCCCTGGTACTAGGACAGCTGTCAGCTGACAATCTGACCGTTGAATCAGACGCAGATCAGATTGTCATGACAGAGGTACAGGCCTCTCTGGGAACAGCGGGATACTACAGGACGTTTGCTAAGCCCCATAGCCTCCTGACTAACCCACTGACCAATGCACTGGGTCAAAGGCAACCCCCCAAGGTCAGGCGCAACCCAGCCTTTCCGGATGTGGCAGACCAGACCCATCAGACAGTGGATTGCTTTACTCAGAGTCTTGTTAACTCCTCCCCAGCAAATCTCTTAAAAGGGGGAGGTGTGACGAATCAACGTTTATTCGTCCTAAAAAAGTAGTTAGAGCCTTATAAAATATTCCCTGTTGCCACTATTAAACAAAAAATGACAGCAGATAAAGGCTTGGTTTATAAAAAGACCAGGAAAGCCTGGGGTTAACAGTTCCTCTCCCTGGTCAACTGTAGCAAATGCTCTTGTTACCTAGTTCTTCCGCACCTCCATGTGACCAAGGGTCCTGGGCATTCAGGGACTCCCAACCAGGCAGAAAGAGGGAAATCTCACACCTCCACTGCCTAACCCAGACTTGGTGGCTCTTTCAGCTCCGTAAATGAAAAGAGCAGCCACAGGAGGTCCTGCTAACATCCTGCAGAAGCCACTTAGAGACTACAGCTGGCTTTCTCAGTGCCTAGTAGGAAACCTATCTGTGACCTCACAAATATGAAATCCATCTTTTGTCATAAAGATGACTTCCCAAATAGGCAACGGCCTTTAGAACCCGCTTGTTCTGAAATTTGGAACCAACCACACGATTGGATGTCTCTGAATTCAAGGTAAGCCCTGCCAAAGCAGAGATATGCATTTTGGGGTCACCGTTCACTCTAAACCCCCCAAGTTTGGTATCAACGTTCTTGATAAATTCTGACAAACCTAAAAATGTTATTAGATTTAACATAACTTGTACGGTTTGCAGATGAGCACACTTATCATGATTCAGGTAAATTCTTGTTTCTATGAGAGGGGCAGAGACCTCCTGCTGCAAAGAGGTGTGTAATCCATGCCCCCTAACCCCTCCATTGCTGGAGTGGGGGCTATAACCACAGAGAGCCCAGAAAGCTCTGGGTCCTTTACCTTCAATCTGATGCCTAGTAACATCCTGGCAGCCCGCAAGGACACGGGCCAAAACCTCCATCTTTGAACTATTTCTAACAAAGGCCTGTTGGCCGCATGGCAACCGCCATTTTGGACTCTACGCCAAAGACTTGCGATTGCCGCATGGACTACCAATCACAGTATTTGAACTGTATATAATCGGACATTCTGTTTCTTTTCCGCTCTTCCCTCTGTCAAATCAATCTGTTCTAAAGTAAGCTGTGTGTATGTAGTTAGAAATAAACTAACGATTTTATCGTTCAGTCTTGTGCCTTTTCTGGTCATCTGATTGCTGCTATAACGAATCTGCCCTCTGCAGAGTCAGTCATACTACCGCATTGTTTTATGATTTGCTTATAAATTGTTGATTTGCTAGCTAGGTTGTAAATAACCGTTTCTTCCTTCTAGGATTAGCTAGTACCAGATTTCCTGTGCGAAATCGATAACTTTCGTTTCTCGATTGTAAACACAATTCGAGATTGCAGCATATAGGGACCCAGTAACCTTTCTTTAACGTCACATTGCTCACAGTCTTTAAGCCGTCGGAAGTGACTATTCCCCGAACGATGACTGGAGCGTGTTGAACGTGATTGGGCTGGCTACCGTATTGTGACTGCGGGAGTCTCTTTCCTCCCTGAACTGGAAGAGTGGTGGCAGTGTATTTACCCGATTTCCAGCGCGAAATCGATATTTTTAGTTTACAGATTGTATATACAATCAGAATTGTACATGTATGGGCATCTCCAACCGATCTAAACCGTTTACTACGCACACAGTGAATTTGCCTCCAGCAGTCTCTAGTGCATGAGACCTGCATGGCAACAGTGGCCTAGTAATACAGGATTGGTGGATGTTTGTCCCATTACATATTGTCGGCAGCTGCGCGACCAATCTTTGTCAGTCTGTTCACCGTACGTCCTGCGTATGCTAACGGGAGCAGATTAGACGGGATTGGCACGCTCTGTCGCCTTTTCTTTCTTCTTCCCTCTGACGATCCAGCAACCGGTCTCGTTGTCTGTCTGCGCCCGTACTTCCTGCGTACGCTAACGGGAGCAGATCTCGACGGGATCGCGGGGCTGGATTGTCACAATTATCATGTATACTTCATTATGGGATCCTCATTTGTCGCATTAATTGTTTATGCCAGCTCGGTGGAAAATACTTCTCGATGTCCAAAGCTACGGCATTGTCAAGGACCCGCCACAGCATTCATCCTTGCCCCTTCAAGGACGATTGCCCGCCCAAACGCAGAGCGCTGTCTCAAGAGCCTCTCTCAGGCCAAATAGGAAGATGCTGTTTCTCAGGTCGTTCAGGTGCACCCCATCCCCCTCTAGATGCCCTGCCTTTTTTTCGAGCAGTGTGTGACGGGCCGCTAATGACTTGTACATCAATTTTGAAATGGTTCAGTTGATTTTTGTTTGCGATTGGTTTAGAACCTTCTCGGGCATGTGCGGGCTCCACCTTAGTCTAGGGATGATTTCCGACCATACTATGGTCATTTGGGGAAAAAGGGTCCAAATCCGCGTAAACAGCGACATTATTTCTTGCTGCATAGTCCCGACGTCATTACCCCCTATGTGGACCATTAGTATGTCTGGGCGTCCCCTTGATTTAGCGAACTTAAAACATTTTTGGGCCAGCCTCGCGACTGTCAACCCGCCTTGGCCCAACTAGTGGACATCCACGTTGTTCCTTACCTACCCGAGGTGACGGTCCCCGTCCCGCATTACTGCTCGTCGCTCAGCCCACACTATATATGAATGCCCCATTATCCAGAACCTACATTGTCGCCGGCCTGTGGAGGATGATAGTAATCAGTACATGTTATGATAATATATATATATATATATATATATATATATATATATATATATATATTTTTTTTTTTTTTATTATAACCCCCTGCCCCCCGTCGCTACTGCTCTGCTAGGTGCGGACAAATGTAAGACTTGTACCGATGAGATTCCCATCGGCCAATTTTCTTGATCATTTCCGCGCTAAAGCCCCATCTGGTTGCCTCGGTTGCTGCTCCGATGCGAAAAGAATGTGATCCATACTCACTTGCAACGCACCCGATGCTCGTGAGCGTGCGTTTCAGCAGGGCTACAAACTGAAATCTGGAGAGTGCTGTCCAGTCCTCGTGCCGTAGTAGCGGACCGGCTTGCTCAGGCTGTCCCTAAATACATTTTTTATAAAGCTGCACCGGCATGCCTTGCTCCGGACCATCTCACTCAGCCTGGAGGTAACTCCTTTGGCCCCTTGGTCCATCTTTGATCTGTGGATGTGCACCCACAAGCTGTCTTGTTACAGCGAAATGTCCCCCCGCTGTATCCCCCCCCCCCGCTCCCTTTATTGGGGCTCACCAGTTCCCCTAACCTTAATGCTCCATGGAAGGCTAATGCAAATGCCAGTTGGAACAGGCGGACTTCATGTTCACTGCGGCAATATACCTCCAGTGCGCCAATTAATTCAATTAGCAGTGTCAGCGTGATGGACCTTCGGGTATCACCCCTCAATTCCCTTTTGTCCCTACATCTAAAACCTTTGACCATCTGGCGAATTATAAAACCCTTGGTTAAGTCTTCCTCCCCCCTTAACCTGAATTGGAATGCCAGTGCCGCCATGGCTTTGTCCACTGCAGAGGGCGAGGGAGCCGCGGCACATATGTCATCAATAAAATGTAGCATAAGGCCCTTTTTCTCTTTGGGGTTACTTGGTGGGCACCTGGCTTCTAAATCCGCCCACCTATGACATACCCTTGTGTATACCTTCCAAGTGGTTGGTGAGATGGACTGTCTCACCCAACTCGCCAGTCTGTTGAGACTGTGTTCCATAGGTGTGGTGGTATTTGTGTAGGCCTCTCGTCCGCCTCTGGGGCCAGCTTCCGGAAACGGTCCAGGGCTCCAAAATTGGTAAAATCCCCCATAGGCTTTCATTGGGCCTACTATTTACCGTTCCAAAATCTCACACCATTTCAAAGGGCAATGGCTCAGCAGTGGCAAAACTCACCAGTCATGATCCCCCTAAGGGTCCCTACAATGCTAGAAAATTTGGTACTGCTGAGCCATTGCCCTTTGAAAAGATGTGAGATTTTGGAAAGTGAAATAGGGAGGCAATGAAAGTCTATGGGGGATTTTACCAATTTTGGACCCCTGTAACTCTGGTTTGCAGAGATGTAGGGACCCCATCTTTGGAATCCAAGTCTAACAATATGTCTTCTACCTGCATGAGACATTTCGTGAAATTCAGACGTTGCTAACGGCCATGGCTGAGATTTATGTACGTCACCATCACTACCATTGAAATAGCCCAAATAAACAGGTTTTTGTGACCCTAGGCTATGACCTCTTTGGCCTAGGGGCCCGAAACTCACCAGTCATGTTCCCCCTAAGGGTCCCTACAATGCTAGAAAATTTGGTACTGCTGAGCCATTGCCCTTTGAAAAGATGTGAGATTTTGGAAAGTGAAATAGGGAGGCAATGAAAGTCTATGGGGGATTTTACCAATTTTGGACCCCTGTAACTCTGGTTTGCAGAGATGTAGGGACCCCATCTTTGGAATCCAAGTCTAACAATATGTCTTCTACCTGCATGAGACATTTCGTGAAATTCAGACGTTGCTAACGGCCATGGCTGAGATTTATGTACGTCACCATCACTACCATTGAAATAGCCCAAATAAACAGGTTTTTGTGACCCTAGGCTAGGGGCCCGAAACTCACCAGTCATGTTCCCCCTAAGGGTCCCTACAATGCTAGAAAATTTGCCACTGCTGATCAATTGCCCTTTGAAAAGATGTGAGATTTTGGAACTGTAAATAGGAGGCCCAATGAAAGCCTATGGGGGATTTTACCAATTTTGGACCCCTATAACTCTGGTTTACAGAGATGTAGGGACCCCATCTTTGGAATCCAAGTCTAACAATATGTCTTCTACCTGCATGAGACATTTCGTGAAATTCAGACGTTGCTAACGGCCATGGCTGAGATTTATGTACGTCACCATCACTACCATTGAAATAGCCCAAATAAACAGGTTTTTGTGACCCTAGGCTATGACCTCTTCGGCCTAGGGGCCCGAAACTCACCAGTCATGTTCCCCCTAAGGGTCCCTACAATGCTAGAAAATTTGGTACTGCTGAGCCATTGCCCTTTGAAAAGATGTGAGATTTTGGAAAGTGAAATAGGGAGGCAATGAAAGTCTATGGGGGATTTTACCAATTTTGGACCCCTGTAACTCTGGTTTGCAGAGATGTAGGGACCCCATCTTTGGAATCCAAGTCTAACAATATGTCTTCTACCTGCATGAGACATTTCGTGAAATTCAGACGTTGCTAACGGCCATGGCTGAGATTTATGTACGTCACCATCACTACCATTGAAATAGCCCAAATAAACAGGTTTTTGTGACCCTAGGCCATGACCTCTTCGGCCTAGGGGCCCGAAACTCACCAGTCATGTTCCCCCTAAGGGTCCCTACAATGCTAGAAAATTTGGTACTGCTGAGCCATTGCCCTTTGAAAAGATGTGAGATTTTGGAAAGTGAAAATGGGAGACTGTTAGCAGTGGGGTCCCACAGGGGTCTGTTCTGGGTCCAGTGCTCTTCAATTTATTTATTAATGACCTAGTAGATGCAGTAGTGAGCAATGTTGCTATTTTTGCAGATGATACAAAATTGTGCAGAATCATTAACTCTCAGGAAGATAGTGTCATATTGCAACAGGATCTGGATAGGATGGCTATATGGGCACATACATGGCAGATGAAATTCAATGTTGACAAATGTAAGGTCATGCATTTTGGACGTACTAATGGTCTAGCACCATACAAAATAAATGGGATACAGTTGGGGACATCAAACTTGGAGAAGGACTTAGGAGTACTCATTGACAACAAGTTAAATAATCGTACTCAATGCCAAGCAGCTGCAGCTAAAGCTAACAAAATTTTGGGATGCATTAAAAGGGAAATAAAAACTCGAGATGCTAGCATAATATTGCCCCTGTTTAACTCTCTAGTAAGGCCACATCTGGAATATGGAATTCAGTTCTGGGCACCACATTACAAAAAAGATATTGCAGTTTTAGAGCAGGTGCAGAGACGAGCAACAAAATTGATGCGTGGGATGGAAGGTCTCACTTATCGAGAAAGGTTAGATAAACTGGGTTTATTTAGTCTAGAGAAAAGACGCCTTAGAGGGGATCTAATTAACATGTATAAATACATCAGAGGGCAATATAATACCTTGGCGGATGAGCTTTTTGTCCCTAGGCCTTCTCAAAGGACTAGAGGACATGATCTGCGCATGGAGGAAAAACGTTTTAGCCATTTATTTAGGAAAGGGTTCTTTACAGTTAGAGTGATTAAGATGTGGAATGCATTGCCACAGAAGTCGTTATGGCAAACTCTATACCTGCATTTAAAGGGGGCTTAGATGCTTTCCTTGCGTTGATAGACATCCATGGCTACAATTACTAGGTAATGCCTAATGATGTTGATCCAGGGATTTTATCTGATTGCCATCTGGAGTCGGGAAGGAATTTTTCCCTTTAGGGGCTAATTGGACCATGCCTTGTAAGGGTTTTTTCGCCTTCCTCTGGATCAACAGGGATATGTGAGGGAGCAGGCTGGTGTTGTACTTTATACTGGTTGAACTCGATGGACGTATGTCTTTTTTCAACCAAAATAACTATGTAACTATGTAACTATGAAATAGGGAGGCAATGAAAGTCTATGGGGGATTTTACCAATTTTGGACCCCTGTAACTCTGGTTTGCAGAGATGTAGGGACCCCATCTTTGGAATCCAAGTCTAACAATATGTCTTCTACCTGCATGAGACATTTCGTGAAATTCAGACGTTGCTAACGGCCATGGCTGAGATTTATGTACGTCACCATCACTACCATTGAAATAGCCCAAATAAACAGGTTTTTGTGACCCTAGGCTATGACCTCTTCGGCCTAGGACTGCATTGAATGCGACCCACGCATTGTGCGCATTCTGGACAACACCAATTACTGGGTTTATACCCTTCTGGATCCACGGTACAAACACAATGTTCCAAAACTGCTTGAAGAAAGAGTCAGACAGGTCAAAATGGAAGAATACCAGCAGGCCCTTGTGGAGACTTTAAAGAGGAGATTGACATCCTCCCCCTCCTCTAGCCAGTTGTACGCCGACAGACTGACTTCCGCAAACCCAGGACGACCAGGAGGGCAGCAAACAACACAAGCCGCAGCTAGTGCCCAAAAGGGAATGGTATCGGCAGTGTCCTTGGAGTGGGAAAATTTTCTGACACCCATGCAGCAGCACACAGAACAGCAAGCGTGCAGATCCACCTCCAACGCCAATCGCCTGGAGAAGATGGTCAAGGACTACATGTCAGATGGCATAGCTGTGTTGAACAATCCATCTGCACCCTTCAACTATTGGGTATCGAAGCTAGACACCTGGCACAAACTGGCAATGTACGGAATAGAGGTGCTGGCTTGCCCGGCAGCCAGCGTTATGTCGGAACGCTGTTTCAGTGCTGCCGGAGGCATCGTCACAGATCGGCGTATCCGCCTCTCCACAGAAAATGCAGACCGTCTGACTCAAATTAAAATGAATCAATCCTGGATTGGAAACGACTACGCAACACTCCCGGACCCCAACCAAGTAACATGAACAATGAACATCTGTGATGGGTTAGCGTTTCCGGTCCCTGTTTATTGAACCTCTCATCTGTATTACATTTTTGACTGCATGGCGACAAAACGCAAATTGCTATCCGCACGCTTCTTGTCCTCATGCAAGGCCTGGGTTGTTGTGTCTCAAAGCGTGGCCTTCTCCTCCTGCGCCACCCTCCTCCTGTTCCATCACGTGTGCTGCTGCTGGGTTAGCGTTACCGGTCCCTTTTCCTGGAACCTCTTATATGTATTACATTTATGACTGCATGCCGACAAAAAGCATGTTACCTGTGCAAAGAAAACAGACATTTCCCGCATTTAAAAGACAGTTTTCCCTTTGAAACTTTAAAATCGATTTTCTCAAAAACTATAAGCTCTTTCTGCTATTTTTTTTCCTCTTGTACCCACTCCCAAGGTGCACATACCCTGTAAATTTGGGGTATGTAGCATATAAGGAGGCTTTACAAAGCACGAAAGTTCGGGTCCCCATTGACTTCCATTATGTTCGGAGTTCGGCTCGAACACCCGAACATCGCGGCCATGTTCGGCCCGAACCCGAACATCTAGATGTTCGCCCAACACTACACGTGACCCGTTCGGCCAATCACATCGCTAGCCGAACGTTCGGGTAACGTTCGGCCATGCGCTCTTAGTTCGGCCATATGGCCGAACAGTTTGGCCGAACACCATTAGGTGTTCGGCCGAACTCGAACATCACCCGAACAGGGTGATGTTCTGCAGAACCCGAACAGTGGCGAACACTGTTCGCCCAACACCTGCAGACAGCTCTGCCTGTGCCTGTGTTTGTAATTCCTCAGTATGTGTCAGCCAGCTACTTTCACAGCCTAACAGAGGAGGATTTTTATCCAGCACTCTTCTATCACTGATAAGATAGCAGAGAAGCTGCTGGCTTATGTAAATAAAACACACACTGGAGTGTGCATAGAGGAACAGACCAGCACGGAAGAGTTGGCAGCCTTCCAGACACAGGCCGACAAGTCTGACAGGGGAAAGATACATTGATTTATTACAGAGACCGTGATATTACAAAGTGCTGCAGTGATCCAGAACAGATTAGAATAGGTTTAGGAACTTGTAGGATGGTAGAAAAAACATTGTAATTTTTGTTACAGAGTCACTTTAAGCACGAACTGCCTGATGAGGCTCACTACCGGGTGTGAGGACGATGTCAGATTGTTCACTGCTGCCACTACTGCCATATTGTCTGTGCGGAATTTAACCGCCCTGTTTGCCAGTTCATGCCCCCAAACCAACAGTGCCACTGTCAGTGGGAAGAACTCCAAGAAAGCTAGGTTCTTACCCAGTGGTGATTGTAGCCATGGCTGCGGCCACCTCCCGCTCACCCAGTGTCCCTTGAAAAAGGCCCCAAAGCCCGTGGACCCTGCAGCGTCGGTAAAAAGCTGTAGCTCCTCGTTTGTGCGCCACTCCTGGGGCCACAAAGTTCTACCATTGTACTCTGACAGGAAGGATTCCCACTGCTTTTTCATCATTGAAGAAATTGTTTTGCTCTGCCCCTATTTTGCGACATGTGGACTTCACTTGTCCCTTTATAGTGGAAGTGGATGCCTCAGAGATTGAGGTTGGGGCTGTTCTGTCTCAACACTCTGGTTTCCAAGGCAGATTGCATCCTTGTGCATTTTTTTCATGTAAATTCTCTCCAGCCGAGAGAAATTACGATATCGGAAACAGAGAATTGTTGACCATCAAACTTGCGGTTGAGGAGTGGCGCCATTGGCTCGAAGGAGCAGAACATGTTATTACGGTCTACACTGACCATAAAAACTTAGAATATATTGAGGGGGCCAAGAGGCTCAGTCCCCGACAAGCTCGCTGGTCTTCTCGAGATTCAGATTCATCATTACCTACAAACCAGGGAATAAAAACATTAAAGCTGATGCACTATCTAGATGTTTTGAGCCCGAGACAGTACAGTCAACAACCCCGGAAAATATCCTGCCCAAGAAGGTTGTTTTGGCAGCCACTGAAACATGGGAGGATTGGTCACATACATTAGGTCCTTATCAACGAGATGTTCCCGAGGGGAAACCTGATGGGGTTCTGTTTGTACCACTACACTTCCGGTTGCAGATTTTGAAGTTATTCCATGCACATAAAAATTCAGAGCATCCTGGGGTTGCGAGAACACAGGATCTGCTTTCTAGATGTGTTTGGTGGCCATCTCTGGCCCTGGATTGTAGAGAATTCGTGAGAGATTGCTCAGTCTGTGGCAGAAACAAACCATCCAGGCAGGCTCCTGCGGGTACTCTCCAGTCGTTGCCAGTACCCGAGGAACCTTGGACCTATTTGTCCATGGACTTTGTGGGCGAACTCCCCAGCTCCGAGGGGAAAACGGTCATCTGAGTGGTAGTCGACAGGTTCAGCAAGATGGCTCATTTTATCCCTCTGAACGGACTCCCCTCTGTTCAGGAACTGGCAGATCTCTTCATTCAACACATTTTCCGTTTACATGGTATTCCGGAGAATGTAGTGTCAGATAGGGGAGTCCAGTTCGTATCCAAATTCTGGCGAGCCTTTTGTCATCATTTGGGGATAAACCTGTCATTTTCATCTGGCTACCACCCACAAACCAATGGGCAAACAGAAAGGGTTAATCAGGTATTGGAGCAGTTCCTTAGGTGCTATGTAGCGGACGCTCAATTGGAATGGGCAAGGTTTCTGCCATTTGCGGAATTTGCACACAACAACTTGAAAAGGACCTCACCAGGCTTTTCTCCTTTCCAGGTGGTCTCAGGGAGGTCTCCCAAGTTTTCCCCGTTGCCAGTGGTGTCTTCTCCTTTTCCTGCTCTGGAGGATTGGCAGGGATCTTTAAAGAAAATTTGGTGTATGGTCAAAAATAACCTGGAAAAGGCATTTCAGTCTCAGAAAAAACAGGCAGATAAGAAACGGTCAGTGGAATGGGAATTTGTACCAGGGGACATGGTTTGGGTTTCGACCCGGCATCTGGCGCTGAAGCAACCCTCAGCAAAATTAGGC
Organism: Hyperolius riggenbachi; assembly: GCF_040937935.1. Taxonomy (NCBI): domain Eukaryota; kingdom Metazoa; phylum Chordata; class Amphibia; order Anura; family Hyperoliidae; genus Hyperolius; species Hyperolius riggenbachi. The sequence goes on along the minus strand of NC_090649.1, from coordinate 348,666,025 downwards.
CCCAGATTTATTGGCCCATACCCCATTTCCATAAAGATTAATGATGTGACGTATGTGATCGCACTGCCATCTAGTATGAGAGGTGTGAAGTCTTTTCATGTGTCTTTGTTAAAGCCGGCTGTGCATGTGGATTCCTCTTCCCCCCCCCCCCCCCCATGATGATTGATGGAGAACCTGAGTATGAGATTGAGTGGATTTTGGATTCTCGGTGGGTACGCAACTCGGTTCAGTACCTAGTTCATTGGAAGGGGTATGGGGCTGAGGAGAGATCTTGGGTGCCGGGTCACCGTATGCATGCTGAGGAGTTGAGACGAGAGTTTTATGATTCGCATCCTGAGAAGCCATGCAGGATGTGTCCGGAGTCCACGCCTCAAGGGGGGTACTGTAATAAATATCAGTGGGGCAGCTGCGGCGAACTGTACTGCCACCACAGCTACCTCTGCCTCCCTGCCTAGTGGTACTCCCGTACCTCGGGCGTCTAGCACGCCGAGGACGGGTCTTTCGGTTGCCCACTGTGAGAGAACGCGGAAAAGCCGCCGCGTGTACTGGTGGCAAGGCGGCTGATTCCGCGTGTGGCTGGGTCTGTTAGCTCACACAGATTGAGGAATACGCGCGCGCGCTGAGAGGCAGAACCTTTATGACAAACAAGAAGGGATCAGCTGACCTCAAGGCAAGTGGCTATTGGTTGATCGCTGATGGGTGGCATCGGAGAGCGCTGCCCTATATATAGTCACTGCTGGCCAGTTTCAGGTTTTCTGCCGTTGCGAACACTTACGTGGAAGCACTCAGACCTTAGTCAGATCCCACAGTGTGTTTGAACCAGGAGGACCTGGTAATTCACACTGAGCCAGATTACTTCTGTTTAACATTGTGTTATACTTCAGACTAGTTCCAGGGTGTAGAGACCACGGACCTCACACCCAAGATTAGGGAACTTGTGTTATCATTGTGTTATTATTCAGACTAGTTCCAGGGTGTCGAGACCACGGACCTCACACCCTAGACTAGGGATACTGTGTACCATCTTATTATACTCCAGACTAGTTCCAGGGTGTAGAGACCACGGACCTCACACCCAAGATTAGGCATTGTTTGATATCTGTTATGACCTACTGCTTTCTTGACTATTCCTCTGCTCTCTGATTTGGTACCTACGCCTATCTGATTATCCGTTGCCAACCCTGCCTGCCTTGGATACCGAATCAGCCTTCTGTCTCTGTACCTTATCTGTCCGTGTGTTGCCGACCCGGCTTGCCCGACCTCGAGAGCTATCGCTCTCCTTTAAGAGATAGTCTCCAGATCTGCTAGTGACATCCACCTTTCAGGTGTCACTCACGCATAGGTCCTTCCTACCTTCAGCCTGGGACTCCACCCCTTGGGAGGTCTCAGGCTGCTGGAAGGTTCTTGCTCTTCTCTAAAGCAGTATTGCCCATACTGCCAAAGACCACCTGCTCCTCGGGTGGTCTCACTCAAAGTCATTACTGTTGCACCAAAACACTCACTTTACATAGGTGTCCAGAGGTTAGCTATACTTGGATTATCGGTGATTCTGCAGATCATCAATAATCAGGTATATATCTGTATTCTTGGTGATACTGCAGATCACCAATAATCAGATTCTCTCTGTGTGCTGACACCGATCGTTACAGAACGGCAGACCAAAACGCACTTAACAGCTGTCTGAATGCACTCACCACCTCGGTGGAAAATTTCATCCAAGTGCTGGACAGTCATCAAACCCAAATCAACGCTTTGTCTGGGTCTGCACAAATCCTACAGACGGCTGTGAATACAGTGCGATCCCCTCCAGGTACAGACTTACGTATGCCTGTGCCCGAAAAGTTTTCTGGTCACAGATCTGACTTTCAGAATTTTAGAAACCGAGTGTTATCGTACTTTGAGTTGAGACCTAATTCTTCGGGAACCGTGGCACAGAGAATTACGTTCATTAAGTCTCTGTTGTCAGGGGATTCCCAGACATGGACATATAGTCTTCAGCCAGGGAATGAGGCCCTAGCCTCGGTTGAGGAACTTTTTGAAGCTATGGCTATAATTTATGATGATCCGGACATTGCCTCTACCGCTGAGCGGAAGCTCAAGACTTTGTGGCAGGGCAGAGATCCGGTTAAAGTTTACGCAGCTGAGTTCAGAAAGTTGGCCGTTTCGGCTAGATGGGGCTCATTCGCACTTCTAGACTCTTTTTTGTCAGGGTTATCAGACGCAGTCTCTGATCTAATGTTGGGTCATCCTGAGCCAAAGTCGGTTGATGAGGCCATTTCATTAGCAGTCAGGGCTGATCGTCGTCTGCGTTACCAAAAACAGACTCGGAGTAGGAACGATGTGAGATATGTTTCCTACGCCTCATCTCTACCCGTTTCACCTCCACCAGAACCAATGCAGATTGGTCGGCCAAAATTGTCCCGGGTGGAGCAGAGTCGCAGAAAAACAGAGCAGCTCTGTCTATACTGTGTAGATGAGGGTCATAGAGTACAGAATTGTCCCAAGAAGTCGGGAAACGCTGTTGCCTAGGTGTAGTTGGAGGTAATACCCTAGGTGCACAGTCTTTACCTCTAGACGATAAACGTTTGCTCCTCGTACTATATCCTGGAAGGATCAAACAGAGACCACTGAGGCCTTCATTGACTCTGGCTCAGCAGCCAATTTTATGGATTACGAATTTGCTAAAAAATTGGGGATTCCTATTACCCCTTTGAATCAACAGATTCTGGTCACTGCAGTGGACGACTCTCCTCTGCAGAGTAATTACCCTCTGTCTCAGACCCCAGAGTTAAGGGTCACGGTGGGGGTGTTACATAAAGAGAATCTACAGTTTCTGTTAAGCTTGGAGGTGTATTCTCCACAGTCAGCATGCAACACCTAAGCTGACGTGAAGGAGGTACACACACCAACACAAGGAATCAGGATATCCCCAGTTTAGTGGAGGAGAGGACTGACTCCAATAGGAGACTGTGGCGCACAGAGCCGGTGCAGATCCGAACAGCCACAAAATACTTTCGTGATAATGTCTCAGCGCAAAGTAGCGCTGAGCGCATAAACCAGGACTGAGGAGATCAGGACAGGTAGACAGAATGAACGCTTGCTTAACTAGCCACTACTTAGTGACAGCAAGCGTCCACAACAAGACAGACTGGAATGAGGCAGCCAATGCGTTTGCAGCGATGGCGTGCCTCACCAAGACAGGACAGGATAGTCAGGAAATAGCAGGATCAAGATAGATGAACGTAACACAGATAAATATACAATAAGTATGATTTCCTAGCGTATTACAATTACAGCTATCAATGAAACTATTTGTAACGTCTGACTAACATATGTATATATCGGCAATGAACCGATATATGACAGGAGTAATACAGGGAACAGGACTCAGAAGGATTCGCTATCTCTTCGCAGAGATGAACGCAATCCACAAACAGGACCAGGAACAGGATAACTAGCTCAGCGTGCTGGAACGCTGACTAACGGAACACAGGATATAAACAGTTCGTGTACGTATATATCAGCGACACTGATGTATCAACGTAACACGAATACAAGGAAAATAATAAACGTGCAAGTATGCATATATATTGGCGATGAACCAATATATGACACGACAAGCAAAGTAACAACTTCTAGAAACAAGAGCAGAACTAGGAGGACTCGCTGACCCCTTCGCAGGAGTCAGCGCAGTCCACACGGACTAGGAACGAGGTGGGGCACGAGCAGAGTAACAGACAGGATCTGAGACTATGGTAGCCCATGAGGCATTGCAGGAAGCAGTTCTTTATACTGAGGTCATCCAATGGGAGCAGACCTGCAGATTCCCACACAAGTGAATGGTAATTAATCACAGGCTGATAGCAGGAAAAGGCAGACAATGATATGCAGCCTGCAGGAAAGGGATTGCCCCTCCATTGCAGCAGACAATGTTTGTTTACACAAAAGCATATTAAACTGTCATTAACTTCAGAGCGACTGCAGATGGAATCAGCAACTAGTTTAAGTGCAAACCAAACTATGCAAGCAAATGCATGTAATGACATTAGAACTGCTTGGTTTGCAATACCACTGGAGTCAGCAGTAAACGCTGCAGAAGCGATCATAACAGTTTCTGGTCTTGCGGATGACAACTTCCACATTGGGGCAGGATTCTTTTTTGTGAAGAAAAAGGATGGAGGCCTCCGTCCATGCATTGATTATCGGGGCTTAAAGATTACAGTAAAAAATCTTTATCCTTTGCCGTTAATTGACGATTTGTTTACCCAAGTCACCAATGCTAAGATTTTCTCGAAACTGAATTTGAGGGGTGCATACAACCTTGTGCGTATCAGGGACGGTGATGAATGGAAGTCGGTCTTTAACACACCCGACGGACATTACGAGTACCTAGTGATGCCCTTCGGGTTGTGTAACGCCCCGGCCGTCTTCCAAGAGCTGATTAACGAGGTCTTCAGAGAGGTGTTGGGCAAATTCGTCTTAGTGTACTTAGACGATATACTAATTTTCTCATCCAACCTCTCAGAACACAGGAAACATGTTGGGTTTGTGTTACGGAAGTTGAGACAGAATATGCTGTATGCTAAATTGGAAAAGTGCATTTTTGAAGTGACCTCTGTCGCCTTTCTGGGGTACATAATTTCGACCTCCGGCCTCTCTATGGACCCTGGAAAGGTTTCAGCTGTCTTGGAATGGCCCCAACCTGAAGGACTGAAAGCCCTCCAGAGATTCCTGGGGTTCGCCAACTACTACAGGAGGTTCATAAAAGGATACTCCACGGTGATCTTGCCTCTCACCAGTCTCACCAAGAAAGGGGCAGATACTCACCACTGGTCCCCAGAGGCCCATGCTGCTTTCTCCACTCTGAAGAAATTGTTCTGTTCTGCACCCATACTGAGACATGTAGACGTCACCTTTCCCTTTATCATGGAGGTAGATGCCTCAGAGGTAGGGGTAGGGGCTGTGCTGTCTTAGCATTCTGGTTTACAAGGAAAACTGCATCCTTGTGCCTATTTTTCCCGTAGGTTTTCACCCACAGAGAAAAACTACGATATAGGCAATAGGGAACTTCTAGCCATCAAATTGGCCTTTGAGGAGTGGCGACATTGGCTAGAAGGGGCAGAACACACCATTACGGTTTACACTGACCACAAGAATTTGGAGTACATTGAGGGCGCTAAGAGACTTAGCCTCCAACAGGCCCGGTGGTCATTATTTTTCTTAAGATTCAGATTTGTAATCACGTATACCCCTGGTAGTAAGAACATCAAGGCCGACGCCTTATCCAGGTGTTTTGAGCCCAAGACAGCACAGCCCTCAGACCCTGAGACCATTATCCCTCAGAAGCTGGTCTTGGCAGCCACTGAGACCTGGAAAGACTGGACTGTCACTCTGAGTCCGTTTCAACAAGATGTTCCTGAGGGGGTCATGTTTGTACCATTGCCTTTTCGCCTACAACTGTTACAACTGTTTCATTCCCACAAGAATGCTGGGCATCCTGGGGCCACCAGAACTCAGGATCTAATTGCTAGATATGCTTGGTGGCCGTCATTAGCAACAGACTGTAAGGAGTATGTAAGAGAGTGTGCAGTGTGTGCTAGGAGCAAACCCTCCCGTCAGGCACCTGTTGGAACATTGCAGCCTCTACCAGTTCCGAGTGAACCTTGGACCCATTTGTCCATGGATTTTGTGGACGAACTCCCCAGGTCTGAGGGCATGACGGTCATTTGGGTGGTAGTCGATCGATTCAGTAAGATGGCTCATTTTGTCCCTCTAAAAGGACTCCCCTCGGCCCAGGAATTGGCTGATCTCTTCATCCAGCACATTTTCCGGCTGCATGGCATTCCGGAAAATATAGTGTCAGATCGGAGAGTCCAATTTGTATCTAAATTTTGGAGGGCATTTTGCCATCAGCTAGATATGGATCTTTCATTTTCATCAGGCTACCACCCACAGACCAATGGCCAGACCGAAAGAGTCAATCAATCCCTGGAACAGTTTCTGAGATGTTATGTTGCAGATGCACAAACTGACTGGGTTAAATTCTTGCCGTTTGCAGAATTTGCACACAACAATCTCAAAAGTTCTTCGTCAGGATTTTCCCCATTTCAGGTGGTGACAGGAAGGTCACCTAAGTTTGCCCCATTGCCAGTGGCTTCTACTCCGTTTCCAGCCCTGGAGAATTGGCAGAAGTCCTTGAAGCAAATTTGGGGAATAGTCAAAAGAAATTTGGGGAGAGCTTTTCAGAACCAGAAAAAACAGGCTGCCAAGAGACGTTCCATAGAATGGGAATTCTCTCCAGGGGACTTGGTCTGGGTGTCCACACGACATTTGGCTTTGAAGCAACTGTCACCCAAACTAGGCCCTAGATTTGTGGGCCCTTTTCCAGTGACCAGAAAGATCAATAATGTCACTTATGCCATTGATCTCCCTACCAGCATGCGTGGTGTGAGATCATTCCATGTGTACTCGCTCAAGCCAGCAGTGCACGTGGATTAAGCCCTCCCCCCCTGTGTTGATTGATGACCAACCTGAGTATGAGATTGAAAAGATTCTGGACTCACGGCTTGTGCAGAACTCCGTGCAGTATCTGGTGCACTGGAAGGGATATGGCATAGAGGAGAGAACTTGGGTGTCAGACTGTCGTATGCACGCAGAGGAATTGAAGAAGGAATTCCATGACCTGCACCCTGAAAAGCCTGGTGGAAAGTGTCCGGAGTCCACTCCTCAGGGGGGGGGGGAGGTACTGTGAGAGAACGCGGAAAAGCTGCCGCGTGTACTGGTGGCAAGGCGGCTGATTCCGCGTCCAGCGTGGCGGTTTGTCCGCAGCAGCGTACGTCTGGTGTGGCTGGGTCTGTTAGTTCACACAGATTGAGGAATACGCGCGCGCGTGCTGAGAGGCAGAACCTTTATGACAAACAAGGAGGGATCAGCTGACCAGGTCAGTCAGCTGACCTCAAGGCAAGTGGCTATTGGTTGATCGCTGATGGGTGGCGCCGGAGAGCGCTGCCCTATATATAGTCACTGCTGGCTAATTTCAGGTTGTCTGCCGTTGCGAACACTTACGTGGAAGCACTCAGACCTTAGTCAGATCCCACAGTGTGTTTGAACCAGGAGGACCTGGGAATTCACACTGAGCCAGATTACTTCTGTTTAACATTGTGCTATACTTCAGACTAGTTCCAGGGTGTAGAGACCACGGACCTCACACCCAAGATTAGGGAACTTGTGTTATCATTGTGTTATTATTCAGACTAGTTCCAGGGTGTCAAGACCACGGACCTCACACCCAAGATTAGGGAACTTGTTTTATCATTGTGTTAATATCCAGACTAGTTCCAGGGTGTCGAGACCACGGACCTCACACTCAAGAATAGGGATATTGTGTACCATCTTATTATACTCCAGACCAGTTTCAGGGTGTAGAGACCATGGACCTCACACCCAAGACTAGGCATTGTTTGATATCTGTTATGACCTACTGCTTTCTTGACTATCCCTCTGCTCTCTGATTTGGTACCTACGCCTATCTGATTATCCGTTGCCAACCCTGCCTGCCTTGGATACCGAATCAGCCTTCTGTCTCTGTACCTTATCTGTCCGTGTGTTGCCGACCTGGCTTGCCCAACCTCAAGAGCTATCTCTCTCCTTTAAGAGATAGTCTTCAGACCTGCTAGTGACATCCACCTTTCAGGTGTCACTCATTAATAGGTCCTTCCAACCTTCAGCCTGGGACTCCACCCCTTGGGAGGTCTCAGGCTGCTGGAAGGTTCTTGCTCTTCTCTAAAGCAGTATTGCCCATACTGCCAAAGACCACCTGCTCCTCGGGTGGTCTCACTCAAAGTCATTACTGTTGCACCAAAACACTCACTTTACATAGCGGATTGGCTGGGCGTCGGGGGGCGTGCCGCAGGGTCACCGCGGCTTCTTAAGCACTGGACCTTCACTCGCAACTTCACTTGCGAACATGTTATTACAGTCTACACTGACCATAAAAACTTAGAATATATTGAGGGGGCCAAGAGGCTCAGTCCTCGACAAGCTCGCTGGTCTTTATTCTTCTCGAGATTCAGATTCATCATTACCTACAAACCAGGGAATAAAAACATTAAAGCTGATGCACTATCTAGATGTTTTGAGCCCGAGACCGTACAGTCACCAACCCCTGAAAATATCCTGCCCGAGAAGGTTGTTTTGGCAGCCACTGAAACATGGGAGGATTGGTCACGTACATTAGGTCCTTATCAACGAGATGTTCCCGAGGGGAAACCTGATGGGGTTCTGTTTGTACCACTACACTTCCAGTTGCAGATTTTGAAGTTATTCCATGCACATAAACATTCAGAGCATCCTGGGGTATGCGAGAACACAGGATCGGCTTTCTAGATGTGTTTGGTGGCCATCTCTGGTCCTGGATTGTAGAGAATTCGTGAGAGATTGCTCAGTCTGTGCCAGAAACAAACCATCCAGGCAGGCTCCTGCGGGTACTCTCCAGTCGTTGCCAGTACCCGAGGAACCTTGGACCCATTTGTCCATGGACTTTGTGGGCGAACTCCCCAGCTCCGAGGGGAAAACGGTCATCTGAGTGGTAGTCGACAGGTTCAGCAAGATGGCTCATTTTATCCCTCTGAACTGACTCCCCTCTGCTCAGGAACTGGCAGATCTCTTCATTCAACACATTTTCCGTTTACATGGTATTCCGGAGAATGTAGTGTCAGATAGGGGAGTCCAGTTCGTATCCAAATTCTGGCGAGCCTTTTGTCATCATTTGGGGATAAACCTGTCATTTTCATCTGGCTACCACCTACAAATCAATGGGCAAACAGAAAGGGTTAATCAGGCATTGGAGCAGTTCCTTAGGTGCTATGTAGCGGACGTTCAATTGGAATGGGCAAAGTTTCTGCCATTTGCGGAATTTGCACACAACAACTTGAAAAGCACCTCATCAGGCTTTTCTCCTTTCCAGGTGGTCTCAGGGAGGTCTCCCAAGTTTTCCCCGTTGCCAGTGGTGTCTTCTCCTATTCCTGCTCTGGAGGATTGGAAGGGATCTTTAAAGAAAATTTGGTGTATGGTCAAAAATAACCTGCAAAAGGCCTTTCAGTCTCAGAAAAAACAGGCAGATAAGAAACGGTCAGTGGAATGGGAATTTGTACCAGGGGACATGGTCTGGGTTTCGACCCGACATCTGGCACTGAAGCAACCCTCAGCAAAATTAGGCCCCAGATTTATTGGCCCATACCCAGTTTCCAAAAAGATTAATGATGTGACGTATGTGATCGCACTGCCATCTAGTATGAGAGGTGTGAAGTCTTTTCATGTGTCTTTGTTAAAGAGGGCTGTGCATGTGCATTCCTCTTCCCCCCCCCCCTGTGATGATTGATGGAGAACCTGAGTACGAGATTGAGTGGATTTTGGATTCTCGGTGGGTACGCAACTCGGTTTAGTACCTAGTTCATTGGAAGGGGTATGGGCCTGAGGAGAGATCTTGGGTGCCGGGTCACCGTATGCATGCTGAAGAGTTGAGACGAGAGTTTCATGATTTGCATCCTGAGAAGCCATGCAGGACGTGTCCGGAGTCCACGCCTCAAGGGGGGTACTGTAATAAATATCAGTGGGGCAGCTGCGGCGAACTGTACTGCCACCACAGCTGCCTCTGCCTCCCTGCCTAGCGGTACTCCCGTACCTCGGGCGTCTAGCACGCCGAGGACGGGTCTTTCGGTTGCCCACAATGTCGCTTTAGCGCGCCAACAATTCTCTGCGGCGAAGAGGCGCATCACCTGACCCGCGGGTTGCGTCATGTCATAGGACGTGATCACCGCTCCGGATTGGCTGGGCGTCGGGGGGGCGTGCCGCAGGGTCACCGCGGCTTCTTAAGCACTGGACCTTCACTCGCAACTTGTCTGCTGTTGCGAATACTTCGTGTTAGCGGTCAGACCTAGTCAGGTTTCTGTTGTGATAGATGTATATGCAGTGTTTGCGATATACATCTATCTCTAGTTAGTTTATTGATTATATTAATTGTATCTTTCTGTGCATGACTCTGGCTCGTTTCTGACTACTCTTCCGCTTCATGCTTCTGTACATTAGCCCAGATCTTGTTGCCGACTCTGCCTGTTAAACCTTCTTGTCTTTGCCTTCTGATTTTGTACCTTATCTGCCTGTCTGTTGCCAACTCGATTTGTCTGACCACTCTACTCTAACCAGGGAGCCCTTATCTCTGGTAAGGGGCTCTGTACTGTTAGTACCCACCAGATCCTCTGGTGAGGTGTTGTTAAACCTATCAGTACTTACTGTTGCACCAAGCTGTAACAATTGGTGTCAGCACGCAGAGAGAATGTGATTATTGGAGATCTGCAGTATCACCAAGAATGCAGATTTATACCTGATTATTGATGATCTGCAGAATCACCGATAATACAGACATATTGCTAACCTCTGGACACCTATAGGTATGTAAGTGTTTGGTGTAACAGTAGTACTTTGAGTAATGCACCTGCTGAGCAGGTGATCATAGGCAGTAAAGGAATACCGCTCTTGAGCACACAGGAACCTACCAGCAGCCTGAGACTCTCCAAGGGGTGGAGTCAGGCTGGAGATAGGAAGGACCAGAGAGTGAGTGACACCTGAAGGTGGATGTCACTATCTGATCTGGAGACTATCTCTTAAGAGGAGAGATAGCTCTCGAGGTCGGGCACGCCTGGTCGGCAACACACGGACAGATAAAGTACAAAGACTGAAGACTGATTCGGTATCCAGGGCAAGCAGGGTTTGGCAACGGAGTATCAGATATGCGTGGTACCGACTACCGAATCAGAAGACAGAGGAGTAGTCAGGAAAGCAATAAGTCATAACAGATATCAAACAATGCCTAGTCTGGGTGTAAGGTCCGTGGTCTCTACACCCTAGAACTAGTCTGAGGTATAACAGAATGATCGTACAAGTTCCCTAGTCTTGGGTGCGAGGTCTGTGGTCTCAGCACCCTGGAACTAGTCTGGAGTATGCACAAATACAGTTCCCTAGTCTTGGGTGTGAGGTCCGTGGTCTCAGCACCCTGGAACTAGCCTAAGCATAAACAGAATAACAGTACAAGTAATCTGGCTCAGTGTGAATTCCCAGGTCCACCTGGTTCAAACACACTGTTGGATCTGACTAAGGTCTGAGTGCTTCCACGTAGTGTTCGCAACGGCAGACAACTTGCAACTGGCCAGCAGTAACTATATATGGAGTAGTGCTCTCCAGCACCACCCCTAATTGATCAACCAATAGTATCCTGCTCTGGAGTCAGCTGATCGGCGTGATCAGCTGATCTCTCACCTGCCCAGTATAAGAGTTCTGCCTCTCAGCCGCCTTACTGTTATTACATGTGGCGGCTTTTCCGCGTTCTGCTCTGTTATCAGACGCACGCTTCTGCGTGCAAACCGCCGCATTGGACACGGAATCAGCCGCCTCCTCCTCAGCAGTACGCGCAAGGGCTTTTCCGTGTTCTCTCACAGTACCCCCCCCCCCCCCCTTCGAGGAGTGGACTCCGGACATCTCCTGCCCGGCTTTTCAGGATGCAAGTTATGGAACTCCCTTTTTAACTCCTCTGCGTGCATGCGACATTCTGGCACCCAAGTTCTCTCCTCAATGCCATACCCCTTCCAGTGCACCAAATACTGCACGGAGTTCGGCACAAGCCGAGAGTCTAGAATCTTCTCAATTTCATACTCAGGTTTGTCATCAATCAACACGGGGGGGGGGGGGAGCGGAATCCACGTGCACTGCCGGCTTGAGCAAGGACACATGGAACAATCTCACACCTCGCATGCTGGTAGGGAGATCAATGGCATAAGTGACATCATTGATTTTCCTGGTCACCGAAAACGGACCCACAAATCTGGGATCCAACTTGGGAGACAGTTGCTTCAGAGCCAAATGTCGTGTGGACACCCAGACCAAGTCTCCTGGAAGGAATTCCCACTCTATGGAACGTCTCTTATCAGCCTGTTTTTTCTGACTCTAAAAAGCCCTCCTCAAATTTCTTTCTACCATTTTCCAAGTCTGCTTTAAGGACTTCTGCCAATCCTCCAGGGCTGGAAACGGAGTGGCAGCCACTGGTAATGGGGTGAACTTAGGTGACCTTCCTGTCACTACCTGGAATGGGGAAAACCCTGAGGAGGAGCTTTTCAAATTGTTGTGTGCAAATTCTGCAAATGGCAGGAATTTGACCCAGTTGGTTTGAACATCTGCCACATAACACCTCAGAAACTGTTCCAGAGACTGATTGGTTCTCTCGGTCTGGCCATTGGACTGTGGGTGGTAGCTTGATGAAAAAGATAGCTCCATGTCTAACTGCTGGCAGAATGCCCTCCAAAACTTAGAAACAAATTGGACTCCCCGATCTGATACTATATTTTCCGGAATACCATGCAGCCGGAAAATATGTTGGATGAAGAGATCGGCCAACTCCTGGGCTGAGGGGAGTCGACTACCACCCAAATGACCATCATGCCCTCAGACCTGGGGAATTCGCCCACAAAATCCATGGACAGATGGGTCCATGGCTCACTCGGGACTGGCAATGGTTGCAATGTCCCAACAGGTGCCTGACAGGAGGGTTTGCTCCTAGCACACACTGCACATTCTCTTACATACTCTTTGCAGTCAGTTGCCAATGACGGCCACCAGGCACATCTCGCAATTAGAGTTGGGCCGAACGGTTCGCCGGCGAACCTGGTTCGCGCGAACCTAGGTGGTTCGCGTGCGGGTACCGCACGCGAACTTTATTGCGGAAAAGTTCGCCCCATTGCGGTTCGCCCCATAATGCACTGAGGGTCAACTTTGACCCTCTACATCACAGTCAGCAGGCCCAGTGTAGCCAATTAGGCTACACTAGCCCCTGGAGCCCCACCCCCCCTTATATAGGCAGGCAGCGGCGGCCGTGGCCACTCGTGTGCCTGCATTAGTTAGAGTAGGGCGAGCTACTGCAGTCTCTCATAGGGAAAGATTAGTTAGCCTTAGCTTGTCCCTGGCTGCATACCTGTTCATTGATCCTGCCACTGCATACCTGTTCATTGATCCTGCCACTGCATACCTGTTCATTGATCCTGCCACTGCATACCTGTTCATTGATCCTGCCACTGCATACCTGTTCATTGATCCTGCCACTGCATACCTGTTCATTGATCCTGCCACTGCATACCTGTTCATTGATCCTGCCACTGCATACCTGTTCAGTGATCCTGCCACTGCATACCTGTTCAGTGATCCTGCCACTGCATACCTGTTCATTGATCCTGCCACTGCATACCTGTTCTGTGAACCCACCACTGCATACCTGTTCTGTTCAGTGGACCCGCCACTGTATACCTGTTTAGTGAACCCGCCACTGCATACCTGTTCTGTTCAGTGGACCCGCCACTGTATACCTGTTCAGTGGACCCGCCACTGCATACCTGTTCTGTTCAGTGAACCCGCCACTGCATACCTGTTCTGTTCAGTGGAGTTTGGTGTGTCAGTGTGAAGCAGTACCTTAATTACACTCCCTGATTGATGTATACACATGCAAGATGTTTTAAAGCACTTTAGGCCTGTCATTTAGCATTCAATGTGATTTCTGCCCTTAAAACGCTGCTTTGCGTCAAATCCAGATTTTTCCCGGTGACTTTTGGCGTGTATCCCACTCCGCCATGCCCCCCTCCAGGTGTTAGACCCCTTGAAACATCTTTTCCATCACTTTTGTGGCCAGCATAATTTTTTTTTTTTTTCAAAGTTCGCATCCCCATTGAAGTCTATTGCGGTTCGCGAACTTTAACGCGAACCGAACCTTCCGCGAAAGTTCGCGAACCCGGTTCGCGAACCTAAAATCGGAGGTTCGGCCCAACTCTACTCGCAATGAGGTCCTGAGTTCTGGTGGCCCCAGGATGTCCAGCATTCTTGTGGTAATGGAACAACTGCAGTATTTGTAGACGAAAAGGCAATGGTACAAACATGACCCCCTCAGGCTTCCCCTCTGGTACATCCTGTTGGAACGGACCCAATGTTTCTGTCCAGTCCCTCCAGGTCTCAGTGGCGGCCAGAACCACTTTCTGAGGAAGAATGGTTTCTGGGTCTGAGGGCTGTGCTATCTTGGGCTCAAAGGATCTGGACAAGGCATCAGCTTTGATGTTCTTACTACCAGGGGTATACGTGATTACAAATCTGAATCTCGAGAAAAATAATGACCACCGGGCCTGTCGGGGGCTAAGTCTTTTAGCGCCCTCAATGTACTCCAAATTTTTGTGGTCAGTATAGACAGTAATGGTATGTTCTGCACCCTCTAGCCAATGTCGCCATTCCTCAAAGGCCAACTTAATGGCTAGAAGTTCCCTATTGCCTATATCGTAGTTCTTCTCTGCGGGTGAAAACCTATGTGAAAAATAGGCACAGGGGTGTAACCTTCCCTGCAACCCAGAACGCTGAGACAGCACAGCCCCTACCCCTACCTCCGAGGCATCTACCTCCACGATAAAGGGGAAGGTTGTGTCGGCATGTCTCAAAATAGGTGCAGTACAGAACAATTTCTTCAGAGTGGAGAAAGCATCATGGGCCTCAGGGGACCAGTGATGAGTATCTGCCCCTTTCCTTGTGAGACTGTTGAGAAGTGAGATCACCATGGAGTACCCCTTTATGAACCTCCTATAGTAGTTGGCGAACCCCAGGAACCTCTGGAGAGCCTTCAGTCCCACAGGTTGGGGCCACTCCAAAACAGCTGAAACTTTCCCAGGGTCCATAGAGAGACCGGAGGTTGAAATTATGTACCCCAGAAAGGCAACAGAGGTCACTTCGAAAATGCATTTCTCCAGCTTAGCATACAGCATGTTTTGTCTCAACTTCTGTAACACAAACTTAACATGCTTTCTGTGCTCTGAAAGGTTGGACGAGAAGATTAGTATGTCGTCTAAATATACTAAGACGAATCTACCCAATACTTCTCTAAAGACTTCATTAATCAGCTCTTGAAAGACGGCCGGGGCATTACACAACCCGAAGGGCATCACCAAGTACTCGTAGTGCCCATCGGGCGTGTTAAAGGCCGTCTTCCATTCATCACCGTCCCTGATCCGTACAAGGTTGTAAGCACCCCTTAAATCCAGTTTCGAGAAAATCTTAGCATTGGTGACATGAGTAAATAAATCGTCTATTAAAGGTAAAGGATAGCGATTCTTTACTGTAATTTTATTCAAGCCCCGATAATCAATGCATGGACGGAGGCCTCCATCCTTCTTTTTCACAAAAAAGAATCCTGCCCCTGCCGGGGACCGAGAAGGGCGGATAAAACCTTTAGCTAAGTTCTCTCAGATGTATTCCTGCATGGCCAATTTCTCTGGCCCAGATAAATTATAGAGGTGACCTCTACGGGGCATACAACCAGACCTGAGATCAATGTGGCAATCAAAAGGACGGTGTGAGAAAACGCGGAAAAGCGGCCGCAAGTATTCAGAGTAAGGCGGCTGATTCCGCATTCAACATGACTGTTTGTGCGCATGGGCCTGCATCCACAAGCCTGACGGAGCGCGGAGAAACCTACGCATGCCCACTGAACTTGGCGGCGGATTCCGCGTCCGACGCGGAGATTTGCACGCATGAGCTTGCCACCAGCAGTATGGCCGAACGCGGAGGAACCGCCGCATGCTCTAACAGCGGTGCGGTCAGCTCCGCGCTCAAACCAACAGATACATTACAACACATGTCTGGTGTGGCTGGGACTGATAGTCCACACAGGTTCAGAATGACGCGCGCGCGCGCGCGCACTGAGAGGCAGACCCTTTATAACAGTCAGAAGGGTGTCAGCTGATCCAGCCGATCAGCTGACAATTCTATCAAGTTTCATTGGTTCAGCACTTAGGGGAGGCGCTGGAGAGTGCTGGTGTATATATACTGGGTGCTGGTCATTTCTCTGGTGTCTGGCGTTGCGATCACTACGTGGTAGCACTCAGACCTTGTCAGTATCTGTGATATTTTCTGTGTTATACTTCAGACTAGTTCCAGGGTGTTGATGATCAAGGAACTCACACCCAAGATTAGGGAACTGTATTACCATTCTGTTATACTTCAGACTAGTTCCAAGGTGTTGATGACCAAGGAACTCACACCCAAGACTAGGGAACTGTCTTAGCACTCTGTTATATTTCAGACTAATTCCAGGGTGTTGATGATCAAGGAACTCACACCCAAGACTAGGGAACTGTCTTAGCACTCTGTTATATTTCAGACTAGTTCCAGGGTGTTGATGATCACGGAGTTCACGCCCAAGACTAGGCATTGTTGATTATTTGTTATGACCTTCTGCTTTCCTGACTACTCTTCTGATCTCTGATTAGGTACTTCGATCTATCTGATTCTCTGTTACTGAACTCTGCTTGTCTTAGGATTCCGCATCTGTCTCCTGTCTCTGTCCCTGATCTGTCTGTCTGTTGCCGACCCGGCTTGTCCGACCTTGAGAGCTATCTCCTCAGTTTAGAGATAGCTCACAGACCTGCGAGTGACATCCTTTCTGGGTGTCACTCACACCCTGTCCTTCCTCCTCCAAGTTTGACCCCTCCCTCGGGAGAGGCTCAAGCTTGCAGAAGGAACGTGTTTCTGTACAGTACCCCTTACTGTTGGGCACCTGCTCCTCAGGTGCATTACTCAAAGTATTCCTGTTACACCAAACACTCTCATTACTCAGGTGTCCAGAGGTTAGAGATATATCTGATTATCGGTGATACTGCAGATCATCAATAATCAGGTATATATCTGTATTCTCGGTGATACTGCAGATCACCGGTCAGGGGCGTCGCTAGCCCTATTTTGGGGGGGCACGTGCCCCCAATCTGTCCTGGGGTGCCACGGATCTCCGCCCGGCCGCCCCCTCTAGCAGCGGCTCCCTCCAGCCGCCGCCGCCGCGTCACTCAGACCTCAGGATCAGGCGGCGAGCCGGCGACCAATCGTGCGGGCGCTAGGACCCGGCGCCCGCACTGATATGCGGAAGTGACATCACTTCCGCATATCGAGCGGGTGCGTCCAGCGCCCGCTCTTACTGGTCGGGTCGCCGCTGATCCTGAGGTCTGCTACGAGGTAAGGGGGGTGGGGGGAGCGGCGGCGGCGGGGGGCCTCCCTGGCACTCACTCACTCCCTAAAGGGGCTCCCTGGCACTCACTCACTCCCTAAAGGGGCTCCCCCTGGCACTCACTCACTCCCTAAAGGGGCTCCCCCTGGCACTCACTCACTCCCTAAAGGGGCTCCCTGGCACTCACTCCCTAAAGGGGCTCCCTGGCACTCACTCATTCCCTAAAGGGCCTCCCTGTCACTCACTCACTCCCTAAAGGGGCTCCCTGGTACTCACTCACTCCCTAAAGGGGCTCCCTGGCACTCACTCACTCCCTAAAGGGGCTCCCTGGCACTCACTCACTCCCTAAAGGGGCTCCCTGGCACTCACTCACTCCCTAAAGGGGCTCCCTGGCACTCACTCACTCCCTAAAGGGGCTCCCTGGCACTCACTCACTGCCTGAAGGGGCTCCCTGGCACTCACTCACTGCCTGAAGGGGCTCCCTGGCACTCACTCACTGCCTGAAGGGGCTCCCTGGCACTCACTCACTGCCTGAAGGGGCTCCCTGGCACTCACTCACTGCCTGAAGGGGCTCCCTGGCACTGACTCACTGCCTGAAGGGGCTCCCTGGCACTCACTCACTGCCTGAAGGGGCTCCCTGGCACTCACTCACTGCCTAAAGGGGCTCCCTGGCTCTCACTCACTACCTAAAGGGGCTCCCTGGCACTCACTCACTACCTAAAGGGGCTCCCTGGCACTCACTATCGGGGTCCCTGTCACTCACTACCTAACTGGAGGCGCCTGTCACTCACTAGCTAACCTGGGGGTCCCTGTCACTCACTACCTAACTTGGGGGGGCTACCATATTAAGGGGGCATTCTGCCTATTTATGTGAAATGCTGTCTATTTATGTGCCTCATGACTGCTGAATTTGTCTTGTTGGGAGCCTTATGATTTGTTGGGGGCCTCAAGATTGCTGAATTTGTCTTGTTGGGGGCCTCATGATTTGTTGGGGGCCACATGATTGCTGAATTTGTCTTGTTGGGGGCCTCATGATTTGTTGGGGGCCTCATGATTGCTGAATTTGTCTTGTTGGGGGTCACATAAATGCGAGACTATGGGAAAAGCTGAATCCTTATCATATGAGACAATAGCATTAAACCTACTTTTTTAGCTTTTTAAAACAGAAAATAAAACTGGGAGGTTCTAAAAAAAAAATGAATACATTTTTCAGGAGTAGGATGGATGAAATTGTTTATCTTCACAGTTTATTTTCAACTTGGATTTTCCATAATGTTCATATATGAGTTAAAACGTTTGTACAGTATTTAGTTTAAATTGCGGTTGCCACTTTGAGATAGATACAGTAAGTGACTTTTGGATTGCAGTTTGGGCACTCGGCCTCCAAAAGGTTCGCCACCACTGTCTTAATCTAATGTCCCACCATTGCTAGGTTCATGTAAATTTGTCTCCACCCGGCCGTTACCACACCTATATTCTGGTCCATGGCCCACCCATTTTTCGGTGCGCCACGATAAGCACACCGCACAACGTGATCCTCATATTTTTGGTACGCTAGCTGCAGTGTGCTGAATTCTGCTGCCTACAGTATGTACAGTATACGCTGTTCTCTAGTGCCTGCACTGTGTGCGGATTTACCTCCAGTGTTTACAGTGTAAGGTGTTACTCTGTGCCTTTACTGATTGTAAACCAGCTATATTGTATGCTGATCCCTGCTACTTTCAGTATGTACAGTATTAGCTGTAAAGCCTGGTACACACATACAATTTTGATTAGCCAATTTTAGCTCTGTTCATAAAAATCATTGTCTGTTGGCCCACTTACTGCACGGGGGTGGTAAAATTGGGGGTCAGTGATTGACCAATCAAAATTGTATGTGCGTATACATCTTTGATCTATGCCTATACTGATTGTAAATTATCCAAATAAAGGACAGGGGGCTCCATCCAATATTTCGATGGGCAGGCCCGTTATCTGTAGCTTACACCGCTGCTAAGTTCATGTACATTTGGCCCCACCCATGGCCACGCCCACTCACCGCATGGCCACGCCCATTTCTTGCCATATGCCTCCCCGCCTGGTGCCCACAGGTGCCCCCGATCTCCAAGGACCCTAGAAACGCCCCTGTCACCGGTAATCAGATCCTCTCTGTGTTACACCGATCATTACAGAACGCCAGACCAAAATGCAAATGGACGCACACACTGACCGTCTGAGCGCACTTGCCACTTCAGTGGATACCATCAACCAAGTGCTGGGTAGTCACCGGGCATTGATTGACGCTCTCTACTATCATCCTTGGCATGCCTTGGTTACACCTTCACTCCCCTCAGATTAATTGGGCTACTGGTCAGCTAACAAACTGGTCAGCCCATTGCTTCTATCATTGTTTAGTGAAGGTAACCTTGGGTCAGACCAGGATTCATGTAGAGGGAGTGCCAGAACAATATTCTGAATTTTCAGATGTGTTTTGTCCCAAAGCTGCTGAGAAATTACCTCCACATCGCCCTTTCGATTGCCCCATCGATCTCCGATCTGGTTGTATGCCCCCTAGAGGTCATCTCTACAATTTGTCTGGGCCAGAAAAAGTGGCCATGCGAGAGTACATCTGTGAAAACTTAGCTAAGGGTTTCATTCGCCCTTCCCGGTCGCCTGCCGGAGCAGGTTTCTTTTTTTGTAAAGAAAAAAACGGAGGCCTTCGGCCATGCATTGATTACCGGCACCTGAATAAAATCACAGTAAAAAATCGCTATCCATTGCCTTTGATAGACGATTTATTCACTCAGGTGACCAATGCTAAGATTTTTTCGAAGTTGGATCTGCGGGGTGCATACAACTTGGTGCGGATCAGAGAGGGCGATGAGTGGAAGACGGCCTTTAACACACCCGAGGGCCATTACGACCCTGGTGATGCCCTTCGGGTTGTGTAACGCCCCGGCCATTTTTCAGGAACTCATTAATGAAGTATTCAGGGAGGTATTGGGTAAATTTGTTCTGATATATCTGGATGATATACTAATCTTCTCAGATAACCTGTCTGAGCACAGAGCCCATGTCAAATTTGTGCTACACAAGTTAAGACAGAACATGCATTATGCTAAATTGGAGAAATGCATTTTTGAGGTAACATCTGTCACTTTTCTGGGGTACATAATTTCCACCTCGGGCCTTTCTATGGATCCTGCTAAAGTCTCTGCTGTCCTGGAATGGCCTCAGCCAGTGGGACTAAAATCCCTCCAGAAATTTTTAGGATTCGCTAATTACTATAGAAGGTTCGTAAAGGGGTACTCCACGGTCACAGCACCCCTCACCAGTCTTACTAAGAAAGGGGCAGATACCAACCACTGGTCATCTGAAGCTCTGGCCGCTTTCTCCACTTTGAAAGAATTGTTTTGCTCTGCACCCATTTTGAGACACGTCGACACCTCCTATCATTTTATTGTGGAGGTGGAAGCCTCGGAGGTCGGGGTAGGGGCTGTGCTGTCTCAGCGCTCTGGGTTGCAGGAAAGATTACACCCATGTGCCTATTTCTCTCGTAGGTTTTCACCAGCAGAGAAAAACTACGATATAGGAAACAGGGAGCTCCTAGCCATTAAATTGGCCTTCGAGGAATGGCGTCATTGGCTAGAAGGAGCAGATCATACGATTACCGTTTACACTGATCACAAAAATTAGGAATACATTGAGGGGGCTAAGAGATTGAGTCCCCGTCAGGCTCAGTGGTCACTGTTTTTCTCGAGATTCAGATTTGTAATTACGTACACTCCGGGTAGTAAAAACATTAAAGCAGATGCTTTGTCCAGATGCTTTGAGCCAGAGACAGCACAGCCCTCAGACCCAGAGACTATTATCCCACAGAGAGTGGTGTTGGCAGCCACAGAGACCTGGAAAAACTGGATGGAGACTTTAAGTCCCTTCCAGCAGGATGTCCCTGAAGGAAAGCCTGAAGGGGTGATGTTTGTACCACTGCCATTTTGTCTCCAGATATTGCAGATGTTCCACTCCCACAAAAATGCGGGACATCCTGGGGCCACCAGAACACAGGACCTTGTTGCTAGGTGTGCTTGGTGGCCTTCTTTGGCAACTGACTGCAAGGAGTATGTTAGAGAGTGTGCAGTATGTGCGAAAAGCAAACCCTCCCGTCTGGCACCGATGGGAACGTTGCAGCCTTTGCCCACCCCGAGTGAACCATGGACCCATTTGTCCATGGATTTTGTGGGTGAGCTTCTGAGGTCTGAGGGCATGTCAGTCATTTGGGTGGTAGTCGACCGTTTCAGTAAAATGACCCATTTTGTGCCCCTGAAACGACTCCCCTCGGCCCAGGAGTTGGCCGATCTTTTCATCATCCACATTTTCCGGCTACATGGCATTCCGGAAAACGTTGTGTCAGATCGGGGAGTCCAATTTGTTTCCAAATTTTGGAGGGCATTTTGCCATCAAATGGGCATGGAACTGTCATTTTCGTCGGGCTACCACCCACAGACCAATGGTCAGACTGAGAGGATTAATCAGTCATTGGAGCAGTTTCTAAGGTGTTATGTTGCGGGTGCGCAAAACGATTGGGTCAAGTTCCTGCCGTTTGCAGAATTTGCGCACAATAATTTGAAAAGCTCTTCCTCTGGAATTTCTCCATTTCAGGTGGTAACTGGAAAGTTGCCCAAGTTCTCCCCACTGCCCATAGCTTCCACTCCGTTTCCAGCTTTGGAGGCTTGGCAAAAGTCATTTAAGAACATTTGGGGATCGTGAAAAATAATTTGGAGAAGGCTTTTCAAAATCAGAAAGGTCAAGCTGACAAGAAACGCTCCTTAGAGTGGAAGTTCCGGCCAGGAGACTTGGTCTGGGTGTCCACACGTCATTTGACCCTGAAATAGCCCTCGTCCAAGTTAGGACCCAGATTTGTGGGTCCTTTTCCAGTGACCAGGAAGATCAACAATGTTACTTATGCCATTGATCTCCCTGCCAGCATGCGTGGTGTAAGATCTTTTCATGTGTCCCTGCTTAAACCAGCAGTTCATGTAGGTTCCACTCCTCCTCCTCCTGTGATGGTAGATGACCAACCTGAGTACGAAGTAGAAACAATTTTAGACTCACGGGTTGCACAGAACTCAGTACAGTATCTAGTTCACTGGAAAGGGTATGGTATTGAGGAGAGAACATGGGTACCTGAGTGTCGCATGCATGCGGATAAATTAAGGAGGGAGTTCCACGCCTTATATCCGGGGAAACCGGGTAGGAGCTGTCTGGAGTCCACTCCTCGGGGGGGGGGAGGTGGGGGGGGGGTACTGTGAGAAAACGCAGAAAAGCCACCGCAAGTATTCAGAGTAAGGCGGCTGATTCCGCGTTCAACATGACTGTTTGCGCGCATGGGCCTGCATCCACAAACCTGACGGAGCGCGGAGAAACCGCCACATGCCCAGTGAACTTGGCGGCGGATTCCGCGTCCGACGCTGAGGTTTGCACGCATGAGCTTGCCACCAGCAGTATGGCCGAACGCGGAGGAACCGCCGCATGCTCTGACAGCGGTGCGGTCGGCTCCGCGTTCAAACCAACAGATACATTACAACACATGTCTGGTGTGGCTGGGACTGATAGTCCACACAGGTTCAGAATGACGCATGCGCGTGCTGAGAGGCAGAGCCTTTATAACAGTCAGAAGGGTGTCAGCTGATCGAGCCGATCAGCTGACAATTCTATCAGGTTTCATTGGTTCAGCACTTAGGGGAGGCGCTGGAGAGCGCTGGTGTATATTTACTGGGTGCTGGTCATTTCTCTGGTGTCTGGCGTTGCGATCACTACGTGGTAGCACTCAGACCTTGTCAGTATCTGTGATATTTTCTGTGTTATACTTCAGACTAGTTCCAGGGTGTTGATGATCAAGGAACTCACACCCAAGATTAGGGAACTGTATTACCATTCTGTTATACTTCAGACTAGTTTCAGGGTGTTGATGATCAAGGAACTCACACTCAAGATTAGGGAACTGTATTACCATTCTGTTATACTTCAGACTAGTTCCAAGGTGTTGATGATCAAGGAACTCACACCCAAGATTAGGGAACTGTATTACCATTCTGTTATACTTCAGACTAGTTTCAGGGTGTTGATGATCAAGGAACTCACACTCAAGATTAGGGAACTGTATTACCATTCTGTTATACTTCAGACTAGTTCCAAGGTGTTGATGATCAAGGAACTCACACCCAAGACTAGGGAACTGTCTTAGCACTCTGTTATATTTCAGACTAGTTCCAGGGTGTTGATGATCACGGAGTTCACGCCCAAGACTAGGCATTGTTGATTATTTGTTATGACCTTCTGCTTTCCTGACTACTCTTCTGATCTCTGATTAGGTACTTCGATCTATCTGATTCTCTGTTACTGAACTCTGCTTGTCTTAGGATTCTGCATCTGTCTCCTGTCTCTGTCCCTGATCTGTCTGTCTGTTGCCGACCCGGCTTGTCCGACCTTGAGAGCTATCTCCTCAGTTTAGAGATAGCTCACAGACCTGCGAGTGACATCCTTCCTGGGTGTCACTCACACCCTGTCCTTCCTCCTCCAAGTTTGACCCCTCCCTCGGGAGAGGCTCAAGCTTGCGGAAGGAACGTATTTCTGTACAATACCCCTTACTGTTGGGCACCTGCTCCTCAGGTGCATTACTCAAAGTATTCCTGTTACACCAAACACTCTCATTACTCAGGTGTCCAGAGGTTAGAGATATATCTGATTATCGGTGATACTGCAGATCATCAATAATCGGTTATATATCTGTATTCTCGGTGATACTGCAGATCACCGGTAATCAGATCCTCTCTGTGTTACACCGATCGTTACAGACGGTGTGGAGGAAGTTTATCTGCTGACTTGGGACAAAACACGTCCGCAAATTCTGAATACTGATCTGGCAATCCCTCCATGTGAATCTTGGTTTTACCAAAGGTTACTTTTGCTAGACAATGATGATAGCAATGGGCAGACCAGCTTGTTAGCTGACCCGTAGCCCAATTGATCTGAGGCGAGTGAATTTATAACCATGGCATGCCAAGAATGATCGTGGAGGTTGCCATTCGTAACACAAAAAATGGTAAGCTTTCTTTATGTAACACCCCTATTGTGACCCCCAAGTCTGGGGTCTGGGAGAGATGGTGATTACTCTGCAGAGGGGAATCATCCACTGCAGTGACCCAAATCTGTTGTTTTAGTGGGGAGACCGGAATCCCCAACTTCTTAGCAAATTCATAGTCCCTAAAATTAGCTGCTGAGCCAGAATCTATGAAGGCCTCAGTAGTCTCTGTCTTATCCTGCTAGGATATAGTACAAGGGAGAAGAAAACGTTTATAATCTAGAGGTAATGACTGCGCGCCTAGGGTATTACCTCCGACTACACCTAGGCGGCAGCGTTTCCCGACTTCTTGGGACAATTCTGCACTTTATGGCCCCCCTCTGTACAGTATAGACAGAGCTGCTCTGTTTCTCTGCGTCTCCATTCCACCTGAGACAATCTCGACCGACCCATCTGCATTGGTTCCGGTGGGGGCGAAGCAGGTGGAGATGGAGCAGAAGGAGACGCTGCGTAGGACATGTATCTCAAATTGTTGGTATCGTAAACGACGATCAATTCTGATGGCCGATGAAATGGCCTCATCGATGGACTTGGGCTCAGGAAGACCCAACATTAAATCAAAAACTGCCTATGACAACCCTGATAAGAAACAATCTAAAAGGGCGAATGAGTCCCATCTAGCTGACACTGCCCACTTTCTGAACTCCGCAACATAGTTTTCTACCGGACCTTTGCCCTGCCGTAACAACTTAAGCTTCTGCTCAGCTGTAGAGGCAATGTCCGGGTCATCATAAATAATAGCCATAGCTTTAAAAAAATCCTCTACTGAGGTCAGGGCCTTATCCACCGTGGGAAGACTATATGCCCAAGTCTGGGAATCCCCTGACAATAGAGTCTTAATAAAGGTTACTCTCTGTGCTACGGTTCCTGATGAATTAGGTCTTAACTCAAAATATGATAACACTCTGTTTCTAAAATTCCGGAAGTCAGATCTGTGACCAGAAAACCTTTCAGGTACAGACATGCGTATGTCTGTGCTAGGAGGAGATCGGACGGTATCCACAGCCGTTTGTACAGTCCCAGACAAAGCGTTGATTTGAGTCTGGTGACTGCCCAGCACTCGGGTGTAATTTTCCACCGTAGTGGTGAGTGCATCGAGACGGCTGCGGAGTGCGTCCACTTGGGTTTGGTCTGCCGTTCTGTAACGATTGGTGTCAGCACGCAGAGATAATCTGATGATTGGTGATCTGCAGTATCACCAAGAATGCAGATATATACCTGATTATTGATGATCTGCAGAATCACCGATAATACAGATATATTGCTAACCTCTGGACACCTATAGGTATGTGAGTGTTTGGTGTAACAGTAGTACTTTGAGTAATGCACCTGCTGAGCAGGTGATCATAGGCAGTAAAGGAATACTGCTCTTGAGCACACAGGAACCTTCCAGCAGCCTGAGACTCTCCAAGGGGTGGAGTCAGGCTGGAGATAGGAAGGACCAGAGAGTGAGTGACACCCGAAGGTGGATGTCACTATCTGATCTGGAGACTATCTCTTAAGAGGAGAGATAGCTCTCGAGGTCGAGCACGCCTGGTCGGCAACACACGGACAGATAAAGTACAAAGACTGAAGACTGATTCGGTATCCAGGGCAAGCAGGGTTTGGCAACGGAGTATCAGATATGCGAGGTACCGAATCAGAAGACAGAGGAGTAGTCAGGAAAGCAATAAGTCATAACAGATATCAAACAATGCCTAGTCTGGGTGTGAGGTCCGTGGTCTCTACACCCTGGAACTAGTCTGAGGTATAACAGAATGATCATACAAGTTCCCTAGTCTTGGGTGCGAGGTCCGTGGTCTCAGCACCCTGGAACTAGTCTGGAGTATACACAAATACAGTTCCCTAGTTTTGGGTGCGAGGTCCGTGGTCTCAGCACCCTGGAACTAGCCTAAGCATAAACAGAATAACAGTACAAGTAATCTGGTTCAGTGTGAATTCCCAGGTCCACCTGGTTCAAACACACTGTTGGATCTGACTAAGGTCTGAGTGCCTTACTGTTATTACATGCGGCGGCTTTTCCGCGTTCTGCTCTGTTATCAGACGCACGCTTCCGCGTGCAAACCGCCGCATTGGACGGGGAATCAGCCGCCTCCTCAGCAGCACACGCGGCGGCTTTTCCACGTTCTCTCACACAAGCACTACACTCTGCTATTAGTTATCACTTCTGTTGCTGGCTATACTTGCATTATTGGTGATTCTGCAGATCCCTACATAATCAGGTATAGTGTCTGGGTTATTGGTGATACTGCAGATCACCTAATAACCAGACATCTGTATTGCTGACACCAATCGTTACACTAGGGTTGCCAGGTCCTCGGCTGGAGGACTTCTGATTGGCCTAAATGACGTCATCCCCGAATCCCGAAGCCAAACCCGGAACCCAGGCGTCATCCGGCCGAATTCGAGTGCGCACATTCGGGAACCTTGGAATTCGGCTTCGGCAGTGAATTCCCAGGTCCACCAGGTCCACCTGGTTCAAACACACTGTTGGATCTGACTAAGGTCTGAGTGCTTCCACGTAATGTTCGCAACGGCAGACAACTTGCAACTGGCCAGCAGTAACTATATATGGAGTAGTGCTCTCCAGCACCACCCCTAATTGATCAACCAATAGTATCCTGCTCTGGAGTCAGCTGATCGGCGTGATCAGCTGATCTCTTCCTGCCCAGTATAAGAGTTCTGCCTCTCAGCGCGCGCGCATATATTCCTAAGCCTGTGTGCACTAACAGACTCAGCCACACCAGACACACGCTGCTGTGTGCAAACCGCCGCGCTGGACGCGGACCCAGCTGCCTTACTGTTATTACATGTGGCGGCTTTTCCGCGTTCTGCTTTGTTTTCAGATGCACGCTTCCGCGTGCAAACCGCCGCATTGGATGCAGAATCAGCCTCCTCCTCAGCAGCACACGCGGCAGCTTTTCCGCGTTCTCTCACACAAGCACTACACTCTGCTATTAGTTATCACTTCTGTTGCTGGCTATACTTGCATTATTGGTGATTCTGCAGATCCCCACATAATCAGGTATAGTGTCTGGGTTATTGGTGATACTGTAGATCACCTAATAACCAGACATCTGTATTGCTGACACCAATCGTTACACTAGGGTTGCCAGGTCCTCGGCTGGAGGACTTCTGCTTGGCCTAAATGACGTCATCCCCGAATCCCGAAGCCGAACCCGGAACCCAGGCGTCATCCGGCCGAATTCGAGTGCGCACATTCGGGAACCTTCGAATTCGGCTTCGGCATGGTTTTTAACATTCAGGTTCGGCTTCGCCTTCGGGAAACCTGAAAAATCACCCGAATTTTCGGGTAAACTTTGCATTCGGGGTCCTGGTGAGCAACCCTGGATGAAAAGCTAGGTGGCCATGAAACCATTCCTGCTAACCTAAAGCTTACTTGTGTCTTACAACACATTGGCTTAAGACTTTACCAAATCCAATGCTCCAATATGGGGAAACTTCTGTGTTTGCTGTGTTTTGTTTTTTTTAAGTGTGTTGTCACAGTTCACTCATCTCTTCAACTACAAGAAAGGCCCAGGAGTAGTCTTAGCTACCGTAATATCTATGTTACGGCAGGGCCCTTATTACACTTTCTCTTACAGGGCTATGGAAACCGTTTTGCCCATGCGGTAAAGCGAGGTGCAAAAATGAAATCATGCCTAGCAGAGGATGGTTTCAATCCATCAACCTCTGGGTTATGGGCCCAGCACACTTCTGCTGCGCCACTCTGCAGCCTGCTTACATTTGTATACAATCTTCAAGTTTAAGAAGGGTACATTAGTTCCCTTCACAAAACACAAAGGTGTCCCTGGGTAGATTTGAACCACCAACCTTTTGGTTAACAGCCAAATGCACTAACCAATTGTGCCACAAGGACTGTGTATAGGTTATGGCTGCTAAATGGCTACCTGGGGTTTTCTTCGGACAATTGTTGAGCACAAAATGCAATGCCATCCCTGGGTGGGCTTGAACTACCAACCTTTCGGTTAACAGCCAAATGCATTAACCAATTGTGCCACAAGGACTGTGTATAGGTTATGGCTGCTAAATGGCTATCTGGGGTTTTCTTTGGACAACTGTTGAGCACAAAATGCAAGGCCATCCCTGGGTGGGCTGGAACCTCCAACCTTTTGGTTAACAGCCAAACACACTAACCAATTGTGCCACAAGGACTGTGTTTAGGTCTTGGCTGCTAAATGGCTATCTGACTTTTTCTTTGGACAACTGTTGAACACAAATTGCAAGGCCATCCCTAGCAGGAAGGGTTGCATGGCCACCTAGCTTTTCATCCTTCCCACCCTTGCCCTGGAATCTTCCAGACTTCGAATTGCTGTCCTTTGCTGTGTGTGTTACACCAGCATCATCATCCAGGGGGGCACATGATCTTTCTGATTCTAAAGTCTTGAATTGAATCTTGTAAGCAGTTTCACCATGTGTCCCACTACTTTCATCTAGCAAATTAGGCAAATAAGCAAGCTCATTTTTCTCTTGGGTATATTACAATGGTACAGGCTAGGCAGGCTTCAGTATGTAGTGCTGTCGGTAGTATAGTGGTGAGCATAGCTGCCCTCTAAGCCGTGAGCCTGGGGTCAATTCCTGGCCAATGCATGTAAGCTGGCTTTTGACATCTTACAAATCCCAGAGAAAGAGAGAGGAGGAGGAGTGTGTGTGTATTTTTGCCATTTAACCTGTAATCCTGATTCGGATATCTGGGAGAAATCCACGGATATCCGGGTTGGCTGTAAAAATATCCGCAGATAGCTATCTGGATTTAAAAAAAAATCCGGAATCCGAATCCGAACTGGATAGTGTAAAAAAGTTTGGATATCCGGGCTACCCGGATATCCGAAATCCGGGTTAGCATCCCTGCTGCTGGAGGTTTTTGGTGTGCACTGGGCCTAACATTGAGGCAGAAATGCCTCAGAAATCTAAAAAATGCTGCAGCCCCTGAGTTTGCGTTTGTGGAAAAATGAACCGCTCTGGTTCCATCCCATTCACTTTCATTAGCCAAGCGGTTTTCGCCCTGTAAATGTTTTAAAAAACGCTTCAGAACGGTGTGCACTAGCCCTTTATCAGACTAAGGCCCAGTGCACACCAAAAACGCTAGCAGATCAGCAAAACGCTAAGCGTTTTTGTGAGCAGATTTCCAGGCTTTTTTTGTAAAAACACTAGCGTTTTTTAAAATATGTGTAGTGTTTTTACTAGCATATGCGGTTTGCGTTTTTGACTTGAAAGAAGTAGAAATATCTCAAAGAAAGGGTTAAAAAGTGTTATATTGATGATGTATGTGTTTCCAATAGAATAATTAAGGTTAATTAAAGTCAATTGAACAATATAAAAGGGGCGTTGTCCTTCTCAGTGTTGTGGGTTGTTGAGGAGTATAGACAGAGTATTTTTGGAGAGTAGATTGGTTGCTTGGGAGAAAATGTCCCACAACAGCATATATGAGGCACAGACCAAGGGCCCGGATATTTTGGGAGCATCCTATGCTGCAAGTGCGGCAAATTAAGGGCCAATTTTGGACTATCTACCGTGATTTGAGGAAGCATCCAGATAAGTCTTTTGGCTACACCAGGATGTCTATTGCCAAGTAATTGTTTTTGCTTTGATTTACATATTGAATAATGTATTTAGTGTATATTTTATTTATTTATTTTGATATTATTTATATAGCGCCAACATCTTACGCAGCGCTGTACAGAGAATATAGTCCTGTCACTAACTGTCCCTCAGAGGAGCTCACAATCTAATCCCTACCATAGTCCTATGTCTACGTATGTATCGTGTATTGTATGTATAGCAGTCTAGGGCCAACTTAGGGGGACGCCAATTAACTTATCTGTATGTTTTTGGGATGCTGGAGGAAACCAGAGTGCCCAGAGGAAATCCATGCAGACACAGGGAAAACATACAAACTCCTTGCAGATGTTGACCTGGCTGGGATTCGAACCGGGGACCCAGCAATGCAAGAGCGCTAACCACTACGCCACCGTGTTGCCATATATAGCAAATATATTTGTTTAAATTGGCAATATGCTTGTTAATGTTGTTTTAGCCACACACTGCTGAATCAATATACATAATCTTGACTCTTACCAACCTTGTCTTTAATATGTTCATCCCAAAGGCAGCTTTGTGTTACAATCTTTTCTTAAAGGGAACACAAACTGAGAAGTATATTGATTTTGCTTTTAAAAGTAATACCAGGTGCCTGAGTCTCCTGCTGATCCTATGTCTTTAATACTTGTAGCCACAGCCCCTGAACAAGCATGCAGATCAGGCTGTCAGACTGAACTCAGACTGGATTAGCTGCATGCTTGTTTCAGGTGTGTGATTCAGCCACTACTGCAGCAAAACAGATCAGCAGGACAGCCGGGCAACCTGTTGTATTGTTTACAGTTTTTTTTGAATGCTTACACACTAAAATTACAACTTTCCCACAATTTACAGAACCTAACACTCAAAGAGCAAAATACATTCTCAAATAGGCACAACTATAAGCACATTGTCAGCTTCACACTTTTTGCAAAACTCTACACACAGTGATTTTCAAAACACTAAACACAATTTGTGTACATTTGACTCAAAAATCATTCATATAGACACTTCCTTGCAATATCAAAGCAAAGGCTCTCAAATGAACACTCAAATGAGCCAATTGGTTAAACACAGTCACCAGGTGTGCAAACACACAAGTGCATAATTATGCACACACCAATCAGGTTTTTAAACACTATAAAAAGGCAACAAGATGCCTATCTTCAACAAAAATGGATGGTGTCAGAGCAAGAAGGAGAGTGCGGATGGGAGGAAGCATCCAGACAGAACAAGGTGGAGGTGGAGGTAGATGGAGAGGAAAAGGGAGATGAAGACCTGGAGGAGGCATAAGATGTGGACAAAGAAGGCAACAACATCTTTCGAATGAAATTCGTGCTACGCTTGTGGACCATGTAATAAACAGAACTGCGTGCAGCAATGCGGATGAGAAACGTATGCGTCGCATACACATACATGTGAGCGAGGCCATTACAAAACATTAGTAGCCGTTTCTATGCGCAAAGTCTGCCCGTACGCGTTATGTAAAAATGGCTAGGAACATGCATAGTCTGAACGGGGCCTAAGAGTTCAGCCTAACCTAAGCAGGTACACAGTGGCAACAGTAGTTTGCGCATTTCGTCAAGAGAACAGGTGAGGAACCTATCTTCTGTCAGCAGTGTAGTAGTGTGTGTAGGAACCTTTTGTGAATACTTCACATAAATTGATACTACTCACGCTGGGTGGTTGTCCAATGGCAACTGGATTTTTAGATTTTGAAGAAACCCATCACCACCCAGGTCTTTACTGTAAAGGTGGGTACACACATCAGATAAAAGTCTGTGGGAAATGAAAGATCACAGACCAATTTTACCCCCTACCATGTAGTATGAGAGCCAAACCTACACAGTCTATTCCAGCCTTTCTCAACCTTTTTTGACCCGAGGAGCCCCTCGGAAAATTTTCAAATCTCGGGGAACCCCTGACGCGCGTATATATATATATATATATATGTATATATATATATATATATATATATATATATATATATATAAATTTTACCTTATATTAAAATTTAACCCATTTCCCCTATATAGTATGGCACCTGTGCCCTCTTTATTTAGCGTTTCCCGCTATGTCCCCCTTGACAGGTATGGCCCCTTTTGTCCCACTTGTTAGAAATTATGGCTCCCATGTGCCCTTATTAACAAGTGTGGCTGCTATGTCCCCCCAGTTTGTTTGGCTACTATGTCCCACTTTTCTGTGGCTGCTTTGTCCCCCCTTTCTGTGGCTGCTTTGTCCCCCCTTTCTGTGGCTGCTTTGTCCCCCCCTTTCTGTGGCTGCTTTGTCCCCCTTTTTCTGTGGCTGCTTTGTCCCCCCCTTTCTGTGGCTGCTTTGTCCCCCCCTTTCTGTGGCTGCTTTGTCTGTTTGTGTGCTGCTGTCCCCCCTTTCTGTGGCTGCTTTGTCCCACTTTTCTGTGGCTGCTTTGTCCCCCCTTTCTGTGGCTGTTTTGTCCCCCCTCTCTGTGGCTGCTTTGTCTGTTTGTGTGCTGCGTTGTCCCCCCTTTCTGTGGTTGCTTTGTCTGTTTGTGTGCTGCTGTCCCCCCTTTCTGTGGCTGCTTTGTCCCACTTTTCTGTGTCTGCTTTGTCTGTTTGTGTGCTGCTGCCCCCCCTTTCTATGCTTCTGCTCCCCCTTTCTGTGGCTGCTTTATGCGTTTGTTCACTGCTGTCTCCCCTTTCTATGGCTGCTTTGCCCGTTTGTGTGCTGCTTTCTGCCCCCTTTCTCTGGCTGCTTTGCCCCCCGTTTCTGTGGATGCTTTGTCCCCCCTTTCTGTGGCTACTTTGTTTGTGTGCTGCTGTCCCCCCTTTATGTGGCTGCTTTATGCGTGTGTTCGCTGCTGACTCCCCTTTCTATGGCTGCTTTGCCCGTTTGTGTGCTGCTTTCCCCCCCTCTCTGTGGCTGCTTTATCCCCCGTTTCTGTGTCTGCTTTGCCCGTTTGTGTGCTGCTTTCTGCCCCCTTTCTCTGGCTGCTGTCATTGGTGTCAGGGAGTGCAGGGGAAAAAAAAACCCATACTTACCATCTGAAGTCCTTTCCTCCTTCCTTGAAGCTGGGATCCTGTTACAACTCCCGCGCGTGCCGGAACTATAGAGCTGGCTTCGGGTGATGCGGCTGCTTTATAGATCCATCCGCCGCATCACTTGCAGCAGCATGAAGGAATCCTTCTGCTCTGCTGCTGCAAACCTATGGAGAAGCGGGACTATAATGTCCCGCGGAAGTGTCAAATTGACACGGAACCCCTGGAGGGTTCTCGCTGAACCCCAGGGTTCCGCGGAACCCCGGTTGAGAATGGCTGGTCTATTCTATTGAGCTGAACTCCCCATCAGGTAAAAATCTGTGCAAGATACTGTACACAAAGATGTGGTACACATGCAAAAGATCAGTTCCTGCAAAAGATCAGTTCCTGCAAATTGTATTCATAGTCTATGATATCTGCAGATCCCATACACACAGACATTCATCTGCAGATAAGACAATCATCTGCAGATCTGAAAATCCATTCTGGTGGACCTGATCTGCAGATGAATGTCCGTTACAGTAAACAAGGTGTGTATGAGATCTGCAGATATCATAGATGATGACTGCAATTTGCAGGAACTAATCTTTTGCAGATACTGATCTGTTGCATGTGTACAGCATCTTTGTGTGCAGCATGTTGCTAAGATTTTTATCTGATGGGGAGATCAGCTCAATAGAATAGACTGTGTAGATATGCTCTCATACTACATGAAGGGTGGTAAGATTGGTCTGTGATCTTTGATTTTCCAAAGACTTTTATCTGATGTGTGTATCTAGCGTTAGTCCTCTGGCTTCTCTGTACTGTAATATACATGTTTGGGTCAGCAGTAGAAGGAGAAGGGGGGGGGGGGGGGGGGGGCAATTTGCAAAGAAACTTGGATCTACAGTGAAAAATGATGAAAAAAGGAGATAAAATAAATTTTAAAAATTACAGTAAGGGCCTGTCTATGCGCATGCATTTTTACAATAAAGGTATATCAAACTGCTGTAAAATGTGCACATAAAAATGCATACACTTTTGCTTGCATTTTGTGAGGAAACGCGGAAAAGCCGCCGCAAGGCCTCAGAGTGAGGCGGCTGTTTCCGCATCCAACATGGCGGCACAACGCGAAGAAACCGCCGCATGCCGCTTAGGCAGAGCGGTGGAGTCCGCGTTGGACGCGGCGGTTTGTACGCATAGCGATACCCCTGACATGGTGGTTGGACGCGGAGAGTCCGCCGCTTGCTTGGAAAGCGGTGCGCGGCTCCCGCGCCCGAGTCAGCTGATACTTTGCAAAACATGTCTGGTGTGGCTGGGACTGCTAGTCCACACAGGTTCAGAAAGATGCGCGCGCGCGCTGAGAGGCAAAGCTTATATGACAGCCAGAAAAGGGTCAGCCGACCAGGCGGGTCAGCTGACATTTTCACCACCTGCTATTGGTCCAGCACTTAGGGGAGGCGCTGGAGAGCGCTTTACTATATATACTGGGTGCTGGTCATTCTCTGGTTGTCTGCCATTGCGATCACAACGTGGTAGCACTCAGACCTTGTCTGTATCTGTGTTCTAGCATAGTTTCCAAAGGTGTTGACATCAAGGAGCTCACACCTTAGCATTAGGAACATTGAATTGTATTATTTGTTATGACCTTCTGCCTGCCTGACTATTCCTCTGAACTCTGATCTTGTACCTTGCTATTTCTGATATCCTGTTGCCAAACTCTGCTCGTTCCTGGACTCTGTATTTGCCTCCTGATTCTGTACTGTGCTACTCTGTTACTCCGTTGCCAAACCCTGTCTGTCTATTGGATTCCGTATGTGCCTCCTGAATCTGTACCTTATCTGTCTGTGTGTTAACGACCTGGCTTGCCGACCTCGAGAACTGGCCTTACTGTTAGAGGCAGTTCCCAGACCTGTTAGTGACACCCTCCCTCTCGGGTGTCACTCACGCTCTGTCCTTCCTACCCGCAGTCTAGCTCCTCCCCCCTGGAGAGTCTAGGCCTTAGGAAGGAACATACTTCTGGAGAAGTACTCAAAGTATACTGTTGCATATAACACTCACTTGTTCTCTCTGGTGTCCAGAGGTTAGTAGATATATCTGATTATCGGTGATACTGCAGATCACCAATAATCTGGTATATTCTGTATTCCTGGTGAGACTGCAGTTCACCGGTAATCAGATCCTCTCTGTGTTACACCGATCGTTACACATTTTTTCTGCTTCACAAGAAAAACGCATATTTATAACTACAGCATTCTGGGAGTGAAAAGGGTGGTTACATTTATACATTGGGGGGCAGCAGTGGTGCGGACGCGGAATCGGCCCGTAGTGTATGGGCAGCTTCGATGAATAGACAAATTTATCTCTAATCAGATTTAATTAGAGATAAATTTGAGCCTATGTGGAATCTGTCGATAATTGTCAGGGCTATGGCCACCTTTAGTAATATAAATATATATATATATATATATTATTATTATTTAGTATTTATATAGCGCCGACATATTACGCAGCGCTGTACAGTGTATATATATATATATATCTTGTCACTAACTGTCCCTCAAAGGAGCTTACAATCTAATCCCTACCATTGCCATATGTCTATATTATGTAGTGTAAGTACTGTAGTCTAGGGCCAATTTTAGGGGGAGCCAATTAACTTATCCGTATGTTTTTGGAAAGTGGGAGGAAACCGGAGTGCCCGGAGGAAACCCACGCAGACACGGAGAGAACATACAAACTCTTTGCAGATAGTGCCCTGGCTGGGATTCGAACCAGGGACCCAGCGCTGCAAGGCGAGAGAGCTAACCACTACACCACCGTGCTGCCCATATATACACACATGTACATTCATATTCTGTCTTTATCCAGAATAATTTGCCTGAGTTTATATTTTTTTCAGCCCTGAACTGAATTATTTATGTTTTTACAGTTAGCCTAAGAGTACAAACTGTAAAAGTTTTTTTTTTTTGAAATTGTCACAAACGGACTTGAATAGATGAAAAGCAATACAAATTTTCATTGGTCTGAATAACTTGTACCATGTAGTGTTGAAGAATGTATTTTTACACTTTCTCTATGGAAATGCTAACAGTGTTTTAAGTTAAAGAGAATCTGTATTGTTAAAATCGCTCAAAAGTAAACATACCAGTGCGTTAGGGGACATCTCCTATTACCCTCTGTCACAATTTCGCCGCTCCTCGACGCATTAAAAGTGGTTAAAAACAGTTTTAAAAAGTTTGTTTGTAAACAAACAAAATGGCCACCAAAACAGGAAGTAGGTTGATGTACAGTATGTCCACACATAGAAAATACATCCATACACAAGCAGGCTGTATACAGCACTCCTTTTGAATCTCAAGAGATCATTTGTGTGTTTCTTTCCCCCTGTTCTCATGCACTGAAGTTTCAGGCTGCTCTTTTCTTCCTGCAAACAGCTTTGCCCTTGTTTGTAATTCCTCAGTATGTGAAAGTCCAGCCAGCTCAGAGGACGATTTATCCAGCTTGTAAAAGATAAGAGAGAAGAGAGAAGCTGCTCTAATCTAAATAACACACAGGCAGTGTGCAGAGAGGGGCCTGGAAGGGGAGTTCATAGCAGAACCACAACACTGAAGAACTTGGCAGCCTTCCAGACACAGGCCGACAAGTCAGGGGAAAGATACATTGATTTATTACAGAGACAGTGATAGTATAAAGTGCTGCAGTAAGCCAGAACACATTAGAATAGCTTTTGGAACTTGTAGGATGATAAAAAACAGGATGCAATTTTTGTTACGGAGTCTCTTTAAACACTGGAGTGTTTAAATGATTTAAACAGAATCTGCTCATATGATGACATGATGATCTGTTTGACAAGAAAATAGGGTTTTGGCAAGAAAGTGTACAGTTTTGACTAATGTGGTCCATTTTGCACATAATCTGAGGTGTTGTGCTACTTGTGTGTGGTGTTGTGAAAATCGTGTGAAGTGTTTTGAAAAAATTTACATTTTTTTTGAAAATTGTGCTTAAGCAATTGTAAAAAACTGTAAGATTAAACATCCATATCCTTATCAGTTAAGGTTCCCTTAAAATATCCTGTTCAATGCTGGTTGTGTATTTAAATTTAGCATGCATCATACAACATTTAAGACACACTAAAAACAATTGTTTGTTTGCATTTTTTTTTTTATATTTTTTGACCCTTAAAATAAAAATAAAAATAAATTTGCACTTTAATATTGTGAACATACTTTTATTTGTAAATTTTGAAAA
This sequence comes from Hyperolius riggenbachi, assembly GCF_040937935.1. NCBI lineage: Eukaryota > Metazoa > Chordata > Amphibia > Anura > Hyperoliidae > Hyperolius > Hyperolius riggenbachi. The sequence goes on along the minus strand of NC_090649.1, from coordinate 348,628,995 downwards.
ATGTTCATCTTGTAAAAAAAATCAAAAGAAGAATTTCCAAAATGAAATCAAGTTTGCACAACCAACAACATCCTACATTGTAAACATTACTTTCAGTTCCGATGCACTTTTGGAGAAGGCGAGGGATGGTCTTAGGAGGAAAGATACAAATTATAGACGAGCAATTTCGCCAACTGAATGACTCCTCATAACATTGAGGTAAAAATGAAAAGTTTCTAACATTTTAACATAAAACATTGTTTGCTAATGAACGCAAAGTACTATTAATCCTTTTGGTACAGGAATTCTGTCATTGTATTCTCAGCATTTAAAGATAGTGGCGTAGTGTCAGACCTGCTTTGTGACTGGTTTGGATTGTTAAGTCAGTATACACTGGATTTTCATTAAACAATGCTGAAGTATGATCTGTATGAGGTGGCTCATTACACGCAGGTGGTGGTATAGGGAAATGAGCATGGCGACCATGTCTGATGGTTGGCCAATGCATAGGTGGGTAACTAGGTGGCTCATACATATGAGGATGGCAACTGTGTTGTTGGTATTGAGTACAGGGGTGCTCGGATAACCTTTTTTAAAATCCGAATTGATTCGGATCCGGATATCCGGAACCGAATCGGATATCCGAATTCTCTCTCTCTCTCTCTCTCTCTCTTAAAAGATACTGTGCGCATGGATCTTTTAATTTGTCTACTTCCTCCTCTCTTTTCTCCATATGAACCATAGCCTTCTCTATGGAATTGATATTCAGCCCTGCTTATACCTCGCCCCATTCTCCTGCCTTAGGTTGATGCCCTGGACCCTCTATGCATCACATCAGAATCAGAATCATTTATTTCGCCAAGTACAACGGGGGTTGTACCCGGAATTATTTTTGACACATACAGGGTCGGTGATGGTACAAACACATACAGTCAGGTACAGTATAATATACATAAGTAGGCATTATATATATACAAGCAAGAAGTTTTAAATCAGGATTATTGTTGGATCTTTTGTGGATACTGGCACAATAAAGAGTGTGCTATAAATATATACAGGACACATAACTATAGTGGAGGACTCGTGGGGAAGTCTGGAGTGCTATGTGAGTGGAGCGACCACATCTACCTGCGGCGCTCAACAGCTCTGCAGCCATTTCCAGATGCCCCGCAGTTGTCCCGGAAGAGAATGGATAGAGAGAAGAAGAGAGAGGATAGGCAGAGAGAGGAAAAAAAAAAAAAAAGAGTTCCCCTGGGGTTACAGGTCGAAGCACCTCTGCATACAGTTTGTTAGTCCGTTTGCTGCAATGGCCATTCCACGTGTGTGGCTTCCTGATCTGTGCTAGCCTGGTAGATGGGGAGCTGTGTTGTATGTGTTCTTGTGGAGTGCATTCAGTTTCATCCTGTGTTGCTGTCTCATGGTCCTGGGAACTGAGATCTTGTGCTTCCACCTCACTGTTTGTTTGTGTTAACACTTCACCTTGTTCCTCTGCAGGGTCTGGTGGTAGGCTATCTTCAGTTCTTGAATTAAAGAAAAAAAATATAATAAAGATATGTATATTGATGTTACAGCAATAGGTTCACATTTGCGCTATACTTACGCTGGATAATCATGATGTGGTCTTAGGAATTCTAGGATTGATGTGAATCTGTATTTCACACGTTGTGAGCTGCCACAACCACTTTCTGAAATTGTTTTTCTTGCTCTTTTCGGTAACTATCCCGTACCGACTTCCATCTTCTCTGAAGGATAGCAACAGCAAAATAAAATGAACACATTTATTTTTCTATTCACAAATTCTTGGCAACAGGACACTCATGCTGCACTGCATTATCAATTTAGGATGGGAAGATCAACTATACCTACCTTATCTGGTTTTGGACACCTGCTTCTTGCTTTGGAATTTGCTTCAGCGAAAGTTTATGCCCACACCAGATTCTGCAATGTGGGAGTCTAACATTCAGAATTTTTGGGAAAAACATTATTTTCCTAACTGCCTAGGAGCTGTGGATGGCAAGCATGTGAGAGTGGTCATGCCTGTCGGCAGTGGCAGTCTTTATTACAAAAAATACTTTTCACTTGTATTAATGGCTGTGGTTGATCCAGAATACAAGTTCATATATGTGGATGTGGGTGGTTATGGTAGTTCTCATGACTGGTCTGGAACACAAGAACCTAATTACCCGCGTGTTTGTGGGTGATGAGGCTTTTGCCCTTTCGGAGCATGTCATGAGACCCTATGCTCAAAGTAATATGTTGCACAAAAAAGTGGTCTTCAACAACCACCTAACAAAAGCAAGGCAAGTTGTTGAATGTGCCTTTGGGATTTTGACTAGTAAGTGGCGAATTTTCCACACTGCCATCAAAATGCAGCCAAAATATGCAATCACTGTGGTAAAAGCCACTTGTGTCTTGCATAACTACATGCAAACACTAGATGGCGCACAGATTGAAGATGAAATTACACGAAGTGGACTGCAAAATGTTGCTGCTGCAACATTATATTGGTCATTTACAGCAGGGGTCCCCAACCAGCGGTCCGTGGCCTACTGCTGGTCCGTGGGACATTTGCAGTTGGGCCGCGGGACTGTCCTCTTGCCCCCACCCGAAGCCCACCGCCGCTACAGGAAGTCGTTGCCCTGCTTCCTGCTCATTACAGCAGCCGTGGGGCGTGCTGCTGGGAATCACTTACACGGGCAGGAGAAGGGAATATAGATTAAGCAGCCGCCGGCTGAGGTAACAGCAGCGGCGGCCGTGGGGGGAATCAGGTGTGTGGGGGGGGCACTACCTACCCATACTAGGGTGCTATACTGGGCACCATACTAGCTATACTGGGCACTATATTGGGCACTATACAGGGGCGTAACTAGAAATCACTGGGCCCCCCTGCGAATATTTGGATGGGGCCCCCCCCATAGGTGCCAAATAATCGTAATGGGGCAGCGTTTCACTGTAAATTAATTGTAAAGTGGGCAGCATTTTACCAGACAATCGTAATGTGGGCCAGAAAATCGTAATGTGGGCAGAGTTCACCAGAAAATCGTAATGTGGGCCTTTAGAAAATCATAATGTGGGCAGAGTTCACCAGAAAATCGTAATGTGGGCAGAGTTCACCAGAAAATCATAATGTGGGCACCAGTCACCAGAAAATCGTAACTTGAGCAGCAGTCACCAGAAAATTGTAACGTGGACAGCATTCACCAGACAATCGTAACGTGGGCAGTGTTCACCAGAAAATCGTAATGTGGGCCAGAAAATCGTAATGTGGGCAGCGTTCACCAGAAAATCGTAACGTGGACAGCATTCACCAGACAATCATAACGTGGGCAGTGTTCACCAGAAAATCGTAATGTGGGCCAGAAAATCGTTATGTGGGCAGAGTTCACCAGAAAATCGCAATGTGGGCAGCAGTCACCAGAAAATCGCCATGTGGGCAGCAGTCACCAGAAAATCGCAATGTGGGCATCAGTCACCAGAAAATCCTAATGTGGGCAGCAGTCACCAGAATATCGTAATGTGGGCAGCAGTCACCAGAAAATCCTAATGTGGGCAGCAGTCAGTCACCAGAATATCATAATGTGGGCAGCACACACCAGAAAATCCTAATGTGGGCAGCAGTCACCAGAAAATCCTTATGTGGGCAGCAGTCACCAGAAAATCGCAATGTGGGCAGCAGTCACCAGAAAATCGCAATGTGGGCAGCAGTCACCAGAAAATCACAATGTGGGCAGCATACACCAGAAAATCGTAATGTGGGCAGCAGACACCTGAAAATCGCAATGTGGGTAGCAGACACCTGAAAATCGCAATGTGGGCAGCAGACACCTGAAAATCGTAATGTGGGCAGCAGACACCTGAAAATCGCAATGTGGGCAGCAGACACCTGAAAATCGTAATGTGGGCAGCAGACACCTGAAAATCGTAATGTGGGCAGCAGACACCTGAAAATCACAATGTAGGCAGCAGACACCTGAAAATCACAATGTGGGCAGCAGACACTAGAAAAATAAAATGCACCTGTGAAAAAAAAAACAATTCACTTACCTGACAGAAGTCTTCTCCTCTCCCGGCATCTGGCTCGCAGCTCCCCGAGTCCTCCTGCAGCACATCTCCCGCGCTGACAGGCAGAGTGCAGGGCTACGGCAAGATGGCTGCCGAAGCCCTGTACTAGAGACACAAATAGTCTCCAGTGTAGGGCTTCTTCGGCGGCCATCTTGCCGTAGCCCTGCTCTGCCTGCCGGAGACTATGCAGGCTGCTGGAGCGGAGCGGGGCTGCGGGGAATGAACTGGCGCAGCGTCTATTAGACGCTGCGGCCAGTTGAGCACCTTGCTGGGGGGTCCAGAGCAGCGCTCCCCCCACGCACAGTGAGCGGGCCCCAGAGCAGCCCCGGGCCCCCCTGCGGCTGAGGGGGTCGCATCCCCGGTAGGTACGCCGGTGGCACTATACTAGCTATACTGGGCGCTATACTGGGCACTATACTAGCTATACTGGGGCACTATACTAGCCATACTGGGGCACTATACTAGCCATACTGGGCACTATACTAGCCATACTGGGACTATACTAGCTATACTGTGGCACCACCCACCCATACTGGGCACTATATTAGCTATACTGGGCACTATACTAGCTATACTGGGGCACTACCCATCCATACTGGGACTATACTAGCTATACTGGCCACTATACTAGCTATACTGGGACACTATACTGGGGCGCTATGCTAGCTATACTGGGCACCATACTAGCCATACTGGGGCAACTATGCTAGCTATGCCGCCGCACCCTGTCCCCCCCCCCCCCCGTAATGACACTGTCCACTAGGACGCGCAGCCCGAGCCCCCGCCCCCGCGGTCCCTGGAAAAAAATTTGGTCAAAGTGGTCCCCGGGCTGGAAAAGGTTGGGGACCCCTGATTCACAGCACTGCAAATGCGAGACAGACTAGCAGATTACTTTGTGTCCTAACATGCTGCTTTCTTTAAATAAAACACTTGAAAAACACAGTAATAAGCAATTGTACATTATGTGATTAAAAAATATCAAACAACTATATATACCTGACTGTAGCAACTATTATTATATTCAATAACATATACTAAGTGAAACCTGCATCATGTACATAAATGCACACACATGCACCTGCACATGTGAACACTACAAACATATCTATATCTATATATATATATCTATATATATCTATATATATATATCTATATATCAATATATATATATATATATATATATATATATATATATATATATATACATACATACATACATACAGATGATATATTTATAAGGATGCATGTTGTGGAGGAGGCAGGGGGACATTATGTACAGCAATGCAGGCGTTCAGAATTACATGAAGAACAAATGGAAGTTTCAAAATATTACTTACTTTTCGCTTCTTTGACCTGTGGTGACAATTTGTCACAGGTGCTCTGAAGATAGGGCCCGGAGCCGTAGGGAAACGAAGTGTGGAGGGCCAGGGCATGATGGGGTAGCCGTCTCCCCTGGCAGAGCGGGGGGGCTCATGGGCAAGGGTGGGCTGGATTAGGCCTCAGCTTAGGGGGCGCAGGGGTTAATAGGTAGAGGGGGCGGGCGGTTGGTCCTGCATGTTATGTCCCACTTTAGAGATACCTAATGCTGCCATATTACATGTGCTTTTGGGGGTAACACTGCCATATTACACGTGGTTTTTGAGATAACACTGCCATATTGTTTGGGGTAACACTGCTACGTGTTGTTCCACATTGCCTGTGGTTCTGGAGATAACACTGTCATACTGTATGTGGATTTAGGGTAACGCGGCCATATTGGGTTCAATGCACAAAGCGTTACTGCATTTGGTAATGTTGAAAACTGACTTTACCGAGCACTTAGGAAAATTTCAATTCATAAAAGCTGTTACTGCATGAAAAGCTGAAATTACTGAGCATTGAGGTAAATTACCGACTTGTTCAGTAATTACCTGAACATGTCAGCATGCCCGTTTCTAGGGCCGTGCAACCGTGCGGCTGCCCTGAGCGCTGAGAGAGGGGAGGGCGCGTCCCTGCTAGTGTCGGCAGCCCAGCGCTACTACATGGATTAGTTACATGTCCCTACAGCACTGGGGTTCTCCATGCTCACACTACTTCCTAGTCCCGCCCCTTCCCTCTGCATCATGGTTATGAGGAGGAGATCAGAGGAGACTGAGTCATGTGAGGAGGATAAGGCACAGAGGACAGCACTACCAGTGCTGGGACAGGTAGTTATGTTATAGCAATGCTAATCAAAATTGTGGCAGTGACAGGAATAAATGGCAGGGCATACACCCCCAAAAAACAGAAAAAACAATCACCAAATAGATAATTAGCGTTTATTGTTCCAAAAATGTTAAAAATACATTTAAAATTCCATGGGATGGCCACCCCGTCACACCACACCGCTCAAACTACCAGACACACAACCAGACACACGCCGGCATCTAACTCTATACTAAGCACGAGTACAAAGTGTATTGAGCTGCGTATAATCAATACGCCATATCCAACTCCAGATTAACCCGGGAAGGTCAGATAGAGACTAAATGCAAGGATAGTCCAACAAGATCAGCACCGGTCTGGGCATAGATTTTATCAGAGTCATGTAACTGGGCAGCAAGCGATACAGCCTTCACAGCAAAGCGTAGCAAGGATCATACATCAGGGCAGTTGACCATTCAAAGCAAAGCATTGCAGAAATCATGCATTATAGATGGCAAGCAGTTCATCCCCCAAAGCAAGGCATGGCAAGCAAGGACATCACAGATAGCAGTCACCGGGATAATATCTGGCCAGGATATACCTATGGCTCATCACATGTACTCCATGGCATGATGGGAGGCAGGTAACCTGCCGTATCACAAGTGTAAGGGAAAGTTCATCTCACCATGTTCCTGGATACCGGCTGCATAAGGTGCTTAAGCCAACAAACCAAACAGTGCTCCGGGGTGAAGAGGATGGATGTCCTGGAAAGTTAGCTGTTGCCTGCACGTGGTGGTGCAGGTTACTGTGGTGTTCCAGGCTGCTGGGAGTGCTTGTCCCCGTCTCCTGTGGAGGCAGTGTGGCTGGAGGAGGCGATGGCAAGGCCTCACTGGAGTGCCGGAGCGGGGGTCGGGACGGCGTGGCGTCCCATGCAAGGCGGGCAGCTTCCCCGACGTTTCGCCGGCTTCCGGCTTTCTCAAGGGGCGTTGCTGCCCTTGCCTACAACTTCCGCTTCTTATGCGTCATCACGGCCAATCACACACCTCCATCACAAAAGACAACAACATGCGTACATGCGTGAGGGCAGGGGGCGGAGGATGCGCGGACCAATGCGGACACCACAGGCAACCACACGCCGAGAGGCAATGGGACGGAGGAAGGGGAGAGCAGAGGCTAACATTCATAGAAAAGGCACGACCAAGACCTGGTCGCATACAGGGGGACACCACCTCAACAAAACAGGTGCTCCCGTCGGTAAGAAAACAAAGTTTTTTGAAAAAACATGTATGCTCTGCCACACGAATCCCCCTCCCCCATCCCACTCCCGACCCGTCACCAAAAGTGTCCCCAAAGAGGCCGCGCACGTAGGCCCACATTCACCCACACACAGCCCAATATCCGAGTTCAATGTGTGCAAAAGCAGAAAAAATATTGACTACATGTAGAGTTGCCCCTTATTTCTTAATCAAACGGCAAAAGAAGCCGTCCGTCCCTAAGGATATTAAGGGAACAAATTGTCCCATAACCACAGAATTAACTAGTGGGGCACATATGACCAAGGGATGCCTCGGGAGTCACCGGGGACGAGGGAAAGAGCCCGGGGCCCACCCGGAGGGTGCTGGGGCACCCACCAATCCAACTACATGGGCAGAAAATGGGCAAAGCTAGTCTGCTCATTAAGGCCAGGTACTTCGCAGGCTTGCAGGTTGTAAATCCAACGTGATTCACATCTAAGGAGTAGTCTATCCAGATTCCCCCCTCTTATAGTGGGGTGAATACGGTCCAATACCATGAACCTAACACCATGGGTGCTACTGTCGTGTTCAAGGGCATAATGTCTCGCGACAGGAGAGCTCGACTCACCCCCCTCAATACTTTTAATGTGCTCAGACATGCGTTCTCTGAGAGGACGCTTCGTTTTGCCCACATAAAATGCGCCACAATGGCACAATAGTATGTAGACCACCAGGGTCGTCTTACAATTACCAAAATGGGACAGTGTAACTCTCCTGCCCCCAGACAAAGTAAAAGCCTTTCCCACCTGCATGAACCGACAGTAATCGCATCCCCCACATGTATAAGTACCTACCGTCGAACAATGTCTTTTGGGGCTAACACCCGTAAAATGACTACGTACGAGTCCATCGCGTAAAGACCTTGCCCTACGAAAAGTGAGGTCAGGTTTAGACGGTACGATAGGGCCAACCACAGGATCATTCTGCAATAAATACCAGTGTCGGTTCAAAATGCCTCTGAGTGCAGGATGCTGCGCACAATATCTAGTCAAAAAACGTAAAGGGGCCGCATTCTTCACGGTCGCCCTTGTTCGCGGGCGAAGCAGATCCTCTCTTCTGCTTCGCCATGCTCGACCAAATGCTTTACGCAAGCAACCCTCCCCATATCCTCTTTCTCTGAATCTAGTCCGTAAGTCATCTGCTTCACGTAAAAACGAAGCATCGTCAGAGCAATTACGACGGGCCCTCAAGTATTGGCCAGTCGGTATGCCCCTAATGGTGTGCGGAGGATGAAAACTATCCGCGCACAACAGGGCATTAGTAGCCGTCTTCTTCCGATATAAAGATGTAGCTAGATGACCATCGGGTAAGACCGAGATGGAGATATCCAAAAAAGCAATGGAAGTCGATTGTATCTCCACCGTAAATCTCAAGTTCCTGTCATTATGATTTAAAAGTGACACGAACTCGGTCGCCTGCGTCGCGGTTCCCGTCCACAACATCAAGATGTCATCTATGTACCTGTGCCACGATAAAATGTGGCACAGGTACACAGACAGCCCATCTTCCGAAAAAATAAATCTTTCCCAGTCCCCCAGGTACAGGTTAGCGTAGGACGGGGCACATGTCGTCCCCATCGCTGCCCCCTGCACCTGGAGGTACCGGTCCCCATCAAACGTGAAGACATTATTTGTTAACAAAAAATACAGCAAATCCAAAACAAAACCATTGTGCGCAGCATCCTGCACCCCCAATTCACCCAAAAAGCTAGCCACGGCCTGTACCCCCCGTACGTGGGGGATGCATGAATAGAGGGACTCGACGTCCAAAGATACGAGAAGCGTGCCAGGCGGAACCACAACATCCTCCAGCACACGCAGGAGGTGTGTGGTATCTTTAATGAAAGAGGGTAATCCCTGCACATGGGATTGTAGATGCTTATCCACATAAATGCTTATTTTTTCTGTAAGAGCACCCCTGCCCGACACAATCGGGCGGCCGGGTGGTCTCAGAAGGCGTTTGTGCACTTTTGGTAGTGCGTAAAAGGTGGGGAGAATCGGATCCACAACCCTCAGAAAGGAGGACACCTCATCATCAATTATACCTTTAATCCTAGCCCCCTCAATTAGGGAAACTAGTTCGCCCTGGCATCTCTCGACCCTCGACGCCGAGACCCTCACATAGCATCCCCGCCGCCCGAGGAGATCCATGCACATGGCCCTGTAATCTACTGATGTCATTACTACTACATTTCCCCCCTTATCGGAGGGTTTAATAGTCCAATCTGTCCTTTTGGTCAGGAAGTCATATGCCTCACAATCACTACCTGTCAATTCAGATCCACCATCATTAGTTGTACTCAATCTCGCGATGTCCCCTTCAACCGCCCGAATGAAGCACTTAATACCTACATTGGCAGACAGTGGTGGGAAACGTGTGGATCTACTTCTAAACTGTTGATTAATTGCCGTATACCGGGGTATGCCGGAGTCCTCCGCCGCCGCAAGCCCAGCCATCACTAGAGAATCCTCAGCCCCCACTTGACCAGCTTCATATAAAAAATTAAGATCCTCAAGGGCCTCATTGTCCCCTTGAGTGAGTCCCACAGGTGGTGGATTGAGTCGAATGGTGGCTTTATCGTTCTTTTTCATAGTGGACTGAAGGAACAGTTTCCTACAAAAAAGGTGCAGGTCAACCACAAAATCAAACTTATCCAACTGTTGGAGTGGGCAGAAGCCCAAACCTCTGCTCAGTAGGCATTGCACCGAGTCTGGTAAAGTTTCTCCCGTGAGATTGATAACCTGCAATTTATTTGATCCATCCGAATTTGGACCGACCGTTCCCGTCGTGGTTACCCCAACTTTGGGTTTATCTGTTCTAAAAAAACAGAAGAGGAGGCCGAGGATAACGATGGTCGGGACTGCGGCTGCACACCCCCGCCCCCCGAGCCCGTACTTTCTCCACATTTTGGTTGTTGTTTACTGCCCGCCTTCTTAACCTTATCTTGAAACCGGGTTGGATATCTATTCCCTTTTGGTTCGGAATTCTGGCTAGATTCTGAGGCAGCCGAACTGACACTCACCACTGATGAGTCAGACTCCTCCGCACCTACATCGGTCGGTTTTGGTTTAGGTTTGGATGGTTGGCCGCGGGGTTTAGGGGGAACAGGTCTACTGTCCCACTTATATGCTTGTCCCGTCTTATATGCCAAACGGTCGTTAAATAATTTTTTATCACGCACAAAGACCAGATCCTTGTTATATTTCTTAATGTGATGTTCTAATTGCTCATTGCGCTTTTTATACAGATCCTCATCAGAGTGAGTTTTCAGCTCGGCTGCTAATTTATTAATTTCCTCATCGAGACTGGTCAACTCAGCCTCATCCAGATCAGTCATTAAAGATAAACATACGTGGGCACAATTTTCAAAATTCGCCTCCCATTTCCTTTTAAATTCAGCACTCAAATTTTTCCTATGTGGGAAAACCTGAATCCTGAGCCACAGGGGACTAAAGTGGTCCCCTATGTACTCTTTGTTATATTTAATGTTCCACCACAATCGAGACTTTCTCTCGTAAAGGCGTTCCAATTTCCTGAACCCAGTGTTGATTGCCTGCTGGGCACCCCTAACACCCGCCGACTGAGCACAGTCACTCTCCACCTGCGTCACCAGGGCATCCCACTGTAGCATCCTTGGTCAAACAAAAATAGTCACAACACAGAAGTTCAGTGTGTTCACCTGAGTCCCTCAAGGGGACTCAATTAACCCCTTCTTAACTGGGTCTACACTAGCCAGGGGGAAAACACACTGACACTGTGATATCTCAGAAAAAATCAATGACTAAAAAAGGGGGTGCTGCCCCGCCGACAACAATGCTAATCAAAATTGTGGCAGTGACAGGAATAAATGGCAGGGCATACACCCCCAAAAAACAGAAAAAACAATCACCAAATAGATAATTAGCGTTTATTGTTCCAAAAATGTTAAAAATACATTTAAAATTCCATGGGATGGCCACCCCGTCACACCACACCGCTCAAACTACCAGACACACAACCAGACACACGCCGGCATCTAACTCTATACTAAGCACGAGTACAAAGTGTATTGAGCTGCGTATAATCAATACGCCATATCCAACTCCAGATTAACCCGGGAAGGTCAGATAGAGACTAAATGCAAGGATAGTCCAACAAGATCAGCACCGGTCTGGGCATAGATTTTATCAGAGTCATGTAACTGGGCAGCAAGCGATACAGCCTTCACAGCAAAGCGTAGCAAGGATCATACATCAGGGCAGTTGACCATTCAAAGCAAAGCATTGCAGAAATCATGCATTATAGATGGCAAGCAGTTCATCCCCCAAAGCAAGGCATGGCAAGCAAGGACATCACAGATAGCAGTCACCGGGATAATATCTGGCCAGGATATACCTATGGCTCATCACATGTACTCCATGGCATGATGGGAGGCAGGTAACCTGCCGTATCACAAGTGTAAGGGAAAGTTCATCTCACCATGTTCCTGGATACCGGCTGCATAAGGTGCTTAAGCCAACAAACCAAACAGTGCTCCGGGGTGAAGAGGATGGATGTCCTGGAAAGTTAGCTGTTGCCTGCACGTGGTGGTGCAGGTTACTGTGGTGTTCCAGGCTGCTGGGAGTGCTTGTCCCCGTCTCCTGTGGAGGCAGTGTGGCTGGAGGAGGCGATGGCAAGGCCTCACTGGAGTGCCGGAGCGGGGGTCGGGACGGCGTGGCGTCCCATGCAAGGCGGGCAGCTTCCCCGACGTTTCGCCGGCTTCCGGCTTTCTCAAGGGGCGTTGCTGCCCTTGCCTACAACTTCCGCTTCTTATGCGTCATCACGGCCAATCACACACCTCCATCACAAAAGACAACAACATGCGTACATGCGTGAGGGCATGTCAGCATGCCCGTTTCTAGGGCCGTGCAACCGTGCGGCTGCCCTGAGCGCTGAGAGAGGGGAGGGCGCGTCCCTGCTAGTGTCGGCAGCCCAGCGCTACTACATGGATTAGTTACATGTCCCTACAGCACTGGGGTTCTCCATGCTCACACTACTTCCTAGTCCCGCCCCTTCCCTCTGCATCATGGTTATGAGGAGGAGATCAGAGGAGACTGAGTCATGTGAGGAGGATAAGGCACAGAGGACAGCACTACCAGTGCTGGGACAGGTAGTTATGTTATAGCAGCCCAGCTCTTTTGCCAGCTCTGCACAACAGGGGAGAGAAGGCAGCATTCTTGATTGCAGATTAGCTGCCTGTAAATATACATCAGCAGTTTACATTTGGGGTTGTCCTGAAGGGGAGTTGTGTGCATCGTGTGCAGTCATGTGAAAGAAAGCTCAGAAAACTTTGCAGGCAACGTCTGCTCTGTGTTATTGTTAGGCTTGTCACGGTAAATGTCTGACACAGGCTGTCCGATCCTGAAGCTGGTCTTCTGCACAGACTGCAGCTCAGCCTTCCCTACAGAGTTCAGACCAGACGACATTTGAGGTCATGAATACAGTGGGGGAGGATGAAGACTTTTCTATGAGTGTTGTTAATGGGAGCACATTGTACAGGCAGGCAGAGTGTTTGCAGAATAAAATCTACAGTACAGATGATATGTTTATATGCAGTAATTTGTGTAACATACATTTAATATTGTGCAGCTCAACTGTGACTATAAGATCATAATGTTCCATCTTTCTTTGATCACTCACTTCCTTAAAGGGAACCAGAGAGGAAGGAAAGTAAAAAAAATAAAAAAGATTTCATACATACCTGGGGCTTCCTCCAGCCCCATAAGCCCGGATCGCGCCCACGCCGCAATCATCCGCTTCCTCTATCGCCGGTACCGGGTCCCGTCACTTCCGGCGGACGCGACCAATTGTCCGCATACACAGGGGCTCCCTCCATACCCTTACGCATGCGCCTGCGCAGTAAGGCGCCACACGCGTAAGGATAAGGAGAGAGCACCAGTGATGCTGAAAATTGGCCACGTGCTTCTGCCGACTGGCCGAAAGTACGGGACCTGGTACCGGCGAATACAGGCAGCGGAGGACGGCGGCGTGGGAGCGATCCATGCTTATGGGGCTGGAGGAAGCCCCAGGTATGTATAAAATCTTCTACCTTCTCAGATCGGGTTCTCTTTAACCCTCTCTGACCACCCTCTGTCTTTTTCCATCCTCTCTCTTGCTCCCTGTCCACACTCGTGTGTCCTAACCCCCCTCTCTCCCTCACTTTCTCTGCTCACCTTCTCTCTTGTTTTCTGTCCCTATTCCTACCAATGTATCAACTTTTTTTTCTTTTGAAAACCCAAATAATCCCTGTCACCCTCTTTCACTATTTGTCTGGACACCCGCTTTATCTTTATCTGCCCAGTTTCACTCTAGCACTCTCCGTCCATCCTCACTATCTATGACCCTTTGTCCAAAATTTCTCAATAAACCTGCTGTGTCCTCCCTCCCACCATAGTCATAGCCTAATGTCTTGTCATATTATTATGTATTTATATAGCAGTGACATCTTCTGCAGCACTTTGCAGAGTACATAGTCATGTCACTGACTGTCCTCAGAGGAGCTCACAATCTAATCCTACCATAGTCATAGCCTAATGTCCTGTCATAATTATTATTATGACAAGACAAGACAAATAACATTTATATTATGCTTTTCTCCTGGCAGACTTTAAGTGCCAGAGCAGCAGCCACTAGGGCGCGCTCTATAGGCAGTAGCAGTGTTAGGGTGACTTGCCAAAGGTCTCCTACTGAATAGGTGCAGGCTTACTGAACAGGCAGAGCCGAGATTCAAACCCTGGTCTCCTGTGTCAGAGGCAGAGCCCTTAACCATTACACTATCCAACCTTTATTATGTATTTATATAGCACTGACATCTTCTGCAACACTTTACAGAGTACATAGTCATGTCACTGACTGTCCTCAGAGGAGTTACCAAAATCATAGTTTAAGGAAAATCCTTTGGAGGAATTGTGAAATGTTTGTGTATTTTAGAATGTTGTAGAATACAATTAAATTACCACAGCACATCACTTTACCATCTCATGTCCACCAATGCAAGGGCGTAGCAATAGTCATAGCAGCCATAGCACCTGCTATGGGGCCCTGGATCATAGGGGGCCCAGTGTGTACTTAATATATTCACAATTAACTTTCTTGTCTTTCTCCACCCTCTAACTTTGTCTCAGTGTCCATGAACTATGTGCAGTGTTGATTGCATGAGAATGTAAATTGCCCAATAGAGTCATTTCCGTAGTTTAGGGGCAGGTGGCATTGCTTAAGAGTACCTACATCTAAGGGTCCCATGACCATTTTGCTATGGGGCCCTACGATCTCTAGCTACGCCACTGCAATGTGAAACATATGCTGTGCAGCTGCACATGTACATGCTCAAGTTTCAATTAGGAAGGGCGGGGGGGGGGGGGGGGGGGGGGTTGGTGAGAATAGGCCTAGGATGATGAAAAGTATAAATCCGTCCCTGAGTGTGGGCGCTAGGACCTCGCAGACACTGCACTTATTTGCGGAAGTGACATCACTTCCGCATATGCAGCCCAGTGTTTACGGAGTACCGTGCGCCTGCTCTCACTGGTCGCCAGCTGATTCAGGTACCTATCTAACCTATACTGGGGAGCAGCTACCTATCTAACCTATACTGGGGAGCAGCTACCTATCTAACCTATCCTGGGGGGAGCAGCCACCTATCTAACCTATGCTGGGGGGCAGCCACCTATCTAACCTATCCTGGGAGCAGCCACCTATCTAACCTATACTGGGGGCACCTACTCATCTAACCTGTATTGGGGGCAACTATACTGGCTACCTATATTGGAGGCACCTACCTAACTAACCTATACTGGGGGCACCTACCTATCTAACCTGTGCTGGGGGCAACTATTCTGGCTACCTATATTAGAGGCACCCACCTAGCTAAACTGTACTGGGGGGCACCTACCTATCTAACTTATACCGGGGGTGCCTGGCTATCTAACCTATACTGGGGTCAACTATACTGGGGCACCTATGCCTGGCTGCCTATACTGGGGGGACCTATAGCTGGTTACCTATACTGGGGTACCTATTCCTGGCTACCTATACCGGGGGGACCTATATTGAGTGCAACTAGACCTGGCTAACCTATACTGCGGGCACCTATACCTGGTTCCGTGGGGGGGGGGGGCGCAATTTTTACACCCTCGCCCTGGGTGCATTTTAGCCTAGAAACTGCCCTGCATGTCAGTAAGGCCCAGTGCACACCAAAACTGCTAGCAGATCCGCAAAACGCTAGGCGTTTTTGCGAGCAGATTTCAGAGCGGTTCTAGGCATGTTTAGAGAGGTTTTCTAAACATGCCTAGCGGGTTTTTTTATGTAGTGTTTTTGTGTAGCAGATTTCATATACTGTTACAGTAAAGCTGTTACTGAACAGCTACTGTAACAAACGCCTGGAAAACCGCTCTGATCTGGCGTTTTTCAGAGCGGTTTGAGCTTTTCCTATACTTAACATTGAAGGCAGAAACTCCTCAGAAATCCCAAAAATGCTGCAGCCCAGGAATTTGCTTTTGGGGAAAAAACGACCCGCTCTGGTGTGCACCATTCACTTTCATTAGCCAAGTGGTTTCCTCCCTGCCAGCGTTTTAAAAAACGCTGCAGAACCGCTCTGGTGTGCACCAGCCCTTAATGTCAATTCATAAAGCTGACAACAGCCACAAAGCAATACCATCTGCTTTGAAGTGGTGAAAAGAGACTGTGCTGGCAGCCGTGACTCACAAGTAGAAGCAGAGGGAGCAAATAGAAACTGGCCCTGTTCTCCTGCAAGTCTGAATGATAGGACCTGCAACCTTTGCCTGCGGGACAAGCTTTTCAACCCCCCAGGCAGCAGCAGAGCGAGATCGGAACAAAACAGGCATCCCCTGCATACCTTAGGCTGTGTGGCTTTTTAACCTCTTTGGTACCTGTTTGAAGATATGTAGGAGCTAGTGGGTAAAATCACCTAAACATGGCATGTGTAAAGTTTCTTGGAGGTTAATCTAAGCTGTGGCAATTAAATAGAATGTTGAGAAAGACTAATGGTAGACTCAGAGCAAGCAGAAGCAGTATAAAAAATGTACATCTAAAGGGATGTCTGGGAGGCCTCTTACTGACCTGACTGCACTTATCAGCTTGTAACAACATAGAGACACTCCACCCTCTTCTGCTGTTAAGAATGTTTTTTGTCAATGGGCTTCGGTAATTTACCGCATTTCTACCTAACCTGTGAAAATTGTTATGAATTAGCAGACAAAAGTCTAAAATACTGAATACGATATTTTCCCGACCAGATTTTTTTTTTCCGCACAGACTTTTGTGAATTGACCACATTTTGTGTGGTTTTGGAGGTAACGCAACCATATTGCATGTGGGTCTGGAGGTAACACTGTTATATTATGTGTGGATATGGGGTAACACTGTCATGTTAGTATGGTTCTGAAGGTAACCCTGCCATATTGCGTGTGGTTTTTGGGGTAACACTGCCATATTATGTGTGGTTCTGTGGCTGTATATGTATTTGGGGGCCTAATAATGTTTTGGGAGAAAACAAGGATCTATTATTTTACATTTGCTCCGCCCACACCTGTCACGACTACGGCCATTTATCGTCAACTTGCAAAAGTAGGGGTTTGTAGATGAAGAAAGATGGAGCACCAACTCTGCTCATAGGGTTTATTGTGGCAATACAGGCATACCAGGCATAGTACAGGCAAAGATACCGGCCTTACAGCAGTTTCACGGTACAACCGCTTCCTCAGAGACCACAAAAGGTATCACAAGTTATGCAGTAAAAGAGTCAAATATATACATATTGTAACTACTTACCACTCCCCACTGTCTACATATCGTTAATCGAGTGCGCGCCGTCATTGCTGCGGTTGCGTGTGCTTAGGGGATTCAACCCGCCCACTTCCTGGGGCTGCGTGATGTACCTACCCAATCGGCGCATGGTATGTGAAGACCAATTCGGCGTTGCGCTGGCATACAGCTAGCCACCCGGTTCCAACAACATGTTAATTCAGTCCGTACAGGAATTGGAGCTGGTAGATTTATAGCTCATATGAGAGACTGTCATGAAGGGAAAAACGGGTGGCTTAAAGAGAATCTGTATTGTTAAAATCGAACAAAAGTAAACACACCAGTGTGTTAGGGGACATCTCCTATTACCCTCTGTCACAATTTCGCCGCTCCCCGCCGCATTAAAAGTAGTCAAAAACAGTTTTAAAAAGTTTGTTTATAAACAAACAAAATGGCCACCAAAACAGGAAGTAGATTGATGTACAATATGTCCACACATAGAAAATACATCCATACACAAGCAGGCTGTATACAGCCTTCCTTTTGAATCTCAAAAGATCATTTGTGTGTTTACCTTCTGTTCCCTTCTTCTCTCATGCACTGAACATTACAGGCTTCCTGCAGACAGCTCTGCCTATGTTTGTAATTCCTCAGTATGTGTCAGCCAGCTACTTTCACAGCCTAACAAAGGAGGATTTTTATCCAGCTCTCTTCTATCACTGATAAGATATCAGAGAAGCTGCTGGCTTATGTAAATAAAACACACACTGGAGTGTGCATAGAGGAACAGACCAGCATGGAAGAGTTGGCAGCCTTCCAGACACAGGCCGACAAGTCTGACAAGGAAAAGATACATTGATTTATTACAGAGGGGGCTTTTAGGACCATTGTAGTCCCTTACACACCCCAATGAGTTCTGGGTCACCATGAGCTTGCTGGTTAGTCTGTGCCTCTCGGATTTACAAGCCCTACTCCATAGAGCCAAATTAATCCATGCCATGCACTGATGAGGATCAAACAATCCGAAACAGTCTGTATGCATGTTGGATTATTATGGCTCTGTACATATTAACAAGCTGACACATCATTGCATTCCAGCGGTTCTGGAGGTGTGTTTAGCTTCTAAGGGTACAATGGTTAATTTGCATATATTCAGCAGTGGTGCCTGGGAGACATCTCGAGCTCACTCCAACCTGAATTATCGCAAATTCTTTCTGTTTTAGGAAAGCAAACTTTTGTTTTTGATTTATTACAGAGACAGTGCTAGTACAAAGTACTGCAGTGAGCCAGAACAGATTAGAATAGGTTTAGGAACTTGTAGGATGGTAGAAAAAACGTTGTAATTTTTGTTACAGAGTCACTTTAAGATTTATGGGTCTGAAATTTGTACCTACCCCACATAGGGGAGGAAATCGGGGACAGATGCTATTGCAGGAGGAGGCATGACTTATCTCGCTAACAGATGCCTGTTATTCAATAGAACTTAATGAGCGCAATGAATTACATTGTTTTTTGAGTACATATTCGTAAGTATTGTTAACGTTCCTGTAATTCTGCAGACATTTTTAATATGTTTTAATGCTTTATTCTTCACTCACAGGCTGCCTTTTAAATCTTTATTTATTTTCTTGCAGAACCACACCCCCACTGTCTAATCGAGAGTAGCAATTGGTGTTGCTACGAACGCACCCGCAGCCGTATCCCAACGCAGCGCCGAATTGTTCTTCACATCCCGTGCGCCGATTGGGCAGGTACGTCACGCGGCCCCAGGAAGTGGGTGGGTCGAATCCCGGAAGCGCACGCAGCCGCAGCAATGGCGGCGCGTACTCAATTAATGATACGTAGACAGTGGGGAGTAGTTACAATATGTATATATTTGACTCTTTTGCTGCATAACTTTTGATACCTTTTGTGGTCTCTGAGGAAGCGGTTGTACCGTGAAACTGCTGTAAGGCCGGTTTCTTTGCCTGTACTATCCCTGGTATGTCTGCAATGCCTGTATAAACCCTATGAGCAGAGTTGGTGCTCCATCTTTCTTCCTCTACAAAGCCTAATTGAACTGACTCCTCGTGAGCACAACTCCACTAGGTGTGACATACAGGCTTTCCTGAGCCAGCATCTGGTGCCAGCTTCTCTACAAAACTCTATCTGTTTGATATTGGGTAAAAGTAGGGGTGTGGCTTAAGGTCACACAGGGTGTGTTGCTTAAGTGTCCCTCTTTCTCATCTTCTAATGTTGGTAGGTATGATTTCAGAGGCTCGAACATATTCAGGGCAAAGTACTTCTGTTCCGTCATTATTTTATCCAACAGAAGTCACATAAATATTAACACTGGTAAGTGATTGCAGTGTATTAAAATGGACCTGAACTCAGAACTCCTCTCTGCTTTAAAAGATACACAACAGCATAATAATCTTGAAACAAAAAACATTTCTTTGTTACAGCTAAAACATATCCTAAAATAAATCTGCACAGTTTCTACTTCCTGATTCATGGAAGCAGACATAGGCCCATATGCAATTCACTTTTTCACCTAGTTATCTCCAAGTTGACATTTTCACACCTTGTCATAAAATCCCTTTTAAGCTACCAGCAAACAAGAAAATTCTCAAAATAATTTTCATAGTACTTTTTCTTTAATTTTTGGTACTTTTTTAGATTACAAAATGCTGAAAAATAATTTTAAAAAGAAGTTGAAAAAATATCTCCTAGGAGAAAACTCAGGTGAAAAAGTTAATTGCATATGGGCCATATTGTTTACAGCCTGTACTTTCAAATGGGCTTATCTGCTTATCTGACATAGGCCTGGTGCACACCAAAAACCGCTAGCAGATCCGCAAAACGCTAGTGGATTTTGGAACGCTTTGTCTTATTATTTAGCCGCGTTTTGCTAGCGTTTTGCGGATGCGTTTTGTAGGAGTTTTTTGTAGCGTTTTGCGTTTTTTAAGGAAAGAGGTTGAACGAGATTAAACAAAGGGTTAAAGGCAGATATATTGATGACACATGTGGATTAAATGAAGGAATTGAAGTGAAATCACCAATATAAAAAGGGAGTGGTCCTTCACAGCATTGTGGGTTAGTTGAGGAGAGGTGACATAGTGGTTTAGAGTGTGGAGTATTTTTTTGAGAGAAAATGTATCCAGATTTGCTGTTATTAATATGTGTAGCAGCATATATGAGACGCAGGCCAAGGATACTGGGTGCATCCCATACTTCAACAGCGGCGCAGGAAGGGCCAATTTTGGACACTGTATCGTGACTTGAGGCAGCATCCACAAGACAAGTTTTTTGGCTACACCAGAATGTCTGTGGGGAGGTAAGATGTGTTTTGTTTGTTCTGTACCATTAGGCTCTCTTTTAATTTAAATAATAAATGTATTAGCCATTGTTGACCCTTATTTCACACTCTGTTGGACTCCAATGTACAAACCAACACAATCATCAATCCGGTGTATGCATTAAAAAACGAATATTACCGTTATGCTTGTTCCTGGTGTGTTATGCATACACTGCCTAACACCTATAGCTCATTGTGAGTACCCAGTAACTACTATAGTATATAACCCTAGATCATTTTTGGACAATAACCTTAGGTACTAACCCCACGTAATATACATTTGTACCTATGAACATCTGAAACTCAGTAAAGACACTTTTTTTGGCCATCAAATTTTTTATTTATTTTTGTTACTGTTTGGCCAACTATTTGTTTAGGCCATGTTGTGATCATACTTCTTTATAAAAAAGAGAAGCTATATGCCAAAAAAAAAGAAATTGTTTGTATCACAAACATCATCAGACAATAACATATGCATCTGTCTTTTTGACAGTTTTGATGGCATGTTGAATAAATTGAAGGATGCCCTTCAACGGCAAGATACCAACTATCGCCGCGCAATAACTCCTACGGAGCGTCTCCTCATAACTTTGAGGTATGTGAAATTAACGGGTAAATTTTAACATAAAACATAAATATTTACAATATCTATAAGGCACACTTCCTAGTCATGTTGTGCGAGAAAATCAAACATACTACCAGTGTCATGAGTGAAAGCTGGTGGACCAGAATCTGAAGTTGTTTGTGGCTGGGTGTGAGCTGATAAATCAGTGTACACTGGAGTGTCTGAACTTTGAAACCTATTAGCTTGATCAAAACGCATAGTTGCTGTCATAGGGTAATGAAGCTGCTGACCATATGCCAGGTTTGCCATATGCATAGGTGGGTAACTAGGTAAGTCATACATACGTTAACTCTGGTAAGATGGTTGTGGGTATGAATGATACTGATGAGTTGAATGAGGCATGTGTTGTTGAGGGACATAGTTGGTGATATTTTCTTCTGGATGGCTCTGAGTTTGCAAAAATTTGCCCAGTGTCTCTGAGATGGCATGTCTGGCTGCCCATTGTTTATCAGGTGGCACTTTTTGTAGCAATGGCACTAAACTTAACAGATACTGTGTGCTTGGCTCTTTTAATTGTTTGATTTCCTCCTCTCGCTTCTTCATATGATCCACAGCCTTTTCAATTGAAGTAATGAGCTTGTGATCGTATTCAGCCCTGCTCATACCTCTTCCTATTCTCCTGCCTTGTGTTGATGCCCTCACACCTCTACTAGATCTGTGAGTTGTGCGTGGCCTTGTAGTTTGTGTGCTGTGTTGTGTTTGATCTGCTGTTGTTGAGTCACTCTCATCCAGTGTAGTTGTGTCACCATCCTGTGCAGTGAAATCTTCCACTTCAAGATCACTGCTTGTGTTCTGGCCAGCATCTATTTCCGCCTCCTCAGGATCAGGATCAGGTGGCAGGCTATCTTCAGTTCTAATGTAAAGGAAATGAGAAAAATGATGCAGTGTTATAGTGGCCAGTGATGTAAAAACAAAAATGTCATTGATGTAGATGTTTAATTGGCAAAGAATACTAGTTGCCTGTCTCTCCTGCAGAAATGTTGTGTGTATGACTTTAAGGCACAGCCCCTGATCAATCATGCAGATCAGATGTACTAAGTGAAGTAGTAATTTATGAGCTACATGCTTGTTTCTGGTGTGTGATTCAGACACTACTGCAGCCAAATAGATCAACAGGACTGTAAGGCAACTGGTATTTGTGCACAAAATCCTACCATATTCCTATCATTTAATAATCACATGACAAATTACATAGTCAAGTGTCCTATTAAGCAAAGGCATACTATACATTGTCCTGTAGGCAATCAGATTAAGGCTATCACACTCCTGCAATGCATTGTGGGACTTGTACTTCATTAACAGCTGTAGAGGATACTTTTCACAGAAGTGTAATAGGTTAACATTTGCGCCATACTTACTCAGCCGATTCTTGATGTTTTCTTAAAAATTCAAGAATGCCACAGTATTTATATTTTGTTCTTTGGGAACTGCCAGACCCACTTTTTGATTCTTGGTATTGTTTCTCCAGCTCCTTTTTATAACTGTCCCGCACAGACTTCCATCTTTTGCGCAGGAGACCAACTTTGAAAAAAAAGAAAAATAAACATTTCTCTATTACTTTTCAGATTTCTGGCAACAGGGCATTCATATGCAGCACTACATTATCAGTTCCTAATGGGAAGATCTACAATCCGGTACCTCGTTTTGGACACCTGCAAACTGATCTGGAAAACACTGCAGCCAGAATTTTTGCCAGCTCCTGATATACCTATGTGGGAGGCTAATATTCAACATTTCTGGGAAAAACATCAATTCCCTAACTGCCTAGGAGCAGTGGATGGGAAACATGTCCGACTGGTTATGCCTGCAGCCACTGGCAGTTTGTATTTTAATTATAAGAAATCTTTTTCTCTTGTGCTCATGGCTGTGGTGGATCTGAATTTGAAGTTTCTATATGTGGATGTGGGTGCTTACGGCAGTTCACATGATTCTGCAGTTTTCCAACACAGCAGATTTGGCTTGAAACTCCTAACTGGCCAAATGACTTTACCAGCACCACGACCCTGGCCTGACACACAACAACCACCTTACCCGTGTGTGTTTGTGGCTGATGAGGCATTTGCTCTATCCGAACATGTTATGCGGCCTTATGCCCAAAGAGATATGTCACAGAAAAAAATGTTTTTTAATCAGCGCCTTACCAAAGCAAGGCAAGTGGTGGAGTGTGCTTTTGGCATTCTTTTGAACAAATGGCACATTTATCATACTGCCCTAAAAATGAAACCACAGTATGCAATAGCAGTTGTGAAGGCCACATGTGTTTTGCACAATTATGTCAGAACATTAGATGGCATGAACACGGAGGAGGAGGAGATTACACCCAGTGCTCTTCTAAATGTCGCCCCATCTACTTTACGTGGGCCTATTTCTGCGATTCAAATGAGAGATAAACTCGCAGATTATTTTGTGACATAACCTCTTATGTTAATACTGCAGGGTAACATTTAATTTGATTACATGATGATCTTTAGTTTACAATTAAACATTAGTTCCACCTGTTTGTATGTGTTAATCAATGATCATGCTCTTAACTGTACTATAACAACCCAATTCATAATACATGTGCATACATACACACACATGTACGTGCTGTTTCGATTGAGAGATGGCTATAGAGAGACAGAGACTGCAAGAGAGACATATGGTAATGACACTTATGATTAGCTAATTAACCTTTCAGGGGAGGGGTCTTCACATATTGTAGGCACAGTGCAGAAATACTCAACTTCAAACACTTAACATCACATTATAAAAAAATATACTCACTTTTTGCATCTTTGGCCATTGGTGACAAACTATCCCATTTTTCACCCAGAAAGTCATGGGCAATGTTTCTCCAGATGTCATTAAGCCTTTGATGATCTTTATGTCCAGGCAATGTCTTGTCATACAGCTCTGGACAATTCTGTATCTTAATTATTAAATTTTCAGTGGTAAACCACGTGCCAGACATGTTGCACAAACCTTCTCTGCAATCCCTCATGCAAAGCAGAACAACAGGAAGTACACTTTGACCTGGAAGAGCAGCTTCTGTCCAAAAACGCATCTGCATCCGCTTCGAAAACCGCTATACCCTGCAGTTTGACAGGCGTTTCGCGTTTTTCCTATACTTAACATTGGAGGCAGAAACGCCTCTGCAATCCAAAATCTGCAGCAGCCCGGGAGTATGCGTTTCTGCAAAATGCCTCCCGCTCTGGTGTGCACCAGCCCATAGAAATACATTACCCAAGCGGATCCGCACCCGCAAGCGGATCGCAAACCGCAGCCGAAACGCTCTGGTGTGCACTAGGCCATACAGTGTTGCCACCTCATCCCTTTAAAGTGATCCTAAAGTCAAACAAAAAAAATGAGTTTTACTCACCTGGGGCTTCCAATAGCCCCATGCAGCTGTCTGGTGCCCTCGCCGTGTCCCTCCGATCCTCCTGTCCCCGCCGGGAAACCGGAAGTGGCTGCTGGCGGGACAGGAGGATCGGAGGGACACGGCGAGGGCACCGGACAGCTGCAGGGGGCTTTTGGAAGCCCCAGGTGAGTAAAACTCATTTTTTTTTGTTTGACTTAAGGTTCACTTTAAATACTGGCACATCTAAATTATACAGGTTCTGGGGCTACTCGCACATAATCCGTGCCTAAACTGCAGCTAACTAGGCACAAGGAATGTATAATTCATATGTGTCTGTATTTAAAGGGATGAGGTGGCAACCCTGCTGCCATAGGCAGTCATGTCCCACGGGGGGAGATCAAATTACAACTAGTGATTAGACACAAATGAGGGGGAATTACGCTAAACTCTTTAATTTTGTTTTTTAATTTTAGTTTAGTTTTTTTAGTTTAAACTCTAAACTCTTTTAGGTCTTGTTCACATAATAAATTGCAATCGCTGACGCCAATGTTTTGCGATTTTGTGTGCGATTTTGTTTTTTCTTTTTTATAAAGCACTTTTCTAAGTGCTTTTGCCGAGCGAATCTGTTTTTTCACTTCCTGACGTTAGTTACTCTTTCACCCAGAAATGAATAAATACAATGTATTTATTCATGAAAGTGCTGGGGAAATCACTATACAATGTGCTTTTTCAAGCGTTTTGAGATTTCCCTATACCTTCCATTGAGACAAATCACCCCGAAAATGGTACAGGCAGCGCTTTGGTGAGCGGATCGTAATTGAACCTGCTCAGATGTGAACACTCTCATAGGGAACCATTGCACAAGCACTTTTAGGGTGATTTTCAAAATCGCCGACACTTAAAAAATCCCAGAAATGCCCTTAGTGGGAACACACCCTTACAGGGTGCATTTCTGTTATGTTTTCCTTGTGTCCTGTGCAAGAGTTCAAGTCCACTTTAATAGCGTATTTTTTTATGTCTTTGTGTGTTGTGGTGTTGGGGAAGGGCTACTGATTTGCGTGGGATGCCAAATGGGTCAGAAACAGCATACATAATTTAGAACTAAAATACTATTGGTTTCCAGACTTTGATATTTTTGAGGCAGGTCTTTGGGTTTGAATGTAAAAATATGTAATAATATGTAATCAGAATCAATTTTATTTCGCCAAGTAAGTTTGCACCTACAAGGAATTTGTCTTGGCAGTTGCTTAACAAACACAAACAAAAACAATACAAGGACAGACAGTGTGTATATTACAAGTCAAGGACATTATGCAAGTATAGTGGCAGTAAGCAATGTGAGAATTGTTCATTTATAGTTCTGTGCTGATTACTTTCAATAATTACTAAATTAATGTATAATAATTTATAATCTGAAATGTGTTCAGATACTGAAATTACGATAATGGAAGTCAATGTAAGTTAAACTGATAAAGGCTCTTATCATGTACTTTTGCTCTCAGCTGTTGTTCAACAAGTCAATAAGTAACCATTCTCTGGTTGCTATTTAAACTGCTACCACAACAGTTTTTGTGTTGCAGATCTAAAAAATCAACTTCTTCTACCATAAGGATGGATAAACACCTCAAAAATGTTATTGTGGTATCCTTTGGATTTTTATTATTATTTACTGGTTTTGGAGGGCTTCAAAGTTTGCAGGTAAGCAAACTACAAAGGCAAAAGGCTAACCAATGTTTACATTTTATTTCAGTGTTTGAAACTGCAGTCCAAATGCAATGATAAGATAATTTCTATATATTATTTTTAAAATATTTGTACAATTATTAATGTGTTAGCTGTAGACATTCCAAGATACACGGAAGTCTCAACTAACTGACATGCCTGTGGGATAACATGGACCTCTGTTGGGGGCTTTCTGTGGGCATTCTGTTGGAGCTGGCAGGCTATAAAATACTTACCCAGGCTTCAGCGATGTCTGGCAGCCTCTCT
Organism: Hyperolius riggenbachi; assembly: GCF_040937935.1. Taxonomy (NCBI): domain Eukaryota; kingdom Metazoa; phylum Chordata; class Amphibia; order Anura; family Hyperoliidae; genus Hyperolius; species Hyperolius riggenbachi. The sequence continues at coordinate 348,602,428 of NC_090649.1, read as the reverse complement.
CTATCTCCCTGTGGGCTATGAGTGGCTTCCGTCATCAGTGTACGGAAGCCAGAGTGTCACATGACCCGATATTTCCGTGCACTGGGGATGCTGAAAAGCCGCTCCGAGCCTGCGGGGAGGTAGAGGGAGACTGGCAGGCATTGCTACAGCCTCTGTGATTTCGTATTTAGAGGAGAGGTTTGTGCTATTTCGGCCGGTTGCTCAAGCAACCAGCAAACACATGTATCAGACGATCCCTGCCGGTACCGGATACCGCGGTCTTAGCTGTACTTGTGTTATCTCCATATCTCTTGTGTACAGTTTCTTTCATATGATTGCCAGTGTGTAATGTATGGGTGAAATTGGCTATAGAATGGAAGATTAACAATTAATGCTAGCATACATAGTTGTAGGGATGGTCAATGAGGTGCAAATCATTTTGAGTTGATGCAGGATTATGCAAAGTGTATGCAAATTTATGCAGCTTAAAATGGACCAATCAAATTTTACCTCAGTTGGATTTGATTGGTTCATTTTCAAGCTGCATACATTTGCATACAACATTTTCACAGTGCTGCATCAACTTGAAATTATTTGCATCGCATTGAACGTCCCTACATAGCTGGACTTTTCACACATTCAGGGCCCTTTTCCACTAGCAATCACTAGCGTTCACGCTGAACGCTAGCGATTGCTGAATCGCAAAGTGCAGGAAAGTTCCGGAGCTTGCGTTCACGATTTTGCTATGCACTGTAGTGCATAGCAAAATCGCGGCAAATATCGCTCCACGGCGAGATCTCGTTTGAGGCAAAAATGAATCGCGGTAGTGGAAATAACCTACCGCGATTCCTGTGTTATTTAGCAAACCATAGCGATTGTAAAAACGCTAGCGGTTTGCGATTTTGTGTCTCAGCTAGCGCAAACGCGCTAGTGGAAAAGGGCCCTCAGAGCCCTTTCACACTGGTGCGGTGCTTCATTTTACCACTATGCTAATGAAAGCCTATGGGTGCTTTCATACAGGGCGCGGTGCATCAGAAGTCATCAATCTACCACATGGACATACCTATGCAATGACCGGCGGACCGGAAGCCATGTAAGTCTATGGTGACACAGGGTTTGCCAAAATGTTGACGTTGCAATGTTGCGCATCGTGGAAGTGTATTTTTACAATATGCTTCTGTGTGCTTCCGTACTTCCAAAACAGGAAGTGACTACAAGCAAGTGTCACTTTCTGTTTGGATCTGAGCAACAAGGGGATTACCTGTATTTGGTAGTGCAGTGCAGCCCCCACACCATAACGCTGCCACCAATTCATAGTCTGGAGCCGGCCTCAAGGGCCCTTTTCCACAGGCAGCTGAACTGCACGCTCAGTGAGCAGTTGCCAGCCAGCAGCAAGCAGTTGAGAGTTTGACAGTCTTTTCACTGCCTAGCAACTGCTCATGGAAAAGGGCCCTTAGGGCTCAGACACGCTATAAGCACTTTTTTGAGTGCTAACATCAGCGCTTTCTGAGAGCTATTTAAAAAAGAACCAATTGACTTACATTAAAATCACGGTAAAATTGTGGTAAAATTGTGCGATTTTAAGGCAATCACGATTTCACTGCAATTTTAATGTAAGTTAATGGGAGCGTTTTTATTTATTTTAAAAGCTCTCACAAAGTGCTGATGGCTAAAAAGTGCTCAGAAAAGCTCTTATAGGGCTGGTGCACGCCACACCAGAGTGGTTCTGGAGCGTTTTTAAAAACGCTAGCAGTTTGAAAACTGCTTGGGTAATGTATTTCAATGGACTGGTGCACACCAGACTGGTTCGTTTTTTCCCACAAACGTAAACTCGGGGGCTGCAGCATTTTTTAGAGTTGTGGGCTGCAGCATTTTTTTAGAGTTTCTGAGACCTTTCTGCCTCAATGTTAAAGTTTAGGAAAGTGGAAATCCGTTCTGAAAAACACTAGATCAGAGCGGTTTTCCAAGCGTTTTGTTACAGAAGCTGTTCAGTAACAGCTTTACTGTAACAATATATGAAATCTGCTACACAAAAATGTACCAAAAAATGCTAGGCATGTTAAGAAAATCTCTCTAAACATGCTTAGAATCACTATGAAAATCTGCTTCAAAAACCTCTAGCGGTTTGTGGATCTGCTAGCAGCTTTTGGTATACACTGGCCCAAACTCACATCAGTAAAACAAGAAGCTGATTTGTATGTTTAACCTCCTTAGCGGTATGCCTGACACTGTGTCGGGCATACCGCTTCCTGGCCCCAGGAGTCCCCCACGCAGAATAAATTAAATCCCATAACTGAAAACCCTTTAGCTAGCACTAGGCCAGCTAGTACAAGTGCCAGGAACCCCCCAATCCCCTCTGATCCCCCCGTTAATACATTACCCCCCATGGATCCAGCGATCGCGCAGCCTCCCTGCACAGCTTCAGTCTCTCTGGGGAGGATCGGGTTTGCGCATGACGTCCGTGACGTCATGACGTCATGTGCGATCCTCCCCATAGTGAAGACCGGAGCTGTATGGGGAGGCTGCGCCAATCGCTGGATCCAGGCTGGGTGATGTATAAACCGGGGAGCGGCGGGGATTAGGGGGTGTCGGGCATTTGTACTAGCTAGCCTAGTGCTAGCTATAGGGTTTTCAGGCATGGGATCTCTGGCAGGGACTGGGGGCACAAACTGGTAAAACCTCCTGAGCGGCGTAATGCTCAGGAGATTAAAACAACCAACATGAAATTAACAAAGTGAAACCCAACACATACAGGACCATATGCAATTCACTTTTTCACCTGAGTTTTCTCCTAGGAGATAATTTTTCATCTTTGACTTTTCAACTAAAAAAGTACCAAAAAATACATAAAAAGGTACTATCAAAATTATTTTGAGTATTTTATTGCTTTCTGTTGGCTTGAAAGGCATTTTATTGACAAGTTTAAAAATATCACATAAGAGAAAACTCAGGAGAAAAAGTGAATTGCATAGGGCCCACACTGTTTAACCTCTCCCTATCCACAGGCACCTTCCCCTTAGACTTCAAACAGGCCACTGTACTACCCCGATTCAAGAAACCCTCCCTCGACCCCTCACTACCCTCCAACTACCGGCCTATTTCCCTCCTCCCCTTTGCCTCAAAACTCCTTGAGCGTCTGGTTCACAAATGCCTGACCCAGTATCTCAATGCCAACTCACTGCTAGTCCCAATGCAATCTGGATTTCGGCCTCCCCACTCAACCGAAACTGCTCTCACCAAAGTGGTCAATGACTTTGCCTTAGCTAAAGCTGAAGTTAAATACTCCATTCTCCTCCTCCTTCACCTTTCAGCAGCTCTTGACACAGTAGATCATCCCCTACTCCTCCAGTCCCTCCAGTCCATGGGCATTCACGACCTTGCCCTGACCTGGCTTTCATCCTACCTCATCCACCCCCATCCACCTCTCGGTGGTAGTCCTCATCCACCCCCAACCACCTCTCGGTGGGAGTCCCCCAAGGCTCGGTTCTTGGCCCCCTACTGTTCTCCCTAAACACATGCTCCATTAGCAAGGTTATCTCCTACATGGGATTTACTATATCATCTGTATGCTGATGACACCCAGATCTACCTCCACACCCCTGACATATCCCCCACTACCATGGACAAGGTCTCCTCCTGCCTATCAGCCATCTCCTCCTGGATGTCTGCTAGGTTCCTGAAACTAAATCTAGACAAAACGGAATTTATGATCTTCCCACCCCGGCCATGCCTGAACCTTCCAGATGTGCGTGTCACTGTTAACCACACTACCATTCGCCCTAACTCTCAAGCATGCTGAGAGGTACAGACTAACCAGCAAGCTCATGGTGACCCAGAACTCATTGGAGTGTGTAAGGGACTACAATGGTCCTAAAAGCCCCCTTACTAAGATGTTAAGAAAAACAAAAATTTGCTTTCCTAAAACAGAAAGAATTTGCGATAATTCAGGTTGGAGTGAGCTCGAGATGTCTCCCAGAGCAATGGTTAATTTGCATATATTCAGCAGTGGTGCTCTGGGAAACATCTCGAGCTCACTCCAACCTGAATTATCGCAAATTCTTTCTGTTTTAGGAAAGCAAATTTTTGTTTTTCTCAAGCATGCTGTCTGGGTGTCACCCTGGACTCCGCACTCTCCTTCACTTCCCACATCCAAAACCTCACAAAGTACTGCAACTTCTACCTCTGTAACATCTGCAAGATCTGCCCTTTCCTGACTTCTGCCACCACCAAACTCCTCATTCATGCTCCCATAATTTCCTGCCTTGACTACTGCAATGCCCTTCTGTCTGGTCTCCCTATGACCTGAATAGCCCCACTGCAATCCATCCTGAATGCAGCAGCCAGAATTATCCACTCCTCCCATCGCTCCACCACGGCGGCTCCCCTCCGTGAATCTCTCCACTGGCTTCTTCAGTCCAGAATCAGATTCAAGATACTGTGTCTGACCTACAAATCTGTCCACAAAACCTGTCCAACCTACATTTCCGATCTTACTCAGAGGTACACACCTAGTTGCTTACTCCGCTGCTCGAATGAACTTCACCTGACCGCCTCCCCCTCCCGCATCACCCAGTCCCATGCACGCCTCCAGGACTTCTCAAGAGCTGCTCCAACACTATGGAACTCCCTACCTCCACCCATTAGGGCAGCCTCCTCTTTCAAAATCTTCAAGAAGGCCCTCAAAACTCACCTTTTCACTGTGGCCTACCACCCCTCACAAGTGCTCTAAACCCGCAGCTGAACTCTGGTCCCCTACCTTTTGTGTCCCTATCTCTACCTCTAGATTGTAAGCCTTTGGGCAGGGTCCTCCTCCTTTTGTGTCCTACCTGATCATGCACCTCCATTACTGTGCACTCATGCTATGCATTTGAGTGAACCTAACTTGCCTAATCTCCATGCTCCCATCCAGTGACTGACTAAGCATTACCTTGTACTCAATGGGCTTGATTCACTAAGTGTTAGCGCTGGTTTGAAAAGCCATTTTTTGCCTCTAGCACGCGCAGCCCCGCTCACTAACTAAGCCGGTTAGTGAGCCCTATCACTTAGTGGGCGCAAACTACGGCACTAAGTAGTTTGCGCCCACACATCAGTCTTAGTACCGCTCACTGCGCGTGCAGCGCGTGTGCACCTATATTAGTGCGCGGTGCGACGATAAGGTTGCACCCACTGCCCCTTAAACATCGCACCTGGTGTGACGATAACGGCGCATCGGGTGCCCCCGAAGTGTGGGGCACCCGATGCGCCATTATCAAGGAGCAGCGGGTGCGACGTTATTGTCGCACCGCGCACTAATATAGGCGCACCCGTGCTGCACGGTACTAAGACTGATGTGTGGGCGCAAACTACTTAGTGCCGTAGTTTGCGCCCACTAAGTGATAGGGCTCACTAACCGGCTTAACGCCGGTTAGTGAATCAAGCCCATACTGTGTTGCATGATCTGTTTTTTCTTGTATTCCTGTATTGTCGTATTGCTGTATGTGTCACCCCTAAATATTGTATGTAACCTAAACTAATGTCCAGAGCTGCGTAATATATTGGCACTTTATAAATACAACAAATAAATAAATAATACACAACACTTCCTGTGTACTGTTCACAGTACACAGGATTAAGTGTGGGAACATCTTGTGGACAAAAAGTAAAATTACACATAATAACATTAAAATACATTAAAAAAAAAAAATCTCATATAGTTTTTAACCCATTATACCCCTGTCCCCCATAGTTACCAAAATAAAACACTTGTAAAAAAAAAAAGTGACATCATTAACTACTCTACGACAGCCTAACACCGATTGGCGGCCGCAGAGTGGCTCCCTCAGGACCGCCTAACGCCAAAAGGTGTCAAATCCTGTGGAAGGAGATTAGCGGGGATCGCGCATGTGGAAGCGCGCGCATCCCCATTTGAGTAACGAAGTTCCGTCAACAGTCTGCCAGCGGCGATTGTTGCCGGCGGATTAAACCTTTTTTTGACTGAACAGCGCTGCGGTCTAACACAGCGCTGCGGTCTAACACAGCGCTGTACTGGGGACAGCCTTGTCACTTTGCTTTCCCCTGGAGGGGCTCTGAAAGTGATCCCATCTCATAAGCTGATGCCTATGAGAGTTGATCACCCTGGTTGGACATTAAAAATAAAATAACAAATAAATTAATAAAAAAATAAACATCCTGTAGCAGTGATCAGAGCCCACCAACAGAAAGAACTGTTGGTGGGCAGAAAAGGGGGGCAGACTCATTTGTCTGCTAAGCTGTATCGCTGTGCAGCACACTATTAAAGCTGCAGTGTGCTAATTTATAAAAAATAGCCTGGTCACTAGGGGGGTGTAAGCCTGTGGTCCTTAAAGAACAAGTGAAACCCATGCTAACCTAGAAATAAAAAACACATATATAAGTAGATAAATACTAGTTCTACTTACATAACAGATGTATTGCACTGTCCACGTTATGATTCCTGTGAATTTTATAAAGGACAGCAGAGAATCCTATTGTAGACAGTTTCCATCTTGGTTACCTTTGACCTCCTGACATAATTTCCTCCCTTACACTTTTTTTTCTCCATTTGCTAATTGTGTATTCATTACCCACCCTCCTCCCAGAGTCTTCAGACACTCCCACTGAGGTCTATACTAGGAAGTGCACTATGTTATGTCATTAGAAGGAGGGGGAAATAAAGGGAAGAGGAGGAATATATTATAGATAAAAAGACCCCCCAGCATGCAACTGTTTGGCAATGGCAATTAAAGAGCCAGTGCTCCTAAGGTATGTGATAACTCCAAACCATAACAGCAGAAAAGTTTTGAATGCAGGATTAGCATCTTTATCGCTTAATACACTCAGACCAGTTGTTGAAATTTTATTTTTATGGTGACAATCCCGCTTTAAGTGGTTAAAGGGAACCTGAGGTGAGAGGTATATGGAGGCTCCAGTAAAAGAACCGCACACCAGAGAGTGTAGAGGCTGATGCTGGATTCCACGGCTGCTCGGTACTAGAGATGTCGCGAACCTCCGATTTTCGGTTCGCGAACCTTCACGGAAGGTTCGGTTCGCGTAAAAGTTCGCAAACCGCAATAGACTTCAATGGAGAAGGCGAACTTTGAAAAATAGAAAAAATTATGCTGGCCACAAAAGTGATGGAAAAGATGTTTCAAGGGGTCTAACACCTGGAGGGGGGCATGGCGGAGTGGAATACATGCCCAAAGTCCCGGGGAAAAATCTGGATTTGACGCAAAGCAGCGTTTTAAGGGCAGAAATCACATTGAATGCTAAATTGCAGGCCTAAAGTGCTTCCAAACATCTTGCATGTGTATACATCAATCAGGGAGTGTAATTAGAGTACTGCTTCATATTGACACACCAAACTCACTGTGTAACGCACCGCAAACAGCTGTTTGCGTAGTGACGGCCGTGCTGGACTGGTGCGCAACATGTCCAGAGTGTAGGCCGTGGCAGTTTTCAAGCCCATATGGTCGCCGAGCTGTGGTAGCTCAATGATAGAACAACAGTGACTGTCCAGCTGATCAAATTTGGTCTGACCACAATGAAGCAACAACCTTATTATCTTTTGTGTGCCACCCCCACCCGAGATACTCAAATAGCCTGCGGTCATTGCTTCATTGTGATACGCAAGCCCCTTCGCCGCGGCAAGGTAATGATCGCGAAGGGGGATGGGAACATGTACATGCCTTTTGTTTTTTTGTTGCAGCCGCCCGCAGTGCAGCCAGAAAAATTAGCCAGGCATGTACACGCACCAGAAAAATTAGTGTAGCGGCCGCTGCTAGCAGCGGCCTTAAAAATTCAGGAATCCGCCTAGAGTCCTGGACCCTGTTGGTGGTGGCGGAGAAGGCAAGCGGCCTGCAGGCAGAGATGCTGTGTGTGGGGACTGACTTAGTCTTCGGTCGTGCAGTAGCCCTCCGTGATCCATTCCTCATTCATTTTAATAAAGGTCAGGTACTGAACACTGTCGTGACTTAGGCGACTTCTCTTCTCAGTAACTGTGCCTCCAGCTGCACTGAAGGTCCTTTCTGACAGGACGCTTGTGGCAGGGCAAGAGAGAAGTTATATGGCAAATTGGGACAGCTCTGGCCACAGGTCAAGCCTGTGCAACCAGTAGTCCAAATGTTCATCGTCGCTTTTCGCAGCGTCTACATCCACACTCAAGGCCAGGTAGTTGGCTACCTGCCTGTCCAGGCATTGGTGGAGGGTGGGTCCGGAAGGACTATGGCGAGGAGTTGTACTAAAGAACGTCCGCATGTCCGACATCACCATGAGATCGCTGGAGCATCCTGTCCTTGCCTGCATGGACTTGGGAGGAGGAGGGTTACTGCCAGTGGTACCTTGATTGCGTTGGGCAGCCACATCACCCTTAAACGCATTGTAAAGCATCATCGACAGCTTGTTCTGCAACTGCTGCATCCTTTCGGCCTTGTGTTGAGTTAGTAACAGGTCCGCCACTTTGTGCCTGTACCGAGGGTCTAGTAGCGTGGCCACCCACTACAGGTCATTCGCCTTGAGTTTTTTGATGCGGGGGTCCCTCAACAGGCTGGACAACATTAAAGAGAACATCTGCACAAAGCTGGATGCAGACGTACTCTCCATCTCCTCTTGCTCTTCCTCAGTGACGGGATGCAACTCCTCTTCCTCCCCCCAGCCACGAACAATACCACGGGAGCGTGGAGCAGCAGAAGCCCCCTGTGACGGCTGCCGTGGTTGTTCTTCTTCCGCCGCCTCTTCCTCCTCCACAGAAACCCCTTCCTCATCATCACCATCATCAGAGTCTGACTCCTCTCCTTCCCCACACGACTCCTCTTCTTCCTCCTCCTCTCCCCTCTGTGCTGCCGCAGGTGTTGTGGAAACATCGGGTTCGGGTGTAAATGGCTCCCACTACTCCTGTTGCCATAACTCTTCTCGTTCACGCTCCTCCACAGCTGTATCCACCACTCTACGCACGGCACGCTCCAGGAAGTAGGCGTAGGGGATCAAGTCGCTGATGGTGCCCTCATCGCGACTCACCAGTTTGGTCACCTCCTCAAAGGGCTCCATGACCCTGCATGCATTTCGCATCAGTGTCCAGTTGTTGGGCCACAACATCCCCATCCTGCCAGATTGTGTCCTTATACTGTAATTATACAGGTACTGAGTGACAGCTTTCTCCTGGTCTAGCAGGCGAGAGAACATCAGCAGGGTGGAATTCCAGCGAGTCGGGCTATCGCAAATCAGGCATCTCACCGGCAAGTTGTTTCTACGCTGAATGTCCGCAAAGCGTGCCATGGCCTTGTAAGAGCGCCTGAAATGCCCACACAACTTCCTGGCCTGCTTCAGGACGTCCTCTAAGCCTGGGTACTTGGACACAAATCTTTGCACGACCAGATTCAGCACATGTGCCATGCAGGGTATGTGTGTCAGCTTTCCCAAATTCAACGCAGCAATAAGATTGCTGCCGTTGTCACACACCACGTTGCCGATGTCAAGCTTGTGCGGGGTCAGCCATTGCTCCACCTGTTTGTTAAGAGCAGCCAGTAGAGCTGCTCCAGTGTGACTCTCCGCTTTCAGGCAAGAGATGTCTACCACTGCGTGACACCGTCGTACCTGGCATGCAGCATAGGCCCTGTGGTTCTGGGGTTGTGTAGCTGGAGAGGAGATCGCGGCACCAGCCAAGGAGGAGGAGGAGGAGGATGACGACAGCGAAGCGGTGGTAGCAGGTGGAGAGGAGGTGGCTGGAGGCCTGCCTGCAAGCCGTGGAGGTGTGACAAGTCGGTCCGCTGCGCAGCCACATACTCCCTGCTTGCTGCCATCGGTCACCAGGTTGACCCAATGGGCTGTGTATGTAATGTAGTGGCCCTGCCCATGCTTGGCAGACCAGGCATCCGTGGTCAGGTGGACCCTTGACCCAACGCTGTGTGCCAGAGATGACACCACTTGCCTCTCAACTGCACGGTACAGTTTGGGTATGGCCTTATGTGAAAAATAATTGCGACCTGGTATCTTCCACTGCGGTGTACCAATGGCCACAAACTTACGGAAAGCCTCCGACTCCACCAGCTTGTATGGTAATAGCTGGCGAGCTAATAGTTCCGCCACGCAAGCTGTCAGATGCCGGGCAAGAGGGTGACTGGCAGACATTTGCTTCTTACACAATCAAATACTTCCTTCACGGACAGCTGGGTACTGCTGTGGGCAGAGGAGAAGAAACCGCTGAAGGGAAGAGGCGGTGTGGAGGAGGGTGGCTGTGAAGGTGCAAGGGAGAAAATGGATGAAGACGATGCACCTGAAGGAAGAAGAGGATAAGGAGGGTGGCTTGTCTTTTGAGGGGTGCTGCTTTTCCTCAGGTGTTCTTGCCATAGCTGTCTGTGCCTTCTCTCCAGGTGCCTTCGTAAGGCACTTGTCCCTACGTGAGAGTTGGCCTTTCCATGGCTCAATCAGCAGCTGATGTTGAAGGGCATGTTGGCTGGCTGGCCATAGCTGGCGATACATGGCGCCAGACACTGCCCCCAGCTGTTTCTGAGGACGAGCTCCCTCTGCTTCTATCATGGAGTCGTCTCCTCCTACTCCTCTCTGACTCCTCCTCTAAACTGTCCCCCTGGTCATCTCCTCTACTGGGAACATATGTGGTATCCGTATAATCGTCATCATAATCCTCCTGGCCAGCTTCGCTTTCCTCAGATACCTCCTCAACTTCAGGTGGTTCATCATCCCCCTCCTCACACGTTACGTCCATACTATTGCCACCTAACTCAGACGTATGAGGTGGTGTACCTGCGCCTTCTTCTTGTTGTTGCAGTAGTGGGTGTGAATCAGTGATTTCACCACCAAATAACTCCTGCGAAGTGTCAAATGCAGTGGATGTGGTGCTTGTTATAGCGCTGGTGGCTGCGGGAGATGAGGTGTTCTGTGTTAAATAGTCAAGCACGTCCTGATCTTGGGAAGTGATGGCACGTGCCTTCTTCTGAGCACTGTATTTTGGGCCAGGTCCGCACGAAATCACAGCAACACCACCTCGCACAGACCTGCCGGTGCCTGGTGGCCTTCCTCTGGGTCTGCCTCTACCTCTTCCTCTACCTGGTTTGTCCATTTTGTCCATCTCGGGGGGATGCTAGGTATATGCAGTGAGCTGGGTTCACTCAACACAACAGGTAGTTAGATGCAGTGAGCTGGGTTCACTGAACAGTAAAGATACTTAGATGCAGTGAGGTGGGTTCACTGAACAATAAAGGTACTTAGATGCAGTGAGCTGGGTTCACTGAACACAACGGGTAGTAAGATGCAGTGAGCTGGATTCACTGAACAGTAAAGGTACTTAGATGCAGTGAGCTGGGTTCACTCAACACAACAGGTAGTAAGATGCAGTGAGCTGGGTTCACTGAACAGTAAAGGTACTTAGATGCAGTGAGGTGGGTTCACTCAACACAACAGGTAGTTAGATGCAGTGAGCTGGGTTCACTGAACAGTAAAGGTACTTAGATGCAGTGAGGTGGGTTCACTCAACACAACAGGTAGTTGGATGCAGTGAGCTGGGTTCACTGAACAATAAAGGTACTTAGATGCAGTGAGCTGGGTTCACTGAACACAACAGGTAGTAAGATGCAGTGAGCTGGGTTCACTGAACAGTAAAGGTACTTAGATACAGTGAGGTGGGTTCACTCAACACAACAGGTAGTTAGATGCAGTGAGCTGGGTTCACTCAACACAAAGCTAGGTATATGCAGTGATGAGGTGGGTTAAGTAAACACAACAGGTACTGGGTATATGCAGTACTGAGCAGTACAATGTGCAGCTCCCTGTCACACACACAGGTAGTCACTGAATGTGCTGGGCTGCTGGCAGTGGCACACACACTATCAATTAGCAAGGCTGTGCATGAAACAAAAGTGTCAGTTTGACACACAGAAAAAAAAAGTACAGGATGAGCTCTGAAAAGAGCTATTGAGGGGTGCTATAAAAGCAATAACAATCAGCCAGGAGCAAGCTAAGCAGCCAAGAACCTAACTAATCTGTCCCTAGAAGAACAAGTCTGCAGCAGCTGTCCCTAGTCTGTCTCTAGCAGGCACACGAGTGAGGCTAATGGCCGCCGCAGCCTGCCTTATATAAGGGGGGGGGGGGGGTTAGGCTCCAGGGCTTAGTGTAGCCTGAATGGCTACAATGTGCCTGCTGACTGTGATGCAGAGGGTCAAAGTTGACCCTCATAGTGCATTATGGGGCTAATCGAACTTCCGCAAAAGTTCGCCTTGTGCAGGCGAACGCGAACCCCCAAAGTTCGCCTGGAACCGTTCGCAGGCGAACCGTTCGCGACATCTCTACTCAGTACAACAAATCAAAAAGAAAACAATAAATGCACATTGTCCTGGCAAGTCTGTGTGCGGACTCTTTTTGATTTGAGGTATATGGAGGCTGACCTGTTTATTTCCTTTTAAAGAATGCACATTGCCTGGCTGTCCTTCTGATCCTCTGCCTCTAATACTTTAAGCCATAAACCCGAACAAGCATGCAGATCAGATGTCTATGATAAATCTGCAGGCCTGGTTCTAGACTTTCTACATGAGGCAAACTTGTGAGGATGCGACCCCCACCCCCACCCATTTGGAATGATTGCACAGCACCCAAAAATTGAAAACAGCCTGTAGTGGTCAAGTGCTTAATAAAAACAAAGGTTATACAATCCCCGAAATGGCTGTGGATTTAGGCCCCTTTTACACTAATGAACTGTGATACCAGTGTGATTTGGAATAATTTGAAATCATTGCACCATACCGCAGAGAAAAGTCATACTGCACAAAATTGGTGGAGTGCCAACAAAGGAAAAAAAATAACGTGACTTCCAATGCACCTCTGGGAGTCACACGGTAGCACACCTCAGGTTCTGCGTTACTTCTAGAGGGCCCACCACAGTGTATAAATGCCTCATTGACTTTAATTGCCACTGCCACGAGCAGCGACATACAGCAACCAGATAGGACGCGGTAAGTATATATGGGGCCTAAGAGTTTTTAGTGCTGGTCAAGTAGATGCTGATAATTTTAAGTTGAGCTTGAAACTGGACTAAAACCATGGAAGCAAAACATTTGGGCACCGGAGAGCCCCCTATAGTGGTGCCCAAACAAATTTGGGTGCCTGCTATAAACTATATTTGTATGGGTACATATGACACTCAATATATACCATTTATGCAGCACCCAATATTTTGTATTTGTGACACAGGGGCATTTTGTGGTATGGGAACTGTTAAGGTTAGGAATCTGGGGGGTTAAGGTTAGGCATCGGCAGAAGTGTTGGTTAGGCATCAAAGAGGGGTGGTTATTGTCAGGCATAGGTATAGAGTGTGTTCTATGTAAGAATGGGGCTAGGTTTAGTTGTAATAAAATATCGGTATCATTTACCAATATTTTACCACTGTAATTTGCTATCAATAGTAAAATATCTTTAAATTTACCCATATTCTACTAGACTATATTTGAGCAACCAAATTAATCGGGCACCTGTAATGTGCAGAGCCAAGGATTTGCACTGAGTGCGGATTGGCACTTTTTGTGGAAATACTAAAGTCTAAACCAAGGGCAGACTGGCAAGAAACTGGATACCAACAAGGAAGGCAGCAAACTGGAGAACGTCAGGCAGGACTAGGAACCAGATCCCAGCCAGGTCAACATCTGCAATGAGTTTGTATGTTCTCTCCGTGTCTCCGTGGATTTTCTCTGGGCACTCTGGTTTCCTCCCACATCCCAAAAACATATAGATAAGTTAATTGGCTTTCTCCTAAATTGGCCATAGACTATATTACATGCACTACATGATACATACTAGAGTTGTCGCAAATGTTTCAGCCGCAAACTTATTCGCACGAACATAGGTGGTTCGCATTCATGTCGAAACGCGAACTTTATGGCGAGTTCGACCTGCACCTATACTACATCATTAGGCTCAACTTTTACCCTCTACATCACAGTTAGCAGACACATGACAGCCAATCAGGCTACACTCCCTCCTGGAGCCCCCCCCCCCTTATATAAGGCAGCTGAGTCGGCCATTATCTCACTCGGTGTGGCTGCAGTAATTAGAGAAGGGAGAGGAACCTGCTGTAGACATAGGGAAAGCTTAGTTAGGGTCTTGTTAGGCTTGTTAGCTTGCTCCTAGCTGATACTTCCTGCTAAAAAGCACCCCACAACAGCTATTTTGAGAGCTAATGTTGTTCTTGTGATCTGTATTTTTTTTTTGTGTGGTCCACTGACACTTGCATATACAGCCCTGTCAGTCAGTCACAGCTGGCCCTTGGTAATTCCTACTGTGCCACTGCCAGGCCCAGCACATTCAATGCCTACCTTTTCACTGCATGTGTGTGACAGCTGCACATTTGTAACACCAGTCCGACCATGCATACTTGTTCACGGTACCTGTGTGTGTGACAGCTGCACATTTGTAATACTAGTCACGACATACCTGTTCACGGTACCTGTGTGTGTGACAGCTGCACATTTGTAATACTAGTCACTACATACATTGTTGTACCAGCAGTCACCTTTTCACTGCACCTGTGTAACTGCACATTGTTCTACCAGCAGTCACTGCAACCTGTTCACTACACCTGTGTAACCACACACTGTTGTACCAGCAGTCACATGTTCACTGCACCTGCGTAACCACACAATGTTGTACCAGCAGTCACCTGTTCACTGCACCTGTGGAACCACTGTAATGATCGAAGATGTTACCTCTGTGGTGGAAAGCAGCGCAGCTACTTTCGCACCTGATGTCACCTCTGCGGCCACGCCATCCCGGGTGTCGCTTCCCGACTCAGGTGGGACAGGGGTCTCTGTTGCACAGCAGCTTAGGTCCACACGCCTACGCATGGAGCAAAAGGACCTTTCTGGGTGTAGGAGACAGATCAGCTGACTTTCTACTTTGCAGGTTGGTTCAGCCCCTTGGGCGGGGCTGCTTGAATCTGCCTTCTGTATTTAAACCTGGAGTTGTTACTCTATCCTTGTCTGCTGTCGTGAATACTAGTGTGTTTTGATCTGGGAGGAAACCAGGGATTTCACACAAGACTAGGACTATTGTTATATTGTATATGGTAGTGAGGTTCCTGTTGATGATAGATGTATATGCAGTGTTTGCAATATACATCTATCTATAGTTAGTTCATTATTGTATTATTCTGTTAGTGATTACCTGTGTATGACTCTGGCTAAACTCTGACTCTGATCTCGTTTTCTGATTCTGTACTTCTGCCTATCTGCCTTAAAGTTGCTGAACCTCTGCCTGATTACCGATTACTCCTCTGCCTCACGATTCTGTTCTGAAACTGACCTCTCTGTTGCTGAACTTTGCCTGTCTGACCATTCTACTCACCAGTGGTGCTCCCCACTGGTGAGGTGTGCTATTTACCCACCAGCACCTCTGGTGCGCTATCGCTACTTTTTCTTAAAAGTGACCGATAGTACCTTGCCAGCTCCACTGGAAAGGTCTAGCTAAACTATTTGGTCACGAGCTCTGTTAATTGGATTGTCATTTAAACTGATAGTACCTTGCCGGCTCCTCTGGTAAGGTGTTGCCAAACTATGCAGTTGCCGTGACTGTTAGTACGTTCCCAGAACCCCCGGAGGTCTGGCCGTATTTAGTAGTGCCTTTCAGCTAGTGCCAGCCAGCACCTCTGAAATGGCCTAGCTTTATTGGTTTCTGAGGCTCATCAGCTCCACTGATGAGCACTCGTTAATTACTCTTTATTCCCACCAGCTCCACTGGTGAGGAGTTCACTAGCCTGCAGTACAGTCTGAATCACATACTCCGCAGGTGCCCTCTTGGCTGCAGTACTGTCTTAAATCACCTGCTCCTCAGGTGATCACTAGGCTGTAGTACAGTCTGAATCACATACTCCGTAGGTGCCCTCTTGGCTGCAGTACTGTCTTAAATCACCTGCTCCTCAGGTGATCACTAGGCTGTAGTACAATCTAATCACATACTCCGCAGGTGCCCTCTTGGCTGCAGTACTGTTTTAAATCACCTGCTCCTCAGGTGATCACTAGGCTGTAGTACAGTCTGAATCACATACTCCGCAGGTGCCCTCTTGGCTGCAGTACTGTCTTAAATCACCTGCTCCTCAGGTGATCACTAGGCTGCAGTACCGTCTGAATCACCCGCTCCTTGGGAGATTCTATCTCCTCAGTATCTGTATCTCCAGCTTGCTGGGGCTTGTACACTATTATACTGTCAGTATACTGATTGTACCTCACCAGCCACGCTGGTGAGGTCTCGCAAAACTATTAAGTTACGCTTGCACCAAGCATTACACTCATAGCATCCTTGTGGCTATACTAGTATTATTGGTGATTCTGCCGATCACCACATAATCAAGTATAGCGTCTGCATTATCGGCGATTCTGCAGATCACCATATAATCAGACGTCTGAGTTGCGGCACCCCACCGTTACAGCCACGCATTGTTGTACCAGCAGTCACCTGTTCACTGCACCTGTGTAACCACACATTGTTGTAGCAGCAGTCACCTTTTCACAGCACCCGTGTAACCACACATTGTATTAGTCATGTCAGTGCATTCCTTTAACTTCATCCCCCCCCCCCCCCAATATGGACAAAACAACAGGCATAGGCAGGCCACCCAGCAGGTCTGTTCGAGGTCGAGGTGGTGAGATTTTGTGCGGCCCTGGACCAAAGTACAGTGTTCAGAAGGGACGTGCCATTAACTCCCAAGATTGCCGGGACATAGTTGACTATTTAACACAGAACACCTCATCTTCCTCAGCTTCCGCACGGGAACCGTGACATATCTTCCTCCACAGCCACCACTGCTACTATTAGCACCACATCCGCCCCATTGACACTTTGCAGGAGTTATTTGGTGGAGAATTAACTGATTCACAGCCATTCTTGTTACAAGATGACAGTGCTAAGCATGTTACACCACCACCTCATATGTCTGAGGTAAGGTGTGAGGATGATGAAGTACCTGTTGTTGGTTCAGTTTTGGAGGTGTCTGATACAAGCAAAACTTTGGAGTATGATTATGATGATGATACAGCCATGGATGCCACGTGTGATTCTAATAGACAAGATGACCAGGGGGACAGTTCAGAGGGGGAGTTAGAGAGGAGTAGGAGGAGACGAATTGCTGAAAGAAGCAGGGGAGCTCATCATCAGAAACAGCTGGTGATAGTGTCCGGCGGCATGTATCACCACCTATGGACAGCCAGCCAACATGCTCTTCAAGGTCAGCTGCTGACGCCACCACCAAAGTGCCATCATTCCAGGGCTCAGCAGTGTGGAGTTTTTTTTGTGCCTGCCTCAGATGAGAGCAATGCCTTCTGTGCTATCTGCGATCAAAGATTGAGTCATGGAAAGACCAAGACCCGCGTAGGGACAACGGCCTTACGAAGGCTCATGGAGAAAAAGCACAAACAGCAATGGGAAGACCACCCAAAGAAAAGCAGCAAACAAAGGCAAAGCCCACCTCCGCTTCCTCCTTCAGGTGCAGCATCTTCTTCAACTGCTTTATCGCTTGAACCTTCACAGCCAACCTCCCCCACTCCGCCTCTCACCTTAAGCGCTTCCTGTTCCTCTGCCCACAGCAGCAGCCAGGTGTCCATGAAGGAAATCTTTGAGCGGAAAAAGCCAATGTCTGCCAGTCACCCCCTTGCCCGGCGTTTGACAGCTGGTTTGGCGGAACTGTTATCTCGCCAGCTGTTACCATACCGGCTGGTGGACTCTGAGGCCTTCTGAAAATTTGTGGCGATTGGGACACCGCAGTGGAAGATACCTGGCCGCAATTACTTTTCTCAGAAGGTGATACCCAAACTGTACCATGATGTAGAAAGGCAAGTGGTGTAATCTCTGGCACACAGCGTTGGGTCAAGAGTCCATCTGACCATGGATGCCTGGTCTGCCAAGCATGATCAGGGCAGGTACATTACTTATATGGCACATTGGTTCAACCTGGTGACCGCTGGCAAGCAGGGAGTACGTGGCTGTGTAGCGGACCTAGTTGTGACACCTCTGCGGCTTGCAGGCAGGCCTTCTGCCACCTCCTCTCCTTCTCCTCCTGCTACATCCTCTCCAACTACACACCCCCAGCTCTCCAGGGCCTATGCTGCATGCCAGGTATGACGGTGTCACGCCATCTTGGACATGTCTTGCCTTAAAGCCCAGAGTCACACTGGAGCAGCTCTCCTGGCTTCTCTGAACAAACCGGTGGATCAATGGCTGACCCCGCACCAACTGGAGATCGGCAACGTGGTGTGTGACAATGGCAGCAATCTAATTTCGGCTTTGAGTTTGGGAAAGTTGACACATGTACCCTGCATGGCACATGTGCTCAATCTCAAATACTTAGATTCGTGTGCAAGTACCCAGGCTTACAGGAGGTCCTGAAGCAGTCCAGGAAGGTTTGTGGGCATTTCAGGTGGTCCTACACGGCCATGGCGGGCCTGGACGATATTCAGCAGAGAAACATCTTGCCGTTGAGGCACTTGATTTGCAATAGCCCGACTCGCTGGAATTCAACGCCCCTGATGTTCGAGCGCCTGCTACAACAGGAGAAAGCCGTTAAAGAGTATCTGTACAACTACAGTGAAAGGACATGCTCTGGGGAGCTGGGGATGTTATGGCCAAAGTACTGGACACTCATGGGTAATGCCTGCAGGCTCAGGAGGTGACAAACCTGGTGAGTCACAGTGAAGGCGACATCAGTGACTTGATCCCATATGCTTTCTTCCTGGAGCGTGCAGTGCGTAGAGTGGTGGATCAAGCTGTAGAGGAGTATGACCAGGAACAGGAGGAGAAGGAAGAGATTTTGGAAACATCACCTGTGGCATCATCAACACCTGCGGCATCACAGAGGAGGGGAGAGGAGAAGTCTGGGGAAGAGGAGTCAGATGAGAGGAAGGTGGTTTTATTGAGGAGGAGGCGGAAGAACAACCGCAGCAGGCGTCACAGGTGGCTTGTACTTCTCACCTTTCCCATGGTATGGTTCGTGGCTGGGGGGAGGAGGAGAACTTACCTGAGATCACTGAGGAAGAGCAAGAGGAGATGGCTAGTATGGAGGCATCTGACTTTGTGCAGATGGGGGCTTTCATGCTGTCCAGCCTGTTGAGGGACTCCCGTATAAAAAAACTTAAGGGGAATGACCTGTACTGGGTGACAAAACTACTAGACCCTCGATAAAGCACAAAGTGGCAGAGATGTTTCCAAATCACCAGAAGGCAGAAAGGATGCAGCACTTGCAGAACAAGCTGGCAACTATGCTTTACAATGCGTTTAAGGGTGATGTCACAACACAACGGAATAAAGGTGCCACTGCCAGTAATCCTTCTCCAATGTCCACGCAGGCAAGGACAGGACGCTCTAGCGATCTCATGGTGATGTCAGACATGCGGACATTCTTTAGTCCAACACCTCGCCTTAGCCATTCCGGATCCACTCTGCACCAACGCCTCGACCGGCAGGTAGTCAACTACCTGACCTTAAGTGCGGATGTAGACACTCTGAGCAGCGATGAACCCATGGACTACTGGGTGCGCAGGCTTGACCTGTGGCCAGAGCTGTCACAATTTGCCATCCAACTTCTGTCTTGCCCTGCCTCAAGCGCCCTGTCATAAAGGACCTTCAGTGCAGCTGGAGGCATTGCCAGTGAGAAGAGAAGTTGCCTAGGTCACAAAAGTGCTCAGTACCTCACCTTTATCAAAATTAATGAGGCATGGATCCCGGAGGGCTACTGCCCGCCTGAAGACTAAGTCAGTCCTCACACACAGCATCTCTGCCTGCACTCTGTGTGACTGCCTTTTCCGCCACCACCAACAGGGTCCAGGACTCCAGGTGGATTCCTGAATTTTTAAGGCTGCAGCTAGCAGCGGCCGCTATAATAATGTTTTCTGATGTCTAAAAAAGTGGAGTTCCGCTCAATGGTCCACAAAATATCAAAATCTTTATTAAGTATAAATCACACGGCATAAAAGTTCGCTGACATGTTTCGGACCACACTGGTCCTATATACAAGAGACTACACATTGTTCACATTGTCTGCAGCCAGGGCCCGATTTCTGGCAAGGTCAGAAATTTGGCATTGTTTAGGGGCGTCTGAGGGGTAGTAAAGTGTTTGAAGGGATTACTGTAACACCTAAACCTAAACACCATACATACATCGTACCGCCAGCTTGAGTCAGTTCTCTGCTTAGCTCTTCAACTATTTAATCTGCTGCTGCCCTGCATTAGTTTAGCAGTGGGCAGCAGCGGACAGACTGGATGGGCTCTCCTTGGTGGAATTCTGTCCTGAACTTCTTCTGTGTGTTGCAGCGCAACTTCAGCAGCGCTGCCCAGCTTGTTTATTTTGTAAACATGCTTTTGTAGCTGGGCAGCCAATCGCTGCGCTCACAAGAAAACCAGAAGTGCTCAGACATCCAATAGTGTGCCTCGGGGAGTGGCTTATCAGTGCTGTGATGTCAGGCTGGTCAGAATCAGAATCAGTTTTATTCGCCGAGTACGACAGACATCGCACTCGAAATTTTTTGTGGTACACACGGCATGGAAAAGTTTGTTACATGTGAAAGGGGCATTTAGACAATAGACAGACAGAGATATAGAGAATACAAGGTAATAAAAATAATAACAACTATAATAGTTTAAGCAACAGCGAGATTACATAACAGGCATAACTTGATAAAGGGTGCAACTTGATTTGGGCCGCAGTGCGAGACTATCATGTTTCGCGTGGGTGGTAGCTCGAGTTCAGCAGGCGGACGGCTTGGGGAAAGAAAGTATTTAAATGTCTGGTGGTCTTGGTAGGGATGGATCTGTAACGGCGACCCAGTGGCAGGCGGTCAAAGTAGCGACTGCCGGGGTGGGAGGGGTCGTTCCGTATTTTTTTTGCTCTCGACCACAGTCTAGAGGTGTGTAGGAGGTCCAGAGGTGGAAGGGATGACCCAATGATTCTCTCTGCAGTATTGATTACTCTCTGGAGCTTGAGTCTGTCGCTCGCAGTGGCGCCTGCATACCAGATCACTATGGAGGAGCAAAGTATAGACTCAAGGTGGCAGTGTAAAAAGTTGTCATTAATTCCCGCGGCATCCCAAATTTCCTCAGCTGCCTCAGGAAGAATAGCCTCTGCTGGGCCTTCTTCTGAACCTTGGTGGTGTTCTCAGCCCAATTCAAGTCATTGGTGATGGTGGCACCTAGAAAGCGGACACTCGACACCCTGGAGAGGTCGGTGCCTTCAATGGAGATTGGGTCAAGTGTGTGGGGGTGCCTTCTGAAAACCACTATCAGCTCAACTGTCTTTGCTGCGTTGAGTACAAGCTGGTTGTCCTTGCACCACCTGGAGATACGTGCAATCTCATTACGGTATGCATGTTCACCATCGCTGCCAATAAGTCCCAGGATGGTGGTGTCATCTGCAAATTTAATGACCTTGACCGAGTTATCAGCTGATGTGCACCTGTTTGTGTAAAGGGAAAACAGGATTGGGGACAGTACACACCCTTGCGGGGCACCTGTGTTTGTGGTTCTTTCCTGTGAGGAGCAGCTGCCAAGCTTCACCAGTTGCGTCCTGTTTGTGAGGAAGTCCTTGATCCAGGAGCACAGAGTGAGGTCAAGACCAAGTTGCAACAGATTGTCGTATAGGATGTTTGGGCAGATTGTATTGAAGGCCGAGCTGAAGTCAAGGAAGAGGATCCTGGCGTAGGTGTCGGGGCCATCGAGGTGTTCTGCGGTGTATGTCAAAGCAATGTTAATGGCATCCTCGATGGACCTGTTTGCCCTGTATGCAAACTGAAGTAGGTCCAGGAGGGAGTCAGTGGCTCGCTTAAGGTGAGAGAGGACCAGTTTTTCCAGGATCTTCATGATAGTGGGAGTAAGGGCTACGGGCCTGTAGTTGTTAAGATCACAGATGTCCGGCTTCTTGGGGACCGGAATAATCGTGGATTTTTTAAGGCAGACAGGTACTTTACCCTCCTTCAGTGATGTACTGGAGAGGTGAGGACAGGAGTGAGCTGGGTTGCGCAGGTTTTCAGGCAATTTGACGACACGCCGTCCGGGCCCGAGGCCTTTCTGGGGTTGAGCCTCCGGAGGTGTTTCAGGACGTCAGCTTCAAGGACTAGTAGCAGAGCTGAGACCGATGACCCCCCTGGTGGGGTTGCTTGTGTCCAGAGTAAGGTGGGTTTCTTTTCGAATCTGCAATAGAACTCGCTGAGTTGCTCGGCAAGGTCTGTGCTAGGTGGTGCGTGCTGAGGGGGAGGTTTTAGGTTAGTGGCTGCCCTTAAAGGGACATTTAAGTCAAACAAAAAAAATGAGTTTTACTCACCTAGGGCTTCCAATAGCCCCCTGCAGCTGTCCCGTACCCTCGCCGTCTCCCTCCGATCCTCCTGGCCCCGCCTGCAGCCACTTCCTGTTTCGGTGACTGGAGCTGACAGGCTGGGGACGCGAGTGATTCTTCGCATTCCCAGACACATTAGCACCCTCTATGCTGCTATATGGTATATGATATATGCTATAGCAGCATAGATGGCGCTATTGTGGCCAGGAACACGAAGAATCACTCGCGTCCCCAGCCTGTCAGCTCCTGTCACCAAAACAGGAAGTGGCTGCCGGCGGGGCCAGGAGGATCGGAGGGAGACAGCGAGGGCACCGGACAGCCGCAGCAAGCTATTGGAAGCCCCAGGTGAGTAAAACTCATTTTTTTTTGTTTGACTTAAGTGTCCCTTTAAAGGGGAACTTCAGCCTAAACAAACATACTGTCATTAAGTTACATTAGCTATGTTAATTAGAATAGATAGGTAATATATTTTTTTACCCACCCTGTTTTAAAAGAACAGACAAATGTTTGTGATTCATGGGGGTGTTGTGAAATACCACAAATCGATGTCTTGGAAGTAAAGTATTGGTTTATTTACTGTACAGGAGACTAAATATTTGTATTTGTCTGCCGAGGAAGGCTCGTAACAGAATTTATATACCCCAAATTACACATTACAATCATTCCTCCTACCAATAACCTGATTGGATCCTCACAAAATCTCTAAGTTAACTATTGGAATACAGAATACAGCATAAATGAATACATGAATACATATTAATATTTAAGTGGATGAGATCAGTCAGTCGTTAATTATTATTAGAGGTATATGTTTCATCAGTAGCTTGTTTAATTTAAGGCTAGTTTGACTGGTGAGATTCACACAGCGCCATCCTTATCTACAAGAAAGACAAATCATCCCTAGTAGCACATTCCAAACCCATGAAAACATGTGAAAGAAGAGAACTAGTCTTATGCTGTATAGAACAAAGGGAGTATGGCAAAATGGCTTACAGGTGGCCATTTTATTCATCAATTTTACTTCATTCCCCCCTGTTGTTGGCAACACCAACACGGACAGACAAGGGAAAGGTAATGCTTGCAAAAGGGTCAACTATTCTCTCTTGGACATCAAAGGTCCATGGAGTTCAATTTCTCAAGGAAAGATTCTCCATCTTCGATCATCTGCAAAACATCTGTCGACTCAGTGACTTCCAGAAGCTCTGTATGGCTTGGTGTATGTGGACAGGCAACATAGAAGTGGTTGCTTTAGTTACCAGTTTCTTTCAGAATGGAATGAGGAGTACTCCAATGCAGCATAACATGATGATGGGTAAGCAGGGGTAGGCAAGTGATGATGAGTGTCTTTATAAGGGCAACTCCAAGGCTGGAATTTCCTCTGACCAACCTGAAAACAAGTCTCCAGTTATACCTCCTTCTTCAACTGTTTCCTTAAAGTATGTAGGCACTTGGAAGTGTGGAGCTTTATTCAGTACCATTGTGTTCGTCATCATTAGCAGGGATACAAGTGCAACAAGAGTCTCCAACCAAAGCACTGACCCCTCCCTTAACTGCTGAAGTCACCCAAGGCATGTCTTTTCTGTAGTGTAGTGAGCCTGAGACCATGTACTGTAACTCCTCTTTGACAGCACAGAAAGCTTCATCAGTAATGTTAATAAACGTAAACAGTTCATACCCGTTTCTCTGTATCCATTTGGGATCAGCCTGTACACCAGAGCTTAGCAAGCTTGTGAAGAAAGCCTCTGCATCTGAGGAAAGTCAGAACTCATCTCGTACATCTAGTGTTGTAAAGTAGTTGCTTCTTTTTAAATGTTTCTTAACTGGAACACATTCACTTAGGAATCACCAGCAAGGGGTGGGTGAGTAGGATTATGGAGCACACAACCTCTATGGAGGCTAGGATAGCCATTTTACTACACTTCCAGAATATTCATTAATGTATAAGTACCCCCTGAAAATTTTTTACTACTTTTCATTAATCAAAGCGCTTGAAGTTGTATACCATTTTGTTTTTCATTTAAAATAGATGTTCCCAAATGGCTTGACTTAATAGGGAAAATTAACATTAATGTTAGAACCAGTATTTCAGTTAGAACCAGATTTAAAGCTTAGACTAAGAGAAAGTAAAATCTTAGGTTAAGTTAAGCAGTAAGTAGAAGTTATTGCCATTAGTAATAAATATTCAATGACAGATTAGTGCATTTCAGTGTTGTCAGTACTTTGTTAAAATCATAAACAATAGTGTTCTTAAAGGATACCACAACTGACATGTGGCATAATGAGATAGACATGGGTATGTACAGGGCCTAGCACACAAATAACTATGCTGTGTTCCTTTTTTTCTTTCTCTGCCTGAAAGAGGTAAATATCAGGTATGTAAGTGGCTGACTCAGTCCTGACTCAGACAGGAAGTGACTACAGTGTGACCCTCACTGATAAGAATTTCCCCCTTTTTTATCTCTTTCTTGCTCTCAGAAGCCATTTTCTTCTAGGAAAGTGTTTTATAGTTGGAATTTCTTATCAGTGAAGGTCACACTGTAGTCACTTCCTGTCTGAGTCAGGACTGAGTCAGCCACTTACATACCTGATATTTACCTCTTTCAGGCAGAGAAAGAAAAAAAGGAACACAGCATAGTTATTTGTGTGCTAGGCACTGTACATACCCATGTCTATCTCATTATGCCACATGTCAGTTGTGGTATCCTTTAATCAGAGCAGTTAGTAGCTTTAGACAGTTTAACGTTTACATCCCACCATTATTGTGCATAGTACAGTCAAATTTAAACGTTACAACCTTACATTGTTAGCATTATCAGTTAGCATAAATAAAATGGATCCTGTATAACCTAAAATTCACATTTTTCAAACTTCAACTCAACCTAACACTACACAGAATGTCATACTAAAAGAGTACATTTTAACAACAGTTGCTTAAAACACAAATTATCCATGAGAGTGATTTTTTTTTAACTACAACTTGAAGATGTTATCTTCTGTATAGATAATAGTCCAGTCCAAGTTCATAAAATAAGCAAAATTAAATGGCTTATATATGCTGATACCCAACAACACTGATTGACTGACAGCCTTAAATGAGGCAATCAGGGGCGTCTGTGTCATTAGGCAACTATAAATTTTTGCCTATGGCGCCGTTGGTGGCAGTGGGCGCTCTGTGCGTGTGTTTATTTTTTTTTTTCTTTCAGCCAGCCTGAGCCAGGTCGGCGCGGGCTGTGACAGGCAGCTCAGCCTGTGCCTGCCGCCTATTGGTCCGCCCCCTTCCTCTCCTCCGTGCAGAGCCTCCGAGCAGCACGCACGTTAGTTTATATGTGTGCTGCGTGCTGCCGCTTACTGGTCCGCCCCCTCTCCTTCTCTTTGCTGAGCGTGCGATCGCTGCATGCAGGTTTGTTTACCATGTCGGTTTGTGAGGTTTAATCCCCCCTCCCGCTATAGCCTGCCTGTGTCCCGGGTTGAGCACTCAGGATGGAGAGCGGCAGAGGGATTGCAGAGAACAGAGCTGTCACCGCAGGACTTGCATCCTAAACAGAGTAAAGATATACATTTACAAAGCCCTGCGGTGATTGCTCAGCTCTGCAGATATTCTCCTCACCTCGCTGCCTATGCTTTACTTGATGCAGGGCGGGCAACAACACTGAGCGCTGTGCGGGAGGGTAGAGAAGGGGAGCAGAACGAGGAGAAGAGAACCTAGCTTGTAGGCCAAGCTCTAGATTCTATCTAGAAGATACTCCCGGGTGCAGAGACAGAGCAGCATGCTAGTTGCCAGCTACTGCATCCAATCCTGCTGGCAGTCTTCATTGCCCCACCCCTCAAGCATGTGTCATCGTGGAGAGGAAAGAGAAGAGGACTCCAGTCTCCATCCCTGAAGTTATGGAATGCTGCCTGCCTGACTACTCAGGCAGGTGCTGACCCGGAGTCCGTGCTTCATGCATGCTGGCTGCACAGTGTGTAAGTGTGTTGTCTGTGCAATGTGTGTTCTTTGTGCAATGTGTGTGTTATTTAGCCACTGTGTGTAAGTGTATTGTCTGTGCACAGTGTGTAAGTGTACTGTCTGTGCAATGTGTGTAAGTGTACTGTCTGTGCAATGTGTGTAAGTGTACTGTCTTTGCAATGTGTGTAAGTGTACTGTCTTTGCAATGTGTGTAAGTGTGTTCTTTGTGCAATGTGCGTGTGTTATTTAGCCACTGTGTGTAAGTGTACTGTCTGTGCAATGTGTGTAAGTGTACTGTCTGTGCACAGTGTGTAAGTGTGTTCTTTGTGCAATGTGCGTGTGTTATTTAGCCACTGTGTGTAAGTGTACTGTCTGTG
Organism: Hyperolius riggenbachi; assembly: GCF_040937935.1. Classification (NCBI taxonomy): domain Eukaryota; kingdom Metazoa; phylum Chordata; class Amphibia; order Anura; family Hyperoliidae; genus Hyperolius; species Hyperolius riggenbachi. The sequence continues at coordinate 348,575,823 of NC_090649.1, read as the reverse complement.
CAATGTGTGTAAGTGTACTGTCTGTGCACAGTGTGTAAGTGTGTTCTTTGTGCAATGTGTGTGTGTTATTTAGTCACTGTGTGTAAGTGTACTGTCTGTGCAATGTGTGTAAGAGTATTGTCTTTGCAATGTGTGTAAGTGTGTTTTTTGTGCAATGTGTTAGCCACTGTGCGTAACATAGCTCCCAACTGTCCCTCTTTGAGAACCCTGTCCCTGCTAATTTTTTCTACTGAAAAAGTGTGTAATTTACTGTAAACTTGATTCCCATCCTTTAAATTGATGTATTTTTTTATTTTTAAATGTTAATATGAAGGGAAATGAACCAGGATAGAAGGAATCAGTGTGGTTTGAATTATAAAACATTTTTCCTACAAAATGTTTAGGATAGGTGTGCTTAGGGGTGTGTCGGGAGCTTGACTAGGGGTGTGTCGGGGGCATGAGTAGGGGTGTGGCTTGAGTGTCCCTCTTTCTCATCTCAAAATGTTGGAAGGTATGCACACATGGTTGAAGGCACTGTGACGCACCAGGGCTATCGCTGGCTGACTTGGCTACACAAATGCAGAGGCGACACCGGCTCACAGTGAGTGCCCTCTGCCTCTGCTGCTCGCAGCTCTCGATAATTTTTTTATATGCCCCCCTTGCTGGCCCTGATTCCCATCCTCCCCTCCCTCGCCCATATATCACTTTACAGGCAGTGGCTCCTCTATGGGATGGATTAAATAATATAGCATCATGCCTGCTGCTGTGTGTGGGTCTGGGCAGGACTCGGAGGGAGGGAGACACACATGCTGCACAGTGTGCGCACACAGTCTGCAGAGGGGATACCCTCATAGTGAGTGGCGTGCCCCCTCTTCATATTATATGCCCCCCTCTCCCCTGGCTGGCCCTGAGATTTCAGTGGGGGGGGGGGGGGAGTTGTGAGCAGAGATGCTGGTGAACATCTGGGCCCTGTACTACCGTGTCGCTATGACCTGGAGTAGTACGCCTGCGTGGCCCGGCGGTGCGCAACCTAGTATTGCGCTCCTGTTGCCGGGCACTTTCTGCGCATGTGAGTGACATCACACTCATGCGCAGAGAGTGCCCGGCAACAGGAGCGCGATACTAGGTTGCGCACCGCCGGGCCACGTAGGCGTACTACTCCAGGTCATAGCGACCCGGAAGTAGTACAGGGCCCAGAGAGATTCGCCCGGCGAACGGTTCAGGCCATCTCTAGTTGTGAGTTGGACAGACTGTCACTAGGTGTAGGTGGGCATTGGGCAAGCTGTGCTGGGCACTGTGAGCAGAGTTGTTAGGGCCCTTTTCCACTGGCTGTGATCCAATTCAAAAAGAGAATCGCAGCCGTTTTTCTAGACGCAAGAGCACCGTATGTAAATTGTGGTGCTCATTTTCCATTATGCCGCTTCGATCGTGGTTTGGTTTTTGCAGAAATATGATCGCCGGCCAGCGCGATTCTTGTCATGATGGTATTACATTCCCGATGGCGGAACATGGACAGTGGAAAAAAGTAGCTTGCGTGATCACAAGCACAGGGGTGGGGGTGGAATAAGGGTTGGCACTATGTGTGTGTGTGTGTGGGGGGGGGGGGGGGGGGGGGGCGCCGCAGGTTTTCTTGCCTGGAGTGACAAAGTGGCTAGAAACACCCCTGGAGGCAATTATCTGATTGATTTGCCAGCCAGGCTGACTATTGGACTGGCAACTGAACTGGCACTGTGGCACAGCACACACACAATTATTGATTTGCCAATGCAACTGGTCTGACTATATATACTGGGCACATATTATTCTCCTGGCTATATATAATGGGCACATATACCCCTGGCTACATATACTGGGCACGTATACCTCTGGCTACATATACTGGGCACACATACCCCTGCCTACATATACTGGGCACATATACCCCTGGCTACCTCAGCCCAGCTGAGCTGATTTTTGTTTCTCTGCGGAGGGGAGCAGCGCAGAGAAGAGAAAAGGGAGAGCTATGCGGACGGTGGAGAAGGGGGCCATCTCCCCCCCTTCTCTCACCTTAGGGCTCTCCCTCCCTCCCTTGCTGTCCCCTCCGTTATTGTCCGGGTGTCTGGCGCAGCGGGCGGGACTTACCTCCGACTCGCTCCAGCGCCGGCCGGAAGTTCGGGTCCCGCAGCCGCTGCTCTGGTCTGGACTAGACCAGAGTAGCGGCAGATCCATCCGCGCTGCAACGAGACGGAGGTAAGTTCCGCCCGCCGCTGCCAGCACCCGGACATTAATGGAGGGGACAGCGAGGGAGGGAGAGCAGCTCTCCCTCTTCTCTGCGCTGCTCCCCTCCTGCTGGGGAGCCAGGGAGGGGGACACCTGGCTACCTACTCTTGGCATATATACCCCTGGCTACATGGACTGGGCATATATACCCCCTGGCTACATATACTGGGCATATATACCCCTGGCTACATATACTGGGCATATATACCCCCTGACTACATATACTGGGCATATATACCCCTGGCTACATATACTGGGCATATATACCCCTGACTACATATACTGAGCATATATACCCCCTGGCTACCTACTCTGGGCATATATACCCCTGGCTACATATACTGGGCATATATACCCCCTGGCTACATATACTGGGCATATATACCCCCTGGCTACATATACTGGGCATATATACCCCTGGCTACATATACTGGGCATATATACCCCTGGCTACATATACTGGGCATATATACCCCCTGGCTACATATACTGGGCATATATACCCCTGGCTACATATACTGGGCATATATACCCCTGGCTACATATACTGGGCATATATACCCCTGGCTACATATACTGGGCATATATACCCCCTGGCTACATGGACTGGGCATATATACCCCCTGGCTACATATACTGGGCATATATACCCCTGGCTACATATACTGGGCATATATACCCCTGGCTACATATACTGGGCATATATACCCCTGGCTACATATACTGGGCATATATACCCCCTGGCTACATATACTGGGCATATATACCCCTGGCTACATATACTGGGCATATATACCCCTGGCTACATATACTGGGCATATATACCCCCTGACTACATATACTGGGCATATATACCCCTGGCTACATATACTGGGCATATATACCCCCTGGCTACATATACTGGGCATATATACCCCTGGCTACATATACTGGGCATATATACCCCCTGACTACATATACTGGGCATATATACCCCTGGCTACATATACTGGGCATATATACCCCCTGGCTACATATACTGGGCATATATACCCCTGGCTACATATACTGGGCATATATACCCCTGGCTACATATACTGGGCATATATACCCCTGGCTACATATACTGGGCATATATACCCCTGGCTACATATACTGGGCATATATACCCCTGGCTACATATACTGGGCATATATACCCCTGGCTACATATACTGGGCATATATACCTCTGGCTACATATACTGGGCATATATACCCCCTGGCTACATATACTGGGCATATATACCCCCTGGCTACATATACTGGGCATATATACCCCTGGCTACATATACTGGGCATATATACCCCTGACTACATATACTGGGCATATTTTACCCCCTGACTACATATACTGGGCATATATACCCCTGGCTACATATACTGGGCATATATACCCCCTGGCTACATATACTGGGCATATATACCCCCTGGCTACATATACTGGGCATATATACCCCCTGGCTACATATACTGGGCATATATACCCCTGGCTACATATACTGGGCATATATACCCTTAGCTACATATACTGGGCATATATACCCCCTGACTACATATACTGGGCATATATACCCCTGGCTACATATACTGGGCATATATACCCCCTGGCTACATATACTGGGCATATATACCCCCTGGCTACATATACTGGGCATATATACCCCCTGGCTACATATACTGGGCATATATACCCCTGGCTACATATACTGGGCATATATACCCCTGGCTACATATACTGGGCATATATACCCCCTGGCTACATATACTGGGCATATATACCCCCTGGCTACATATACTGGGCATATATACCCCTGGCTACATATACTGGGCATATATACCCATGGCTACATATACTGGGCATATATACCCCCTGACTACATATACTGGGCATATATACCCCTGGCTACATATACTGGGCATATATACCCCCTGGCTACATATACTGGGCATATATACCCCCTGGCTACATATACTGGGCATATATACCCCTGCCTACATATACTGGGCATATATACCACTGCCTACATATACTGGGCATATATACCCCCTGACTACATATACTGGGCATATATACCCCTGGCTACATATACTGGGCATATATACCCCTGGCTACATATTCTGGGCATATATACCCCTGGTTACATATACTGGGCATATATACCCCTGGCTACATATACTGGGCATATATACCCCTGACTACATATACTGTGCACATATACGCCTGACTATATATACTGGGCACATATTATTCTCCTGGCTATATATAATGGGCACATATACCCCTGGCTACATATACTGGGCACGTATACCTCTGGCTACATATACTGGGCACACATACCCCTGCCTACATATACTGGGCACATATACCCCTGGATACCTGTTCTGTGGACATCTCTACCCCTGGCTACCTGTTCTGGGGACATCTATACCGCTGGCCACCTATTCTGGGGATTTCTATACTGCTGGCCACCTATTCTGGGGACAACTATAGACCTGGGGCTACCTATTTTTGGGGAACCACGTCAGATTGAGTGTATTTTGGAGAACTGCTGCCAGGTGAGAGGTGTCTACCATATTAAGGGGGCATTCTACCTATTTATGTGAAATGCTGTCTATTTATGTGACTCATGACTGCTGAATTTGTCTTGTTGGAGGCCTCATGGTTACTGAATTTGTCTTGTTGGGGGCCTCATGATTTGTTGGGGGCCTCAAGATCGCTGAATTTGTCTTGTTGGGGGCCTCATGATTGCTGAATTTGTCTTGTTGGGGGCCTCATGATTGCTAAATTTGTCTTGTTGGGGGCCTCATGATTGCTGAGTTGGCTATGTTGGGGGCCTCATGATTGCTGAATTTGTCTTGATGGGGTGGGCTCATGATTGCTGAATTTGTCTTGGAACATGCTGGAAGGTACATACTGAGGGAGAATGGGTGAGCGTGAGCCTGCTAACCTCCATATACATTTGGCTCCACCCATAACCACGCCCACATTTATTATGTGAAAACGCCCCTTTTGGGCGCGGCCTTGACTTTGGGGGGCGCATTAATAGTCTTTGTCCCCGGGCGCTGAAAACCCTAGCTACGCCTCTGTCTGTCAAGGCACTACCTGTCAGGAAACTGCTATAGATAGGGGTATGAGAGGCTGTCTGATTAAACTACATGCTCTTTATTTGATCCATAATGTCACCCTGAAAATTGTGGGTGATACAAAGGATCAACTCTGCCTCTCGAAAAGCCTGCCCAAAATATACCATGATCAGAAATGTTTCCCATATATTTCAGATTGTACCCATAGGACTGGCAACTTACTTATTAAGGTGTTTTCCTTAAAAGCATTAGTATGAATTTCCCTTTTTAGTGCTTTAACATCTTATTAACAAATTCACAGTATTTCCCTTCTGCCAAGTCTCTTTATTAAACATATAAATAGCTAATATTCATCAGACTAATTCCCACAAACACACTATACAGAAGTAGTAACAGTGTGCCTTCCAATATTAGGGAAAACACCCATCAGCACTTGGATTAAAGCAATTACTTGATTAAATACAATACCCTAATTTAATGGGAAGTGTCAGTTGAACTAAGGATTAAGTTCTCAGTCTCATAGCTCACTCAACCATTGCTATAAGATTAACATTGAAAATGTGGAGACCGATTTCTAATAGTTTTTTTCCTAAACTTCCAGTCAATTGCACACACACAGCTTACTCACTCCAAAACAGCCAGATATTTATCACACAGCTCTCATTTTACGCTTCACAGACAAAATAACTTCCCCTTATGTACAGACTTACTGTATCTAGCATCAGGGCCGGTTCTAGACAGGCACATATGAGGGGGCAGACAGAAATTTGCAGGGGGCATACAAAAACCCTGCGCCGCGCGCAGCGCGGCGCGCCAAAAAATGGGCGTGGCCACGCAGCAGACTGTGGGCGTGGTCATGGGTGGGGCCAAATAAACATGTCATGACCTTACAGTGGTGTTAAAGGACTTCCGAGGCCAAAAACAAGAAAATGACACTATACCTTTTTAATATCTGAATCCACGGAGGACGTCCAGCGCGTCCTCCGCACCGTTCCGCCGTCATTGCAGCCCTTTTCGGTGCGGAGGACGCGCTGGACGTCCTCCATGGATTCTGATAATAAAAAGGTATAGTGTCATTTTCTTCTTTTTGGCCTCGGAAGTCCTTTAAAGGTCTGCCAGGGAAGTTTGAGCTCTGCTCTTTTTAGCACAAATACAGCTCTGCGCACTGCAGATTATTGAAAAAAATGTTCTCAGGTGTAACACAGAAATACTTTTCGTCAAATGCTAATATGCTGATATTGCGTGTTTTTTTCTACCACAAATACAGTTCTGCGCACTGCAGATTATCAAAAAAATGTTCTCAGGTGTAACACAGAAATAATTTTCTTCAAATGCTAATATACTGATATATTGCGTGGGTTTTTTTGCACAAATACAGTGCTGTGCACTGAGGGCCTGAGGCGGCGGCAGATGGCAAAGAACGCACACAAAATAAATGAGGCAATCTGAGCGATTGATTTGCCAGCAAGGCTGCAGTGCACTCTGGCAGTGACACTGATTGACTGACAGCCTTAAATGAGGCAATTATCTGATTGATTTGCCAGCCAGGCTGACTATTGGACTGGCAACTGAACTGGCACTGTGGCACAGCACACACAAAATTATTGATTTGCCAATGCAACTGGTCTGGCACTGGCAGGCACAGCACACAGACAGTGTCTGGTGAGGTGGGTGGCAGATGGCGGGACCGGGTAGAAAAACTGTCAGCACGTCTACTCTCTCTGAGAGGAGTCTCAGCTCTGACGCAGGCACAGTGGCGGGAGCGGGACCTTAAGAAGCCGCCCTGCATAGAGGAGGAGTCGACTCTTTCAGAGGAGGAGAATTCCTCTTTCTCTGAGAGAGTCGACTCCTCCTCTATGCGGGGTGGCTCTTACGGTCGCCACTGCCTGCGTCACAGCAGAGACTCGTCTCGGAGAGCCGTCCGAGGAAGAAGCGGTCATGTGACTGATCACATGACCGCTCTGCGCTCCACACCACGGACCAGGAAGCAGCCAGAGGCATAGCGAGAGCGGCTCTGATTTGAGGGGGCAGTGAGTCTGTTTGAGGGGGCTCTGCCCCCTCTCGCCCCCCCCCTAAAGCCGGCCCTGTCTAGCATTGTAACATTCTTCCTCTTTCTTAGCTCTGGCTTCATTAACCATACGATAAACATGTACATTTGCTATCAATTTCCCTGATTTTAAAATATCAACCTGTCAAACAGCTCTGAGACACACACACATTCTCACATGAGACATGGATATCTTCACATACAAATCAGCTTTATTCAACCAGTTTCTCACTCCTATTTAAAATAATGCTATACCTCATAGAGTAAATATTCCATGTACTATCTTGATGATCTGCCAATATATGTTTGTTTAACTAATCTACTCCCCCCCCCCCCCTGTTTGTGCAGCGCACTAAAATATATTGAACATAATTTACACTGTTAAATTTTCCACTATCTTCTTAAAGTTGTAAAAATTCAGTCAGACAATCTAGTAAAGGACTGCACTTCTAGCCATACAATCTTACAAGATCTAGTATACAATCCCTGCACACATCAAACTGCTGCATAATAAAATTCATCAAACAAACATAACACCACCTGTCACATATAGACTGCAGATTATGATACCGTACAAGTCAGCCCCTTTTTGAATGTATGAAATGGTTAAATTTAGTGAGTAGGTCCCAGTACAAGAACTGATCGGGATATATAGAGTGAAAGAAACAAATCAGTAAGGACAATATTTCCTATTTTTGATTAGAACTAGACAAGCAAAGGGCATACATTAAAGTTCCCCAAAAGAAGCCTTCTGTCTCCAGGGCCGGCCCGCTCATGAGGCGGGGTGAAACTTTTGCCTCATGCGGCAAATTTCTAGGGGCGGCATCCGCCCATCGGTGGGTGCGGGGAGCCGGCCGCCCAGCTGGAGGGGTAGCGGGCAGGACGGGGGTATTGGGCCTAGCGGCGGGGAGGGGGGTCGGACCCCCCTCTCCCTCGCCTGGGTCCCCCGTCCTCCGCTCCCCTCCAGCCTTAAATAGATAAGAAGCGCAACTCGTAAGAGGCAGTGGGCGGGGAGGACTCACCTCTTCCTCGCTCGATCCAGCGTGTGCTCCACTGACGTCACTTCCTGCAACGCCGCCCACTGTATTGTAAGTGGACGGCGCTGCAGGAAAGGACGTCAGTGGAGCGCACGCTGGATCGAGCGAGGAAGAGGTGAGTCCTCCCCGCCCACTGCCTCTTACGAGTTGCGCTTCTTCTTCTTCTTCTTTTTTCCTCAGGCGGCAAAAAGTCTAGGGCCGGCCCTGTCTGTCTCCATTCTGATAAACAGGGATTGCAGTCAAAATGTGAGTGTAGCAACTCTGCCAAGTTTGTACTGGGTGTCATATTTTTCATTTTCACAGTTCTCCAGGGCCCATGTGTGCGTAAGCTCTGTGAGCCTACATTATTAACCTTACAAAATTATATGTTTAAGGGAAATGGGTTTGATTACTGTATGAATTGTGATAAGGATACTATACTGTTTCTAAGTCTTCTAGTTTCCCACAAATCCAACATTGTGAGGATGGTGCCCTTCATTCTTTCCATACCCCTGTTATGAATCCCTTCTCGTAAACATTTTGAGAAACATACTGTATGTAAAGTAGGAGGTGGTAGACAATTTGTCTTTTGAAAACTGCTATTTCTACCACTACAAACAGGCCAAAAAAGTGTTCTCTGTACACATTCCAGTGCTATGAGACCAGAGATTGTAGAACTGGTATTGAAACTTGGCTACAGTCATACAGAAAAAACAAATCAAAGCTTATTAAAAGGCATACAATGTCAGACTTAATTATGTTTACATTCTCTATCAATCATATACAGCATAGACTTTATGTAACTTTTCCTATTTTAACTTTCCTGAACCATCCAACAACAGCTATCAACAAATTCCAACTTTGATATATTTTGCTGAACATGCACACTATATATTTTCAAACAGTCTCAGCTCACACACACTGGAAAACACAGTCATCACAGCATTCCCTGCATAACTCACACCAATACTTCTCAATCTGCTAATTAGACAGAAAATACACCCAAATTAGTAACAACCATTCATAACCCTTCTTCTTTCTTGCACAATCCTCTGTGATTTCATCACACAGAATCTTCCTCACAGACGAGATATCATTTTCATTTTTTCCTCCGATTATTATTTTGTATTTATTCATTATACATTAAGTTCTAGGTTACCCAGCAAGCTCATGGTTAATCATAACTCCTAGGAGTGTGTAAGGGGCTGAAAGAGACCAAAAAGCCTTCATACTACAGGAGTAGTCTTCGGTCTGTCCTTATTCTTTTGTTTATCTTTCTCTAACTTCTCCAGCTGTTTGTTATAATGAACAACGTGTGCCTGTATTTCAGTCCAAGGCTTATTTTCTAAAGCTACTACCTGGTTCAACTTTTTCTGGAGCTCTGGTGAAAAGGTTTTTAATAGTGTCTGGAAAAATAGAACATAGCCTTCTCCTGTAACATCCCAATCCTCCCCTACTTCCTCTCACTTCTCTTTCTAATAGTTTCTTTAGACTGTCTGATTTATTGTCCCCAAACTAGCGGATTCTCATATCCTCCTGCTGGATTGTTATCATCAGTAAATTTTTAACACAGCCTGAGCACAGGGAATATTACAGCTGTTTATCTGAGCTGGCTCCTTGTAAGGAGGAGGGGGCATGGGGCACTCACAACTGCAGAAACAAACTCTTCTGGCGAGGGAGTTAATGGCAGGTCAGACACAACAGCAGAAACTTTCTCTTTTAACTTCTAAAATTTTTCAAACTGAGTTTGAACCTCTAATCCAGCTTGCTCAGTGGCACGATCTCTCCATTTTTGTAATATCTGCAAGTGGGCCACAGCTTTTTTCCCTTTAACAGTGGCTTCAATGTAAGTCTGCAAATGATTCAAGTTCTTACAATTGAAGGAGCCAGTCTTCGGCCATGCCATTGTTAATACTTTAGTTTTTTCATACCATTTATCATTATACTTAGTAAGATTCTTTGCATCATTTGGATACATATCACACATAACTTGCAATGGCGATGCCATATTCTGTATGCCAGACAGTTAAGTCACTACACAAGAAGTGAAGATGTCTCAGAAATTTCTGAATCTCTGTGATATGGCTGTCTGGCCTACAGATAGTTAGTACACTCTCATGCACAGTATGTCCCTAGGTTTGTTGGAGGTTGCCGTGAAATACTACAACCCCTTCTTCAAGGAACTGGGTGCAATGTTCCTCCAAGTACAGTTAGCCTTGCACTAACTGCACATGTTAGTAGACAAATAAACAAATAAACAAATGCGCAGCCTGTTTGCTTAATAAAAAGTTACTGTCCCTAATCTTTCCCTAATTATAAATGCATTTTTGAACCAGTTTCCCTGGTGACCCAAGTGTTACTACTATCTTCTAGTTAGCCATATGCCAAAATATTCTCAACCACTTACAAGCAATGTCACTCAAATATAATTATTATTTACCACTGACAACTGCAACTTTCATCCACATTTGACACTTTGTATAACTTTCACTCCTTTACTCTTCCACACAGAATGTCACCTTGCTGGGTATATCCCTTCCCACTATAAACTAGTGAGGATTTCCAATAGGCTTAACCAGAGGTAATTACTCTCTGGTCGTGATGAGTCTAATACCCAACCCGTTACCTCTTCCCGTTAAGAACGAGGATTTCCCTAGGAGTTATCCAACTGCCTGCATACAGATGATAAGTCCTCTTCTCAGCCTATTGGTGGCCATAAACTATGCAAGCTGAGGTGAAATCCATCCCAGCCTTACTTCAGCTATGCAGTACAAGGGACTGCTCAGAGAAGACTAGGATCAAGTGCAGAGGCTGCACAGTATACAGGCAGCACATAAGTGAGGATTTCCACATTTCCTACAGACGTCTCTTCCCACTATTCACAGTTAGTGAGGATTACCATATTTACAAGTTCTTTCCACTAGAATATATAGATAGTTAAACTATATATACTAGTGAGGATATCCATTTAACAATAGTTTACTTCCAGACTGGTTCGGAGTGCCACCTTACAACCAAACCTTCTCTGGTAATTGCGCTCCAGGTACAGCACCAAGTGTGACAGATTTTAGCTAAATGCAAGGCATCTGCTTACCTGTATTGTGCACATTCACACTGGTAGCTTGTCCTCAGAGCGCTGGACCAGATAGGTATCGGGTGTCAGGCTGGACCCTCCTGGCTGCTTCGCCAAACTGTTGTGAAATACCACAAATCGATGTCTTGGAAGTAAAGTATTGGTTTATTTACTGTACAGGAGACGAAATATTTGTATTTGTCTGCCGAGGAAGGCTCGTAACAGAAGTTATATACCCCAAATTACACATTACAATCATTCCTCCTACCAATAACCTGATTGGATCCTCACAAAATCTCTAAGTTAACTATTGGAATACAGAATACAGCATAAATGAATACATGAATACATATTAATATTTAAGTGGATGAGATCAGTCAGTCGTTAATTATTATTAGAGGTATATGTTTCATCAGTAGCTTGTTTAATTTAAGGCTAGTTTGACTGGTGAGATTCACACAGCGCCATCCTTATCTACAAGAAAGACAAATCATCCCTAGTAGCACATTCCAAACCCATGAAAACATGTGAAAGAAGAGAACTAGTCTTATGCTGTATAGAACAAAGGGAGTATGGCAAAATGGCTTACAGGTGGCCATTTTATTTATCAATTTTACTTCAGGGGCTGCCATCTTTGTCATGGGGGCAGCCATTTTTTTGGTTGAAAGGAGTTGACAAGAAGCATAAGACACAGTTCCAACTGTCCTTTGTCCTGATAACACCTCCCAGCTGCATGCGCTAGGCTCCAAATGTCAAATTCAAAATGTAAAAAAAAAAAATCCACCAAAACAGCAGAACGAGAACAACAACATCAGAAATCCCATCATGCTTTGCACAGCATCAGGGGAAAAATGCCCGGGCAGTTTTCTTCTGTGCATCTAAAAATGAGGCTTGTATAAGAGAAACAAAGTTTTGATGCTGTGAAACTGTTAAAGAAACACCAAGCCTTTTCAGTGCTGCTGAGTCGATTTTTAGTCTGGAGGTTCACTTTAAGCCTTTCCAGACGTCGCGTGGATTTTTAGAAGGCTGAGACGCAGCTTGTCCGAGTAGTTCCTCTTCGCTACCTTTAGTTCACGGTTAAGGGTGTTCCTGGCCTCTCTGAACTCTTCAGGGGTACCGGATTTGTGGGCTTCTGCCTTGAGTTTCCGGAGCTGGTGTAGCTTGCCGTTGAACCACGGCTTGCTGTTGGGGAAAACTTTGAAGGTCTTCGTTGGGATACATGACTTCTCGCAGAAGCTGATGTAGGATGTAACATTTCCAGTCCATTCCTCCAGACAAGGTGACTCCAGGGCTGACCAGTTGGTACATTCGAAACAGACCTGAAGTTGCTGCTTCGCTTCCTCTGTCCATTTCTTGACAGTCCTTAGGGCTGGTTTAGCGGTCGCAAGCTGCCTTCTGTAGGTGGGGAGCAGGTGGATGAGGCAGTGGTCAGAGTTACTAAGGGCAGCCTATGACGTGACATCACTCACTCACACACGTGGAGGAAGCTGGTGGCAGATGAAGGATTCTCGAGGAGAAAGGGCACAGTGGACAGACAGGACAACGAGAAGCAGCAGCCACAATCAATATACAGGTTAGCTGTGCTACAAGCAGTAGCTTTGTTAGGCTAATTGATTCAGAGCTTTACAGTAATTACTCTGTTTACAAGCATAATCTAAACCTGACAGAGGAGCAAAAGAGTGACACCAAAGCCATCCTGGATGCATAAGAAGCATTCTTCAGGCCTTCTAAAAATGTCATACATGAAAGCTACATATTCAGCTGCTGCAAGCAAGAAGATGGTGAACCCATAGACAAGTTTGCCACACGGCTAAGAGAAAAATCTGCAAGCTGTGATTATGGCTCTTTGAGAGATGAAATAGTTCTGGGTATCACCAACAGGGATGCTCATCCGGATCCGGGTACCCGGGTAAACCCGGGTATCCGACCATTTTTCCGCTATCCGGGTCGGATCCGGATACCTGGGCCACTATCTGGATAGCACTATCCGGATTCTATCCGGATAGCTAGCTGCATAATCCGGATACCCGCGGGTATCCGTCCAGATATCCGGATCCGGATCCGGATAGTGTAACTAGTAAGGAGATGATGTCATTGAGCCAATCAGAGGGCTCCCAGCCAATCAGAGGGCTCCCAGCAGAAGCCCTAGCAACCAATCACAGAGGGGAACCCTGGCCAGCCCCACCTGACCTCATTGAGCCAATCAGAGGCCTCCCAGCCTAAATCCTGGCACCCAATCACAGAAGGGAACCCTGGCCAGCCCCCCTGTATAGCAAGGAGGGCTGGCATGATGAGACAGATTGTCGTTGCTTGTGTGGCTGGCTGGCTGCTCACTGACAGTTTTGGTCCAGTGCTGGCTTAGCAAGTGTTGCCTGTATACAGTGATAAACCTAAAGCTTTGAGTGCTAAACACCTTCACTACACTATTGCTCTATTGTGTTTTTAGCTAGCTAGCTTGTAATTGTTTGCTTTCATTCACTCAGTTAGGTCCTGTCTGTGTCTGTGTCTGTGTAGGCCAGCAGGACAGTATATGGAATAGGAGGATTACTGTGTTATTGTATTGTAGTTAGTACTGCAGTTAGTTGTTATGGCGGCGGCCTAACGGGTACACACGGTGCATTCCCACACTCGATTTCCCGCTCGATTCCCGTCGACTCGATTATTTCCGACATGTCCGATTTGCGTTTCGATGGATCGTTAGGTCGATTCGCATGTAAAGTAGGCCAAATCGACCTAACGATCCATCGAAACGCAAATCGGACATGTCGGAAATAATCGAGTCGGTGGGAATCGAGCGGGAAATCGAGTGCAGGAACGCACCGCGTGTTCCCGCCAGGCCGCCACCATAACACAGTGTGCACTGTCTGTCCTCTGCTCTGCGGTCTGTCACTCCGTGCTGATTTGATGTAAAGTCCAACCCCGATTTTATTAAAGTAAGAGTACCCCACATCATCTGGTGACATCATCACGTATAAGTTGTACTATGTCTGCTGGCACAGGCAGCTGGGGGAGGGGCAGCAAGGGCAAGAGGACAGGGAGCAACATTACAGCCACCCTCAGAAGTTCTGCCGTGTCAGTGTCGACCCCAGCGGGCAGCATACCCTCAGTCAGCGAGCTTTTCGCTCCAGGCACCGCGATTGAACTCAGGGCTGTTAGCCACAAGGAGTTTGAGGATAATGTTCTGGGTTTTGAGGAGAGAGGGGGGGGTATGATGTTGATGATGGGATGAAGGACCGTGACTACCATCCACAGGATGGGGATGTCAGCTCTGACTCTGAGGAGGAGGATGCATCGGTGGGTTTGGCACTGAGGATCAGCATTGCAGACAGTGGCCGTGGAATGCGGGACCCACCACATCCTTCTGCCGCTACCACCAGCCGCACCATTCAACCCCCAACCGCCGCAGGGAGAAAAGCCGCAGCATCCCATTCAGGCCACAGGAGAATCTTAACCTCCCCAATCTGGCCGCCATGGTGCCACAGGCCACTGCTGCTGATACCGCCACCTATATTCAACCCAAAACACAATTGCGGTGTCATTTTTTTGGAGGTGTCTGGGCTTAAAACTGTCATGTCCCAGTTGTGCGATTGGACTTTCGACACAATGTGGGCTGCACGACCGCTGTCTGGAACCTAGTCCTGATGTTAATTGACAGCTTTTTTTTTTTTTTTTTCATTTTATGTCCACCAAATAATTAATTAGTATTTCCCTTTAAAAAAGCATGATGCTACATGCATCATTTACCCTAAAAAACATTTTAAAGCTATTTAAAGGGCACTTCCGGGTTTTCTATCCGGATGCCCGAATAGGTCGGGTACCCGCAGGTAATTTGGTCGGATATCCGGATCGGATCCGGATATCCGCAAGGTCGGATCCGGATACCCGGATCCGGATATCTGGGTACCCGGATCCGGGCGGGTAATAAAAAGCACTACCCGAGCATCCCTGATCACCAATGAAAACACACACTGCCACTTGTTGAGGAAACTTGATTTAGACCTGCAAACAGCACTTGAGATATGTCATACTGCAGAACTTACTGACAAGCATATGAAAGCAATGGAGCTGGATAAAATGACTGACATATATCAATGTAGCCTCCAAACAACAGCACAAGTTTCAGCACAAGAGTCGCCTGCACAATTCACCTGAGTGGAAGCCTGCATATGGGAAATTCTGTACAGCCTGCGGTAAGCCAAATCACTTTGCAAGGGTGTGTCTCTCCCGTGACATGAAATAGAGTGACCAGACGTCCCGGATTCGGGGTCCGCTGTCCCAGGCTGCATGAGGTCCCGGGAAACGTCCCGCTTTCAGCAGTGGGACGTCTCGGCCTCGGGACTCTGGCCACTCTCTCCTTATGAACTGGCAGCGGCGTCTATAGACGCCGTGCCAGTTCATTGCCTGCAGCTCCGCTCCAGCCTCCTCTTCCGGTGTCTGTTCCGACACCGGCAGGCGAGCAGGGCTACGGTAAGATGGCTGCCAAAGCCCTGTACTAGAGACTATTTGTGTCTCCAGTACAGGGCTTCGGGCGCCATCTTGCCGTAGCCCTGTCAGCGCGGGAGAGATGCAGGGGGAAGGTGGTCCCGGGAGGAGCGTGCCAGAGGCCGGAGACTTCTGCCAGGTGAGTAAATGCTTTTTTTCTAGGTGAACTTTGCCCGCATTGCTTTTCTTGTCTGGTGAAATGTTTGCCCACATTACGTTTCTTTTCTGGTGAAATGTTTGCCCGCAGTGCGTTTCTTTTCTGGTAAAATGTTTGCCAGCATTGCGTTTTTTTTCTGGTGAAATGTTTGCCCGCATTGCGTTTCTTTTCTTGTGAAATGTTTGCCCGCATTGCGTTTCTTTTCTGGTGAAATGTTTGCCCACATTGCGTTTCTTTTCTGGTGAAATGTTTGCCCACATTGCGTTTCTTTTCTGGTGAAATGTTTGCCCGCATTGCGTTTCTTTTCTGGTGAAATGTTTGCCCGCATTGCGTTAATTTTTTGGTGAAATGTTTGCCCGCATTGCGTTAATTTTCTGGGGAAATGTTTGCCCGCATTGCGTTAATTTTCTGGTGAAATGTTTGCCCGCATTGCGTTAATTTTCTGGTGAAATGTTTGCCCGCATTGCGTTAATTTTCTGGTGAAATGTTTGCCCGCATTGCGTTTATTTTCTGGTGAAATGTTTGCCCGCATTGCGTTTATTGTCTGGTGACATGTTAGTTCGCATTGCGTTTATTTTGTACTGACATGTTGCCTGCATTGTGTTTATTTTGTACTGACATGTATGCCCGCATTGCATTTATTTTATACTGACATGTTTGCCCGCATTGCATTTATTTTATACTGACATGTTGCCCGCATTGCATTTATTTTGTGCTGACATGTTGCCTATTGCGTTTATTTTCTGGTGTCCGGGGTAACTGTTACTGCATTTATTATTTAATGGTCATAGATGGCTATGTTTGCTGCTTTGTGGTTACGGTATACTATTAGCATCACACAGTTTCTGCACACCCATGATGCAAAGTCTCGTTTGTACACATCATGGCGTAAACACTGCTTTCTTATGCCTCGCTGTTACATCATTAAGTTAGCTCCGCCCATACAATGTCATGGCCACGCCCATTTTTCGCCGCGGCACGCCCCTTCCCCCAGTCTTCGTCGCTGCGCGCTCCTCAGTCCTCCCCACTTTTCGCCACGGCGCGCGCACCACCCCTCCCGCCCCACGCCCCCCTCCCCCGAAAAATCTGGTCACTCTACATGAAAGCAAGGAAGCTGCGCACAATTCAATAAATGCCTGATTCTGAGGATTCACAACTGCTCAGCACTGATATGGTTTACTCCTCAGAATGCATTGGTACTGTAAGCACAAAGGGCAAGAAATGGTGTAAACCTCAGATTGAATCAGGGCTGGCACTGCCATAGAGGCAAAGGGGGCATTTTTTCCCACGGCCCCGACCTCTGCGGAGGCCCCAGCAGCGCCGACCCTGCTATATTTTCTCCCCCCCCCCGCTCGCACTGATCCCTGGGGCCCTGCTGCAAGTATATTAGCAGCCATAATTACCTTATTCCCGGCAGGTGAGCGGGCGGGCAGTGGCTGCACTCGGAGACACACTCTCTCCCTCCCACTCTATGACCCGGCGTGTGTTTACACATGACTCACCGGGTCATAGAGAAGAGAAGGAGAGAGACAGCATGTCTCCGAGTGCAGCCGCTGCCCGCCCGCTCACCCGCCAGGAATAAGGTATTTATGGCTGCTAACATACTTGCAGCAGGGCCCCGGGGAGCAGAGGGGCCCGCTCACCTGCCAGGAATAAGGTAATTATGGCTGCTAATATACTTGCAGCAGGGCCCCGGGGAGCAGAGGGGTAATGGGGGGAGGGGTAACGCTGAAGTTTGCCACAGGGCCCTTTGAACCGGCCCTGGATTTAATAATATAATCCAACCCTGCCAGCTGGATTCAGGACAAAATGACACTCTACTTCCCACACATATTGCCTGAACAAGATTGTAAAACACTAAAGTTGTGTCACCATCGGTGTAGCAGAGAGAGGGTCTGATTACCGGTGAACTGCAGTATCACCGAGAATGCAGAATATACCCGATTATCGATGATCTGCAGTATCACCGATAATCCGATATAACGCTAACCTCTGAACACCTGAGTAGTGTAAGTGCTTGGTGCAACAGTAATACCTCGAGGACTAAGCCTCAGAAACAAGTGCCGTACAGTATGAAGTACTGCAGCAATACAGATTCCTTCCGAAGGCCTGGACTCTCCCGGGGGAGGAGTCAGGCGGAGCGTAGGAAGGACAGAACGTGAGTGACACCTAGGAGAGAGTGTCACTAACAGATCTGGGAACTGCCTCTAACAGTAAGGTCAGTTCTCGAAGTCAGGCAAGCCAGGTCGTAACACACAGACAAATACAGTACAGATTCAGAACGCAGAGGCAGAGACTAATAAACAAGCAGGGTTCGTCAACAGGGTATCAGAAATATCGGGGTACAGAATCAGGAGTCAGATGCAGAGTCTAAGAGCGAGCCGAGGTTCGGCAACAGGGTATCAGAATGACAAGGTACAAGATCAGAATACAGAAGAATAGTAACAAGCTTGAGGAACCTGAGGAGCAGGTTCCCAATGAATACAGGATGGGCCCTGGGGCAGTAAATACAGAGCTGGCCCTGTGGAGCAGGTGCCCAGCAAATACAGCGCTGGCCCTGGGGAGCAGGTGCCCAGCAAATACAGAGCTGGCCCTATGGAGCAGGTGCCCAGTAAATACAGAACTGGCCCTGTGGAGCAGGTGCCCAGCACATACAGTGCTGGCCCTGAGGAGCAGGTGCCCAGCAAATACAGAGCCGGCCCTATGGAGCAGGTGCCCAGCACATACAGCGCTGGCCCTGAGGAGCAGGTGCCCAGCAAATACAGAGCTGGCCCTATGGAGCAGGTGCCCAGTAAATACAGAGCTGGCCCTGTGGAGCAGGTGCCCAGCACATACAGTGCTGGCCCTGGGGAGCAGGTGCCCAGCAAATACAGAGCTGGCCCTGTGAGCAGGTGCCCAGCAGATACAGAGCTGGCCCTATGGAGCAGGTGCCCAGCACATACAGAGCTGGCCCTGTGAAGCAGGTGCCCAGCACATACAGGCATGAACTATCTCCTAGCGATAGAGATAGTTCTCAGGGTCGGGAAGGCCAAGTCGGCAACTCACAGACAAACAAAGTACAGGATCAGAAGACAGAGGCAGTGTAGTCAGACAGGCAGAAAGTCATAACAGATAATCACAATCAAACCAGTACTTTAGACTATCAACAGAATCTAGCTAAGTGTAGGATTACAGCTCCAGCTGGTCCCGGCACACTTTCGGATCTGACTAAGGGTCTGCGTGCTACCACGAAGTGATTGCAACAACAGGCAACCAGCAACTGACTAAGCAGCAGAGTATATAGTTGCTGGACTCTGCTGCCCCGCCCGAACCATTCAGCCAATCATGAGTCCTACAGGAGTCAGCTGACCTTCCTGATCAGCTGACACTTCCCCTGCTGGTATAAAGGTCCTGCATTCAGGCCCGCGCGTGCATAGCTCTCCATCTGTCTAGGTGCACTAACAGACCCAGCCACACCAAGCACATGCTGCTGCATGCAAACAGCCGCTTTGCTGTCAGGACATGCGGCGGCTTTTCCGCGTTCCACCACACAGCCATACGCGTGCAAACCGCCGCGTAGGACGCGGAGTCAGCCGCCTAGCTCTTGGCACACGCGGCGGCTTTTCCGCGTTTCCTCACAAGTTGACAATAGTAGTGTCCACAGCGTCTAGTGAGAAAGCTGCCCGGCAGTGTGATTCTTCCCCCACTCACACCTTATGCTGACCCCAGCATGTGCAGACTGCACACTCTTAGAGGCTCTCTGACAGGACACGTCTCGCCTTAGAGGTGCATACAGAGGGGATTCTGCTTGTCTCAGAAGGCCTTGTGAGCTAGCCTGATTACGTTGTGCAGGTGTTCATCTGAGGCAATATCGTTGGTGGCTGTGTTTGAGGTTTTTTTAATTTATACCTATTGCTAATAATTTATTATCATTTTATTATCCCTGTCACTAACTGTACTCAGAGGAGCTTACAATCTAATCCCTGGCATTATGTCACTAACTATCCACAGAGGAGCTTAAAATATAATCCTTGCCATCATGACGAGACATAGAACACTTATATCGTGCTTTTCTCCTTGTGGACTCAAAGTAAAAGAGCTGCAGCCACTAGAGTGCAAGCTATAGGCAGTAGCAGTGTTAGGTAGTCTTGATGAACAGGAAGAGCTGAGATTTAAACCCTGGTCGCTTGTGTACTACTACTACCTGCTACCTCCAGCCCCATAAGCACATGTGAGTCCCTCGCCGTCCTCCCGAGGTCTGCCATTCAGCCGCAATCAGCCCCGGTAACTGGCTCCAGTTGCATCAGTCTTGGTCTACTGTGCATGTTTGGAGGTCCGCACATGCGCAGAAGACCCAGACTGGACCCGACTGAACCTGTTACCGGGGCTGATCACGGCTGAACGGTATACCACAGGAGGATGGCAAGGGATTCACACGTGCTTATGGGACTGGAGGAAGCCCTGGGCAAGTATCTATTCTTTAGATATTTTGATCTCTGGTGCACTTTAACCAGTACACTAGCTACTAACTATCCACAGAGGAGCTTACAATTTAATACTCACCGTCATGTCACTAACTTACAATCTAATTTACAATCTAATCTTTGCAGTCAATCATGTCACTGGGGGAAATGTGTGTTTTTCAGGGAGGAGAAGGGCTGGTGATAGTTGGCCTTAGGTGGTAAAAAGTACAAATGCACTGTCGGTGCTCAGATAGTACAGGGTCAGGGTCAGCCTGTCTGTCTTTGTGGTGGTGGTGGTGTCTCTCCAGATATGGGGCCATTTTGTATTCCCTCTGCAGTGATTGGTAGACATTGAGTTTCTGGGAGTTCTTTATGTTACTTCTCTATTCCACTAAGTATCGTTCTTTGCAGCTTTCTATAGTCCCTTTTATTTGGGCTTTTGTCAGCCTGTGTTGGTGGTCTTGGCTGGGTTGGCTACTGATGCTTTGTTTCAGAGCGTGTGGTATGGCCTCACCCCCCTGGCTCAGTGAAGCTTTATGGTGGTAAGTGCTGGGGTTGCTTCTCTGTATATGTGCCCAGTATGAGAGGGCCACTTTTCTATCCAGTCAGCCATACTGGGAATCTGCCTAGCTCTGCCTGGCAGGCTGAATTTGAAGTGCTGCGATGGACTTGGAGAAGATACTTGCAGAACTCTAGATGGAAGATTTCTGTTGGTCTGGAGTCCCATTTTGATTGCTCAGGCTAGGTGACCGGGTCCCATTCCTCAGTACTATAGAGCAGTATTGGGTTGATGATGCTGTTAAATATCTTTACCCAGACTCTCACTGGTGGTAAAGCTGCCTTCTGATGGCATAACATGTTCTTCAGACTTTTTCTTTCTGGGGCTCTACTGCAGGAACTTCACCTCGGGGTCATGCAGGAGGAGGCCTGGTGCTGGGGAGGATTCCAGGGCTACAGCCAGTTTGTTAATGTATATGTAGAGTTGAGCTGAAATTTTCGTAATTTCGCATTACTATAATTACGCATGCGAAATTTGCGATTACGATGCGAAATTAGCGTAGCGAAATTGCCATTAAAATCGTAATTGAAAATACCGTAAGCGTAATTTTCAACGCGAAATTTCGCGTTTCGTTCATGCCGTAATTTCGCATTAAACGCTACCGTAATTTCGCGTTAAACCGTAACGCTCCGTATAATATAAAAAAGCCGCCGACTTTAAGGGTTAATAGCAAAGCCCCCTTAAATGCTAAGAGCCTCAAATTTGGAGAATATATTAAGGAGATCAGGAGGAATAAGAGGAAAAAATTTTTTTTCAAAAAGACCTTATAGTTTTTGAGAAAATCGATGTTAAAGTTTCAAAGGAAAAATGTAAACATTTAAAAACCCGCCGACTTTAACGGTTAATAGCAAAGCCTGCTTAAAGTTTAGGAACACCAAATTCCCAGGGTATATTAAGGGGATCAGTGGGAATAAGAGAAAAATTTTTTTTTTCAAAAAGACCTTATAGTTTTTGAGAAAATCGATTTTTAAGTTTCAAGGGCGAAAATGTCTTTTAAATGCGGAAAATGTCAGTTTTTTTTGCACAGGTAACAATAGTGTATTATTTTCATAGATTCCCCCAAGTGGGAAGAGTTTTACTTACTTCGTTCTGAGTGTGGGAAATATAAAAAAAAAACGACGTGGGGTCCCCCCTCCCAGACCTCTTTAACCCCTTGTCCCCCATGCAGGCTGGGATAGCCAGAATGCGGAGCACCGGCCGCGTGGGGCTCCGCACCCTGACTATACCAGCCCGCATGGTCCATGGATTGGGGGGTCTCGGAAGGGGAGGGGCAGCCAAGCTTTCCCCTCCCCCTCCGAGCCCTTGTCCAATCCAAGGACAAGGGGCTCTTCTCCACCTCCGATGGGCGGTGGAGGTGGAGGCCGCGATTTCCTGGGTGGGGGGTTCATGGTGGAATCTGGGAGTCCCCTTTAAAAAGGGGTCCCCCAGATGCCCACCCCCCTCCCAGGAGAAATGAGTATAGAGGTACTTGTAGTACCCCTTACCCATTTCCTTTAAGAGTTAAAAGTAAATAAACACACAAACACATAGAAAAAGTATTTTAATTGAACAAAAAACATAACCACGAAAAAAGTCCTTTAATATTCTTAATTAACCATTAATACTTACCTGTCCCTTTAAATAAATGATCCCACGCAATATCCTCGGAAATGTTCTATCAGTTACAATGTAACAAAGTTATTACAATATAACAACTTTGTTACATTGTAACTACGCCGCACCCGACGTCACTCACCGCCGCCGCCGCCACCGCGTCTGCGCTGCAGGACCCGAGCTCTGAGCTATAGCTCAGAGCTCTCAAAAGCATCTTTGTATTTGGGCTCCAAGGAGCCCCATTGGTCCTTAGCAGACCAATGGGGTTCCTTCTGATTTGAAGGAACCCCATTGGTCTGCTAAGGACCAATGGGGCTCCTTGGAGCCCAAATACAAAGATGCTTCTCAGAGCTCTGAGCTATATAGCTCAGAGCTCTGTCGGGTCCGTGCAGGACGCTAAGTCCCCGCCGGCTCCGCTGCCCTCCCCGCCTCTCCCACATGTCACCCACATGTCACCCACATGTGGGTGACATGTGGGTGACAGATGTGGGCGGGGTGGACAGCGGGAGCTGCGGGGACTTAGCGTCCTGCACGGACGCGTATGCGGCGGCTGAGCGGCGAGTGGCGTCGGGTGCGGCGTAGTTACAATGTAACAAAGTTGTTACATAATAACTTTGTTACATTGTAACTGATAGAACATTTCCGAGGATATTGCGTGGGATCATTTATTTAAAGGGACAGGTAAGTATTAATGGTTAATTAAGAATATTAAAGGACTTTTTTCGTGGTTATGTTTTTTGTTCAATTAAAATACTTTTTCTATGTGTTTGTGTGTTTATTTACTTTTAACTCTTAAAGGAAATGGGTAAGGGGTACTACAAGTACCTCTATACTCATTTCTCCTGGGAGGGGGGTGGGCATCTGGGGGACCCCTTTTTAAAGGGGACTCCCAGATTCCACCATGAACCCCCCACCCAGGAAATCGCGGCCTCCACCTCCACCGCCCATCGGAGGTGGAGAAGAGCCCCTTGTCCTTGGATTGGACAAGGGCTCGGAGGGGGAGGGGAAAGCTTGGCTGCCCCTCCCCTTCCGAGACCCCCCAATCCATGGACCATGCGGGCTGGTATAGTCAGGGTGCGGAGCCCCACGCGGCCGGTGCTCCGCATTCTGGCTATCCCAGCCTGCATGGGGGACAAGGGGTTAAAGAGGTCTGGGAGGGGGGACCCCACGTCGTTTTTTTTTTTATATTTCCCACACTCAGAACGAAGTAAGTAAAACTCTTCCCACTTGGGGGAATCTATGAAAATAATACACTATTGTTACCTGTGCAAAAAAAACTGACATTTTCCGCATTTAAAAGACATTTTCGCCCTTGAAACTTAAAAATCGATTTTCTCAAAAACTATAAGGTCTTTTTGAAAAAAATTTTTTTCCTCTTATTCCCACTGATCCCCTTAATATACCCTGGGAATTTGGTGTTCCTAAACTTTAAGCAGGCTTTGCTATTAACCGTTAAAGTCGGCGGGTTTTTAAATGTTTACATTTTTCCTTTGAAACTTTAACATCGATTTTCTCAAAAACTATAAGGTCTTTTTGAAAAAAAATTTTTTCCTCTTATTCCTCCTGATCTCCTTAATATATTCTCCAAATTTGAGGCTCTTAGCATTTAAGGGGGCTTTGCTATTAACCCTTAAAGTCGGCGGCTTTTTTATATTATACGGAGCGTTACGGTTTAACGCGAAATTACGGTAGCGTTTAATGCGAAATTACGGCATGATACGACTGTAATGCGAAAATTACGCGAAAATTACGCTTACGCGAAATTTCGCGAAATCCTTCTTCATTACGATTATGTACTTACGGCCATAATCGTAATTACACTAATTACGCGAAATTTCGCAAAATCGTAATTAGGTCATTACGCTCATCTCTATGTATATGTTAAAGAGTGTTGGGCTCAGACTGCAGCCTTGCCTGACTCCTCAACCCTGGATTAAGAACGCGCTGGTTCCCAGAACTCTTAATGACATCATAAGTTCTTCCTCCAATTCTGCTCTCTAGGAGTTTTAGGAAAAGGCCTGGGTGCCACACTGAGTCAAATGCCTTCTTAAAATTCACAAAGCAAGCGTGTATTTTGCCATGTGAACTGTGGACATGGGTGTTGATGAGGCTGTGCAGTGTGTAGATGTGGTCGGTTGTGCGATGGTTTGGCATGAACCCGGCTTGGCTTTTGCTGAGTACGCCCTGCTGTGTGAGAAAGGAGAGGATCCTTTTATTTAGGATGCTGTTAAATAGTTTCCCCAGTGTGCTGCTGACAGATTCCTCTGTAGTTTGCTGGATCATATCGGTCCCCATTCTTGTAGATGGGTGTTATGCAGGGCCGGCCTTTGACCTGAGCAACCTTAGCGATCGCTCAGGGCGCAGGCTTCCAGGAGGCACTCCTGCCCTGCCGGCTGCCGCCCTAGCCACATATGCTTTCCTTATCTACCTGGCTGATGCGGGCTCCAGCTGGGTCCATCTTGCGTCACATGGTAGCTCCGCATATTTAACTATTCTACAGGCATGCAAGTATGGCTCCTGCCCTGGGTGAGTCTCTCTTCTAACAACTGGGGGGGGGGGGGGGGGGGGGGGGGGCGCCACAAGGCATTATTATTACAAGTATGAATACAAGTAGCAGCAGTGTGCAGGCAGAGAAAGTGCCTCTCCCCCTTCCCTGACCTGTTGAGTGTGCGTGCATGTAGTTTTGCTGTGGTGCCCTCAGCCCCAGTCAGTACCTGCCAATCTGCTATCTACTTCACAAAGTTTTAGCTGCAGTGCATGGGTGCAGCAATCGTTCGGGCCAGGCAACAAAGAAGAGAGAAGATGCTTCTGTCCATTCAGGACAGAGATACAGTAGTAGCTATGTGCTGGGCTGCTGGCTGACTTTCGCTGGCTTTCTACGGGATGTGCAGGGTGCTGGGAGCTGGACTAGTTGCAAGCATGTATCCAGGAGCACCCAAGTAAATAAAGCTCAAAGTTCTTAAAGGTATGTGCCAAGATCCTCACCCTTGTACCAAAGGGAGCTGGACTAGTGACAGGGGGGCTGACTACGGGAGATAGAGTAGCAGCGGGAGCTGGAATGGAACAGACAATGCTCTGTCACTGAATGATTTGTGACTCACACTGTGCACCGTGTGTGTCCTGCTGTCTGCACTATTGTCCCCCACTACCGTTCTTTACTATCTCACAACTACGTACTGGAAATGTAAACATTTGACTATACGGGGAACGAGTGGGGAGGGATTACCTTTCACTGCCTATACAGGAGAGAGAGAGATCTCTCATTGCATACTGTATACTGGAGGGCAGGGCCAGCGCTACCATAGAGGCAAAGAGGGCAACTGCCCCAGGGCCCCAGAACTTGTAGGGGCCCCCAGTGGCTACAAGAGGAAAAAATGTTTTTCAAAAAGACCTTATAGTTTTTGAGAAAATTTTAAAGTTTCAAAGGAAAAAAATACACATTTAAAAACCCGCTGACTTTAACGGTTAATAGCAAATCCACCTTAAATGCTAGAAACCCTACATTTGCAGGCTATGTTAAGGAGATCATTGGGAATAAGAGGAAAAAAACAATTTTTCAAAAAGACCTTATAGTTTTTGAGAAAATCGATTTTAAAGTTTTGAAGGAAAAACGTATACTTTTAAATGCAATAAATGTCACTTTTAGTAGCAAACCTAACGGCATGGCCGTTTCTAGGGCCATGCGGCTGTGCCGCTGCCCTGGGCACGGAGGAAGGGGGGGCGCTGTGATGGCGAGGGGAGCCGTAGCCGCGGTAGGGCAGCCCGACCTCTCCCTCCCTCTTCCCGGGCCGCCCTCCATCCTCCCCCCTCGGACTGCAGCAGAGTTAGTGGGCAGGGAAGCGCTGCTATACACCGTTACTCACCTCCCTGGTTCCGATCGCCGCTCATGCCCTGCTGGTCTCCTCTCTGCAATGTAGCCGCTGATACACACGCTGCTTCCTGTTAAACAGGAAGCAGCGTGTGTATCAGCGGCTACATTGCAGAGGAGGAGCCTGGCGGCTAGTGAGCGGCGATCGGAACCAGGGAGGTGAGCAGGGATGGTCGTAGTCAGCCAACTTCGCTACGCTGGAACTACGCGTATTTTTACGCAAATACGCTTCGCAATCTATGGCTATGTAATCAGAAACGTAGACTACGTGTTAAAATACGCAAGCTTCGCGTATTGCGAAGCGCAGTTGATGTGACCGCTTATGCCCTTATGCGGAACAATTTCCGCAATAATCTTCAACCTATTTGCAAATATAATAATATAAGCGTACATTCCACCTTCCAATGCGGAATTGTATGCGTATAAAAGGGCAATAATATTTCTGCGCATGCGCAATGATCCATATAGATGCAGTTACCGCACACGTAGTTGACTTTGCAATACATACGTCAACTACGCGTAGCAGGCGAAGCTTCGCATAGCGGGACTACGACTACGGGCAAATGCGTACGTGTAGTTCTTAAACTTCGCCTACGATGCGTAGTTGCGTACTAAGACGCGTAGATTCGCGCTGGCGTAGTTTACGAGCAACCCTGGAGGTGAGTAACTGTGTAGCGCTTCCCTGCCCACTAACTCTGCTGCAGTCCGAGGGGGGAGCATGGAGAGCAGCCCGGGGAGAGGGAGGGAGAGGTCGGGCTGCCCTCAACGTGGCTCCGGCTCCCTCCCCCCTGCCATTATGAGGGGGCACCTACCTACTTAACCTGGGAAGCTACCTATCTAAACTATACTGGGGGCACCTACCTAATCTAACCTGTACTCGGGGGCAGCTACCTATCTAACCTAAGCTGAGGGGCAGCTACCTATCTAACCTATACTGGGGGACAGCTAGCTAATCTAACCTGTACTGGGGGGCAGCTATCTAACCTATACTGGGGCGCACCTACCTAATCTAACTTATACTGGGGGGCAACTACCTATCTAACCTATACTGGGGGGCAGCTACCAATCAAACCTATACTCGGGGGCACCTACCTAAACTATGCTGGGTGGCAGCTACCTATCTAACCTATGCTGGGGGGCAGTTACCTATCTAACCTATGCAGGGGGGCAGCTACCTATCTAATCTATACTGGGGGCACCTATCTAATCTAATTTGTACTGGGAGGCACCTATCTAACCTATACTGGGGTGCAGCTACCTATCTAACCTATACTGGGGGCACCTACCTAATCTAACCTATACTGTGTAACGATCGGTGTAACACAGAGAAGGTCTGATTACCGGTGAACTGCAGTATCACCAAGAATACAGAATATACCCGATTATTGGTGATCTGCAGTATCACCTTAATCAGATATATCTACTAACCTCTGGACACCTGAGATAACAAGTGAGTGTTAGATGCAACAGTATACTTTGAGTACTACACAGAAGTATGTTCCTTCCGATGGCCTAGACTCTCCCGGGGGAGGAGCCAGGCTGAGAGTAGGAAGGACAGAGCGTGAGTGACACCAGAAAGAGGGTGTCACTAACAGATCTGGGAACTGCCTCTAACAGTAAGGCCAGTTCTCGAGGTCAGGCAAGCCAGGTCGTTAACACACAGACAGATAAGGTACAGATTCAGGAGACAGATACGGAATCCAATAAACAGGCAGGGTTTGGCAACGGAGTATCAGAATAGCAAGGTACAGAATCAGGAGGCAAATACAGAGTCCAGGAACGAGCAGAGTTGGGCAACAGGATATCAGTAATAGCAAGGTACAGAATCAGAGTTCAGAGGACTAGTCAGGCAGGCAGAAGGTCATAACAAATAATACAGTTCAATATTCCTAATGCTAAGGTGTGAGTTCCTTGATCATCAACACCTTTGGAAACCTAAGTGCTGGACCAATGGAAGGTGGTGAAAATGTCAGCTAACCCGCTTGGTCAGCTGACTCTTCTCTGGCTGTCATATAAGCTCTGCCTCTCAGCGCGCGCGTCCTTCTGCACCTGTGTGGACTAGCAGTCCCAGCCACACCAGACATGTCTTGCAATGTATGCGGACAGCTCCTACCAGGCTTCTCAGGATGCAACGCGTGGAACTCCCTTCTTAATTTGTCAGCATGCATGCGACATTCAGGTACCCATGATCTCTCCTCAATACCATACCCTTTCCAATGAACCAGATATTGTACTGAGTTCTGAACTATGCGTGAGTCTAAAATCTTCTCTACTTCATACTCAGGTTGGTCATCTATCATCACAGGAGGAGGAGGAGTGGGACCCACATGGACTTCTGGCTTAAGCAGGGACACATGAAAGGATCTCACGCCACGCATACTGGCAGGAAGATCAATAGCATAAGTAACATCGTTGATCTTTCTAGTTACTGGAAACGGACCCACATACCTGGGCCCCAACTTGGCTGAGGGCTGTTTCAAGGTCAAGTGACGTGTGGACACCCAGACTAAGTCTCCTGGTTGAAACCTCCACTCTAAGGAACGTTTTTTGTCAGCTTGACCTTTTTGACTTTGAAACGCCTTCTCCAAATTATTTTTCACGATCCACCACGTCTTTAAATGACCTTTGCCAGGCCTCCAGAGCTGGAAACGGAGTGGAGGCGACTGGCAATGGGGAGAATTTAGGCAACTACCCGGTCACTATCTGAAATGGACAAAATCCCGAGGAAGAACTTTTCAAATTATTGTGCGCAAATTCTGCGAAGGGCAAAAACTTGACCCAATCATTTTGCGCTTCTGCAACGTAACACCTCAAAAACTGTTCCAATGATTGATTGACTCTTTCAGTCTGACCATTGGTCTGTGGGTGGTAGCCCGACGAAAATGACAGTTCCATGCCCATTTGTTGACAAAATGCCCTCCAAAATCTCGAAACAAATTGGACTCCCCGATCTGACACTATGTTTTCCGGAATGCCATGCAATCGGAAAACGTGGCTGATGAACAAATCGGCCAACTCCTGGGCCGAGGGGAGTCCTTTCAAGGGCACAAAATGGGCCATTTTACTAAAGCGGTCGACTACCACCCAAATGACCGACATGCCCTCAGACCTGGGAAGCTCACCCACAAAATCCATGGACAAGTGGGTCCACGGCTCACTCGGGGTGGGCAAGGGCTGCAACGTTCCCACAGGTGCCAGCCGGGAGGGCTTACTCTTCGCACACACCGCACACTCTCTAACATACTCCTTGCAATCTGTTGCCAGAGAAGGCCACCAAGCGCACCTGGCAACAAGATCCTGTGTTCTGGAGGCCCCAGGGTGTCCCGCATTTTTGTGTGAGTGGAACATCTGTAAAATCTGAAGACGAAATGGCAGTGGTATAAACATAACCCCTTTGGGCTTCCCCTCCGGGACGTCCTGCTGAAAGGGACCTAAAGTCTCTGTCCAATCTTCCCAAGTCTCAGTTGTTGCTAGTACCAGTTTCTGTGGGACAATGGTCTCTGGGGCGGAGGGCTGTGCTGCCTCTGGCTCAAAGCATCTGGACAGGGCATCTGCCTTAATGTTTTTGCTACCTGGAGTGTACGTAATTATAAATCTGAACCTCGAGAAGAACAATGACCATCGAGCCTGACGGGGGCTTAATCTCTTAGCTCCCTCGATGTATTCCAAATTTTTGTGATCAGTGTAAACTGTAATCGTATGTTCTGCTCCTTCCAACCAATGACGCCATTCTTCAAAGGCCAATTTGATGGCCAGGAGCTCCCTGTTGCCTATATCGTAGTTTCTCTCTGCCGGAGAGAACCTACGAGAAAAATAGGCACATGGGTGCAATTTACCCTGCAACCCTGACCACTGGGACAGCACAGTCCCTACCCCGACCTCCGAGGCGTCCACCTCAACAATAAAGGGATAGGAGGTGTCAACGTGTCTTAGGATGGGTGCAGAGCAAAACAAATCTTTCAAAGTGGAGAGTGCATGCAGAGCCTCTGGAGACCAGTGGGTAGTATCTGCCCCTTTCTTAGTGAGACTGGTGAGGGGTGCAATGACAGTGGAGTACCCCTTTATGAACCTTCTATAGTAATTGGCAAAGCCTAAAAATCTCTGAAGAGATTTTAACTCCACTGGTTGAGGCCATTCCAACACAGCAGAGACCTTGGCAGGATCCGTAGACAGGCCCGAGGTGGAAATTATGTACCCTAAAAAGGTGACAGATGTTACCTCGAAGATGCACTTCTCCAATTTAGCGTAAAGCATGTTTTGCCTTAGTTTGTCCAATACAAACTTGACGTGTGTCCTGTGCTCAGAGATGTTGTCTGAGAAAATAAGTATATCATCTAAGTATACTAACACGAATTTGCCCAACACCTCCCTGAATACCTCATTAATTAGTTCCTGGAAGACGGCCGGGGCGTTACACAGCCCGAAGGGCATCACTAGATACTCGTAATCCTTAGGATTGGTGGAGGGTTTTTATCTATATGTAGGAAGTTAAGGCAATCAGCTCCAGTGGTTTAGGTCCAGAGGCACTATTGTATACAAAAAGTGTTATAACTTATACAAGTGCTTCTGATAGTACTGTGGCCCTACCCTGGTTATATGTATTATAAGAAAACACAAAAAATAAATTAAAATTTTTTTTTTTAATGAAAGAATAAAAGTTATATTTTAACAAACGTATGTCAGAGCTAGGAGGGGATCGCACCTCATCCACTGCTGTCTGGAGGGTTTGTAAAGAACCAGACAAGGCTTCAATCATAGTCTTGTGGCTACCCAGCACTTGGTTGATGTTTTCCACCGAAGTGGCAAGTGCGCCCAGACGGTCAGTGTGTGCGTCCATTTGCATTTTGGTCTGGCGTTCTGTAACGATCGGTGTAACACAGAGAGGGTCTGATTACCGGTGAACTGCAGTATCACCGAGAATACAGAATATACCCGATTATTGGTGATCTGCAGTATCACCGATAATCAGATATATCTACTAACCTCTGGACACCTGAGATAACAAGTGAGTGTTAGATGCAACAGTATACTTTGAGTACTACACAGAAGTATGTTCCTTCCGATGGCCTAGACTCTCCCAGGGGAGGAGCTAGGCTGAGAGTAGGAAGGACAGAGCGTGAGTGACACCAGAAAGAGGGTGTCACTAACAGGTCTGGGAACTGCCTCTAACAGTAAAGGTGGCCATACACTGGCCCGATTTGCGCCCGTTTCGACAGCAGATTCGATCACTGGGATCGAATCTGCTGCCAATCGTTCACGCTACACGCCGAATTTCGATCCATTCCATCCGATCACGTCGATCGTGCCGTGCGGAAAATAACCGTCGATCGCCCGCGGGTTAAGAGCGCATCGCTAGCGGCGTTCGATTGCCCGACGACCGACGCAATAGAGCCGCATACATTACCTGCTCCGCCGGCGCGACTCCCGGGTCTCCGCCCTTCTCCGTCTCCGCTCTGGTCTGGTCTCCGGCATGCTTCCCTTCTTCCTGTCCCGGCAGGAAGTTTAAACAGTAGAGGGCGCTGTACTGTTTAAACTTCCCCCAGACAGGAAGTAGGGAAGCATGCCGGAGACCAGAGCAGACCAGAGCGGAGACGGAGAAGAAGAGCGGTGACCGGGGGCAGTCGCACCAGCGGAGCAGGTAATGTATGCGGGCGGGGGGAGCGGCGGCAGCACCACCACAACAGATTGTGATCGGTTTCAGGCTGAAATCGGTTCACAATCTGTTTGCAGTAAAGGCTGCCATACGATCCCTCTCTGATCAGATTCGATCAGATAGGGATCTGTCTGATGGCAAATCGACCAGTGTATGGCTACCTTAAGGCCAGTTCTCGAGGTCGGGCAAGCCAGGTCGTTAACCACTTCCCGACCGCCATATTGACAATTGGCGGCCGGGAAGTGGACCCCGCAAGGACCGCCGTATAGACAAATGGCGGCGGTCCTTGTAGGGGCATGGGCGGAGCGATCGCGTCATCCGTGACGCGATCCTCCGCCTGTCGCCGCTCACCCGCCGCAACATCCCGCCGGCCATACGGAAGCGCCGGCGGGATGTTAACACCGCGATCGCCGCATACAAAGTGTATAATACACTTTGTAATGTTTACAAAGTGTATTATACAGGCTGCCTCCTGCCCTGGTGGTCCCAGTGTCCGAGGGACCACCAGGGCAGGCTGCAGCCACCCTAGTCTGCACCAAGCACACTGATTTCCCCCACCCCGCCCTAGATCGCCCACAGCACCCCTCAGGACCCCCCCTGCCCACCCCCCAGACCCCTGTTTGCACCCAATCACCCCCTAATCACCCATCAATCACTCCCTGTCACTATCTGTCATCACTATTTTTTTTTATTCCCCCCCCTCCCCCCTGCCCCCTCCTGATCACCCACCCCTCAGATTCTCCCCAGACCCCCCCCCCAGACCCCCCCCCCCCCTGTGTACTGTATGCATCTATCCCCCTGATCACCCGTCAATCACCCATCAATCACCCCCTGTCACTGCCACCCATCAATCAGCCCCTAACCTGCCCCTTGCGGGCAATCTGATCACCCACCCACACCAATAGATCGCCCGCAGATCCGACGTCAGATCACCTCCCAAGTGCAGTGTTTACATCTATTCTCTACCCTAAACACCCACTAATTACCCATCAATCACCCATCAATCACCCCCTATCACCACCTGTCACTGTTACCCATCAGATTAGACCCTAATCTGCCCCTTGCGGGCACCCAATCACCCGCCCACACTCTCAGATTGCTCTCAGACCCCCCCTTATCAATTTGCCAGCGCATTACTTACATCTGTTCTTCCCTGTAATAACCCACTGATCACCTGTCAATCACCTGTCAATCACCCATTAATCACCCCCTGTCACTGCCACCCATCAATCACCCCCTGTCACTGCCACCCATCAATCAGCCCCTAACCTGCCCCTTGCGGGCAATCTGATCACCCACCCACACCAATAGATCACCCGCAGATCCGACGTCCGATCACCTCCCAAGTGCAGTGTTTACATCTATTCTCTACCCTAAACACCCACTAATTACCCATCAATCACCCCCTATCACCACCTGTCACTGTTACCCATCAGATCAGACCCTAATCTGCCCCTTGCGGGCACCCAATCACCCGCCTACACGCTCAGATTGCCCTTAGACCCCACCTTATCAATTCGCCAGTGCAATATTTACATCTGTTCTCCCCTGTAATAACCCACTGATTACCTGTCAATCACCCATCAATCACCCATCAATCACCCCCTGTCACTGCCACCCATCAATCACCCCCTGTCACTGCCACCCATCAATCAGCCCCTAACCTGCCCTTGCGGGCAATCTGATCACCCACCCACACTAATAGATCGCCCGCAGATCCAACATCAGATCACCACCCAAGCGCAGTGTTTACATCTATTCTCTCCTCTAAACACCCACTAATTACCCATCAATCACCCCCTATCACCACCTGTCACTGTTACCCATCAGATCCGACCCTAATCTGCCCCTTGCGGGCACCCAATCACCCGCCTACACGCTCAGATTGCCCTCAGACCCCCCCTTATCAATTCGCCAGTGCAATATTTACATCTCTTCTTCCCTGTAATAACCCACTGATTACCTGTCAATCACCTATCAATCACCCATCAATCACCCCCTGTCACTGCCACCCATCAATCACCCCCTGTCACTGCCACCCATCAATCACCCCCTGTCACTGCCACCCATCAATCAGCCCCTAACCTAACCTTGGTGTGGGTGATCACCCACCCACACCAATAGATCGCCCGCAGATCCGACGTCCGATCACCTCCCAAGTGCAGTGATTACATCTGTTCTCTACCCTAAACACCCACTAATTACCCATCAATCACCCCCTGTCACTGCTACCTATCAGATTAGACCCCTATCTGCCCCTAGGGCACTCAATCACCCGCCCATGTTATAAACTGTTCTAATCACCTTGCTTCGACACCATCGTCTCACAGACTGTGAGATCACTTGACTCTCCACACCGCAAACCGGATATAGACTTTCTCAGGCTTCTTCAATGTTTACGTTATTTATTCAGGAAACAGGAATACAGATAGATACATTCATCATATCCTAGCCATGCCAATCTTCATGTTGCGTTACAAGCTCGTGATTAGACTCCCTGCTGGAGTCTATCAGGTACCTTCTTCCTAACTACGTTACACTAAACTACCTATGTACAGCATACATTATATCAGATTACAGAAAGGAAGAACATGCTTAGAAGTCGTCCCAGTCAGCCTTGCTAGCTAGTGCAGAAGGAAGAAGCAGAAGAAGCCTTTCGTAGCTCCCTCAGCCTTTAATACTGACTAGGAAAGAGTTAAATATGACATCATCTTCGCAACCCCCTAGATTAGTCTATTGGTGGACCCACTTGTGGTGTCATCATACACACCTACTTGATTAATAATCAATGAGGCATTTGGCCTATATGCAGGACCGTGGATGTTTAGTAAATATGGCCAATGTTTTCTGTTCCTGTGGTTGAGGTCAGAGTAGTCCGATGGCCTTCTTTTAGGAACATGTTCTCAGTATCTGCGTGTATCCTCTGCTACACGCAGACCCTGAGATGCCTCTGCCTGCCTCACAAAACCTCTATTTATTTTAAAGGCATACACTGCGGACAAGCCTTTTACATAAAACTCAGGCCAAGTAACTGAGGCCTACTTAAATTATAACAATCCCCCCTAAAACGGCTTGACCCGCAAATCCCAGCGTCTGAACCTCCCAGTACCTGGTTTCTTTTCTTTTATGTTTCACTTTTCGATGTTCGTGCTCACACAACTTCTCTGCTCTAGGCGATTACCCCTGGAAGAGAGAGAGCAAGACCTCTTGGTCTTCCTGTAACCGGGCTCTCTGGGGAGGCCCTACTTCTAAGTCCCTCTATACCACATGCTCAGCATTTGCGTCACTCACGTATCACTCACAAACTTGCATGACCACAGAAAAGTGAAACTCGTTTGGTTGTTACAAAACGGAGCAGTGCCAGGTGCCTTCTAAAAGAGCGCCTTTATACAATCAGCTCCATCACAGGTACTACTAAACCTATACCCGTAACCCTGTATATCCCTTAATTTAAACTATTGGTTCAGGAGATTGTTTATGAGGCACCAATCTCTGGCCCAGGTTAATTTGTTTTACGTAATTTTAACACGCAACCTCACCTGGATAATGATGCCTAACGTTGTCATCCCCATCCAGACGACCAGTGGGTGTAGAAAGAACTTTGGAACTGCAGAGGCCCAGTCCGAGTGTCCCTGGAACATCACCGGAACCTTTGTCCACCATGTCAGACTGGAACTCACCTGCTCATTTTTGTGTTCTACCTCGTGAAGATCACCTGTATCATGGTGAAATCGTACCTCTAGCTTAGTGTACTGTTTGTTTAACCTTTGTAACAAAATGTGGTCGTCTTGGATCAAAACCTGTTCCCCTTTGTCCCATGTCGTGTTCTCTTTCAGGACGGGAACTACCCGTGAAACTTTGCACTTTAGAGTTCTCTTAACAATTTGAGAAACAACGTCATCCAACCTGGATGACTGGATCCATATGGGATCTCCGCTCCCACCATATGTTCCCCTTGGAAACTCCCCCTTATCGGAACAATTATGAGAATATACCTTGAATGTATCATTAGAACTAATGTTTAAACCAAACCTTTCCTTCAGCCACCGGAACTATCGGTTGGGCTTCAGGGTGGATCTTTTGAATGGTAGCCTCGCATTCTGCGTTATTGAGCCTGCAGGCTTCTTCACTAAATTTGACTTGCCCCGGCCAACGCAGGTACTTCTGCAAGAATTGCCCGCATGAGGACAACTCTACTTGCTTCACCTCCCCGTCTAGCACCAAAAAAAAGATTGACCTCTCAGGTCCTGGTGTAAGACACGGGTTGAGGTGGGAACTAAGGAAGTGGCGTTGCAAACTAAGGAAGTGGCACCGTTTCCCTTCGTTCACCCAAACATCTCGAAGCTGCCATGCAAAAGATCCTTCTCCAGAAAAATTAATATACCTCCCCTTGTCCAATCTCTCGCTGACAAAATATGTCCCCAGCTGTCCTGATTGGACCTCTTCCCCCCTTATGTCCTGAGGCACACTATGTACCTGAGGTCGGGAAGACTGTACTCTCTGCAATCGTTCGATTAAGAGTACCTCTTCACTTACCCAACTATCATGAGGATAAGCTGTTGCATATGGACTGTGTAATATCGTCCCCTGTTGTGACCCGTGTGGTGTGAATGGGGTTCCCTGTGTGGGCTTTCCCTCCCCCGGGACCGCTCCCCCCACCCTCTTTGTCACCTGGAAATGTGGCTTGATCTCGATTTCTACTTCTTGTTTCGAGAACCACCCACCCTCGGCTCTCCAGCCTTTACGTGTGTATTGTTGTTTCAGAGGCACTCTCTGTTGGTAGCTCCAGAGTGTGATGTTGTCCCCCGCGTCTCTCCGGCAGGAGAATTGACGCCTCCTACTCGTTCCTCTCCAATCTGGAACCATCTCACTCTGCATAACCAAGACAAGGTACCCCTGAATCACACACTCCACCTTTTGCACGTACCCATTGTACTGCAATGTACCTTTTAACAAACCTTTGGATCGGTGCGTCGATTCTGGGAGTGTGGTACTCAATAGCAGATTTATACTGCCATTCAATTCCCACTGCCCGCACACCTGACCCTTCAGACCTTTCACCCACATTGTGCCATGAAATTTGTTTTCTCCTGGCACAAGTGCTCTTTCCCTCCATCCCTGCTTGGTCCATCTGTGCCAATCAGAGGGAGGTGTGAAAGGATAAGTACCTTTGTCACCCAAAATCAACAGGTTTGGGCCTTGCATTCTCATTAACCCCTTATTATACATGAGAATGTCCTCTCTTCGTTCTCCTAGGACGGAATGGCAACCTAGGATCACCATCAGCATGGTACTCTTCATTATAAAAGCACCACCTTGGGAAAGAAAAACATTAGCACTTTGCATTATGCTTTGGTCAGACAGTTTTGTTAGTCTCTTTCCGATCTCCGAAATCTCGTGTTTTAGTCTCTTTCCAATTTCAGGAATCTCGTGTTTTAGTCTCTTTCCAATTTCAGGAATCTCGTGTTTTAGTCTCTTTCCGATTTCAGGAATCTCGTGTTTTAGTCTCTTTCCAATTTCAGGAATCTCGTGTTTTAGTCTCTTTCCGATTTCAGGAATCTCGTGTTCCTCCAAGCTTAGATTGGCATCTGGAACCTTTCGCTTATCCGACTGACATCTCCATCTTTGCTGCCAGCACTGCAGCTGTCTCAATTCCATATTGCCAAACACCTGAAATCGAAATACAAACAAATCAATTCTTATTAATGATTTGGGATTCGCCATGCGGCTTGTACTCTTTACACTTTAAATTGATCAATATATACCGTAATTGATCTCGTTGCTTTATGGTTCTCATGAACTCTGTTTACTCTTATTGGTAGATTGGAGTTAACCTTCACCCCCCTACCTCAGTACTATCCTGTTTACAATATGCTCCCGCGGACTTCACCTTTGGAAGCTCGCTTCACCTTTGGAAGCTCTCACCCCATTGCAGCTCACTCCACATCCCCCCTTATCTGTCCATGCGCGGCCGTCGCATGCACAGATTACGGATGCCACACCTGATGCTGCTTTGCAGGTGAGCCTGCAATGCTCTTACTCATTATCGCATTTACTTATCTAGAACTTCATCGCGATACCAGCTCTGCTAGAAATTCTGTGTGTTGTACCCTCTGACCAATGTTTGCCGTGCCACTACCCCCAGACTTCACAAAAAAACGGCTGCCTCCCTGTAGGAAGGAGCACTTTGCACTTAAACTACACAGGGTGCAGGGCTAAGCATACCAGCGTCGCATGCCTGTATACAGATCCCTTAATACCCACATGGTAGGTAGTCACATGGCAAACAGCGTACTGATACACTGTCACTCTGTACATGGCAATTCTATCATCTGTATAATTGCCCCAAGAACTGCGGTCAGTTTTTGTTCTGTGTGTTACAATTGATAGAAGCTGGAAAAACATATTTGACCAGTCAGTGGACGAAAAAAAACGCACAAAAAAAACAGCCCCAGCCCAGCATAGACCACTCAGTCAAGCTCTGGCCCTGTCCACGACAAAAACCGGAAAAAAACGTTACCGCTCTGCAGAAGCGGCGACGGAAACCCGAATTGGTCAACTCCCTTTTTTCCAACTCCGGCACCCCCCTGATGCACTGTCCCCCCCTATACGCTATTGGAACTCATGCTGCACCACCCATTAAGGTGCCCCACTTACAGGAATAATCCCGTAAGCAACTCAGTACAGACACTTCCCTGACCTGCACTGCTACGTGTGTCCCTGCACCTAGCTGGGACACTTTTCCTATCCGTGCTCCTGCTAATCATACAGTAATAGCTTGTTGCACGTATCCTGGCATTCCTTTCCACGGACTCAGGGAAAACCTCTGGGGAAATACTTTGAGACCCGAGACACACAGTAGCATGTCTCTGTATTTCTACCCCCCTCCCTTTCAGCTGCTCTGCCCGGAGCCGCGAGCACAGCCTGACGTGACGTGGATCCCCCAGCCCCTCCTCCCCCCCTGCCATGACGTGTGGGGGCCATGACTCTCGGGGGCGGGCTCTCTCCACTGCCGCCATTTTGAGTCCTGGACTGCCAGCTAAGATGGCTGCTCCCATAGCAGCCTCTCGTTCCTATATCTTAGGAGAGAAAACAAAATACAAACAGAACAAACATTTTATGCATAATTACAAAGCATCTATCCACAATGCAGAGTAAAAAAAAAATCATACATTCCTGGATGTCCGTAAAAACCTAAGGAGAAATCCTTGGGACGTGGAAAACTCCCTCTCTCCACAAATCACCTGCAGCTTATCTCAGCCATAACTCAGAACTACTACAGCACGCCGCATAACTCTAAACCACATTAACGGCTAGTACTGCTGAGACGAACAACAGACGAGCTGGCTGAACAACATAACAGATGCGGATATGTACAAGCATGTTAGCAACTCTGACTGGAAACGCACGGAGGAAAGACAAACAAAAACCTCACCCATTATCTCAGCTGTCACTATGCGAACTTACAC
This sequence comes from Hyperolius riggenbachi, assembly GCF_040937935.1. NCBI lineage: Eukaryota > Metazoa > Chordata > Amphibia > Anura > Hyperoliidae > Hyperolius > Hyperolius riggenbachi. The sequence goes on along the minus strand of NC_090649.1, from coordinate 348,536,123 downwards.
AGCTACCCAGAGACAAGGGCTGTCCACCCAGCTCCCCGAAAAAAAAGAAAAAAGAAAAAAAAACAGCTCACCGAGAAAAAACTTACTTCTAAGTTTTACAACTGTTCTCTCCTTCCCTCTCCTGTCTACTCGGCTACCTCTCTCCCCTGTCCACCACTAACACTGTTGGTTTCCCTCTGCCGCGGGGGACCCCCCCCCCTTTATCTATCATCCTGCCCAGTCTCTGGACAGGGAGAGAAAAACAAAACAAAACCCAGAGAGAGAGAAAACAAAACATCTGCCACACAGGAACATCGAATCCTAAGAAACAATCAAAGCACATAAACTCTGAAAACACATTCTGTATTTACATCGGAGCTGCACCTCTCCTCACCCCTCCCACCACGCACAGGAGAGATGAGAAGCCCGCAGCCTCCACGCTACAATTAACACAGAATGTACACATTAACACATTATCCTCCTCTCATACAATAAAGATAATGCAACATAACAACGTAAATCTCACGTGCCTTATCTGCAGACTCTTCGCAATTCATCAGCATATCGCAACGCTTCTTCCACGAAACAGAATGGACCCCGGAATTTTCTGTGTGGGCTGACTCTCTCCCGACAGCGGATTGACCTCTCACAGCACGTTGCCAGCTGGCCACAGAGGCTTCCGTCCGACCCATATTTAGGCTGGTGACCACAGAGCACAATGCAGTCACAGTGTAATGTCCAAGAGTTTCGCCGCTGATTTCTCGAATTGCTGCCGTGTGCTTGGCTCCCGCACACTTTCCACACCACTTATCAGTATCAGCTTGATAAGCTTTACCGCCTGCTTCCATCTATTCCGTTTGTTTTGCTGTGGACTATCTTGAAAACACCTTCTTCGGCCCCGGCCCCGTCTGCCTGTATTGCTAGGCAGGGAAGGATTTCAGCACCACTGTTATAAACTGTTCTAATCACCTTGCTTCGACACCATCGTCTCACAGACTTTGAGATCACTTGACTCTCCACACCGCAAACCGGATATAGACTTTCTCAGGCTTCTTCAATGTTTACGTTATTTATTCAGGAAACAGGAATACAGATAGATACATTCATCATATCCTAGCCATGCCAATCTTCATGTTGCGTTACAAGCCCATGATTAGACTCCCTGCTGGAGTCTATCAGGTACCTTCTTCCTAACTACGTTACACTAAACTACCTATGTACAGCATACATTATATCAGATTACAGAAAGGAAGAACATGCTTAGAAGTCGTCCCAGTCAGCCTTGCTAGCTAGTGCAGAAGGAAGAAGCATAAGAAGCCTTTCGTAGCTCCCTCAGCCTTTAATACTGACTAGGAAAGAGTTAAATATGACATCATCTTCGCCACCCCCTAGATTAGTCTATTGGTGGACCCACTTGTGGTGTCATCATACACACCTACTTGATTAATAATCAATGAGGCATTTGGCCTATATGCAGGACCGTGGATGTTTAGTAAATATGGCCAATGTTTTCTGTTCCTGTGGTTGAGGTCAGAGTAGTCCGATGGCCTTCTTTTAGGAACATGTTCTCAGTATCTGCGTGTATCCTCTGCTACACGCAGACCCTGAGATGCCTCTGCCTGCCTCACAAAACCTCTATTTATTTTAAAGGCATACACTGCGGACAAGCCTTTTACATAAAACTCAGGCCAAGTAACTGAGGCCTACTTAAATTATAACAGCCCACACCCTTAGAACGCCCTCAGACCCCAGCCCTGATCACCTCGCCAGTGCATTGCTTGCATCTATTCCCCCCCTCTAATCACACCTTGAGACACCCATCAATCCCCTCCTGTCACCCCCTAGCACACCTACCCATCAGATCAGGCCCTAATTTGCCCCGTGTGGGCTCCTGATCACTTGGCCAAACCCTCAGATCCCCCTCAGACCCCCTTCCGATCACCTCCCCAGTGCATTGATTGCATCTATTTTCCCCTCTAACCACCCCCTGAGACACCCATCAATCACCTTCTGTCACCCCCTAGCACTCCTATCCATCAGATCAGGCCCAATACAACCTGTCATCTAAAAGGCCCCCCTGCTTATGACCGGTTCCACAAAATTCGCCCCCTCATAGACTACCTGTCATCAAAATTTGCAGATGCTTATACCCCTGAACAGTCATTTTGAGGCATTTGGTTTCCAGACTACTCACGGTTTTAGGCCCGTAAAATGCCAGGGCGGTATAGGAACCCCACTAGTGACCCCATTTTAGAAAAAAGACACCCCAAGGTATTCTGTTAGGTGTATGACGAGTTCATAGATTTTATTTTTTGTCAAAAGTTAGCGGAAATTGATTTTTATTGTTTTTTTTTTTCACAAAGTGTCATTTTTCACTAACTTGTGACAAAAAATAAAATCTTCTATGAACTCGCCATACACCTAACGGAATACCTTGGGGTGTCTTCTTTCTAAAATGGGGTCACTTGTGGGGTTCCTATACTGCCCTGGCATTTTAGGGGCCCTAAACCATGAGGAGTAGTCTAGAAAACAAATGCTTCAAAATGACCTGTGAATAGAGTTGGGCCGAACGGTTCGCCTGCGAACTGTTCCATGCGAACTTCCATGGTTCACGTTCGCGTCCCGCAGGCGAACCTTTGCGGAAGTTCAGTTCGCCCCATAATGCACCATGGAGGGTCAACTTTGACCCTCTATATCACAGTCAGCAGGCCCAGTGTAGCCAATTAGGCTACACTAGCCCCTGGAGCCCAACCCCCCTTATATAAGGCAGGCAGCGGCGGCCATTACGGTCACTCGTGTGCCTGCATTAGTGAGAGTAGGGCGAGCTGCTGCAGACTGTCTCTCATAGGGAAAGATTAGTTAGGCTTAGCTTGTTCCTGGCTGCATACCTGTTCTGTTCAGTGAGACCACTGCATACCTGTTCAGTGAACCTGCCACTGCATACCTGTTCTGTGAACCCACCACTACATCACCTGTTCTGTGAACCCACCACTGCATACCTGTACTGTGAACCCACCACTGCATACCTGTTCAGTGAACCCACCACTGCATACCTGTTCAGTGAACCCACCACTGCATACCTGTTCAGTGAACCTGTCACTGCATACCTGTTCTGTGAACCCACCACTGCATACCTGTTCTGTTCAGTGGACCCGCCACTGTATACCTGTTCTGTTCAGTGAACCCGCCACTGTATACCTGTTCAGTGAACCCGCCACTGCATACCTGTTGTGTTCAGTGAACCCGCCACTGTATACCTGTTCTGTTCAGTGAACCCGCCACTGCATACCTGTTGTGTTCAGTGAACCCGCCACTGTATACCTGTACTGTTCAGTGAACCCGCCACTGCATACCTGTTGTGTTCAGTGAACCCGCCACTGTATACCTGTACTGTTCAGTGAACCCGCCACTGCATACCTGTTCTGTTCAGTGAACCTGCCACTGTATACCTGTTCTGTTCAGTGAACCCGCCACTGTATACCTGTTCAGTGAACCCGCCACTGCATACCTGTTGTGTTCAGTGAACCCGCCACTGTATACCTGTTCTGTTCAGTGAACCCGCCACTGTATACCTGTTCAGTGAACCCGCCACTGCATACCTGTTGTGTTCAGTAAACCCGCCACTGTATACCTGTTCAGTGAACCCGCCACTGCATACCTGTTGTGTTCAGTGAACCCGCCACTGTATACCTGTTCTGTTCAGTGAACCCGCCACTGTATACCTGCCCCAAGAAGACTAAGTCGCTCCCAGTCCCTCCACACAGCATGTCTGCCTGCAGGCCGCTTGACTACCTTCTCCGCCACCACCAACAGGGTCCGGGACTCCAGGCGGATCGCTGAATTTTTTAGGCCGCTGCTAGCAGCGGCCGCTGTAATGATTTTTCTGGTGCGTGTACATGACTGCCTAATTTTTCTGGCTGCACTGCGGGCAGCTGCAACAACAAAAGAAAAGGCATGTACATGCGCCCATTCCCCTTCGTGATCATTACCTTGCCGTGGTGAAGGGGCTTGCGTATCACAATGAAGCAATGACCGGCACTTAGATGAGTGTCTCGGGGGGCACACCCACGATAATAAGGTCATTGCCTCATTGTGGTCAGACCAAATTTGATCAGCTGGACAGTCACTGTTCTGTCATTCAGCTACATCAGCCAGGCGACCATATGGGCTCTAAAGCCACCAAAACCTGTACTCTTGCCATGGTGCGCACCAGTCCAGCACGGCCGTCACTACACAAACAGCTGTTTGCGGTGCGTTACACGGTGAGTTTGGTGTGTCAGTGTGAAGCAGTACTTTAATTACACTACCTGATTGATGTATACACATGCAAGATGTTTTAAAGCACTTTAGGCCTGTCATTTAGCATTCAATGTGATTTCTGCCCTTAAAACGCTGCTTTGCGTCAAATCCAGATTTTTCCCGGGTACTATTGGCGTGTATCCCACTCCGCCATGCCCCCCTCCAGGTGTTAGACCCCTTGAAACATCTTTTCCATCACTTTTGTGGCCAGCATAATTTTTTTTTTTCAAAGTTCGCATCCCCATTGAAGTCTATTGCGGTTCGCGAACTTTAACGTGAACCGAACCTTCCGCGGAAGTTCGCGAACCCGGTTCGCGAACCTAAAATCGGAGGTTCGGCCCAACTCTACCTGTGAATAGGACTGGGAGAAGAGTAGGAGGCGCCCGTGGATTTATAACTGTAAGTTTAGTAATAATTGGAATAAGGTATTACATTTCCTACCTTAACACAGTAGGACTGATACGCACAGTAGTAGTTGGAGTTTTTCAAGCTTTATTGGGGCACAAGTGACAACGCGTTTCGCGGCCTAGCCGCTTCCTCAGGTCTATAGGTGTGCCTTTAGATACAATATGGCCACAGTCAGGACAAACATACAGCTAAAAATCATACAGTAATAATCCAGTTAGTAGATAGTGTTAAAAAACATCATAGTACAAACATCATAATACGAAAATGGTATATAAAATCAAAGCATAAGTCCTCATGGGGAAAATACATGAATTAAAATTAAAAACATAGCATGTGTCCCCACGGCGATATGCGAGCACATAGACGCATCCATGTGCTCGCACATGCATACATCAGCAGGACCCCTAAAAGCATGCCTAAATGTACATCAAATCATACAGTATAACCAATGTATTGTCTTTAGTTTGTGTGTCTGGGTAGCCGCAATATATGATATCTCAGGCCCCAATGGATCCATATAAAAATTTAGGTGGTTCCAATTGAGCAACCTGGGGAGAGGAGGGATAACATATATGGGAAATAAGAGGGGGAACTAAATAGAGCAGGAAACAGGGAAGACCCCACTAAGCCAAAGGGTAATAACACTATGGGGGGAGAATGGAGAAAACCATGCACCTCAATGTGCCATGGCAAGTATTGGGCAATCCCAAATAGTAGAAGCTTACCTAAGGTATCCACATGTAGGTCCTGGGCGCCATATGAGGCTGCTCGTGCAGCGGCGCTGTATATATAATGGAAGACGCGCGCCAGATGGAGGACCAAGTGAGGTCACCTGGGGGCGTGGCATGGGGCTGTGCGCGTCGAGATGCGGGGACGTGCACAGCACGGGGACGCTCAGGTGGCATCATGGGAGGCGTGGCGGAAAAATGTACGCGTCTGGGCAGTGGGCGTGACGTATACACGCACGCGTCAAGTCCTGGGGAGGGATCGTACGGGGAGGCGTGGTGCAGAGCGTACGCGTCCGGGCAATGGGCGTGGCGTATGTACGTACGCGTCACGCCCTGGGGAGGGACCGTACAGGCGCACGGCCGTGCTGTAGAGCACGATATGCATGCCGGCGGCCATGTTGAAGGAGTCCTGAGGGGGAATCCATTTTGGGAAGGGGCCCCAACGTGCAGTAGAGCACGAGTGGTAGCCCGGGGGCCATTTTCGTGGAGGCATGTGGGGGCAGCCCTGTGCACTCGTGCTCTACTGCACGTTGGGGCCCCTTCCCAAAATGGATTCCCCCTCAGGACTCCTTCAACATGGCCGCCGGCATGCATATCGTGCTCTACAGCACGGCCGTGCGCCTGTACGGTCCCTCCCCAGGGCGTGACGCGTACATACATACGCCACGCCCATTGCCCGGACGCGTACGCTCTGCACCACGCCTCCCCGTACGATCCCTCCCCAGAACTTGACGCGTGCGTGTATACGTCACGTCCACTGCCCGGACGCGTACGTTTTTCCGCCATGCCTCCCATGACGCCACCTGAGCGTCCCCGTGCTGTGCACGTCCCCGCATCTCGACGCGCACAGCCCCATGCCACGCCCCCAGGTGACCTCACTGGGTCCTCCATCTGGCGCGCGTCTTCCATTATATATACAGCGCCGCTGCACGAGCAGCCTCATATGGCGCCCAGGACCTACATGTGGATACCTTAGGTAAGCTTCTACTATTTGGGATTGCCCAATACTTGCCATAGCACATTGAGGTACATGGTTTTCTCCATTCTCCCCCCCATAGTGTTATTACCCTTTGGCTTAGTGGGTTCTTCCCTGTTTCCTGCTCTATTTAGTTCCCCCTCTTATTTCCCATATATGTTATCCCTCCTCTCCCCAGGTTGCTCAATTTGGAACCACCTAAATTTTTATATGGATCCATTGGGGCCTGAGATATCATATATTGCGGCTACCCAGACACACAAACTAAAGACAATACATTGGTTATACTGTATGATTTGATGTACATTTAGGCATGCTTTTAGGGGTCCTGCTGATGTATGCATGTGCGAGCACATGGATGCGTCTATGTGCTCGCATATCGCCGTGGGGACACATGCTATGTTTTTAATTTTAATTCATGTATTTTCCCCATGAGGACTTATGCTTAGATTTTATATACCATTTTCGTATTATGATGTTTGTACTATGATGTTTTTTAACACTATCTACTAACTGGATTATTACTGTACGGTTTTTAGCTGTATGTTTGTCCTGACTGTGGCCATATTGTATCTAAAGGCACACCTATAGACCTGAGGAAGCGGCTAGGCCGCGAAACGCGTTGTCACTTGTGCCCCAATAAAGCTTGAAAAACTCCAACTACTAATGTGCGTATGAGTCCTACTGTGTTAAGGTAGGAAATTTAATACCTTATTCCAATTATTACTAAACTTACAGTTATAAATCCACGGGCGCCTCATACTCTTCTCCCAGTTTATCCTACCCCTGTCTAGGGGAGTGCTCACTTGGAAGGGCTTTCCAGTGGCATATTTTTCTTGTGGAGCTGCGACCAACCCCACTGCTAGAAGCAAGGCCGAGTGAGGACGGTACTTCCTCACATGCGATCAAAAGTGGTTGCATATGTATAGCAACCCGAACTTTGTGAGTATATTTCCTCCTACCTGCACATATATTCTGGTGTCCCTTTGGTAATACACCAGATCGGGCTCCCGGTCTTTCTGTGTCTTTTTTGTCTTTTACAAAGAACCCACACTGTGAATAGGACGTTGGGCCCCTTAGCGCACCTAGGCTGCAACAAAGTGTCACACATGTGGTACCGCCGTACTCAGGAGAAGTAGTATAATGTGTTTTGGGGTGTATTTTTACACATACCCATGCTGGGTGGAAGAAATCTCTCTGTAAATGGACAATTGTGTGTAAAAAAAAATCAAACAATTGTCATTTACAAAGATATTTCTCCCACCCAGCATGGGTATGTGTAAAAATACACCCCAAAACACATTATACTACTTCTCCTGAGTACGGCGGTACCACATGTGTGGCACTTTTTTACACCGTAAGTACGCTAAGGGGCCCAAAGTCCAATGAGTACCTTTAGGATTTCACAGGTCGTTTTGCGACATTTGGTTTCAAGACTACTCCTCACGGTTTAGGGCCCCTAAAATACCAGGGCAGTATAGGAACCCCACAAATGACCCCATTCTAGAAAGAAGACACCCAAAGGTATTCCGTTAGGAGTATGGTGAGTTCATAGAAGATTTTATTTTTTGTCACAAGTTAGCGGAAAATGACACTTTGTGAAAAAAAAATTAAAATCAATTTCCGCTAACTTGTGACAAAAAAATTAAATCTTCTATGAACTCACCATACTCCTAACGGAATACCTTGGGGTGTCTTCCTTCTAAAATGGGGTCATTTGTGGGGTTCCTGTACTGTCCTGGCATTTTAGGGGCCCTAAACCGTGAGGAGTAGTCTTGAAACGAAATTTCTCAAAATGACCTGTGAAATACTAAAGTTACTCATTGGACTTTGGGCCCCTTAGCGCAGTTAGGGTGCAAAAAAGTGCCACACATGTGGTATCGCCGTACTCAGGAGAAGTAGTATAATGTGTTTTGGGGTGTATTTTTACACATACCCATGCTGGGTGGGAGAAATCTCTCTGTAAATGGACAATTGTGTGTAAAAAAAATCAAACAATTTCAGAGATATTTCTCCCACCCAGCATGGGTATGTGTGGCACTTTTTTGCAGCCTAACTGCGCTAAGGGGCCCAAAGTCCAATGAGCACCTTTAGGCTTTACAGGGGTGCTTACAATTTAGCACCCCCCAAAATGTCAGGACAGTAAACACACCCCACAAATGACCCCATTTTGGAAAGTAGACACTTCAAGGTATTCAGAGAGGAGCATAGTGAGTCCGTGGCAGGTTTCATTTTTTTTTGTCGCAAGTTAGAAGAAATGGAAACTTTTTTTTTTTTGTCACAAAGTGTCATTTTCCGCTTACTTGTGACAAAAAATAATATCTTCTATGAACTCACTATGCCTCTCAGTGAATAATTTGGGATGTCTTCTTTCCAAAATGGGGTCATTTGGGGGGTATTTATACTATCCTGGAGTTCTAGCCCCTCATGAAACATGACAGGTGGTCAGAAAAGACAGAGATGCTGGAAAATGGGAAAATTCACTTTTTGCACCATAGTTTGTAAACGCTATAACTTTTACCCAAACCAATAAATATAGGCTGAATGGTTTTTTTTTAATCAAAAACATGTTTGTCCACATTTTTCGCGCTGCATGTATACAGAAATTTTACTTTATTTGAAAAATGTCAGCACAGAAAGTTAAAAAAATCATTTTTTTGCCAAAATTCATGTCTTTTTCGATGAATATAATAAAAAGTAAAAATCGCATCAGCAATCAAATAGCACCAAAAGAAAGCTTTATTAGTGACAAGAAAAGGAGCCAAAATTCATTTAGGTGGTAGGTTGTATGAGCGAGCAATAAACCGTGAAAGCTGCAGTGGTCTGAATGGAGAAAAAGTGGCCGGTCCTTAAGGGGGGTAAAGCCCTAGGTCCTCAAGTGGTTAACACACAGACAGATAAGGTACAGATTCAGGAGATAGATACGGAATCCAATAAACAGGCAGGGTTTGGCAACGGAGTATTAGAATAGCAAGGTACAGAATCAGGAGGCAAATACTAGTGTTGGGCGAACAGTGTTCGCCACTGTTCGGGTTCTGCAGAACATCACCCTGTTCGGGTGATGTTCGAGTTCGGCCGAACACCTGACGGTGCTCGGCCAAACCGTTCGGCCATATGGCCGAACTAAGAGCGCATGGCCGAACGTTCCCCGAACGTTCGGCTAGCGCTGTGATTGGCCGAACGGGTCACGTGGTTCGGACCCGAACGCGCTCTGATTGGCCGAACGGTCACGTGGTTTGGGTAAATAAATACCCGAACCACGTCATATCTCCGCCATTTGTCTGTGGGTTTAGCTTTGGGTAGGCAGGCAGGGTAGTTCGCGCTCCAGCCACGCTAGCCAGGGTCCCCCCTGTCATTGTGTCACTGCTGGGAACAGTAGTACACCGCTTGCTCAGCCACACTATATAGCATTCTGTTTACTGCCACTCTGTGTACCTCGCTCAGCCACACTATATAGCATTCTGTTTACTGCCACTCTGTGTCTGCTGGGAATAGTAGTACACCGCTTGCTCAGCCACACTATATAGCATTCTGTTTACTGCCACTCTGTGTACCTCGCTCAGCCACACTATATAGCATTCTGTTTACTGCCACTCTGTGTCTGCTGGGAATAGTGGTACACCGCTCGCTCAGCCACACTATATAGCATTCTGTTCACTGTTCTGTGTCTGCTTGGAATAGTGGTACACCGCTCGCTCAGCCACACTATATAGCATTCTGTTTACTGTTCTGTGTCTGCTGGGAATAGTGGTACACCGCTCGCTCAGCCACACTATATAGCATTCTGTTTACTGTTCTGTGTCTGCTGGGAATAGTGGTACACCGCTCGCTCAGCCACACTATATAGCATTCTGTTCACTGTTCTGTGTCTGCTGGGAATAGTGGTACACCGCTCGCTCAGCCACACTATATAGCATTCTGTTCACTGTTCTGTGTCTGCTGGGAATAGTGGTACACCGCTCGCTCAGCCACACTATATAGCATTCTGTTTACTGTTCTGTGTCTGCTGGGAATAGTGGTACACCGCTCGCTCATCCACACTATATAGCATTCTGTTCACTGTTCTGTGTCTGCTGGGAATAGTGGTACACCGCTCGCTCAGCCACACTATATAGCATTCTGTTCACTGTTCTGTGTCTGCTGGGAATAGTGGTACACCGCTCGCTCAGCCACACTATATAGCATTCTGTTCACTGTTCTGTGTCTGCTGGGAATAGTGGTACACCGCTCGCTCAGCCACACTATATAGCATTCTGTTTACTGTTCTGTGTCTGCTGGGAATAGTGGTACACCGCTCGCTCAGCCACACTATATAGCATTCTGTTTACTGTTCTGTGTCTGCTGGGAATAGTGGTACACCGCTCGCTCAGCCACACTATATAGCATTCTGTTTACTGTTCTGTGTCTGCTGGGAACAGTAGTACACCGCTCGCTCAGCCAGAGTATATAGCATTGTGTTTACTGCCACTCTGTGTACACCGCTCAGCCAGACTATATACCATTGTTTACTGACACTCTGTGTACACCGCTCAGCCAGACTATATACCATTGTTTACTGACACTCTGTGTACACGGCTCAGCCACACTATATAGCATTGTGTTTACTTCCACTCTGTGTCTGCTGGGAACAGTAGTACACCGCTCACCCGCCACTGTATAGCATTGTGCTCTGTGTCACTGCTGACAATAGTGGTACACCGCTCACCCACCACTGTATAGCATTTCTGTACTGCCACTGTACTGCTGCCAGTCAGCGTGTACTTTAAGGATAAGTGAAATGAGGAAGAAATCCGGTGAAAGAGGGAGGGGCAAGGGAAGAGGTGTTTCCCCTGACGGTTCACGTACAGGCCACAGGGGAGCACCCAAGAAAACCCACTCAATACTGCCCATGTTGTCCAGGACAACAACCCTCACAGATCCAAAAGAACAGGACCAGATAATTACTTGGATGACCTCTCAAGCGTCCAGCAGTGGGTTAAGCAGCACCAGCACATCACGCACGAGGTCCGAGTCCTCAGCCAGTTAAAGTCTGGGCTTTCTTTGAAGACTGCACTGAGGATGTTACCATGGCGATTTGCAAGGTGTGCAAGACCCGCCTGAGCAGGGGGAAAAGTATTAACAACCTCTCCACCACCAGCATGAGCCGCCACATTCTATCCAAACATCCCACTCTGTGGGCAAACGCGGCAGGACAGGGTACCACCAGCAACACTGCCTCCCTTGGGTTCACCAGACTCACCACCAGACCCGCCTCAGCAGCAGCAGTAGCCCAGCCATTGCGTGGTTCACAACATTCACAAACATCAGACGATGCTGACACTGTCACTTTCCGGACTAGTGCTCTTGAGGTCTCCCAGTGTTCATCAAACACAACAACCAACAGCCCTTCGGTGTGCAGCGCTACGGTTGAGTTGTCTGTCTCTGAGATGTTTGAGCACAAGAGGAAATTGCCAGCAAATGACCCCCGGGCCGTGGCAGTAACAGCCAGCCAGCATAGCCAAGCTTCTGGCCTGCGAAATGCTGCCATATCGAGTGGTGGAGACAAACAGCTTCAAGGGCATGATGTCAGTGGCCATCCCACGTTACGTGGTTCCCAGCCGCTACCACTTTGCGCGCTCTGCAGTGCCTGAGTTGCATGAGCACGTGGTCAGCTAAATAACCCGAAGCTTGAAGAATGCCGTTGCCTGCAAGGTTCACCTCACCACTGACACCTGGACGAGTGCGTTCGGCCAGGGTCGATACATCTCCCTTACCGCGCACTGGGTGAACCTTGTGGAGCCTGGCAGCGATTCCTCACCTGCTACGGCGCGGGTGTTGCCCACGCCGCAAACAGCTGGATAACAACAGCAGCACCTACCTCTCTGACTCCTTCTCCTCCAACGCATCTCAAAGCTGTACCTCATCCGGAAATGCTAACCCAGCACCAGCAGCAGTAGGATCGTGGAAGCAGTGCAGCACAGCTGTTGGCATGCGTCAGCAAGCGTTGCTGAAGCTGATCTGCCTTGGGGATAAGCAGCACACAGGGGAGGAAATTTGGAGGGGAATAAAGGAACAGACGGATTTGTGGCTGGCACCGCTGGACCTGAAACCGGGCATGAAGCTAGACACCTGGCACGAACTGGCAATGTACGCAATAGAGGTGCTGGCTTGCCCGGCAGCCAGCGTTATGTCGGAACGCTGTTTCAGTGCTGCCGGAGGCATCATCACAGATCGGCGTATCCGCCTCTCCACAGAAAATGCAGACCGTCTGACTCAAATTAAAATGAATCAATCCTGGATTGGAAACGACTACGCAACACTCCTGGACCCCAACCAAGTAACATGACCGATGAACATCTGGGATGGTTTAGCGTTTCCGGTCCCTGTTTATTGAACCTCTCATCTGTATTACATTTATGACTGCATGGCGGCAAAAAGCATTGCTGCTATATCCGCACGCTTTTTGTCCTCATGCAAGGCCTGGGTTGTTGTGTCTCACAAAGCGTGGCCTTCTCCTCCTGCGCCTCCTCCTGTTCCATCACGTGTGCTGCTGCTGCTGCTGCTGCTGCTGGGTTACCGTTGCCGGTCCCTGTTTATGGAACCTCTTATCTTTATTACATTTATGACTACATGGCGGTACAAAGCATGCTATCCGCACGCTTTTTGTCCTCATGCAAGGCCTGGGTTGTTGTGTCTCACAAAGCGTGGCCTTCTCCTCCTGCGCCTCCTCCTGTTCCATCACGTGTGCTGCTGCTGCTGCTGCTGCTGCTGGGTTACCGTTGCCGGTCCCTGTTTATGGAACCTCTTATCTTTATTACATTTATGACTACATGGCGGTACAAAGCATGCTATCCGCACGCTTTTTGTCCTCATGCAAGGCCTGGGTTGTTGTGTCTCACAAAGCGTGGCCTTCTCCTCCTGCGCCTCCTCCTGTTCCATCACGTGTGCTGCTGCTGCTGCTGCTGCTGGGTTAGCGTTGCCGCGTGGTCCCTGTTTATTGAACCTCTTATCTTTATTACATTTATGACTACATGGCGGTACAAAGCATGCTATCCGCACGCTTTTTGTCCTCATGCAAGGCCTGGGTTGTTGTGTCTCACAAAGCGTGGCCTTCTCCTCCTGCGCCTCCTCCTGTTCCATCACGTGTGCTGCTGCTGGGTTAGCGTTGCCGCGTGGTCCCTGTTTATTGAACCACTTATCTTTATTACATTTATGACTGCATGGTGGTACAAAGCATGCTATCCGCACGCTTCTTGTCCTCATGCAAGGCCTGGGTTGTTGTGTCTCAAAGCGTGGCCTTCTCCTCCTGCGCCACCCTCCTCCTGTTCCATCACGTGTGCTGCTGCTGGGTTAGCATTACCGGTCCCTTTTCCTGGAACCTCTTATATGTATTACATTTATGACTGCATGCCGACAAAAAGCATGTTACCTGTGCAAAGAAAACAGACATTTCCCGCATTTAAAAGACAGTTTTCCCTTTGAAACTTTAAAATCGATTTTCTCAAAAACTATAAGCTCTTTTTGCTAAATTTTTTTTTCCTCTTGTACCCACTCCCAAGGTGCACATACCCTGTAAATTTGGGGTATGTAGCATGTAAGGAGGCTTTACAAACCACAAAAGTTCGGGTCCCCATTGACTTCCATTATGTTCGGAGTTCGGGTCGAACACCCGAACATCGCGGCCATGTTCGGCCTGTTCGGCCCGAACCCGAACATCTAGATGTTCGCCCAACACTAGCAAATACAGAGTCCAGGAACAAGCAGAGTTTGGCAACAGGATATAAGAAATAGCAAGGTACAGAATCAGAGTTCAGAGGAATAGTCAGGGAGGCAGAAGGTCATAACAAATAATACAGTTCAATATTCCTAATGCTAAGGTGTGAGTTCCTTGATCATCAACACCTTTGGAAACTATGCTAGAACACAGATACAGACAAGGTCTGAGTGCTACCACGTAGTGATCGCAACGCCAGACACCAGAGAAATGACCAGCACCCCCCAGTATATATACTATAGCGCTCACCAGCACCACCCCTAAGTGCTGGACCAATGGAAGGTGGTGAAAATGTCAGCTGACCAGCTTGGTCAGCTGACTCTTCTCTGGCTGTCATATAAGCTCTGCCTCTCCAGCGCGCGCGTCCTTCTGAACCTGTGTGGACTAGCAGTCCCAGCCACACCAGACATGTCTTGCAATGTATCCGCTGATTCGGGCGCGGGGGCCGCCGCCCCGCTCTCCAAGCAAGCGGCGGCTTCCCCGCGTCCAACCACAATGTCAGTAGTATTGCTATGCGCGCAATCCGCTGCATCCAACGCGGACTCCACCGCTCTGCCCATGCGGCGGTTTCTTTGCGTTGTGCCGCCATGTTAGACGCGGAAACAGCCGCCTCACTCTGAGCACTTGCGGCGGCTTTTCCGCGTTTCCTCACAGTACCCCCCCCCCTGAGGAGTGGACTCCGGACAGCTCCTACCAGGCTTCTCAGGATGCTACGCGTGGAACTCCCTTCTTAATTTGTCAGCATGCATGTGAAATTCAGGTACCCATGATCTCTCCTCAATACCATACCCTTTCCAATGAACCAGATATTGTACTGAGTTCTGAACTATGTGTGAGTCTAAAATCTTCTCTACTTCGTACTCAGGTTGGTCATCTATCATCACAGGAGGAGTGGGACCCACATGGACTGCTGGCTTAAGCAGGGACACATGAAAGGATCTCACGCCACGCATACTGTCAGGAAGATCAATGGCATAAGTAACATCGTTGATCTTTCTAGTTACTGGAAACGGACCCACATACCTGGGCCCCAACTTGGCTGAGGGCTGTTTCAAGGTCAAGTGACGTGTGGACACCCAGACTAAGTCTCCTGGTTGAAACCTCCACTCTAAGGAACATTTTTTGTCATCATGACCTTTTTGACTTTGAAACGCCTTCTCCAAATTATTTTTCACGATCCACCACATGTCTTTAAATGACCTTTGCCAGGCCTCCAGAGCTGGAAACGGAGTGGAGGCGACTGGCAATGGGGAGAATTTAGGCAACTTCCCAGTCACTATCTGAAATGGACAAAATCCCGAGGAAGAACTTTTCAAATTATTGTGCGCAAATTCTGCGAAGGGCAAAAACTTGACCCAATCATTTTGCGCTTCTGCAACGTAACACCTCAAAAACTGTTCCAATGATTGATTGACTCTATCAGTCTGACCATTGGTCTGTCGGTGGTAGCCCGACAAAAATGACAGTTCCATGCCCATTTGGTGACAAAATTCCCTCCAAAATCTCGAAACAAATTGGACTCCCCGATCTGACACTATGTTTTCCGGAATGCCATGCAATCGGAAAACATGGCTGATGAACAAATCGGCCAACTCCTGGGTCGAGGGGAGTCCTTTCAAGGGCACAAAATGGGCCATTTTACTAAAGCGGTCGACTACCACCCAAATAACCGACATGCCCTCAGACCTGGGAAGCTCACCCACAAAATCCATGGACAAGTGGGTCCACGGCTCACTCGGGGTGGGCAAGGGCTGCAACATTCCCACAGGTGCCAGCCGGGAGGGCTTACTCTTCGCACACACCGCACACTCTCTAACATACTCCTTGCAATCTGTTGCCAAAGAAGGCCACCAAGCGCACCTGGCAACAAGATCCTGTGTTCTGGAGGCCCCAGGGTGTCCCGCATTTTTGTGTGAGTGAAACATCTGTAAAATCTGAAGACGAAATGGCAGTGGTATAAACATAACCCCTTTGGGCTTCCCCTCCGGGACATCCTGCTGAAAGGGACCTAAAGTCTCTGTCCAATCTTCCCAAGTCTCAGTTGTTGCTAGTACCAGTTTCTGTGGGACAATGGTCTCTGGGGCGGAGGGCTGTGCTGTCTCCGGCTCAAAGCATCTGGACAGGGCATCTGCCTTAATGTTTTTGCTACCTGGAGTGTACGTAATTATAAATCTGAACCTCGAGAAGAACAATGACCATCGAGCCTGACGGGGGCTTAATCTCTTAGCTCCCTCGATGTATTCCAAATTTTTGTGATCAGTGTAAACTGTAATCGTATGTTCTGCTCCTTCCAACCAATGACGCCATTCTTCAAAGGCCAATTTGATGGCCAGGAGCTCCCTGTTGCCTATATCGTAGTTTCTCTCTGCCGAAGAGAACCTACGAGAAAAATAGGCACATGGGTGCAATCTACCCTGCAACCCTGACTGCTGGGACAGCACAGCCCCTACCCCGACCTCCGAGGCGTCCACCTCAACAAAAAAAGGGATAGGAAGTGTCAACGTGTCTTAGGATGGGTGCAGAGCAAAACAAATCTTTCAAAGTGGAGAATGCATGCAGAGCCTCTGGAGACCAGTGGGTAGTATCTGCCCCTTTCTTAGTGAGACTGGTGAGGGGTGCAATGACAGTGGAGTACCCCTTTATGAACCTTCTATAGTAATTGGCAAAGCCTAAAAATCTCTGAAGATATTTTAACCCCACTGGTTGAGGCCATTCCAACACAGCAGAGACCTTGGCAGGATCCATAGACAGGCCTGAGGTGGAAATTATGTACCCTAAAAAGGTTACAGATGTTACCTCGAAGATGCACTTCTCCAATTTAGCATAAAGCATGTTTTGCCTTAGTTTGTCCAATACGAACTTGACGTGTGTCCTGTGCTCAGAGAGGTTGTTTGAGAAAATAAGTATATCAGCTAGGTATACTAACACGAATTTGCCCAACACCTCCCTGAATACCTCATTAATTAGTTCCTGGAAGACGGCGGGGCGTTACACAGCCCGAAGGGCATCACTAGATACTCGTAATGCCCGTCGGGCGTGTTAAAGGCCGTCTTCCATTCATCGCCCTTTCTAATCCGCACCAGGTTGTATGCACCCCGTAAATCCAATTTTGAAAAGATCTTAGCGTCGGTAACCTGTGTAAACAAGTCATCTATCAGGGGCAAAGGGTAGCGATTCTTCACTGTGATTTTATTCAGGCCCCGGTAATCAATACATGGCCGCAGGCCTCCGTCTTTTTTCTTAACAAAAAAGAATCCTGCGCCAGCAGGCGACCGGGAAGGGCGAATGAGACCCTTTGCTAAATTTTCACGAATGTACTCCTGCATGGCCACTTTCTCTGGCCCAGACAAATTGTAAAGATGACCCTTAGGGGGCATACAACCGGATCGGAGATCGATGGGGCAATCAAACGGGCGATGTGGAGGTAATTTATCAGCAGCCTTGGGACAAAACACATCGGAATACTCGGAATATTGTACTGGTACACCCTCCAACTGAATCCTGGTCTGGCCCAGTGTCACCCTCCCTAAACACTGCTGAAAACAATGAGTTGACCAGCTAGTTAGCTGACCAGTAGCCCAATTGATCTGTGGAGAGTGAAGGTGCAACCATGGCATGCCAAGGATGACTGTGGAGGTGGTCATGTGTAACACAAAAAACTGCAGTTTCTCCTTATGTAGCACCCCTATAGTGACTTCCACCTCTGGTGTCTGAGACAGCGGATGATTACTTTGCAGGCGGGAATCATCTACTGCCGTAACCTGAATGGGTAGTTTTACTGGGGTGAGCGGAATACCCAATTTTTTTGCAAATTCGAAATCCATAAAATTAGCTGCAGAGCCTGAATCAACAAAAGCCTCAGAAACCTCAGTTTTATCTTCCCACGTAACAGTACAAGGAAGAAGTAACCGTTTATCTTCTAGGGGTAAAAGTCACGCGCCTAGGGTGTTACCCCCTACAACTCCTAGGCGGTAGCGTTTCCCGACTTGTTAGGACAATTACGTACTCTCTGACCCCCCTCTGCGCAGTAAAGACACAGCCGCTCAGACATCCTACGTCTTCGCTCCACTTGAGATAGTTTCAATCGACCAATTTGCATTGGTTCGGGTGGAGGCGAGACGGGAGGAGGTGGAGTTACTGGAGGCGCAGCGTAGGACACCATTCTTACATGACTACTACCCCGGGTCTGTTTCTCATAGCGCAGCCTGCGGTCGACTCGAATGGCCGATGAAATGGCCTCATCGACTGTTTTAGGTTCAGGCAGACTTAACATGAGATCTGAGACCTCATCTGACAACCCTGATAAGAAACAATCTAAGAGGGCATAGGTGTCCCACCTGGCTGAAACTGACCACCTCCTAAATTCGGCTACGTAATCTTCGACCGGACCCATGCATTGACGCAAAAGCTTGAGCTTCCACTCAGAAGTCGCAGCAAGGTCTGGGTCGTCGTAAATTACTGCCATAGCTTTAAAAAATTAATCCACTGATGAGAGAGCTAAGTCTCCGGTGGGCAAACTGTACGCCCACGTCTGAGAATCGCCTGATAACAAAGTCTTAATAAATGTGACCTTTTGGGCCACAGTTCCAGAAGATCGGGGTCTCAACTCAAAGTAAGATAACACTCTACTTCTAAAATTTCGGAAGTCAGATCTGTGACCAGAAAATTTCTCAGGTACAGGCAAACGTATGTCAGAGCTAGGAGGGGATCGCACCTCATCCACTGCTGTCTGGAGGGTTTGTAAAGAACCAGACAAGGCTTCAATCATAGTCTTGTGGCTACCCAGCACTTGGTTGATGTTTTCCACCGAAGTGGCAAGTGCGCCCAGACGGTCAGTGTGTGCGTCCATTTGCATTTTGGTCTGGCGTTCTGTAACGATCGGTGTAACACAGAGAGGGTCTGATTACCGGTGAACTGCAGTATCACCGAGAATACAGAATATACCCGATTATTGGTGATCTGCAGTATCACCGATAATCAGATATATCTACTAACCTCTGGACACCTGAGATAATAAGTGAGTGTTAGATGCAACAGTATACTTTGAGTACTACACAGAAGTATGTTCCTTCCGATGGCCTAGACTCTCCCGGGGGAGGAGCTAGGCTGAGAGTAGGAAGGACAGAGCGGGAGTGACACCAGAAAGAGGGTGTCACTAACAGGTCTGGGAACTGCCTCTAACAGTAAGGCCAGTTCTCGAGGTCGGGCAAGCCAGGTCGTTAATAGTGTTGGGCGAACAGTGTTCGCCACTGTTCGGGTTCTGCAGAACATCACCCTGTCCGGGTGATGTTCGAGTTCGACCGAACACCTGATGGTGTTCGGCCAAACCATTCGGCCATATGGCCGAACTAAGAGTGCATGGCCGAACGTTCGGCTAGCGCTGTGATTGGCCGAACGGGTCACGTGGTTCGGACCCGAACGCACTCTGATTGGCCGAACGGGTCACGTGGTTCGGGTAAATAAATACCCGATCCACGTCATTTCTCCGCCATTTGTCTGTGGGTTTAGCTTTGGGTAGGCAGGAAGGGTAGTTCTCTCTCCAGCCAGGCTAGCCAGGGTCCCCCCAGTCATTGTGTTGCTGCTGGGAACAGTAGTACACCGCTCACCCACACTATATAGCATTGTGTTTACTGCCACTCTGTGTACACCGCTCACCCACCACTGTATAGCATTGTGTTTACTGCCACTCTGTGTCTCTGCTGGGAACAGTAGTACACCGCTCACCCGCCACTGTATAGCATTGTGCTCTGTGTCGCTGCTGGGAATAGTAGTACACCGCTCACGCACCACTGTATAGCATTGTGCTCTGTGTCGCTGCTGGGAACAGTAGTACACCGCTCACCCACCACTGTATAGCATTGTGCTCTGTGTCGCTACTGGGAATAGTAGTACACCGCTCACCCACCACTGTATAGCATTGTGCTCTGTGTCGCTGCTGGGAATAGTAGTACACCGCTCACCCACCACTGTATAGCATTGTGCTCTGTGTCGCTGCTGGGAACAGTAGTACACCGCTCACCCACCACTGTATAGCATTGTGCTCTGTGTCGCTGCTGGGAATAGTAGTACACCGCTCACCCACCACTGTATAGCATTGTGCTCTGTGTCGCTGCTGGGAACAGTAGTACACCGATCACCCACCACTGTATAGCATTGTGCTCTGTGTCGCTGCTGGGAATAGTAGTTCAAGAGGGCGTGAAACCGTTAGCGTTACCGGTCCCTTTTCCTGGAACCTCTTATCTGTATTACATTTATGACTGCATGGCAACAAAAAGCATGTTACCTGTGCAAAGAAAAATGACATTTTCCGCATTTAAAAGACATTTTTTCCTTTGAAACTTTACAATCAATTTTCTCAAAAACTATAAGCTCTTTTTCAAATATTTTTTTCCCTCTTGTACCCACTCCCAAGGTGCACATACCCTGTAAATTTGGGGTATGTAGCATGTAAGGAGGCTTTACAAAGCACGAAAGTTCGGGTCCCCATTGACTTCCATTATGTTCGGAGTTCGGCTCGAACACCCGAACATCGCGGCCATGTTCGGCCTGTTCGGCCCGAACCCGAACATCTAGATGTTCGCCCAACACTAGTAGTTAACACACAGACAGATAAGGTACAGATTCAGGAGACAGATACGGAATCCAACAAACAGGCAGGGTTTGGCAACAGAGTATCAGAATAGCAAGGTACAGAATCAGTAGGCAAATACAGAGTCCAGTAACGAGCAGAGTTTGGCAACAGGATATTAAATAGCAAGGTACAGAATCAGAGTTCAGAGGAATAGTCAGGCAGGCAGAAGGTAATAACAAATAATACAGTTCAATATTCCTAATGCTAAGGTGTGAGTTCCTTGA
Organism: Hyperolius riggenbachi; assembly: GCF_040937935.1. Classification (NCBI taxonomy): domain Eukaryota; kingdom Metazoa; phylum Chordata; class Amphibia; order Anura; family Hyperoliidae; genus Hyperolius; species Hyperolius riggenbachi. Next base: position 348,515,125 of record NC_090649.1, on the reverse strand, counting down.
TCATCAACACCTTTGGAAACTATGCTAGAACACAGATACAGACAAGGTCTGAGTGCTACCACGTAGTGATCGCAACGCCAGACACCAGAGAAATGACCAGCACCCAGTATATATACTATAGCGCTCACCAGCGCCACCCCTAAGTGCTGGACCAATGGAAGGTGGTGAAAATGTCAGCTGACCTGCTTGGTCAGCTGACTCTTCTTTGGCTGTCATATAAGCTCTGCCTCTCCAGCGCGCGCGTCCTTCTGAACCTGTGTGGACTAGCAGTCCCAGCCACACCAGACATGTCTTGCAATGTATCCGCTGATTCGGGCGCGGGGGCCGCCGCCCCGCTCTCCAAGCAAGCGGCAGCTTCCCCGCATCCAACCACAATGTCAGTAGTATTGCTATGCGCGCAATCCGCTGCATCCAACGCGGACTCCACCGCTCTGCCCATGCGGCATGCGGCGGTTTCTTCGCGTTGTGCCGCCATGTTAGACGCGGAAACAGCCGCCTCACTCTGAGCACTTGCGGCGGCTTTTCCGCGTTTCCTCACATACTGGGGGCACCTACCTACCTATCTAACCTATACTGGGGGGCACCTACCTAATCTAACCTATACTGGGGGCAGCTACCTATCTAGCCTATCAGAGTGGCTGGATGGTGTAATGGTTAAGGGCTCTGCCTCTGACGTGGGAGACCAGGGTTCGAATCTTGGCTCTGCCTGTTCAGTAAGCCAGCGCCTATTCAGTAGAAGACCTTGGGCAAGTCTCCCTAACACTGCTACTGCCTATAGAGCGCGTCCTAGTGGCTGCAGCTCTGGCGCTTTGAGTCCGCCAGGAGAAAAGCGCGATATAAATGTTCTGTGTTTGTCTGTGTTTGTTAGCCTATACTGGGGGCACTTACTTATCTAACCTATACTGGGGGGGCAGCTACCTATCTAACCTATACTGGGGGCACCTACCTAATCCAACCTATACTGAGGGGCAGCTACCTAATCTAACCTATACTGGGGGGCAGCTACCTATCTAACCTATACTGGGGGGCAGCTACCTATCTAGCCTATACTGGGGGCACTTATCTAACCTGTATTGGGGGTACCTACCTAGCTAGCCTATACAGGTGGCAACTATACTGGCTACCTATACTGGGGCCACCTACCTAACTAACCTGTACTGGGGGCACCTACCTATCTAACCTATGCTGGGGGCAACTATACTGGCTACCTATATTGGAGGCACCTACCTAGCTAACCTGTACTCAGGGCTGGTCCGCCCATGAGGCGGGGTGAAACTTTTGCCTCAGGTGGCACTTCTGGGGGGGGGGGGGCACCCACCCGTCCGTGGGTGTGGGGGGCCGCCCGAGCTGGAGAGGATAGCGGGCAGGAAGGGGGTATTGGGTCCCCCGTCCTCCGCTGCCCTCCAGCTTTAAAAAGTTAAGTTGCCGCCGCTATTGTAAGAGGCACGGGCGGGGATCACTCACCTCTTCCGCGTTCCAGCGTGCGCTCCACTAACGTCACTTCCTGCTACGCCGCCCACTGTATTGAAAGTGGACGGCGTTACAGGAAGTGACGTCAGTGGGGCACACGTTGGAACGCAGAAAGGTTAGTGATCCCCGCCCGTGCCTCTTAGTTGCAGCAACTTAACTTTTTAAAGCTGGAGGGGAGCGGAGGACGGGGGACCCAGGCGAGGGGGGGGGGGGGTCCACCCCCCCTCCACGCCGCTAGGCCCAATACCCCCTTCCTGCCTGCTATCCCCTCCAGCTCGGCGGCCCCTTACACCCACGGCTCGGGGGGGGGGGGGGATGGCGATTTCTTTAAAGTTTGCCTCAGACGGCAAAAAGTCTAGGGCCGGGCCTGCCTATACTGGAGGCACCTACTTATCTAACTTATACCGGGGAGTGCCTGCCTATCTAACATATACTGGGGGCAACTATACTGGCTACCTATACTGGAGGCACCTACCTGGCTAACCTCTACTGGGGGCAACTTTACTGGCTCACCTATGCCTGGCCACCTATACTCGGGGGGGGGGGGGGACCTATAGCTGGCTACCCATACCGGGGGGGGGCGCAATTTTTACACCCTCGTCCTGGGTGCATTTTAGCCTAGAAACTGCACTGCCTAACGGTAGTGTAATTTTACATGCATCAAAAGAAAGGGCAATACATTTCCTGACAGGGTTTCCAGGGGGTCCATACGCAGCCGCAGCGCTTTGGCCAGGGATCGCTATACAGCCGCAATATGGTTGTATGAAGATCCCTGGCATTTTTTCCTATTTTCCCAATTTTTTTGTTATGTTTAGAGTGTGGGAATTTTTCTTTTTTTAATTATGTGGGGTCCCCCCTCCTGAAACTTTTTAACCCCTTGTCCCCCATGCAGGCTGGGGTAGCCAGAATGTGGAGCTCCGACCGATTGGGGTTTCACACCCTGACTATACCAGCTGCAAAAAAGGTCCCTTTTTTTTCCGGTTATCTGTTGGAAGGCCCCCCAGGTTTATTTTGCCCTGGGGCCCCATTGTAGCTTAAACCGGCCCTGCTTGAGGGAGATATCCCTAACTACCGATACTGGGGGACAAACCCTTTATTACTTATACCAAAAAAAAGCTTTATTGGCACGACTATACAGGAGGGAGACATCGCTCACTAACTTTACTGGGTATGGGGGCATATCTCACTATCTATACTCTGGGGCGGAGGGCACTTCTTACTACCTATACTGGGAAGAAACCTCTGGCTAACCACATGAGGGGTACCTCTGACTACCTACAGTGGGTTTCAAAAGTATTCGCCCCCTTGAAGTTTTCCACATTTTGTCATATTACTGCCACAAACATGAATCAATTTTATTGGAATTCCACATGAAAGACCAACACAAAGTGGTGTACACATGAGAAGTGGAACGAAAATCATACATGATTCCAAACATTTTTTACAAATAAATAACTGCAAAGTGGTGTGTGCATAATTATTCGGCCCCCTTTGATCTGAGTGCAGTCAGTTGCCTATAGACATTGCCTGATTAGTGCTAATGACTAAATAGAGTGCACCTGTGTGTAATCTAATGTCAGTACAAATACAGCTGCTATGTGAGGGCCTCAGAGGTTGTCCAAGAGAATATTGGGAGCAACAACACCATGAAGTCCAAAGAACACACAAGACAGGTCAGGAATCAAGTTATTGAGAAATTTAAAGCAGGCTTAGGTTACAAAAATATTTCCAAAGCCTTAAACATCACACGGAGCACTGTTCAAGCGATCATTCAGAAATGGAAGGAGTATGGCACAACTGTAAACCTACCAAGACAAGGTCATCCACTTAAACTCACAGGCCGAACAAGGAGAGCGCTGATCAGAAATGCAGTCAAGAGGCCCCTGGTGACTCTGGACAAGCTGCAGAGATCTACAGCTCAGGTGGGAGACTCTGTCCATAGGACAACTATTAGTCATGCACTGTACAAAGTTGGGCTTTATGGGAGAGTGGCAAGAAGAAAGGCATTGTTAACAGAAAAGCATAAGAAGTCCCGTATGCAGTTTGCCACAAGCCATGTGGGGGACACAGCAACCATGTGAAAGAAGGTGCTCTGGTCAGATGAGACCAAAATGGAACTTTTTGGCCAAAATGCAAAACGCTTTGTGTGGCGGAAAACGAACACTGCACATCACTCTGAACACACCATCCCCACTGTCAAATATGGTGGTGGCAGCATCAGAGACGGATCTAGGGGAGGGGGGGGGGGCAGGTGGGTCTCTTGCCCCAGTTGAATTTTTAAAGAGGCGGCAAAATTTGGAATGGGGAATGGCAGTTTAGGCGCCAAAACCTGACCTTGCCCCAGGCGCAACTTGGTCTAGATCCGTCCCTGGGCAGCATCATGCTCGGGGGGTGCATCTCTTCAGCAGGGACAGGGAAGCTGGTCAGAGTTGATGGGAAGACGGATGGAGCCAAACACAGGGCAAACTTGGAAGAAAACCTCTTGGAGACTGCAAAAGACTTGAGACTGGGGCGGAGGTTCACCTTCCAGCAGGACAATGACCCTAAACATAAAGCCAGGGCAACAATGGAATGGTTTAAAACAAAACATATCTATGTGTTAGAATGGCCAAGTCAAAGTCCAGATCTAAATCCAATCGAGAATCTGTGGCAAGATCTGAAAACTGCTGTTCACAAACGCTGTCCATCTAATCTGACTGAGCTGGAGCTGTTTTGCAAAGAAGAATGGGCAAGGATTTCAGTCTCTAAATGTGCAAAGCTGGTAGAGACATACCCTAAAAGACTGGCAGCGTAATTTCAGCAATAGGTGGTTCTGCAAAGTATTGACTCAGAGGGGCCGAATAATTATGCACACCCCACTTTGCAGTTATTTATTTGTAAAAAATGTTTGGAATGATGTATGATTTTCGATCCACTTCTCACATGTACACCACTTTGTATTGGTTTTTCACGTGGAATTCCAATAAAATTGATGCATGTTTGTGGCAGTAATGTGACAAAATGTGGAAAACTTCAAGGGGGCTGAATACTTTTGCAACCCACTGTATACTGGAGGATACCTCTCACTAACTATACTGGGGGACACACTTCTCAGTTCTTATACTGGGGGCAGACACCTCTCATTATCATTATCTATATATAACTAATTATATATAACTAATACTAGACGTTCCTCTGGGTACATGATATTGGGGTGGGAGGGGGGGGGGGGGTATTCCTGGCTCATTAATATTATTGGGAGGCACAACTATTTGCTTAATGGTTACTGCCTAGGCTCTGATGTCTAAATACACTAAAAGGGAATTTGAAAGACTAATAGCCTATATACATAAGGGTGGGGGGATCTGCCTGGGCAAGATACACTAAGGGGGGGCACCAAAATCTGGGTACGCTCAGGGCGCTGTGAAACCTAAGGCCGGCCCTGGTGTTATGAGGCCTTCGCTCCAGGCCTGAGGAAAGGAGCCTGCACTCAGGATGAGGTTGAATAGTCTTTTGAGTGCCTCATGTATGTCTGGGGGCTGTATTTGATCATCTCTGGCAGGATGCCATCGGTACCGATGGCCTTCTTACATTTCAACTTTATTCTTTCTCTTATTTCCTGCACCGTGATTGGTGTATCCAGAGGGTTTTGAAAGTCCTTGATTGTCTCCTCCATGTCCTTCAGTTTTGCAGCTATTTGTTCTGTTCCAGGGTTTGGGCATTTTCTAGGATGTCTTTTTGGATGTCCCTGCAGATGTGGCCATTTTGGATATGAAGACGGCTTTTCTTAGGCTTTGTGACAATATGGTTCCATGTCTCCCAGAATGAGTTGTCCTGGAGGAAGTCCTCCAGCTGTTGGAGTTTGTGAGAGATGTGGCTCTGTTTTTTTTCCATCTGAGAGTGTCTTTGTATTGCCTCTGTAGGTGGTCATGGGCTTCCCTTAGGTCCCAGTTGTTCTCAGGCACGTGCAGAGGGGGGTGCACTGGGTGCCCAGGCACCCCCTTTTTAAAATCTTCAAAAAGGCCCCCCTGGCCGCGCAAAATAAGCTCCGCCCCAACCGTGGTAAGCCCCACCCACCCCCGGGAAGCTCCACCCCTGTCTGGAACATTTTTAAGTAAAGAGGCCCAGACAGGAATCCTAGTGTGGCATACTGACCTCTCCCTTCACCTAGGACCCATACTGACCTCTACCTCCCCCAGCACCCACAGTGACCTCTTCCCACCACCTAACACCCACAGTGACCTCTCTTCACCTAGCACCCACAGTGACTTCTCCCTCCCCCAGCACCCACAGTGACCTCTTCCTCTATCTAGGACCCACAGTGACCTCTCCCTCCACCTAGGACCCAATACTGACCTCTCCCTTTACCTAGCACCCACAGTGACCTCTCTTCACCTAGCAACCACAGTGACTTCTCCCTCCCCCAGCACCCACAGTGACCTCTCCCTTCAAGTAGCACCCACAGTGACCTCTTTCTCCATCTAGCACCCACAGTGACTTCTCCCTCCCCCAGCGCCCACAGTGACCTCTCCCTCCACCTAGCACCCACATTGACCTCTCCCTTCACCTAGCACCCACAGTGACCTCTCTTCACCTAGCAACCACAGTGACTTCTCCCTCCCCCAGCACCCACAGTGACCTCTCCCTTCAAGTAGCACCCACAGTGACCTCTTTCTCCATCTAGTACCCACAGTGACCTCTCCCTCCCCCAGCACCCACAGTGACTTTTCCCTCCATCAGCACCCACAGTGACCTCTCCCTTCACCTAGCACCCACAATCACCTCTCCCTCCCCAGCTCTAGCAGTGATTTTGCCTACCCCAGCATCCACACTTACCTATCCCTCCCCCAGCACCCACAGTGAATTTTCCTCCCCCAGTGGCTACCCTCTTGTCCCCGGTAGCACCCACAGGGACCTCCCATCCCAAAAGTGACCTCTCCCAACACACAGCATCCACGACTACTCTCTCCTCCAGTAATCACACTGAGCACACCCAGCACCCACAGTGACCTCCCCTTCCTCCAGCACCCATACTGACCTCTTCCTTCCACAGCACCCACAGTGACCTACCCTTCCCCCAGCACCCACACTGACCTCTACCTCCTCCAGCAACCACACTGACCTCTACCTCCCCTAGCAGCAACTATGCCATTCATAGCAGTACTCACAGTGACCTCCCACTCCCTGCACCCACAGCAATCCCACCAATATTCAGCACCCACATTACACTCAACCAGTAACCCCCACTATAGCAAGCACACAGTACTTGCACCAAGCACCCTGCACCCAAGACTTACATCCGGCCTCCATATGGCACTTAGTACTTGCATCAAACAGCCTCATGACACCCAGTACCTGCACCCAACCCTGGCATGGCACCCACTAGTACCCACACCTGCACACAACCTTCACATGGCACCCACTATCTGCACTCACATAACCAGTACTAGCACCCAAATTACCTGCACTCAGAATCCACATAACACACAATGCCCACCCATAGCTAGCACCCAGTGCAGACATGGCACTAAGTATTCACACCTATGTGATACCCAGTACTTGCACCCAACACCCACATGTTTCATCTGCAGCAGTTCCAGTTGCACTAAGCCTCCACCTGGTGCCCAGCACAAACACCAAGCACTCACATATGACATCCAGTACTTGCAACCAAAAATTACAAGGGACCGAGTACCTGCAATCAACACCTACATGATGCTTAATACCCACCCATACAGCCAGAATCCACATGACACCCTGTGCCAGCACCCAGAACCCACATGGCACCCAGCATCTGCATTTAGCACTCACATGACAACAAATACCCCACTAGCCAGCATCCATCACCCATATGTCACCATGTACTCACTCCTAGTACCCATTTGGCACTCAGTATTTGCACCCAAGACCCACATGACACCCTATAATCCCCATAATCAACACCCACATGGCACAGTACGCACACAGCACCAAGTTCCAAAGCCATTATATGCACCTAGTACCAGTTCATGGCCAGCACCCAAATAGCACCCAGTACCCACCCTTGGTCCGAACCCATATGAGACTCAGTACTCTCCCATGGTACACATCCAGACCACACATGGCACTCCCTATTCACTCATGTCCAACACTCACATGGCTCCCTGTACCAATTAGCACTCACATGGCACCCACTATTGTTTATCACCATCTGCTATTCATTCAGCACCTAATACTGCATAGCACCCACTGCAAATAAACACCCAATACAAACTGGACCTTGGTACCCACCCCAGCATGACACACACTGTACTTTGGTACCTTGGCACCCACTGCAACTTAGCACAAAGTGGACCTTTGCATCCTACCACCCACTGCATCTGGGCACCAACTGCACCTTGGCATTTACTGCAGTTTTGCATCTACTAATGCTTAGCAACCACTGCATATTGGCAGCCACTTCTTCTTTGCCTGAAAAGAAGCTTGGGTGCTGATCAAGAGGGACTGAGGTCCCAGTAATGAAAGGTGAGCCTGTGCATCCACTGTGGGCTCCACTGTGACACTTATGACTCCTGATTTGAGTGTTGTGGCGCAAAAAGAGTTGGTAGGAAGGAGACACAAAGTCTGCCTGATACTGCTATAAAGGTGTGTTTGTGTTTGTGTGTGTGTGTTTGGCTAAGACTACCTAATACTTTCTGGAGAGAGGGTATTAAATAAATAAAGGTGGGCACTTTTGTCATGTTATTGATTCCAAAACCTTTAGAACTAATTATTGGAACTCAAATTGGCTTGGTAAGCTTAGTGACCCCTGACCTACATACACAGGTGAATCCAATTATGAGAAAGAGTATTTAAGGGGGTCCATTGTAAGTTTCTCTCCTATTTTAATTTTCTCTGAAGAGTAGCAACATGGGGGTCTCAAAACAGCTCTCAAATGACCTGAAGACAAAGATTATGCACCATCATGGTTTAGGGGAAGGATACAGAAAGCTGTCTCAGAGATTTCAGCTATCTGTTTCCATCAGTTTCCACATATTGAGGAAATGGAAGACCACAGGCTCAGTTCAACTTAAGGCTCGAAGTGGCAGACCAAGAAAAATCTTGAATAGACAGAAGCGACAAATGGTGAGAACAGTCAGCGTCAACCCACAGACCAGCACCAAAGACCTACAACATCATCTTGCTGCAGATAGAGTCACTGTGCATCGTTCAACCATTCAGCACACTTTACACAAGGAGATGCTGTATGCGACAGTGATGCAGAGGAAGCATTTTCTCAGCCCACAGCACAAACAGAGCCGCTTGAGGTGTGCTAAAGCACATTTGGACAAGCCAGCTTCATTTTGTAATTAGGTGCTGTGGACTAATGAAACTAAAATTGAGTTATTTGGACATACCAAGGGACATTATGCATGGAGGAAAAAGAACACAGCTTTCAAAGAATAACATCTGCTACCTACAGTAAAATTGGTTTCCAACATGCTGTGGGGCTGTGTGGCCAGTGCAGGGACTGGGAATCTTGTCAAAGTTGAGGGACGTATGGATTCCACTCAGTATTAGCAGATTCTGGAGACCAATGTACAGTAATCAGTGACAAAGTGGAAGCTGCGCCAGGACTGGATCTTTCAACAAGACAACAACCCTAAACACTGCTCAAAATCCACTAAGCCATTCATGCAGAGGAACAAGCACAACATTCTGTGGTGTGAGTTAAAGAGAGCTGTCCATGCTCGGAAGCCATCTGTAATGAACTCGCCTGTCAGCGGTTCCAGCGCCGGGCCTCAGATGGAGGACCGCGGCCGCGAGCTTCCTCCTCCGATCCTTCTGGTGCAATCCCCGTCACCCCTGCGGCGGTGACTGTGAGTGCACATCCCCCCTGTGTCCCTGGTTGGGCGCGCGGCTCAGAGCTGCTCTTATACTCTCCGACGTCGACAATAGTAGTGTCAGCTGATAGTTTAAATCAGCTGATACTCAGGCTGGGATGGATGCTGTGTGCTGATTGGCTCTGTGTGTGTGGCAGGCCACTGATTGGGGTAATGATGGTATTTAAATCCTTGTCTCACATTCACTCTTTGCCCGTGATAGCAATCAGTATGCTGGTCTGCTGGGCACTTTGTCACTCTGTGATAATATTGTTATTGCATTTCAATACGACTTTGTTACTCAATTATTGTATATTAAATTGACTGCCTGACTGACTTTAGATTTGACCTTATCTTTACTGACCACTCTCTAGCCTAGTCCTCTGTACCTTAGCCAACTGATCTTCCGTGTATGACCCTAGCCTGTTAAACAACCTAGCCTTGGTCTCATCCTTTGTACCTCAGTCATCTGATCTCACGTGCATGACCTTAGCCTATGTTTTGACTACGTTCTATCTAGACATCTGTGTATACGTCTAGAACCAAGCGTGATACCTTGTCTGTTTATACATTGTGTAGTGATACACATAGCACCTAGCGTGACATTATCACGGGCCTAAAAATTATACTTATGGAGGAGTTGCAAGTCAGGTTATGCTCCTCACAGGGGCTGGGAATCAGCTCACTCAGACAGTAGCTGCTCAGCAGGAACAGCTGAATCAGTCGGCTAATGAACCACCACGTGCTGAGGGTTCTCCAGTTCCTAACGAGCAACCTGCGCCTTCTCCTGTTCTTATACACCATGCTCTCATGGAGCCCAAGATGCACCTTCCCGAGAAATTCTCAGGTTCTCGGGCAACTTTTAGTAACTTCATGAACAGTTGCTTGACATATTTTGAAGTTTCGGCCTAGGTCCTCAGGGTCTGAATCACAGAAAGTGTCTCTGATCAAATCCCTGTTACAGGGGGATCCACAGACTTTGGCTTATGGTCTGCCTCTTGATCATGAAGCCCTATCTGTGGTGAATACGACAGGGTTGTCGTTCAGCAGAAGAATAAGCTGCTGAATTCAGATGGTGGTCAGTTTCTACCAATTGGGGTCAGGCAGCTTTATTGGACCAATTCCTATTTGGTCTATCTGATACGATCAATTATATTTTGGTTAGCCATCCTGATTCTGCGACCTTAGAGGATGCCATAACGCCATTCGAGTGGACAGGCGGGTCAGACAGCGACACCAGGGCAAAGCTCAGTTGATCCCAGTGGTGTCTACTCCCACAGGCAGAAATGGTTCGCATTCAGGGGAAGAACCTATGCAGATGGGCATTTTGCGAAAGACTGACCTGCAAAGAAGAGGCCGGAAAACTTCAGCGCCTAAGTGAGGCTGGGGAACCTCACTTGGGCGATCGGATCCTTCCCTTATGAGTAAAAAAAATATTGTTACCGGTAACTTTACATTGGAATAACAAAATGTATCATTATCAGGCATTTATTGCTTCTGGGGCAGCGGGTAATTTGCTTGATTCTTCTTTGACCGCTGAGCTCGGT